>NC_081292.1:82150000-82775000 GCF_030435805.1 Mustela lutreola | reverse complement strand
TTCAACCCCTAAAAAAAGAATTCAATATAATAAACAGAGGATGTTATGAGAGCAGAAAAAAGAGAAAGCTTCTCCAAACTGGGATGCATAGGAAGACGGTGTGAGAGGACATGGTGCTTAAATAGTTTAGCACAAGAATTTCTTAAGGCCAATCGATATAAAGAAAATAAGTATTTTCCAAGATTCAGTAGATTCTATAAAACATATGAAACTCAACATTGCTGATGGAGGTTTAATGTCAGAGAAGATGGTATCCTTGAATAGATGAGAACATGTGGGGTTGTTCTGACAGTGATTATGATATAAGTTGTAGGGGAACCACTGAAAGCAAATAAATCTCCCAGGTCAATCAGATGTGCTTAGCTAACTAGAGAGAAGAGAAAATGAAATTCTGGAAATTACCAACATGTGTGGAAAGGACAAAAGAAGGGGAACTTTCAAATGGGGTTAGAATAATCAGATGGGATAAAAAGAGAGAATATGTTGAACCTAGAGAGGATGGGTTGGGTATGAACTGTTCCAAAGAGATTAAGCAAGGGAGGGACATGCTTGTGTTCACTAGATTTGGCAAATAGACTCTCTGTGACTTGTGGAAAAGACGTTTTGGTGTAATTTTAGAAATGTACTCAACAAGTGTAGACAACAATTTCAAGTGTCCTTACTGTGGTGAAAAGAAAAGATAGAATGTGATAGGTGACTATTTTTGATGAGAGATGGATGCCTGGGTAGTTCAGTTAGTTAAGCGTCAGACTCTTGGTTTTGGCTCAGGTTGCGATCTCATGGGTCAAGATATCGAGCCCCACATGGACTCCATTCTCAGCAGGGTTTGCTTAAAGATTCCTTCCTCTACCCCTCTTCCCAGTCACACATATGTTTTCTCTCACTCCTTAAAATAAGTAAATAGATCTTTAAAAAAATGAGAGAGACTGAGGTATATATATGTATTTAAAAAGAAAAAAAATGTTGAAAACTTCAAATTAAAAATATGAGGAAATTGCATTTTTTTTTTTTTAGTATTTTTTCTAACTTTACTCTTTAAAGTAGACTCCACACCCAGCCTTGGGATCAAACTCATGACCCTGAGATCAAGAGCTGTATGCTCCTCTGACTGAGTCAGCCATGACAGGCGATATTTGAATAACATATGGAGTGTTATTCCTGGAAGAATGAACACTGAGATCGTGGGTGGGGGGATTCACTTTGGATTGGAGACTAAAAGGGCCCAAACTTACTATAAAAAAGAATCCAGCGCTGATGGTGCTCTAACAGTGATTGTAGGAGTAATTTCAATTCTCTCTTGTTCTTTACAATGAGGAAGGATCAAAGAAATAGAAATGGTACCAGAGATTTGATCTTGAGTTGGGTGTTTTCTGTGATCCTAGTGAGAAACAGCTTTACAGGTTCCCTGCTGTCAGCCCAGTAGTCAGCCTGGAAATGAACATTACTGCAAGGTTCAGGCTGCCTGGCTGCACACTGCAAAGCAAGAAAAGTTTAGCTCTTCAAAGCAGTATTCCATCAACAGGAAAAAATATCAAAAGTGACTGAGTCTAATTCCTGGTTGTTTCACTCCTTTTAGCCAAGACTCTCTCTTCAGTGTCTCCTGAGTGAAGTCTGGTTTTATTTTATTTTATGTGTGTTAATATTTAAATTCGATTTTAGATCTAAATGGTGACAGTTCTTAAATAACATTCCATCAGGTGGTAATAAATAAATAGATAAATCAAAAATTAAAATATCACATAAAGGAATAGAAATATAGCCTTCTTTTATGTTTACTTTCCTGTTTTAAGCATTTGTCATTATTTGTATTGGTATATTCTATTTGCATATTTAATAACAATTTTTTTCATAGCTACGATTACTATGTAACAGATGTTAAAATGATCATGGGGAAACAAGAACTATTTTATTGTTTTTCATATGTCTGTCCATGGATATATGATTCGTTAAATTCCATATAGTCTTTCAGAATTTTTTTGGCTTACTTTATAATGTTCCTGTTTAGGCAAAACAAAAATATTAAATAAAACATTGAACACTTGGAAAAGAGATTTACATTCCATCAAAATTAAAACTATCTCAAAATCACTAATTATCTTTCAGTATAAAATGCAGTAGTTAATTTCCAGATGTTTCCACTATAGGACTAGTTTTCCTCTTCGAAATACTTCGTTAAAAAAATAATCTGTTTGGCCATAAATTCCACCATCCTGGCCAATTTTTATTTCTTTTTTTAACTTAATCACAATTTGACACCTCTTTCTTTACTAATTCTGCTAATGTCAGTACCCTTTGGAGTTATTTTACTTTCTTTTGCTTTGTGAGCTACATATTTTGTGAGGATTACTACATAAACTTCTCACAATTTCAACTAATCTCTTTCTCCTCTCTCATTTTCCTTGTTCTATTTCATTTTCTTCTTGCTGGGTCATTTACTTGCTGGAGCCTTGATTTGATATTTGTTGAATATTATTTTAGGTTTCAGCTGCAAAGAACACAGAGATGAAGAGACTTATCCCTGTGCTTGAAGAGCACATGTTAAACAGTCCTATAAACCAACCAACAGGTCCCGTAATGACTGAGAGAAGTCCACACAAGTCAAAGGGTAGGGGCTGTGAGGAAATTGTGATCACTACTGCCTTATTGAGGAGGAGATTGGGAGAATCTTTAGAATGGACTCACTTGAACTGTCAAATGAAAGTAGGTTTTTCACCAAGAAGAAAGGGCACAAAGCATTTGGGGACCCATGGTACTTGTTGGAAAAGGATATGTGGAGAGCAACCTAAAATACCACACATCTGGGGAAAAAATAACTGCTTCAGAATGACTTTAGTTTCAGCAAGATTGTTGCCATGGAGGACACTCCAAAATACTGTAAGAAACAGAAACATTACCTCCTACACAGTATTAATGCACTGTATTTAGAAATCCTCCCAGGCAGTGTAGTGGAGAAGGGAACATAGAGAAGGGCAGTGGGAAGAGGTGTGAGAGGCTCCTGCATTCATTAGTATAATGAGAGAATAAAAGGCAGCATAGCTTAGGATAGTGTTTTCAGTCAGCCCACTCATCTTCATTCCTGTGCAGATGACAAGATCTGAGCCCCCATTTCACTGATAGAAGGTCCCCACACCACAAGGACTTCCTGCGGCTTCCATTCATTTCTTCTGCACTCACTCAGCAAGTGTTTATGTGAGGATTACAGTGTTGCTTGCGCTGGTGTAGGTGTGAGAACATGACTGTAAACAAAGACTGGTACTTCAGGAGTTTATCCTCTAGCAGGGGAGGACAGTCACTAATTAAGTAAACATGCAAATAGATAGTCTCCTGGAAAGCACTTCAAGGTCTGAGAATAAAGAAAGAGGGTGAGAAAAGTGGAGTGAGGATATGCTGCTTTACATGGTATGGTCCGGGATAGACTCACTGAGAATGTCATGACTGACAGTGACCTGGAGTAAGTAATGGCGAGTGAACCATGAGTGTCCCTGGAGAAGAGATCCCTGGATAAGCCTGAGGCAGGAGGCTTTTTGTCCTGAGGCATCGTCAACTCAGTTATTGCATTTGATACTCAGGTTGGACAGGGTCACCTTGGAAACAACTGTACAGAAAACAGGAGCTCTGAGGACTAAGTCTCAGGACCTTCCGAAATATATGGACTGATGAGCTAAAAACTAACAGAAGAACCAAAAGTTATCAGCAGTGAGGAAAGAAGAAACCAAGAGAAGGGAGTGTTCTGGTAGTCAGATGAAGAGCCTGCTTCTGAAAAGAGAAGGAACGATCAGCTATGCTGCATTAGTTCTCTATTGCTGCATATTATATGATCACATATCCAGTGACTAAGTACAAAATACACTTACTACCTCACACTGTCCATGTGGGTCAGGAATCTGAGCACAGGTTAGCCAGGTTCTCTGCTTCAGGAACTCATGACACTAAAATCAAGGTATTGGCCAGGATTCATTCCCATCCAGAGGCTTAGTGGGGGAAGGTTCTGCTTCCAAGTTTGCTCAGATTGTTAGCCAAATTCAGTTTCTTACACCTCTATGACTGAGTGTCTCAGCTATTTGCTGACTGTCAGATGAAGGCCACCTGAAGTTCCTTATGAAATAGCTTTCTCCAGCATAGTCACTCCCTTCATCAACCCTGCAAGGAGAATCTTTGGCTTCAGAATACTAAGGTGGGGTCTTATAAATACAACATGGTCAAAGCAATGACTTCCTCTTTGGTCCCTACTGCCCATTAGAAGTCTTAGATACCTTCCGCTCTTGAGAGAAAAGTGTTGCCCAAAGACATTTATATCAAAAGATGGGGACTGTCTTCCTATACCCATAGAAGGGTCATCTCTGGGTCTATCTGGCACACATGCCAGAAGATGCAGAGGTCAGAAAAAATGGAGGTCGAGATTGGGTTTTTGGATTATCAGTGAAGGAGGGATCATTGACATTAAAAGCTGTTTCATGGGTTTAAGAATTTTTTGTTCAAGAAAGAATGGTTGAGAAGAATTGTAGAATACACAAATCTGAACACTTCAAACCTCTGCTTTAAAACTTAAACCCTATCCATTTCCTGGAGGATAAAGTTTTAATTCTTTGGCCTGGTCTTCAGAGAAGCCTTTTTCATCCCCTCCATAGACTCTACTTTTCATGCTCTTCTATCTCTTCCCTATAATCTACTATGTGCATCCTATGTCCCAGGCAGGAGTGACCTCTCACCACCCCCTGAATATATCTAGTACTTCATGACTATCTAGTACTGCATGACTTTGCTCAGTGTGACTTTTTCTCTAATTTTCTTTTCTCTTTTCTACTTGGAAAAGTACTAATAATTTTTTAACAACTGGTGTATGTATCACTTAATTTACGAATTCTCCCTCAAGTCCCCCAGGCAGAATTGCTCATCTGGTCCTACCCATATTATAAGCCATATATAGATTTTTTTTTCATTCATTTACAGACACTTGAGTGTTTACTGCAATGACTTGTATTTAGAATTAAAAGAGGTGTGACCTTTTCTTATAAGGAGTTGTTCTCTCTGTATCTCAGTAAAGCATTTATAAAGCATTCTTTTATTTTATGGTGTTAGTTTATTTTTTAAAATATGTCTGCATGTTGTGAGGTTCATGGGACATGAACAATTTCCAACATAGATCTGCATGCTAAATCTAACAAGTATTGATAGTTAATAGGTCCTTTATAACTAATAAATGGATTAATGATAAATGTTAATGGATTGGCTGTGGGTACATTTATGCTTCTTTTCATGGCAGATAAACCTAATAGTAAAGTGAAAGCTAAAAAAACATTTATTTCATTGATAAAATTACAAATATAATAGATTTTTACACATGTACAACGTGGTCACACACATTTATTTACATAAAATCTATAGCTAATTACCTCCCAAAGACCCTTTCTCTGGATACAGTCAGGTTGGAAATAGAGTTTTGACATATGAATTTTGGGAGGACATAATTTAGTCCGTAGAAGACTATGGGAAAATCATGTGAACAGAAAACTTTCAGAGTTTTATTTACTTATTTTTACTCTATTCTCCAGTCTTTATTTTTCATACCTGAGGTTTTTAAAAATGTAAGTATAGTTGATACACAATATTAAATTAGTTTCAGGTGTACAACATAGTGATTCAGCATAATACATTCTAAGTCTGTCCATGTTTTTGCAAATGCATATTTGCAGTAATATTTCATTGTGCACATATACCACATCTTTTTTATATTCTTTATTAAAGAGTTTTAAATGGCAGCAAAAAATTATATTGAATACATATACCATAATTTGTTTAATCAATAATTTATATTTAGACATGTAATAAACATTTTTAGTATAAATTTGTTGTGGATATTCATATATTCTATTGCTATGTCTTACTTCCTTAAGTAGTAAATGTGGACTTACTGAACCAAAGGATATAAACAGTTTAAGCCTTTATATATATTGTTGAATGGCCCTCCCAGAATGGCTGCAACATATGAGAAGATGTCACTGACCTAGAAAACCGGATGCCTGTGCCGTATCTGCCAACAGTTGACTCCATTAAAATTCCCAAATATATGCTAAAATGACTCCAAATTATTTTCTTAAGAATCCATTAGTGAAGACCTGAAAAACAAGAGCATATTCACTAGATGTGTCATGATACTGGCTGCTTTTTGAGAGTTCTACAAGGGGAAGAAGGAAGAGCCCTCATCATTTGTAGGACTCAAAATTATCTTAATGTACACACAATGGTGCTATTTGAAGAAACAGCTAATTATCTTTCATGTGCCCACTGTGCACATTCCCCAGATACCTGGCAGGATTGCAAAGCATCAGAGCCAAGAATGAGTCACTGAAATTTAAAGGAGATGAGACAGTTTGCAGAAAGATTCACAGTGATTTTAGTGATGAGTACCCTGAAATAGCTCAGTAATTTAGTTCAGTTTAGATCAGTTGGTTTTCTAAGTTAAGCTGAGGTCTTAAGATTTTCAGAAAACCTTGTAGTTTTGATCTATATTGTAAAGAAACCAATGCAAAAATTATTATAGGGACCAGAGTAAAATGTCACACAATGCGTGGTCATTGAAATGATAATTTATTGTATAAGGTCTCAGTATGGATTATCAGAAATCATCAATTAGTGACATCTATGAGGCAAACCTTTGTTCATTGCAACCCTATAAGTCAAGAAGTGACTTAAGAAGTCAAGAAGTGACTAGTTCACATAACTAATTCAACAGTTGCTCCTGTAGTCAAGAAGAAGGCTACTTGGAGTGGAACAAGGGTCTCACTTTCAGAATTGCAGTGTGTCAATTGTATACATGTTTATAGTCTTCTAATTCTAAGTCTAATTCAATGCCACAGGAGATATTTTATCCTCATCCAGATTCCTTGTTCTTATTCATCTTGAATGTGTGTGTGTGCCTATGTGCATGCATATATAAATTTTTACCTCTTAAGCAAAAACCAAAGTTTATTTCGTTTGTATTAAAATTTTAATGAAGGTCACTTGTGAATACATCCTCTTAATTTTTGCTTCTATAAAAATATTGCTTGTTTTTGTTGTTAAAATTAATTTTTCTGGAAATTCAGATTTTTAAATTAAAAAATAAAATTTATTATTAAAATAATATTTATTTTTAATATGGAGTTTCACTATGGTATTTTAGGTGTTGATGCCTTTTTAATTATTTCTCTTATTTTAATTTTCTTGATCCTTAAGGTTGATGATTTCAACAGTTTTGGAAAATTATTAACCATTATTTCTCTATATAGTATCTCTTCCTTGTTATACTTCTTGAGATAAGATGATCTTCTTGAAACTGTGATTTAAACATCTTTATTGTTTCTAGAAATGTCTTACTTATCATCCTTCTGAATATTGTTTTTGGCCAGTCTGTTTTTATACTCCAGAACTTGGACCAGATGTGTGTTAGTGCTTACTTAACCTTTCATAGCTTCCACATACACATTTTTTATTTGTTGTTCTCAGTATTTATTTGAGATCTGTCTAATTTACTGATTCTACTGCTTAACTGTTTTTTTTTTAATATTTGATTTATTATTTATTCAATTTTTATAAGAACTTTATTCTTTTTGAGTTATTTAATTAATTTTAATATTTTTATTCTTATAGTTTCTTTTCCAACTTGCCTTTCAATTATTTAAATATGTTATACTTAATGAAACTTTTTTTTTTTACGATTTTATTTATTTATTTGAGAGAAAGAGCACAGTCAGGGGGAGCAGCAAGCAGAGGAAGATGGAGAAGCAGGCTTCCTGGTGAGCAAGGAGCCCAATGTGGGATTCGGTCTCAGGACTCTGGGATCATGACTTGAGGAGAAGAGAAGGTTTTCTGAAAATCAGCTTAGTGGACTGAGCTACCCAAGTACCCCTAATGAAACATTTCTGTTTCATAGTTGCTAATTATAATTTTGGTGGTATTTGCACTTTTGATTCTGTAGAATTTCCAATGGTAGTGTCTGTACTGCTTTGTTTATGAACATATGTCTTCACTAATAATTTCCTGTTTACCTTTGCCTTTGTAATATGTGGCATCTGATTTGATAAGTCATTAGAATTGCTCAACAATAATCTGTGTCTCTTATTGACCATCCACTAAGAGTTAGGTATGTATGTAAGATTGGTTTTTATCAATGAAATGTGAGTAGAAGGTTTAGAACCAATATGCATTTACGGTGCTCTCTCTTCTCTGTGTTTCACTAAGAAACAATCCAGTCAGAAGCTAATCAGTAACATGAGTTCCAGAACTTCAACTTAACTGTAATGCACTTATTTTTTTTTAATATTTTATTTTTTATAAACATATATTTTTATCCCCAGGGGTACAGGTCTGTGAATCACCAGGTTTAGACACTTCACAGCACTCACCAAAGCACATACCCTCCCCAATGTCCATAATGCCACCCCCTTCTCCCAAACCCCCTCCCCCCAGCAACCCTCAGTTTGTTTTGTGAGATTAAGAGTCACTTATGGTTTGTCTCCCTCACAATCCCATCTTATTTTTTTTTTTAAGATTTTATTTGTTTATTTATTTGACAGAGAGAGAATTAGAGATAGTGAGAGACAGGACACAAGCAGGGGGAGTGGCAGGCAGGCAAAGGAAGAGGGAGAAGCAGGTTTCCCACTGAGCAGGGAGCCTGATGTGGAGCCCAATCCCAGGACCCTGGGATCATGACCTGAGCTGAAGGCAGAAGCTAAACCCACTGAGCCACCTAGGTGCCCTAACTGTAATGCACTTATAAGCAAGAAATAAAACTGTTGTTTTAAGGTAGTGAGATTTAGTGGGAAGGGTGTTCTTAATACCCAGTGTAACCTAGCCTATCCTGAATTTAATATGCATATTTTTTGCAGATATTTGTGTTTACCTCTGTTGGGTACATTTGGGCATGTTATAAAAACATATTAGCTTGAAATTTTTCAAATAACATATAGAGTGTTACTTGCAGCTCCAAATCCAGGTTATTTTAGAATTATATACAGCTAAAAATTCTCAGGACTCACTTTTGTTTCTTGTTATCTTTTCTTGTGTTTAAATAATTTAATAATGAATAATAATTATTTAAATAATTTTAATAGTTTCTTATTATTTATTCAATAATATGTTCTATGAAGGAGATGGTAAATTTTGAAAAAAAATAGCAAAGTTAATCTAAAGTATAAAGAAACTTGGCTGCGGTGTTCTTAAATATGCCTTCTATTTAAAAGATAATTTTGATTTATTTTTAAATTTGTTCTTTCACTGTAATGTTTTCCTTTTAATTCATGTTTTGGATAAAACTTGCTCAAGATATATGTTTTAATGAATTAATATTCATAGGTGCTAAATTATATGAACATAGATTGATGTCTTTTTATTGACTTTTGCTATATTCCTTTAAATCACTAAAGGATATCTTTCATTACATATAATCTTTTTTTTATAATTATGTTCAAGCTGTCTGGTTCTATATCCTTGTGCTCACAACATTTCCAGAAGTATGCTTGTTTCCCCTCTTTAAATATCTGTAATTAAAAAAAAACTTGTATTAAGTATAGCACACTAAATCAAATTCAGATTTAAGTGACTTCAAATAGCTAATGATTGATTTTTTTGTTTTATTTTATTCTAGCTTTATTGAGATATAATTGACATGTAACATTGTGTAACTTTAAGGTATAAAATGTGATGATTTGAATTGTGTATGTATTACAAAATGATTACCACCATATTGCTAGTTAACACATGCAATCACCTCACATAGTTATTCTTATGTGTGTGGTGAGAACTTTTAAGATTTACTCAGTCGGCAACTTTCAAGTATATGGAACACGATCATTGACTATAGTTATCATGTTGTACATGAGATCACGAGGGTTTATTCATCTTTTAACTGGATGTTCATATCTTTTACCACCTTCAGTAATTTCTTTCCTCCCTTTTAGCCCCTGGCTACTACAGTCTACCCTCTGCTTCTCTGAGTTCACTTTCTTTTCTTTTCTTTTTTTTTTTTTTTAGATTCTCTGTATAAATGTGATTATACAGTACCTGTCTTTCTTTGTATGATTCATTTCACTTAGCACAATGCATAAAGGTTCACTGATGTTTTCACAAATGGCAGAATGCCCTTAATTTTTTATAACTAGATAGTATTCCATCGTATGTATATACCACTCTTTAATCCATTTCTCTGTGACAGACACTGAGATTGTTTCCATGGCTTAGCTATTGTAAATAATGTTGCAGTAAATATGGAATGGAGTTGTAGACATCTCTTGAGAAAGTGAATCCATTTCTTTCAGATAATCCATCTCTTCCATTGTCATAGTGCCTATACCAATTTACATTCATACCAACAGTGTATAGGGTTGAGTAGAAAACCTTTTCATCTATCTACGGGCCATTTGTATTCTTTTTTTGAAAAAATGTACTTAAGTACTGTAACCTTCTTTAAAATGGATTATTTGATTTTTTTGCTAATGAGTTACATGAGTTTCTTGTTTATCAACTCACTTTTTAATTTTTGCTTTGTTATTTGTGCCCTTGGTGTCAAAAATTTAAAAAATCATTGCCAAAACCAGTATCAAAGAGCTTTTTTCCTATGTTTTCTTTGAGGATTTTATAGTTTTAGGTCTTACATTTTAGTTTTCACTCAATTTTGAATTGATTATTGTGTATTATATAGGATAAAGGTCCAATTTCATTCTTTTGCATGCAGATATATAAAATTCACAATACATTTGTTGAGGAGACTATCATTTCCCCATTGTGTATTATTGGCACATTGTTCAGAACTTCATTGACAGTATGAATTGTACAATTTTTCCTACATCAGACCTAACAGTAGTGAAAATAAAGGATGTAATATAATTTAAAATATAGTGTCATCAAATTTATTACAGAGTTGTGAGCAAAGAAACTTGTGAAAATAGATTAAGATATTGGAGAATGATTCACAATGGATATGCATAACAACTATAAATAATTTTTCCTTTCTCTTCTTAATACACCTCTCATTTCTTTGAATATTTGGGTGAACGAGTTAAATGATTAGCTGTATGACATTTTATTTATATTTTAAGAAATGGTAACCAGAAACAGTGCATGCCAGTGACATTGTACTCAGGTTTATTTGGGAAGAGATATGCTTTTACTAATTAAGTTAATGGTAAATGGAGTAAATTTTTCTAATGGCACAAATTTCTATTCTGTGAAAGTGTGATATACTGTATGAATACATACTAGTAGGTATAACTCATTATAAGTTTTCACTGAAGTTTTGCAACAACAAGGCAGTTTAAAAGTGAAGTCCAGGGGTGCCTGGGTGGCTCAGTCGATTGTGTCTGCTTTCAGCTCAAGTCATGATCTCAGAGTCCTTGGATCAAGCCCTGCATCAGGCTCCCTGCTCAGTGGGCAGCCTGCTTTCCCTTCTCCTTCTGCCCGCTGCTCCCCCTACGTGTTCTCTCTCTCTCTCTCTTTCTCTCTCAAATAAACAAATAAAATATTTCAAGAAAATTAAAAAAAAAAAGTGAAGTCCATGGTGCATCCCTATACATAGGACAGTGACATTAAATTACCATGTGCCACCATCTGCTAGAATACTTCCTCTTACAGGAGATTTGTTTATGTGCTTCTCATACTCTTATAATAACATCACTTTTTGTCCGAGACAAAAATTTTGCTTAGTTTTCAGGTTTTGCTTTGCTAGTTTTTATATTATTAAATTATATACTGAAGACAAAAGTTGAAATTGCTCGTTTTCCTCCCTTAATATTGAAATGCTGAATAAAAGAGGAGTAAAATCACATTTCAGTAATGGATGGAATGATTCTAGAATTTTTTTTTCCAGATGGGGTGATAGCTAGTCATTGGTGTAGCAGAAACTCATTCTGTGTATTAAAAAACTCATATTAATATGAGACAGAACTTTAAAAATGTCATATAGAAGCCATTTTCCACCAAATTTTCTGTTATTCTCTTATGTTTAAATATGTGCGTATAACTTTTTAAAAATTATGTGCTTATTTTTATTTTAAAGAGAGAGGGAGCGAGCAGAGGGGACCAGCAAAGGGAAAGAGAGTCTTAAGCAGACTTTGCACTGAGTGCAGAGCCCTGAGGGGCTCAATCTCACAACCCTTAGATCATGACCTGAGCTGAAACCAAGAGTCTGATGCTTAACTGAATGTGCCACCCAGGCAGCCCATGTGTGAATAACATTTGCTCAGATGCAAGGTTTGATAAAATTTGCTTAGATATCAATCTGCAAAAGCAATTTAGGGTGAACCAATACACTGTTTTGGCATACAACTCTAGTTGTGATCTGGTTTAATTTGGGAATACATTTTAGTGTAAGTGAAAAAATGGACATGTCACATATTCCTGAGTAAAACTTCCATTAAACTTCCATTAAAACTTCCATTAAAACTTTTCTAATGACATACCATATGGCGACTAACATAACATAAAATAGTAATAATAATAATGAATTGAAAATTCAGTATTAAAAATTTAAAAAGGATACTTTTCACTTTGTTGGTAATGGGAGTAAATGCCAAGACTGAGTTCCTAATAAAGAGTTGGAATGCAGCTATTCTATGTTGCCAATAAACAATGACATTATATACCTTAACCAGTATTTGAAAATTCTTCTTTAACATGAGATAACTGAGTCACCAGAAAGCTTGCTATTCTCTTTTGTGCAGCTTTCATTCAAAGTGTACCTTGGAGAGCAGGACCAAATGATACCACATTTCATCAGAAGCATTGGCAAAAGGATGTAACCACAAATGTTAAACATTAGCTTAGAAAATTTTGTCAGATAGAACCAAATGCCTGCTTCAACCATCACTTTGCCCAATACTATCTCAAGTTATTGTATTGAAATTCTTAAAAATTTCAAATGGCCACAAAAGTTACTTATAGACTTAACTTACTTTATTTAACAAATTATTTAGGTTGCATTGGATGTTGGATCTCCACCAGACAGGTAAGGGGTAAAACCAATTAGCTGGAAAGTACACAAATAAAGATGACAATTTGAGGTAGTGGTAATCTCTATAAGAAAAATAAAATATATTGACAAGATAGAGATGCATATAAGGCCAGACACTGTCTTGGTTAGGTTAAGCAGTAGTATTTCTCTAAGCAAGAAATATTTCATCCAGAGAAATAATATTTTAGGAATAAGGCGCAGCAAGTGCAAGGGTTTGAGTTAAGACCAAACTTGTCGTATTTAGGTAAAAGATGTCCACTCAGTAAGCCAAGAGGGAGTTGTAAGATATAAGGATTAACGGTTTAGACAATTTAATGACAAAGGGGTCATCTTATTTAAAAAAATGATTATATAAGACTTATGAAAGCTTCCAAATATATGATGCAAAAATTTGAAAGAAAAATAGGAAAAAATGGAAAAACACATAATCACATTTGGAAATTTTGATGCATTTCAATAATTTATAGAACAGGTAGATCACATAAAAAAATAACATCAATCATCTAATAGAATACTAATAAAACATTTTAACAAATAATATAATTTTTTTCAAGTTCTAGCATATAGAGCATTCACAGAACAAATGATTGACTAAAGAATGTCTCAATAAACTCAAATGACTATAAATACAGAAATACTGGAAATATTAGAAGGGACATTCACAACTGTTTTTTGTTTGTGTGTATGGTTTTTTTGTTGTTGCTGTTGTTTGTTTGTTTGTTTTTAGCCCAGCATAGCCCTGAATCCAACACTTGAAAAACACTATAGCAGAATGGAAAAGTATAAATTACTGACCTGTATCATTTATGAGCATGGACACCAAAATATTTTATGAAATATTGTCAGATCTCATCCACAATATATAAAAATAAGTGGAACTGCTGGATCACTGTGGTAGTTCTGTCTGATTTTTCGAGAAGATTCCATCCTGTTTTTATTAGGGGTTATACCATTTTACATCCTTACCAACAGTGTGCAAGGGTTCTTTATCTATTCCTCACCAATATTTGCTATTTCTTTTGATAACAGCCATTCTAACAGGTATGAGGTGATATTTCATTGTGGTTTTGATTTGCATTTACCTGATGATTAATAACACTGAGCATCTTTTCATGTACCTGTTCACCATTTGAATATATTAGGAAAGATGACTATTCATTTATTCTTCCCCATTTTAATTAGATTATTTTCTTTTCTGGTATTGAGTTTTTTGAGTTCTTCATATGTTTTGAATATTAACCCCTTATCTGATATATGGTTACAAATACTTTCTCCCATCCCATAGGTTGCCTCTTTACTTTGTTAATTGTCTTTTGCTGTGCAGAAGCTTTTTAGTTTGAGGCAATCTCATTTGTTTATTTTTGCTTTTGTTGATTGTGCTTTTGATGTCATATCTAAAAAATCATTGTGAAGACCTGTGTATAGGATATTTTTTTCTGTTTCCTTCTAAAATTTTTATGCTTTTGGGTTTACATTTAAGTTTATGATCCATTTTGAGTTACTTTTTTAGATTATTTATTTATTTATGAGAGGAAGAGAGCAAGAGGAGAGGGAGAATCAGATTCACCACTGAGCAGGGAGACATGGATGTGGGGCTCGATCCCAGTACCCCAAGATCATGACCTAAGTCAAAGGCAGACACTCAACTGAGTGAGCCACCCAGGTGACCCTTGAATTAATTTTTATCAGTGGTCAAAGATGGGGTCCAGTGTCCTTCTTTGACATGTGAATACCCAGTTTTCCCAACACCAATTATTGAAAAGTCTATCCTTTTTCCCATTGAATAGTCTTGGTTGTCTTGTCAAATACTGGGAATATATGCATAGGTTTATTTCTAAGCCTTCAGTTTTGGCCCATTGGTCTATTATGCTGTTTTTATTCCAGTACTACAGTGTTTCTACTAATATAGCTTTATAGTGCATTTTGAAGTCAGAAAATATGATGTCTCCACCTCTGTTCTTTCTCAAGGTTGCCTTGGAGATTCAAGGTCTTTTGTGGCTCCATGTGGATTTTAGAACTGTTCTATTTCCATGAAAAATGCTTTCAGAATTTTGATAAGGATTGCACTGAATGTGTAAATTTGTTTAGGCAGTACAGACATTTTAACAATGTAAATTTTTCTCATCAATGAACATGGATATCTTTCTATTTATTTGTGTCTTATTGGATTTCTTTCATCAATGTCTTATAATTTTCAGTGTATCGATCTTTGACTTCTTTTGTTCAATTTATTCCTAAGCATTTTATTGTTTGTTCTATAGTGAATGAGATTATTTTCTTAATTTCTTTCTCAGATAGTTTGCTGTTCACGTGTAGAAATGCAACTGAATTTTGTTGATTTTGTATCCTGTAACTTTGCTGAATTCATTTATTAGCTCTGTTTTTTTGGTAGAACTTTTAGGGTCCTTTATATAGCAGATCATGTCATCTGCAAAAAAGAGAGTTTTACCTCTTCCTTTCTGTTTTGGATAGTTTTTATTTCTTTTCTTGCCCAAGTGCTCTGGATAGGACTTGCAATAGTTTATTGAATCTTAAAGGACAAACTTTTCAGCTTTCCTGATCTTTTTTTTTTCTTTTAAGATTTTTTATATATTTACTTGACAGAGAGAAATCACAAGTAGATGGAGAGGCAGGCAGAGAGAGAGAGAGGGAAGCAGGCTCCCCGCTGAGCAGAGAGCCCGATGCGGGCCTTGATCCCAGGACCCTGAGATCATTACCTGAGCCGAAGGCAGGGGCTTAACCCACTGAGCCACCCAGGCGCCCACACCTTTCCTGATCTTAAAGGAAAAACTTTCCACTTTCCCATTGAGTATATCAGGTGTGTGGTTATCATATGGGACCTTTATAATGTAGGGTTAATGTTCCTTCTATACACAATTTATAGAGAGATTTTATGATGATGAAAGGGTGTTGAAATTCATCAAATGTATTTTCCTGAATCAACTGAAAGGATTGTATGACTTTTATCTATCCTTCTATTAATGAGATATATGACATTGACTGAAATATGTATGTTGAGCCCTCTTTGTGTCAATCAATCAATTAATTAATCAGGGTGTACGATCCTTTTGTTGTGCTATTGAATTTTGTCTTCTAGAAATTTGTTAGACTGTTTATATGTGTATTCATCAGGGGCATTGGTCTGAAGTATCTTTTCTGGTAGCATCCTTAACTGACTTTAGTATCAGAGTAATGCTGGCATTGTAAAAAGAATTTGAGAGTGTGCTTACTTCAGTATTTCAAAAGAGTTTGTGAAAAATTGGTATTAATTATTCACTTAATGTTTGATAGAATTCACCAATGAGGCCATCTGGCCCTGGCTTTTTCTTAGTTCAGGAGGATTTTAATTACAGTTTCAAGCTCCTTAGTCATTATTGGAATGTTCAGATTTTCTATCTTTTCATAATTCAGTCTTGTTAAGTTTCTAACAAACTTGTTAAGTTTCTTGTTTCTAAGAAATTTATCCATTTTTTCCAGGTTTTCTAATTTGTTGGTGCATGAAAGAGCTTAGTAACCTCTGGTGAATTTTTGTATTTCTGATTCTGTGATTCCTTTGTATTTTTATTTCAGTTATAATGTCTTCTCTTTCATTTATAATGTTGTTTATTTTATCCTTTTTTTTCTTCCTTCGTCATTTTTTTTATTCTTTCAAAAAAACCAACTCTTAGTTTCCTTAACTTTTTCTATTGTCTTTCTATTCTATATTTCCATTTACTTCTGCTTTAATCTTTATCATTTTCTGCACTCTGCAAACTTCAGGCTTAGTTTCTTTTTTCTTTTTCTAGTTCCTTGAGGTGTTAACTTAGGATGATAACTTCTATTGAGCAGTAAATTGCTCTTTTTCCTACCCTCAGAGGCAGATTGCAGTGAATCTGTGATATTCTAGGCTAGAACTGTAGAAAACATAGAAATCTCTGAATTTACATGATGTCTATTCATCTCTTCATATGTTGTTATTTTTAGTATGTCTCTAAGGACAAAACAACACATTTACTAGGCTGATTACCAGACAGATTCTTCAGCTAAATAAGAATGACTTTTTAAATTACTTTGTTACTTTGTTATACACATCTATCACTGATGAATACATTTTTGTTTAGATTTCCATATTTTAATTATCTTAAAAATGAAGGCTAATTATAACTAGCCATTTCCTAAGTGGATGGCTTTAGTGGTTTTGAGCTCAGCTCTAAAAATAACTTTGATCCCTAAGAAAAAGATGGGAAAGAGAAGAAACTAAACTAGAAGTTGGCCACTGGAGTTATGGGTTTGAACTGACCCACTCAGAAGTCCAGCAGACACAATGCCAGTTACACTGATACCTGTGCCTTTCAGTTCACATCCCACTTACTTTCTCATTTGCACATATTTCCTCCTCTGATTTCTTTAGGTAGAGAATCAGTCTTTACATCTCCAAATTTGCAAGACATTAACTCCCCTAAGGAGCGTTTTCCTTGGACCCTAAGAAGAAGATCCTTTCATTTGCTTCTGAATTCCCACGACACTTTTGACTTTTATGTCATTTATTACTTTCTGGTGTGCAGTATATAGACTTTTCTTTTCTACTTGATTATAATAAGCTCATTTGTGCTGTGGTTCATTTTAGCTCTGTTTGCCAAGGTGGTATCTGCACAATTTGGGGGAATGTGTTAATGAGTCTGAGAGGTCAAAGCTGTGTGTATAAGAATATTATGTTTTTAATTTTCCAGTTGTGCTGCTTATATTTGCACAGTGATCTGAAAACACCTGTGGGTAAAACCTCTGGTGCCTTAGCACCAGGACAACAGTACCAAACTACAGAGTAGTATCTTTCACTATTGCACATTCACAGTTAGAAAACAATGGCAGTTATACCTAAAAGCATCATTTATGAAACAAAAAATATGACTTTATTAAGTCTCTACCCTTGAGTACACATCCTTTTAATATTCTGTGTGAAGAAATGGGACCTACACATACAACCTTCTGCATCAAACCAAAGTACATGGTTATCTAAAAGAAAAACACTTGGGAGATTTAATTGTGGCCTGAACACTTTTTCATGGATCTCCTTTATACCTTTCAAAAAGAACTGACAGATGTAAGTTAGTTACTCAAGTTTGGGATTTTGGCAGACATTTTCTCAAAAATGAATGAAGTGAGTCTTTTATATCAAAGAAAACAAATGACAGTATTTGTTATCAATGATAAAATGTAAGCTTTCAAAAGAAAATTAGACTTGGGGAAACATATCTATTTCATCTGCTTCACTCAAAACAGCATGTCACAACAGCTACAATGCTGAAGCAAATAGGGCAATCTAGCTATTGTTTCATAAGGTAGACACATTAAAGAGGTTCACATAAAAAAGGTACAGCAGTGACACTCTTTTCAGTAATTTACTTTGTTATAGAAGGGAATATAGTTATTTTTTAAAAATATTTTATTTATTCATTTGACAGACAGAGATCACAAGCAGGCAGAGAGGCAGGCAGAGAGAGAGGAAGGGAAGCATGCTCCCCGCTGAGCAGAGAGCCTGATGCAGGGCTTGATCCCAGGACTCTGGGATCATGACCTGAGCCAAAGGCAGAGGCTTTAACCCACTGAGCCACCCAGGTGCCCCCAAAATAGTTATTTTTATAAGAAGATGATATTTACGTTAACGTATAACTGGCTGATTGTTATTTTTAACTAAATTGATAGATATCTTTAAAATTTCTGTTTAATTTCTAATATAGTATTTATTGATAGATGTGACTCACATACCCAATAACTCGTTAAGTTCTGAATACTTTTTAAGGGTATGAAGGGGTTCTGAGGGGAGCACTGGGCAAACTCTCTGACAACAATGTTCAGTAGATGCTGTCCCCATGGTAATGGAACATGAACAGTACTTTCATTTAACAAAATTAACAGAATTCAAAACACAACATAGACTAGGAAGTTAAAGTTTCTTATTTTTTCAACTCCACAGTTAATTAAGTATGTGAGCACAATTCTAAGTTACCCATGTTGATTCATATAGCTGTAGTTGATTACTGTTGTAACCAACCTTCTATTATAATATTGCATAATTTATTCTTCTATCCTCCCCACCCCCATGGACATGTCTTTGTTTTTCTTAAGTGTTTTGCTATTACAAAAATGCTTTTGGTGAACAAACATTCAGCTATATTTTGATTTGCATGTGCAAGAGATATTTTGTCTTTTTTTTTAAATGGATGTATGTCTGATAATAGAATTTCTGATACTTCAGATATAGAGTTCTGCAAAGTTAATAAATAAAACAAGACTATTTTCTATACTGATTTACCAATTTATTTTCCTACTAGAATGTAAAAATCAGTTGCTCCACTTAGTCATAAACATTTATTATCTATTGCTTTCCAGTTTGATGGTTACGGATGACAATTTGTTGTGAATATTATATATCTTTGCCTGATTACCAATGAGCAGGAATGCCTTTTAATATGATTGCTGGCCATTTGAATTTTTTCTTCTTTAAAATTCCTGTCTTCGGTTCATTTTTATACTGATTGTCTTTTTTTAAATTGTTTTTTAGAGAAGTTTTTTTTTTATGTACTTTATTCCTTTTCTTCAGTTGTATTTTGTTACACCATTATTTGAGGTGTTTTGACTTAATGCTTCAGATATCCTGTAAATCAGTCTTCTTGTTTTCAATCCCACTTGTGACATTACTTTCAGATTATCTAATTTCTACATTTCCTAGCTTTCCTGTAATTCTGCAATATAAATTGTCTAATTTCTGTTCTTGCCAGCTGCTGACTTAGGACAGCTTTAAACATTCCTTAGTGTTCCAAGCAAGGTACCCATTAACTATCTGATTTTTAACTTCTAAAATTTTGTTGTTGTGTCCCTTCCTGCAGTTTCTAGTTTTTGATTTATGTTTTTTCTAATACCTTTACTGTAATCTCCATGATATTTTGGTTGATGGAAGGAAGGAAAATATGTCTTTAGTCTATTGTTATGGCATACTCTACTAGAAAATATATTCAGTATTTGATATGTGAATTGAATTTAAAGAAATAAATAAAATACTCACAATTATTTTGAAGCCTCAGTGAAATTAAAAACTATCTGCTACGTTTGTTTATTTGACTCTATCAGCAGTTTTTATTTGATAGTGGTGTCTTGTGATTCCAGGATACTTTCACAGACATGCTCTTATTCTCCCCCTAAATGTATTATGTCCCACTGGTTTTACTAATTCCATCACATATGAAAGTGTACCACAGTTCAGAGGTCTTAATTAGCTTGATAAAGAATGCCACTGAAGAAATAGAACAAGAAATTAAACCAAGTCCTTCAGAATCCACCTGCAAGTTCCTTTACTACAGAAAAATAAACCCAATTACCTAAAATAGACACTAAACCCAAAAGACTTACGACAAACCAGCTGGGAGCAATTTTAATTCAGAAGAAGAAGAATGTAGAAATGCTGCATGTTTGACATTTCTTCAGGACATATTAAACAATGTGTTTGCCGGGTTTTCTAATAAAAGAAAACCGTGCTCTTGAGCATTGCATTTAATTTCTGATGCAGTTTGCTCCAAGTCTTTTGAGAAAAATTTACTAATCCTTAGAGTTGGAGCAACTGTTTCTAGATATTCCTCACTTGGAGCCTTGTGGAATTGAATTAAATTTCTGACACATAGATTTTGCTACTCCAAATTGATTTTCAATTATTACTGAAATTTTGGGGTGAAATGATATAAACAATATCTATTATAATGGTAACTGGAAACCTTTTGCTGACTTCTGAGAACAACTGCAGTGGGAAAAATGCTATTGCTTTCAAAGAATTACCTCTTTCCAAGAAGAAAACATCTCAGTTTTCTTAAAGTTGTAGGGATTACTGAAGATATGCACTAATCATTAGAGGCTGTGACATGCTTTTCCCTTTTGTACTTTGATTTTTGTATTATCAGCTAGAATAATTCATGGTGAATTCATGGTAAATGAAATGTAAACAAAATAATACAGTATGTTATTAAATTTCCTTGAATAACAAAATGTGTAGTTTGTACTTCCTGAATAGTAATGTCTATGAAATTTTCCTTAGTAACAAATAGGTGTCATTTATAATTACTCTGTAATATATTTTATGCATTTTGAAGTTGACATCACATTTACATGTATATTAGCCTATTATGATACTTCCAAGAAGCTCTTACGAAGTACAGGCTAGCTAGTGTATTTCTTCTGGAGTGTACAACTTGAACATGAATCATGTACTGGAGAGAACTTTCTATAAGGTTTTGGAAAACAAATGGGAACAAACCCAATTTGCTTCCTGGCAGAAGGATATGAGACTAAAGGGCACAGAGAAAGGAGAGTCCAGGCAGATGCAACCACCAATGGAAAGTAACACTGGTGCAGAAAGAGGAATTCACATTTAGAGAATGACAATGACTATGGAATAGTAAAACTGAGGAGAAGATGCGATTGTAAATTCAAGGCTTACAAACATATTATTAAGGACAGTGAATATTACTATAGATGATATTGTGTCCAGAAGACAGGGAGATCCATGAAAGGTCTAGAAGCTGAGGACTTGCATGATTATACATTTGCATTTTTAAAAGATTATATGTTTGTAATTTAGAAAAAAAAATAACTTAAGCATTAGGGGACAGGATAAGTGAGGAGTTTTTATGTGGGACACCATGTGATCAGTATATTTATGGAAATCTAAGCATGGAATAACAGAATAAACCCAAGTAGAAGCCAAGGGAGGTGGAAAGACTTAGAGGGTGTGTAAGTTTAAGAAAAATTAGGAGGATATTTAAAAAAAAAAAATAATGGCCCACTGAATGTGGAGGATGGAAGTGAAGGAGGAAATCAGTTCAGTTTTTTGACTTAGAAGATGTCTACCATTGATGGAGACAGGTTCTGTGGAAAGAGGAGTGTGTTTGGGGTGGGAGAAGGCTAACTTCCAATTTCAACATGTTGATTTTGAAGATTACATAGAGGAAACATATGGCAGGATGTTGTGTATGTTTGAACTCAGGAAAAACTCTGGGCTAGAGTAAGAATCATCAGTGATTGATTCTTGAGTGGACATGGTAAAGTATGGTCTAGACTTGAAAGTACTGCTCTAGTGAGGAAAGAGTTCCCAAGAGGAAAAGTGTAGAATGATCTGGGGTGGGGGGATATGACTGACTTTTTAAGGCGCAGAAGATAAAATCCTAAATTTCATCAATAAGTAATATTTTTTGTTCAAAAACACGGTTCATTTTTCATTGTGCATTGATAAAGTATATAACCTTAGTTAGACATTCAAATCCTCTGTATTCTGGCCTCAACTGCTTTATAAGAATGAAATAAAGAGGATGAACTCAGGGAAGGGGGAGACAGAATGAAGGAGAAGATTAACAAGGAGGAAAAAAATGTTACTTTGTTGAATTCAATGAGTTGTGGAAATTACAGACTAGAAAGTTCAAGAGTTTGACTTGGCTACCACTACTTAAGAGGACAAAAGAAGTTTTTGAGAGAAATACATTAGATGAGAGAATCATCACCCTGGCTCTTGTCAGGGCAGTTCTGTGAACAGCCTTTGGGTGAGAAAGCAGTGTAACAAAGCCAGAGGGAAAATGAGACAGCACCAAGAGCTGACCGTGAAGTCAGCTGGTTATTAAGAACCATGCAATAGCTAATAGGACTTTATCTTCCACTATGGTATCTGTCCTCAGAAGTCTAAAGCTCAATTTTACCTAGAGAGCTGGGACACATCCGGGTACTAAGGCATATACTTAAAATGTGATCATAAAATAAAAATTACCAGGAAATTACCTTCTCCTTTTCACATATAAGCTTAAAATTGTTAAGAAGAATAAAATATTAATCTGCTGCTATTCAGATACTTCACCATGGTGGACATGACATGATGAACAATTATGAAGAACTTTGCACATGAACATGTTCTGTTCCAGTATCAAATTCTGAAAAGGATTACTTTTTATTAGAGAATACATAATTCTCAAATGACAAGCATGGATAGTAAATGACACAGCAAATCCCATTAACTGTTACTTGTCAGATTAAAGCCATAACTATGAGACATTCTCTCTGAAATGGTAGTTTAGCTATGAAAAGTCAAAAGATATTTAAAAGCAGATAGGATTTTAAGTAAACTACAAATAGACACATTTTTTATCACTAGGGGATTTTTGGTTGCAATTCTTTTCAGTGCATTTAATATATCATATATATAAATTTCATTTTTTAAAATATTTTATTTATTTATTTGACAGACAGAGATCACAAGTAGGCAGAGAGGCAGGCAGAGAGAGAGGAGGAAGCAGTCTCCCTGCAGAGCAGAGAGACCGATGTGGGGCTTGATCCCAAGACCCTGGGATCATGACCTGAGCCAAAGGCAGAGGCTTTAACTCACTGAGCATCCCAGGCGCCTTATAAATTTCATTTTAAAATTCATTTTCTGTGTTCTTCTCTGCAGTGTTCACAGACCCTAGAACAGTACTGGGTTCTTAGTAGACACTCAAATATTTGGTGATGTATAAATAGAAATAGTCTCATGAAATATATAACTTCATACCAGCAGTTGGAAATAGTGTGTTTGGCCATCTTAAAAAGTATGGCTATATGTGAGAGGATAAACTTTGTTCTTGTGAATATTTCTCTGGCATTCTGGTCAAAAGATGGAGTTATTCCTTATTTACACGTTTTTAAATTTGCCTTTAGCTTATTTCATGTGTGTTATGAATTAAGAAAATAACCATAGGAACTACGGTTCCTATGGAACCTTACGAAATCTATTGAATTACTCTAGGAACATAGGACCTAACCATAGGAAAAATCCATAGGAACTAAGCATTTTTTACTCCCTAAGGAAAAAAAAAAATTTTTTCCTCATTTTTAAGAAATGCTTGAACTTTGAGTCAGGTGTTTTTAATCTTTAGAATAGGATAGAGAGTTGCATTCTGCATTGATGAACTTCACAAAAAATAGCTTTGTTTACTGAAAGAAGTACAAATGGCCTAACGCTGCTCTATTTCATTAAGTGAAATCAATCTAATGTAAAGATTAGTCTTCATTCCCAGCCAGGGATTCCCATTCATTTTGCTCTAGGAAATTCTTTACTTGGAAAAATAAACATTCTACATCATAGTGCAGTCAGCAATAGGAATGATACCTTAGCAAACTGATGTATGTATATATTGAAAACATTTTGTAGGCTAGTCATTTATTCAAAGCGAAAACCAAGAGAAGAATGCTAGTCAAAATACACTCCAAAGTCTTTCTGTGCTGTATCACTGGTGTTTTTCTCTTTGTCTTATCCTCATACCCATCTCTAGATAGAGTCTCTTAAACTGGAAAGTGTACAATTGACTTATTATTGCTTAATTTAACTAAGTGAAATAATTAAACTTATATGACAGTTTTCATGCCCCGCCAGGCATACCTGTCCAGCTTGTGCTGGCTTATTATCTTCCAGTCCCTAAGCCTGGACTGTCACCCATTTAATTAAGTCCTCTTTGAATGATTTTGTCAACAGTTACAGAAGTAACTCTTGCCATGCAGGTGCTGTGCATGTTCGTTACATTTACATCTAAATATTTCTTTCCCCTTGGGATGATCCTAAATAACATTGCATTTTTAAATTTGGTTTCTGTTTGTCTGAGTTTAGTATACAGAAATGCAGTTTAATTTTGTACTTTGACCTGTAACTTCACTAATTATTAGTAATAGATTTTTTGATAAACTATTAGTGATTTCCTGCACAGACAATTATGTAGTCTGCAAATAGAGTTTTACTTCTTCCTCTCCAATCTTTAGACTGGTTAGAATTTAAACTACCATGCTGGAAAAAAAAAAAAAAAAAGAAGAAGAAGAAGGAAAAAAGCAAGCAAGTAAGCTATGTTTAATGGAGTTGTGACAACAGGCATTACTGTCTTTTCAGTATTAGAGGAAACATTGTTTCTTCATTAAGTCTGATGTTAAATGTGGTTTTGGGGTTTTGCTATTTAAAAAAAAAGATTTTTATTTTATGTATGTATGTATTTATGTATGTTTATGTATTTATTTATTTTGAGATAAGAGAGTGTGTGCCAGGGAGCAGAAGAGGGAAAAGCTGACTTCTGGCTCAGGGAGCCCCACGGGGGGACTTTATCCCAGCACCCAGGGATCATGACCTAAGCCAAAGTCAGATACTTAACTGACTGAGTAACCAAGGTGCCCCAGGTTTTGTTATTGTTGTTGTTGTTATGAGTCTTTTTATTTGTTTTTGTAGAGTGTCTGTTGAATTTTATCAAATTATTCTTCATCTATTGATGTGACGATGTGATTTTCCCTCTTTAACCTGTGGAAATGATGGATAACACTGACTGACTTTCAAATATTGAAGCAACCTTGTATGCTTGGAATCAAACTCACTTGGACTTGATGGGTCATATAATTTTTATACATTATTTGATTTGGTTTTCTAATTTATTTTTGAGGGGTTTTTGTTTGTTTGTTTGTTTTTGTTTTTTTTACTTTTAAGTGTGTAAGAGATATAGTGTTCTCTAGGATTCTTTTTTCATATGTGTTGTACTTGTCTGGTTTGGGCATCAGTTAATCCTAGATTCATAAAATGAGTTGAAAAATGCTCCCTTCCTCTTGTAGTTTTAGGAAAAGTTTATATAAAATGGTTTAAATTCCTCTTTGAATATTTGGGAGAACTGTCCAGTAGCCATCTCAGGATAGAGATTACTTTTCAGAAGATTTTAATTACAAATATAAATGATTTCACCATATTAGACCATTTGGTTTATCTTTTCTTTTTGTGGTTGTTTGCAAAAGTTCAGTTGGTTGTTGTCTCAAGAAATTAATCCATTTCTTAGTGAATTCAAAGTGGAAAGTTTTTCATATTATTCCCTTATGATCCTTTTAATGGACTGCAGGGGATCTTTTTTATTTTTTTTAATTCTCTATTTTATTCCATACATTTGAGATGTGTGCTTTCAATGTTTTTATCTTTATCACCCTGCTAAAGACTTAACATTATTGGTTATTTTTTTCTAAAAATCAGATTTTACCTTGCTAATTCTTGCTAAAGTTACTGTTTTCAATTTCATTGACCAGCATTCTAATCTTTAATTTTTATTTTTTTATTTATTTTTTTTTTGCTTACTTTAGATTTATTTTGCTCCTTTTCTAGTTTCTTGAGGTAGGAACTTAGATTATTGATTTGAGATATCCAATCTTTCCTGATATAAGCATCTAGTGCTATAAATTTCACTCAGAATTATTTTGTGTGTATGCAATAACTTTTGATGTTATATTTTTCATTTTCATTCAGTTTAGTGTATTTTTTTTAATTTCCCTTGAGACTTTTTCTTAGAACCATGGAATATTTATAATTTTGTTTTTTAATTTCTAATCTTTGAAGATTTTTCTCTTGTCATTAAATTTGTTAATGTTTGTTTTATAATCCAGAATATGATCTATCTTGATGGATTGTTCCACAGACACATGAAAAGACCTAATTTCACTAGGTAGAATGCTCTATAAAATCCATCATTTATTGATGGATCCTTAGACTTCCACCTGTTTTAACTATTCTGAATAATACTGCTGTGATCTTGGGTATACAGATAAATCTTTGAGATTATGTTTTTCCATTTATTTGGGTATATCCCTAGAAGTGAATTGTTGGGTCATATGGTAATTCTATCTTCAATTATTTGAAGAATCTCCATACTGTTTTCCATAGCAGCTCTACCATTTTACATTCATACCAACAATGTACAGATATTCAAATTGCTCCACATTCTCACCAACAACTGTTATTTTCTGTTTTATTTTTTATTATCTTTTCTTTAATACCAGTGATCCTAGCAAGTGTGAGGTTGTATCTCATTGTAGTTTTGATTTCCCTAGTGATGTTGAGTATCTTTCCATGGGTTTGTTTTGTTATACTCTGTTAACTTTAAATAAGTTTTGTTATTACTCTATGATGTTTTGTTATACTTTGAGGTCTTACACTGGGGTCTTTGATCTCTTTTGAGATGTTTGTTTATGGTATTAAGAGAGGATCCAATTTCATTTTTTTGGCATGTGAATGTCCAGCTTTTTCAATACATTTGTTGTCAAGACTGTTTCCCCATTGAATAATCTTGCCACTTTGTCAAAAATCATTTGACCATACATGTGAAGCTTTTTTTTTTTTTTTTAAAGCTGATCTTTGTATTCAATTCCATTGGTCTACAGGTCTATCTGCCTTTCTGCCAGTACCACACAGATTCTTTTGACTGCCAAAGTTTTGTAGTTAAGTTTTGAAACCAGGACATTTGAGAGTTTTTCAGCTTTGTTCTTTTTTTCAAAATTTTTTGACTATTTGGGATAGTCTGTGATCTCTGTATCTATGAGTTTGGCTACATATATATTTTAGATTCCATGTAGGAAAGATCTTAAAGTATCTCTTTCTTTGTCAACTAACTTTACTTTGCATAATGCCTTCAAGGTCCATCTATATTATCACAAATGGCAATATATCTTTCTTTCTTTATGGCCAAATAGTATTCCATTGTGTATATGTACCATATCTTTTTTATCCATTTATCCATCAATGGATACTTAGGTTGTACCCTATCTTGGATATTATAAATAATGCTACAATGAAAATGTAGCTGCATATTTTTCAGTTTATTATTTTCATTTTCTTTGCATAAATAACCCAAGGTATATTGCTGGATTATATGGTAGTTCTATTTTTTTTTAAAGATTTTATTTATTTATTTGACAGAGATCACAAGTAGACAGAGAGGGAGGCAGAGAGAGAGAGAGAGAGGAGGAAGCAGACTCCCTGCTGAGCAGAGAGCCCTATGCGGGACTTGATCCCAGGACCCTGAGATCATGACCTGAGCCGAAGGCAGCGGCTTAACCCACTGAGCCACCCAGGCGTCCGGTAGTTCTATTTTTAATTTTTTGAGGAAACTGTATTTTCCTTAGTGGCTGCACCAATTTACATTTCCACTCCCATGCAACACTGCATGGTATAGAATGGTGTAGAATCTTTTTGATTCTAGCCATGGTAACAGATATGAGATGGTCTCTCATTGTGGTTTTGATTTCATTTCCCTAATGAATAATGAGGTTAACTATCATCCCATATACCTTTTGGCTGCCTATATGTCTTCTTTGGAAAATGTCTATTAAGGTCCTCTGCCCATTTTAATTTTTTTTTTTTTTTTTTTTTTTTTTTTTTTTTTTTTTTTTGCTATTGAGTTGTGTAAGTTTTTTATATATTTTGGATACTAGACCCTTACCAGAAACATGATTTGCAAAAATTTTTTTCCATTCAGTAGGTTGCCTTTTCATTTTGTTGATCATTTCCTTTGCTGTGGAGAAGATTTTTGGATTAATTTGGCCCCAGTTGTTTATTTTTTTCTTTTGTTGTTTTTAATTTTAGTGTCAGATTAAAAAATCATCATCAACATCTATGTCAAAGAGCTTACTGATTATGTTTTCCTCTAGAATTTTTATAGTTCCAGGTCTTATGTTCAAGTTTTTAATCTTTTTTGAGTTAATTTTTGTGCATGGTATAAAAGAGTGGTTCATTTCATTAATTTGCATGTTACTGTTCAATATTCCCACATCATTTATCAAAGAGACTGTACCTTTCCTATTAAATACTCTTGGCTTTGTCATAAATTTGTTGACTGTGTATATGTGGATTTATTTTTGGATTTTTTCTTCTGTTCCATTGATTTTTCTTTATGCCAATACCATACTGTTTTTAATTACTGTAGCTTTGCATAATTTGAAATCAGGGAATGTGATGGCTTTATGTTTTGTATTTCCTAGTGATTTGGTCTTAAGTTTTTGTTTCTAGGAATTTGTCCATTTCATCTGAATTATTCCATTTTCTGACATATAATTGTTCATAGTACTTTCTTGAAATATTTTTTAGTTTTATTGATTTGGCAATAATATCTCCACTTTCTGATTTTATTCATTTGGGTCTTCTTTCTTTCTTTTTTTTTCTATTTCTTTTTCTAGTCCATGTGGCTAAAATTTTTTCAATTATTTTAATCTTTTCAAGGAATTTTTGGTTTCACTGATTTTCTCTACTGTTTTTTCTAATATCTATTTTTTAAAAGAATTTATTTATTTTAGAGAGAGAGTGTGTATGCAAGTGGTAGGAGGGGCAGAGGGAGAGAGAGAATTACAAGTGGATTCACCACTGAGCATGAAGCCTGAGACAGTACTCAGTATCATGAACCTGCGCTGAAATCAAGAGTCAGCTCTTAACCGATTGAACAATGCAGGCACCCATCTAATATCTATTTTGATTGTTTTGTGTATAATCTTATTATTTCCTTACTTCTTCTAGCTTTGGGCTTAGTTTGTCATTTTCCCTCCACTTCCTTAACTTGTCAAGTTAGGCTGTTGATTTGAGACCATTCTTCTTTTTCATGTAAGCATTTGCATCTATTGAGTTCCTCCTTAGCATTAAATTTCCTGGTCAGAGAAGATACTTTGTATGATATCTATCTTTTCCAAATCTACTGAGACATACTTTGTGGCCCACCATATGGCCTATCTTGGAAGATTTCCCATGTGCACTTAAGAGAATGCACGTGCTGTTGTTTCAGTAGAGTGTCTTGCATATGTCTCTTAGGTTTACTTAGTTACTGCGTTTAACTTGGCTCTCTCTGTATATTTTGAGTCTGGTTATCTATCCATTATTCATAGTAGAGTACTGAAGTCTCCAACTATTATGGTAGACCTATGTACTCCCTTCTGTCAGTTTTTGCTTTATATATTTTGATTGTTACTAGATGCACAAATGTTTATAATTATTTTATCTTCTTGATATATTATACCTTGTATTAATATACAATATGATCCTTTGTCTCTTATAAACTTTTTTTATTTAAAGTCTATTTTGTTTGATAATTGTGTAGTCACCATTGCACTCTTTTGGTTACTATTTGCATGGAGTAATTTTTTCCATTCTTATACTTTCAGTTTCTTTTCTTTGGCCCAGGATGAATATCCAGTAGATAACACTTAGTTGAATTATAAGTTTTTATCCATTCTGCCAATCTCTGTCTTTTGATTTGACAGTTAAATACATTTACATTTGAAGTAAGGAATTTATTTCTGTCATTTTTCTATTTGTTATCTATATCTTATAGGTTTTTGTCCTTTATTTCCTACATTATTTCTTTTCCGTTTAGTTGATACTTTGTAGTGAAATGTTTAAATGCTTATTTCCCTTTATGTATATTCTGTAGCTAATTTATTCATAGTTACCATGGGGATCATATCTGACATTCTAAACTTATAATACTCTAATTTGAATTTATATTAACCTAACCTCAATAACGTACAAAAACTCTGCTTCCTTACACATCTACCTGTATTGTTTTTGGATGTTGATGTCACAAAATTACATATTTATACATTCTATGCTCCCCCAAACATAAACTAGTAATTCTTTTAAATGCATTAGTTTCTTATATTAGGTAGAAAACAAAATGTGGAATTATAAACCAATGTTAAAACAATGCTAGCTTTCGACTAATAATTTTTAAAAAAATATATTTGTCTTTTAAATCATGTAGCATTATAATGTACTTAAAGTAATACTAACTTTTTAAAATTGCCAATGTATTGCCTTTCTTGAGAATTGTTTTTATAACTACAAATTACAATTTAACGTTCTTTCGTTTCACCCAGCAGGATTCCCTTGAGCATTATTGCAGAGCAGTTCTAATTGTAATGAACTCCCTCGGCTTTTATTTTAGAAGAATGTTTTAATTTTCCCCACACTGTTGAAGGGCAGTTTTGCCAGATACAGGAATCTTGGTTGACAGCTCTTTTGTTTTGTGTTTTGTTTTTGTTTTTCCAGCTAGTACTTTGAATATATTTCCTACTGCTTTCTGGCCTTTGAAGTTTCTGTTGAGAAATCTGCTGATAATCTAATTGAGAATCAATTGTATATTTTGTGCCAATCTTCTGTCTTTGACTTTTATTAATTTGACTAAAATGTGTCTTGCTTTGGGTCTCTTTGAGTTCATTTTGTTTGGAGTTCATTGAAATTTTTGGACGGGTATGTTAATGTTCATGAAATTTAAGACATTTCAGCAATATTTCTTCAAATGTTCTATTTATCCCTTTCTCTCTGTCTTTGCCATTTGAAACTTCTTCCCTTTCTGTCTGTCTTTGCCTTTTGAAACTTCTATTGTGTGCATGCTTGTTTTCTAGGTGATGTCCCATAAGCCCCTTAGGCTCCGTTTACTTTTCTTCAACCTTTTTTTTTCCTTTCCGAACCTCAGATTCAATAATTTCCATTGCCTTATCAAACTTGCTTGTAAATTTATTTATACTTTTCACTTCCAGGTCTTTTGTTTGTTTGTTTGTTTGTTTTTAGGCTTTCTTATTATTAATATCTTCATTTTGTTTATACATAAAACTTCCTGACTTCATTTTCTTCTTTAGTTCTTTGAACATCTCCAAATCAGTTATTTTAAGGTCTTTATCTAGTAGATCTGTCCGTAGATCATTTTTCAGAAACAGTTCCAATGATTATTTTTTCTTTTTGAAAGGGCCAGACTTTCCAGTTTTTTTTTTTAAGATTTTTATTTATTTATTTGATAGACAGAGATGACAAGTAGGCAGAGAGGCAGGTAGAGAGACAGGCAGAGAGACAGGAGGAAGCAGGATCTCCACAGAGCAGAGAGCCCGATGCGGGGCTCGATCCCAGGACCCTGGGATCATGACCTGAGCCGAAGGCAGAGGCTTTAACCCACTGAGCCACCCAGGGACCCCTCCAGTTTTTTTTGTATACCTTGTGATTGAGTATGTGTGTTTGTATGTGCATGTGCATGTTGTCAAACTGGATATTTGATTCTAATAAAATAATACTTGAAATCATATTGTCCTTCCCTGACTTTTTAATTCTTAAAATAATTTTTGCTTTAGTTTGTTGTTGTTGTTGTTTTGTTTTGTTTAGTTTTATACACAGTTGCCGTGACAAGTATTCGTCTCAGATTTAAACTTAAGTTCTTCTCAGGCTTTTTCTGAATCTTTGCCCTTTTCCTGGACATACACACTGCTTTCTGTCACTGTATATACACTTGCTTGTACATGTTCTGGCCTTTGAAGTCCAACTCCCAAAAGAGAAAAAGAGAAAGTGAATGTGGTGGTAAAGAGCACGCAATCCCCTCATAAGTCACTTCCGCTGGAGGGGAAGGGAATTACCACACTGGGAGGAGATGTAACAACAATGGCCTCTTATCCTGCTGTCTGCACCTCTGTGATCATAAGACACAATCAGTGATCAGAACATAAATCCCCAGTACCTGGAGGACAGGGTCATCTTTTGCTCACTCTGGCTCCAGAAATCTGAGTGTAGGCTGCTCTAGGAACATGTGCACAGTTGCCTGACATTAGGCTGGAAATGAAAGAGATGTAGCTGCTACTGTACTAAGAACTAAAATTAACTACAATTTATTGTCTAAGTCTTCCTCTGGAAGTTTCAGGCCTTCAAATAAAGTCCCAAACTCCCAAATTACATTAGACATATTCTGACAGTGCAATTGTTGTTCAGGTGAGAAAACAGATTCCCTGCACTTACTATTCTGTCATCTTCCCAGGATCCTCTCCTTTCCTTGTTTTTTCGAAAAGTATGTATGGTTGAACAATCTGGCATTTAATTTTCTTCTGTTTTACCTTTATAAAAATTATGTTGTAATACACATCATTTTCAGATACTTAAATTTTCTTCAATTAACACTTTATTTCAAAGACTTAAACATACTCCCTTTGTGACACTCTGTTAACAGATGAAATAGCAGATGTCTCTTATACATTCATTTCTTATTTTGAAGGACTAGCAAATTGTTTTCCAGATCATTGCATTAATTCCAGGGGACAGAGATGCATTTCTGTGGCTGCAATGAAGGACATTGACTATGACTTTTGATTTTTGCAATAATTGTATATAGGTTTATTTTGTCATGATAGCGATAGAAACAAAGGACAGAAAGACACCCGATAATTTATTTACAGACTAATGCTATTGTAGAAGTCTACAGAGGATGTTCTCTGAAGACAATAAGAAAATGCATATATAATCATTGCTTAAGCAATTCAATGTAAATGAGTTAGAGAAAATGAGATTCATGAAAGTGTCTTTTAAATGTACAATTGTATGCATTTTTTTTCCTTTCTGTGGTCATATTCCTTAGTGTTTGGTGCGTAACAAACTTTCCAAAATTTTAGTAACTTGAAAAAATAAGTAGTTACTATTGTTTATGTGACTATGGGTCAGCTAAGAATCTCTAGCTTTGGCTCTTGCATGTTCCTCTGGTTGACTGTGAGTCAGATAAGCACTTTTGGTGTCTTCTCAAATGTCCAGGGCCTCACATGGGACAATTAGTCTCTATGTGAACTCTCATCATTCAGCAGGCTCTTCTGGGGTGTTCTTTCCACTGTAAAAGTTCTGAGAGAAAGTGGAAATATGCAAAGCTTCTTGAGACCTGGTTCCAGTACTAGCATGTTTCCTTTTGTGGAAACTACTGATCAAGCCCAGCATAGATTTAAGTGGTAAGAAACTAGTCACTCTTACTGGGAGATGCTGTGGACCAATTGCAAAGGATCAGAGTACAGGGAAGAGTTAAGAATTATGACCCTTTTTACAATCTCTGTCACGGTTTTGAAAGACTGATTTTTCCCTGTCTCTATTATCCTAAACGGATTGACAAATCAGCTCATTGCCTTAGCATAATAATCTCATAAAATGTATTTTAAAATGCAAGTCAAGAAAACATCACTGAGTTACTATGTTTTTGTAAATATTATGAAAATAGTTAATTAAGATTTATTTTGCCATTCTTGAAGCAAAACCCTAAATTCCCATTAATAATATTCCTACGCTCTGTAGTGTAGAATGCTTGCTACTAGCCTGCAACTTGAACATATATCCTTAACCTTATGATTATAGCTCACTGTACTATGCATGTTCTTAACTACTGCTGGCAAGTTTAATTTGAGGTTGTCATTCTGTTACAACATGCTTTATGTTGTAACAAAAGACTCGTGTTTGGAGGACACAAAATGTCTTTTCTTAGCTATAACAGGGTTCTGGAGTAGTTCTGCTGACAGAATTTGATTTTTTGTTTTGTTCTGTTTTGCTCTGTTTTGTTTTTTCTCTTTGTAACATCAAAGCTGATAGAATTTTTCAAATAGTGACAAACATTCCATTTTAAAAGCTATGACTTGTGAAGTCCTTATTGTTCGTAAAATTGGAAAAAGTTGTTTTGAAAACATATCAAAATTTACTTGCCGGTTTAATAATGATGCTTTCTCTTACAAGTGTATGAAGAAACCCTATGTTGAAACCCAAGTAGAATTTGGATAATGTTGTGCCTCATTAAATAATGATTGTTTAAAATGTCTATATAGATGAATAATGTTCCAAAATTTTTTAGAATTCATTTATTTAATTTTCTTTTTTTAACTTTTTAACACTTGTGAATTTGTTTTCTTCAATGGTATTTGTGGTACACTGTTTTCAGTGCATAACAATTTATGAAAATCCAGTATAGGGCATACAGGCTATTGATTAAATCTGTATTAAATGACATACCTTGAATAACTGAAGTAAGAATGGTTTTAAAGTCATAAGTATTCTCTTACATATCTCACTTAAAAATTTTTCTATTAAATTCCTAAAACAAAAATTGAGTTGGATTTCTGATTTTAAAGAAATTGGAGTAGGGGAAGTTTTATCTATTTCTTATACTTAAGTACAGCTTAAGATCCTAGACATCCTATGTAAAACATGTTTACTATGACCTGGAAGGCAGAGATAGAAAGACAGACCAGTCAGTCAACTTAGAACCTGAGGAAGGAGATGGTAACAAGGTCTCCAGAATTTCTTTTTCGTCTTGTTATTTCCCAGGTGGCAGAAACTCTGAATCCCTCTTTTCTTGGATTTTCTTAAGCATTTAATTATTCTACTTAAACTTCTTTAAGTATTGACTTATTAGTATTAGCAAATTCAGAGGGTTTTTTTAGTCACTTGATTATTGTTCTGGTTTTTAGTTTTTATTTGGCTTCTTTGTTTCACTCATGATGTTACATTAGAGTCTCTGTGGAGCCCCCAACTTCTGCTTAAAAGTAAACATCATTGGGTGGTTGTGGAATTAAAAATGGTGAGTATGTGAATAAATGACATAAACTGAGATGTCTAGCCATCGGGTTTCTTTTCCCATTTTCACTAGTTGTTGCTACTGCTTGCCCCTGTAGATGTAAGAATGGTTGCTTATGGCTGTGTAGTGCTAATACCTGTTCCCATCTATAATTATAGAAACCAGGTGTGGAGCTGCCTGAGTGATGACAGCACATTTTTCTCTAAGAAATGTTCCTACTCTTAAACCTCAATAGGGACCTGTGGAACATGTTTTATTTGTTTTTAATTGGAGAGATTTGATGTATATTTATTATTCCTGAACTAAAACCCGTGGGATTCATCTATAGGGAAAGAGAAATGCAGAAAATGGGATAGGGTTAAGTAATTAGTTCATGGAAAACAAATAAAGAAACAATAAAGGCTTAAGTTGTATGTACCTTGAAATACTGTGTGGAGAATTGTACTGCAATTGATATTATTCTCACTTAATATGTAATTCTGAATCATCAAGTTTATGAATTAAAAAAATATAACCCCAGTTATAGGCAGGGTTTCCCAAGGCTGCAGTCATGTATCAGCTGGAGTATGTTCCTGAGCTCAGGGTCTTTTTCCAAATCCATATAGGTAATTGGCAGAATCCAGTTTTTTGTATTTGTAGAACTAATTTCCTTATTTTTATGTTGCATCAGCTGGTGGCTTCTCTGACCTCCTACAGGCAGCCTTCTGAAGGTCTTAGGTATATATGTTCTTCCATATACCTAAGGATAAGGCATAGGCAAAAGGATTAGGGTTCCCTATCAAGACAGCTTACTTCTTCAAAGGAGGAAAATCTTTCCCAGTTTGAGTATCTGACCCCTTGTAAGACTCCCCTCCTTTGGCCAACTCTGGCTACACGAAGATAATTTCCCTCAAATTGGTTGACTCAAAATTAACTGATTTGGGAAATTATGGCTACAAAATCCCTTTGCATTTGTCCTCTAATGGAAACCCATCACAGAAGTGAAATATATCATAGTCACAAGCTCAACCCACAATCACGAGATCATGGGGAAGGGATCATACAGGGTGTATACTAAGGCATGGGAATCTAGGATCCAGTCCAGAATTATTCCTACCATAGTCCAGAAGCTTATATTCTAGTTTTGGATTCTCAACATGGCTAAGGTTCAGATGACTTTTTTTTTTAAAAGTCATATATTAACATTCATAGGCCTCTGTATAAATCTGATTTGGATATATCTGTTGAATGAGATATATGTCTTTAACAGGCTATGCAAACAATTTCTACGCAGCCAGCTGTATGCCTCTGGAACTTCTCCCAATAACCACTGCTCTATCAAATATAACATTTCACCTGCCTATCATTTTAATAAAATGTTAGAGCATTTTGAAAACTACGATTGAGTTCATGGGAGGACAAATAACATAAATGGGATCATTAAAAATGAAGTGCAAAGGCAGAAACATCATTCGAGCCTTTGGAAATTGCAATCTGTTGCCAGGCCTTAATGTGTAGAGGCTATCCCCCCTCTCCCTCAGTATAAAACTGAGTTAATAGCTTTGTCTCATTAAAAATAATGGCATCAAATCAATAGACTATTCCTCACAAGGAGTGTTTTTAAATAATATTAATAATTTAAACTTGGAATCTAATTCTAAAGGCTGTGGTATTGGCAGCTTATATCTAAATGCTGACTACTGGCAGATAAAGTTTTGGGAAGATTACCAAATATGCTTTTGTACTTTTTTTTTAATAAGCCAATTTCCCCAAAATGTGTTCTGCAGAACTCAATCTTATGACAGTAGCCGTTTGGGAAATACCATCATATTATTTTTCCCCTTGGTGATTCACAAGGTTTTGAGTTACACCTAGAAATTCACAAAGAAATGTGTTGAAAATATGTATGATATAAACATAAAAGGGATGCATGTCTTCCTTATGGATAAAGTGAATAAATTTCAGTGTATATATTTTATCGCTTCTATTTTGAATGCTCATAGGACTTTTACTTTTGCTTTTTGCATCTAGACTATTCCCCCAGAATGTTGAGATTGCCAGAGAAGTGACCTCTGAAAAAGGAAAATATTGCTCTACCTAAATTCAAGTAAGAAAGACCATTACTTTTCAAAAAGTCATTGTGAGTAAATAAATGAAAAAAAATTCATTTTTCTACATTTCTATTACAATTTGTTTTCTTCAATCTTAGGCTTTATGAAGCCACTTTTCTCTAGAACAGTATCATTTTTTTTTTTTTAATTTCCTGGTGTGGGAAGGGGAGCAACACTCTGAACACAAGTCAAGATTCAGTAGTTAAACTGCATTTGGACATATCCTTCCACCACATTTACTTAAACAACCATATTAAATGTATGTTGTTCTTTCATGAGCATCATTCAGAGCAAAGAGCAATATAAATGGGGTTTTCTAAAGCTTACTTTATTAAGGGAGGGATCCATGACTCCTGATCAGGATGAGAACTGGTGTCACATACTTTTGTGAACTCTGCAGTCTCAGAGAAAGGAAAGATATGTGACCATACAGGGGAGGGCGGGCTTGGCTAAATGTTCTAAAATGCTTCACAGCACTAGGGCCTAGAGAACTATCACATTTTCTGTTGTTTAGTCAGAGCAAAGGGTGAAAAAGGGTGATGAAAATTAGTAAAGTCAATCAAATTGCCTTCAGAAAGGGAGCTTGAATCAGTATAGGCAAAGCAGGTGGAAGATAAGACGAGGTCTCTGACTTTGGCGCTAGGACAGATACTGCTTTTCGAAGGATTCACACTCTATTTGCTTGGAAGACCAGAACCTGGTCACTAAAGTTTAGGACTGAAGTAACTCATTTTATTTTCCTAATAAATCTTCACAGCATTTTTGAGTTCTAATTTCCTGTCACGCAAGGACTTATATTATGGTCTTAGTGAGAATCATGAAACTCATTGTCATCTATTATGTTTAAAGGAACTTTAACACTTAAAAGTGTGTTGTGCACATATTGTTGCATTAAATTATATTTAAATGTAATGTTAAAAATGCCAGGAATTCTTGAGTATATACCTGTGCATTATGAAAATCATAGAGTTCTAGGACTAAATGCATTCACACAGATAACCTAGTAGAGGATTTCCTGGACTGGGTTCTCGAGGAGTATGGCAAGGTTCAGAGTCACTTAGGATGATAAACAACTAGATCTAAAGTTGTTCCAGTTACTCAATATCTAAATTATTTAATAATAAATATTTAGAATAGAACCCATGTAATGTTATATTAATCCTAGTAGCACTCAGATAGAGATGGATTGCTATTAGATTCACTCTTCTTTCCTCACTGAATCCTGATCCCTAACCACCTGAATGCAGTTTTTGGCTTCATGTTAAAACACAGATCATTCTTGGGGGGCCTGGACGGTTCAGTGGGTTAAAAAGCCTCTGCCTTCGACTCAGATCATGATCCCAGGACCCTGAGATCACCTACATGAGGCTCTCTGCTCTGCGGGGAGCCTGCTTCCTCCTCTCTCTCTCTCTGCCTGCCTCTCTGCTTACTTGTGATCTCTGCCTGTCAAATAAATAAATAAAATCTTTTAAAAAAACCATAAATCATTCTCATCATTTGAATACACTTAGAAAATTCTAAAGCACATTTCCAAGGAATCAAAAGGAACACATCCTAGTGCATCAGAAAATTGTATCCAAGGTTTTTCACTGATGTTTCATCACTATACTGTTTTCATAGTTGGATCTGTCCAAAACAATATCAGAGAAAAGCCCAAAAGACAAAAGAGAGGGGGGAAAAGAAAGAAATTATTGAAACAGTAATGGGCGCTGTAGATCCTTGGTTTCTCAACCTCTGAATCCATTCCTCATTCCCCTAAACCCTGCAAACCTGACAGACATTACTGTTTCCTGGAAGCCTGTGATTTTTTGGCTTTCCAGTCCTTTGTTTTGAAGCCCGTGTAGAAGCATTAACTTAAACAGAGATAGAGAGTGAAACATAGAAGTGAGAATTGCCAGAATTACACTGTGTTAGCCAGAAATGGAAAAGTGATTACTGTGCAAGAGAGATCATTCATTACTAACTTAGGTTTCCCAGTGTCAGGTGTTGCTGTCTGTGCTATAACTTCACCATCGTGCAAAGCTCACTCTACATGATTTCAAAGTATCATACACTGTCAATGCCGTTTGAAACCCAGAGAGGTACATATAAATGAAAACAGGGAGAAAGGCAGTCTTAAAAAGAGTAATGGAAATTCATTTGAGGATGGCTATTCTCATCCTTAAAACGCCCCACAAAGAATAGTTAATATTTTATTTAAAAAGTATCTCCAGATGCATTTCAAACATCTCTCTATTGTCTTTGGTATATATCTTTGCCTCCCATATTTGTTTTAGTTTAACACACTTTATTGATAAGCAACATGTCTGAATTGATAATGCCTTTTTTTTTTTTAAAGATTTTATTTATTTGACAGAGAGAAATCACAAGTAGACGGAGAGGCAGGCAGAGAGAGAGAGGGAAGCGGGCTCCCCGCTGAGCAGAGAGCCCCATGCTGGACTCGATCCCAGGACCCTGAGATCATGACCTGAGCCGAAGGCAGCGGCTTAACCCACTGAGCCACCCAGGCGCCCCGATAATGCCTTTTTTGGATAATTTTTTTATGAAGATTTTTAAAAATGTATTTGACAGAAAAAGAGAGAAAGAGAGTTACCATGATTGGGGGGAGTTGCAGGCAGAGGGAGAAGCACACTCCCACTGAGCTGGGAGCCAGATGTGAGGCCTGGATCCCAGGACCCCAGGGTCACGACTTGAGCTGAAGGCAAATGCCCAGCAGACTGAGCCCCACCAGGTGCCCCTGAATTGATACTGTTTTGAGACAGGTTGAGTAGAGAAGAGAAGTACTAGACATGGTCTAATGACACATGGCCTACCCACATTGCCTATTTTCTGATACTTGGCGCATACAAAATATGTCAGAACAAAATGTCTCAGCATATACTGTACTGGGTTTCTTTTCCTTACAGTTTCTGACCTGACCTGTAGAATTTTACTTGCGCTTCCAGTGTTTTACTCGTGCTTATATTTGTCCACATTTAAAGTCAAACTGGCTTCATGTTCGAATGGAAAATAGCCCCATGAGCAGGAAAAAACTAGACGTCCACTGGGTGAGCAGGTATCCGGGCCTGCTCGCCTATCCCTACTTTCCGCCGACTGCCATCTTTACTTGGCTAAAGGGATTTCCCTGGGCTTTTTCTAGTGCCAGAACAAGATTACTGTAATATAAATACTTAATATTTGGATGTGTAGAGTTTTTTCTATTACTGCTTCTCTATGCTTTGAGGATATTTGTGGCATCTGACATTGTACTTTGATTGGTCTTCCTCTGGTCTGCCCCCTACTGTTACCACTGCATCTGCTGGGGGGGGTGCAACTTCTGTAGACCCATTTGCCACCAGGATTGTTATTCAGATCCCCAGTCCTTTCAGGTGTGCTTATGAGTTTAGTTATTGGCTTCAATGGTGAAACATCTCTCTTTTTGGTTTTGCTGGCTGTTTGTCCTGGGTAAAGGGACACAATTATCAAACACAAAGAAGCGTAGCCTTGAGCACAAAACTGGCTTAACCTTCTAGGCAACTTTCTTAATGTTTTCTGACTGAGCTTCACTCCCCATCTACCTTGTTTAGAGTAATATGACTGAGTAAGTTGCCTGTGGGAGTTGTAGCTCCTGGTCCAGATACAAACAGCGGTGCAAAGAGCAATACTGTTCCCTGCTGACTTGTGTTTTAGTTTTTGCTTATTGTCTGTTTTCATGAGAGATTGAGGAGAAAACTATAGTTACTCTTTGTGACCCCAGGAGGTACCATCATGCCAATGTGTATAGGGTCCCAATAAATATTTCAAAAAAAGTAATAGAGTGATGAAAATATTTTTGGAGCTGTAGTCTGTGCATTTAATTTATTCATTTTAGAGAGAAAGTGTGTGCAAGTGGGGGGAGGAGTGGGGGGAGAAAGAAAACATCTTAAGCAGACTCCCTGTTGAGCACAAAGCCCACTGTGGGACTCTATATCATGACCCTGAGATCATGACCTGCACTAAAATCAGGAGTTGGCCATTTGACTGATTGAGCCACCCAGGTGTCCCTGCATTCTGTGCATTATAGATATTCTCTCATAGTTGAAAAAAGAATGGCTAAATTAAAAATATATTACATATATAAAATTAATATAAAATACATATATATGTATATATGTGTATATAAATGTATAAAGTTGTATATATGTGTGTGTATATAAATATATAAATATGTATATATATACATATTTTAGTTTATGTATATGTATATATATAAATATACACAATATACATATGTATACGTATATATATATACACACAAATATATACACACACTGACTAGGAAATAGAAAGGAGAGAAATCAGAGGAATCAGAGTAATATATAAATGTGTATATATATATATATATACACATTATTATATATATATAATAGAAAGGAGAGAAATCAGAGGAATCAGAGTAATATATAAATGTGTATATATATACACACATTATTATATATATATACATTTATATATATATACACACATTATTATATATATACACATTTATATATATATATGCACACATTATTATTATATATATATATATATATGTGCGTGTGTGTAGATTTCTGGTAGTTCTTGGTATTGCTTTATATCATGGGCAGATTAATGTAGGTTGCTTTAATCTTGATAACTCCATTCCGTCTCCTTCTATTCTGGAGTATTCTCAGTGAAGAGAAGCAAGGATAATTGGCTGGATGAAGACTATTGGCAACCTCTCAAGACCCAAAGTATATTCACATGTCTGTGTCTGCTGTGAAGATTCACAAACTCTTCAGGTTACCATCAGATACTTTGGTGATAAAGAAAACAACAAAAGTTCTAAAGAAATCTCATAAATATTATCCCTTTAAATGTTAGGCATTGTATCAAAGCTACAGAGCAGAACTGGAGAATGCTGGAGCTTGACAACTAAAATGATGCTCAGAGATACAGGTTGTGCCCAGCAGAAGTACAAGGGATTCTAGGTTCACTAGGCAAACGTGGATCAATGAAACGGGATCCGGGATGAATTTGTGGGAGGGAGAAGTGTGTTCTCAGAGAAGGCCTTGCACATAGAAGAGCCCTACTTTTGATCTGATTTACATTAAGTTCTCAAGATCTATAGGTATTTTTCAAAGACACAGGGTCATGTACCTACTGTTAGAGTATCACACAGAGGAATTTCAGACCCAACGATATTCCCTGTGCTTGGCCTGCTTGGCCCTCTTCCTTTCCTTCTGAACTCCTAGAAATGATTTGTTCCTTTTTAAATTATCTCTAGAATTTTGCATTTTCCCAGACGTCATGTAACAGGAATCATACAGTGTGTAGCCTTTTCAGCCTGGCTTCTTTCACTTAACAATATTCATTTAAGAGTCAGTGTGTGTGTGTGTGTGTGTGTGTGTGTGTGTGTGTGACTTCCGTGGAACTTTCTTTTATCTGAATAGTATGTCATTCTATAGAGGTCCCACAGTTTGTTTATTCATTTACCTACTTAAGGAAATTATGAAAAAATCCTCAATAAACCTTCCTGTGAAGGTTTAATATGTTCTTGAATCAGTTGGCTGAATATCTAGTAATGCAACTGCTGTAGTCATATGGTAAGACTACAGATAGTCTTATAAAAACTTATAAATCTCTTACCATTTAGAACTCCTACCAGCAATGGAGAGCTCCTGTTGCTCCATATCCTTCCCAGCAAATGATATTATGAGTTTTAAAATTTCATTTTTTTAAAATTAACTTTTATAGTATCTTTTTAAAAATGAGGAACCAAAGTATTAATTTAAAAATAAACTCTTACAGTAAATAGAGACACCTTTTTCCCCAAACAACAAAGTTTATTAACACAATATCCAGCAAATATACATCATGAATGTATTTGGTGGGATACATATACATTAAAGAATTAATAACAAAAAAAAGTACTTACAAATTCAAAATGAATTAAAGACCTAAATGTGAGACTTGAAACAATAAAAATCTTAGAGGAGTACACAGGCAGTAACCTCTTGGCATTATCTGGAGCAACTTCTTTCTATGTATGTCTCTTGAGGCAAGGGAAGAAAAAGCAAAAATAAACCATTGGGACCTCATTAAATTAAAAAGGTTTTGCACAGTGAAGGCAACATTCAACAAGAGTAAAAGGCAACATATGGAATGGGAGAAGATATTTGCAAATGACATACCTGATAAAGGGTTAATATCCAAAATATATAAAGAACTTATAAAGCTCAACACTCAAAAAACCAAAGAAGACAGATGCATGAAATGATGTTCAACATCACTGATCTTTAGGAAAATACAAATCAAAATTAAAATGAGGTATTTCGTCATATCTGTCAGAGCAGCTAAAATCAACAGCACAAAAAACAATAGGTGTTGGCAAAGATGTGAAGAAGGGGGAACTCTCTGATACTGTTCGTGGAAATGCTAACTGGTGCAGCCACTCTGGAAAACAGTATGGGGGGGTCCTCAAAAAGTTGAAAATAAAAGTACTCTATCACCCAGCAATTGTACTACCAGGTATTTACCCAAAGAATACAAAAATACTAATTCAAAGGGATACACCAATGCTTATAGCAGCATTATTTCTAATAGCCAAAGTATGAAAACACCCCAAGTGTCCATCCTTTGACAAATAGATAAAGAAGAAATCATACACATATATACATACAATGGCACATAGCCATAAAAGAGAATGGAATCCTGCCATTTGCAATGACATGGCTGGAGCTAGAGAGTATTAAATTATGCTAAAGGAAATAAGTTAGAGAAAGAGAAGTACTGTGTAATTTCACGCATATGTGTATGTTAAACAAATGAATAAAGGGAAAATAAAAAGAGAAGTGGAGGCAAACCAAGAGACAGACTCTTAATGATAGAGAGCAAACCAGGGTTTGAGGGTTACCAGAGGGAAGGTGTGTTGGGGGATGGGTTAAATAGGATTAAGGAGCACACTTGTGATGCGCAGTGGGTGTTGTATGCAAGTGTTGAATTACTAAATCGTACACCAAAAACTAATATTACATTGTGTGTTAACTAACTGGAGTGTATATAAAAACTTAAAAAAGGAAACTAAAAAATAATAAATCTATGTATCTCAAACAGGAAAAAAAAAGTAGCTATAATTAGTTGGAAGTTCTATGAAGGAAAGGCTAAGTAGCTAGGGGAGAAACCGAAGGAGATTTCTTCTCCTTTCCCTTCCCCTGGCCTCTCCTCCCCTGTTTTTCTCCTCCTTCTCCCTCTCCCTCTCCAGCCCCCAGCGCAGAACAGTAAGGCTATTTTAGGGGGTTGCTAATATTTAAGTATTGAAATGAACAAATTTGGAAAAGGCAATTAGAAACAACACAAATTAATGCATGAAAGAACAGAAACAATATGAAGTGTCTTTATCAAATCATAGTATATACACCAAGTCAGTTCTTAGTCTAACAACTTCCTCCACCTCTGAGAAATTAGTCATATAATGAATCGGACGTTTCTTACTCCTAAATATCAGTTATTCATAACATTTGCAACCATCCATTCTTCCTGCCTTATGACCCATTCTCTGATGGTTATTTTTGTTTTTCCTATCTTGATCTATTTTTGCTTTATTCTTAAATTTCATTTTTCTTCAGTGCTGTTAACTCTGAATGTACTAATTCTTTACAGGAATGGCCTTTATTCTAATAAAAGCCTTCTCATCATATAAGAACCAGAAACAGTTCCCATCACCTTACTCAAATTTTGCAGGAGGCCCAAACCTAATTAATTATTTTTTTCCTATATCTACATAAAGACATTTTAGATTTTTTTTTTGCCTGTTTCTCCTACCAAATTGTGAAGTCCCAAGGAGAAAGAATTGGATTTACTTTATTACTAATACTTGTTCAATCCTGTTCATTTCATCCAGCCTGTCAGAACCAGGACTTTCCAGTCTCTGTTGGTGGAAATTGCCCTGGGCATGATTTCCAATTAACTAACTCTGGCTCGGATTCCATGTCCCTATACATCTTCCAGTCTCCAAACTCATTTTTCTGTACCTTGCACCCCTCAAATACTGCATCTGGCTGTTTGGACTTGATCTTTGTATTTGATTTTCCTAATAGACTTCAACATAAATGTGACCCCTGGTTCTGTTAATTATCTTGATGTAATTCGAGCATTCTTGTCTTTGCACAAACTAAAGCTCCAGGAACAACCATTTGGCTAGCAGTTTCATTGTTCTACCTCCATAAATAGGCAGAGAGGGAGGCTCAGGAGAGTTCAGGAGGTGCTATTTGCACACTGTACATTCTCATTATGTTTTAACTGAATTGAGTTTAACTGGTATTTACAGCATTCATTGATTCAACAAGTTAACATTTTGAGTAATTTAAGGAAGAAAATAACGCTAGTACAATGGATAATGGTTAACAGGTTTTTAATTTCTTTTAAACTATTATGATTGCTAGTATGAATATAAAAGTGCTTTAAGGTGAAAAAATGCATAATTCCATCTGTAAGATTTCTTAGTGATGGATAATACTTAGTGATGGATATATAAAAAATGAGATGCTTGTGAATTATATTACGTTTTAGTCTTTTAGAAGTCCTCTTTGGATGTTTCCACTTACTATATTTTGAATAGCACTGGAGGAAAACCAACAGTGTGAGAAGAGGCCAGTTGGCCAGATGAAGAAACAGCAGTTCTCCTGAAATGAATGTCATGACACAATACAAGAATTATTATGCTACTTAAAAACCGAGCCAGATTTTCAAAATTACCCTACACCTGTGTGTCACAATATATAATTCCTGAACTCAGTGGAGCAAAGGGTTAACAGCTGATTAAGAACATAAGATTGTTTTCTAAAGTTAGATCAAAACTAACAAACCTTTTATTTTAAAAAAGAATGATATTGATAAAGTGAGAATCCTTTGTAAGCTTTCTCAACTGTGGCCTAAATTCTTATGTATTGAAAAGACAGAGAGAAATGAATATATAATAATAACTTGTCATTTGTATAGTATTTCACATCTTTCATTTTTTGTTTTGTTTTTCAAATTTTAGTGCAGCATCCAGCTTTTGATATATGGATGGTAGATTCTATTATTGCCAATTGCATTTCCCCTAATTTATACATTGTTATAATGGCAGATCAAGAATTGTCTCTTTGGGATTCCAGTCGACTGATCCAATATCTTTCTCACTACATGGCCCAAATAAATTTATTAGTTTGTGGTATGAAGAATCTAAGGAATGAGTCCTCAGTAAAATAATAATAATTAAGGAAGATGAAATGAAGAGAAATACATAAAATATGGATAGATACTACTAAATGCAAATTATTTTATGATTATGTCTACTGATGACTCAATGTATTAGTGACAAAAATAGCCCTAACCATAACAAGAAGCATTTTTCAAGAAAATAAAAAACTTTGGAGAGTGTGTGTCTCTGTTTCTGTGTACCAGACAGCTCTTAAGAATGACTTCACATTCTCTCTCTCGATCTCTCTCTCTCTCTCTCTCTCTCTCTCACACACACACACACACACACACACCCACACACCTCTTTGGGTCACTTTTTCCAATTTTATCACTCCCACAGTGGTCAGGTCTACCTGGATTTGAAATACTTTATGCAGGCCCAAGTCACCAATTCCTCGTCTTATTTCTGCATCTCATACCTTTCAGTTATGTTCTCTTTCCTGGAAAGTACTATAAATATTCCTTTTACCTTCTTGCTCTAATTCAAACCTGGAGGTCTCCTGTGAGTAATACTTTCTCTCCAGGCTCCTCAGATGTGGTTGCCTCTGGTACAACTTCAGAACCACTGGACCTGGAGGTGGGCCTGTGTTCTCCGTTGCTCCTCTTTGCTTACTGCATATGGAGTTTGTCTTTCTGTTCTCATAAACTGCTGCTCCTCTGCAGTGCATTCCAGCAGATGTTTGGCTCATCTGTAGGATGGCAGCATCTACAAAAACATGGACCCTTGCTCATTTCCTAGAGATATTAGCCTCTGCCTAACGGTGTTTTTCTATGCTACTTATGGAGTTTCCATGCTTCAGTATTTATGTAGAAGTTTCAAAACTCAGCTTTCAGTTTACAGTTCTTCCCTTTCAATTGTTTTTCCCTTCTTACACAACATTCCATTCCTGTTAATTTCTTAAACTACATTATTGCCTTTTACTGAAATATCTTCAAAATCTGTTTTTGGGCTCTTTATAGCTCCCTTGATTTAGTTAGTCCACATCGCTGTTTATTGAGGACTTCTAATCCATCAGTGTTTTACCTAATCACCATCTATAGCCAGTTATGTCTTCATATTCTTTAATATAACTTGGATTCCATAGTGTGTCAGTATAATTTCTATCACATTTTTTTGCCTTTCTTTCATTTTCTAATACTTACCTGGAAAAACCTTAACCAAGGTTAAAACATATTTCTGTTTGCTTGCCCAAGTAGCAGAATAGACTTAAGGAAAACACAATTATGCTGATAAGTCGACTTTTAATTTTGATCCCAAACCTCAGTCAGGTCATAATAATTACTTGTTAGTAATCATTTGTCTTAGCTGGCTATTTATTTCTTCATTCTCTCCAAAATCTTCAGCAAACTTCCCCATCCATCATTTATATCTAATAATCTTGCTTTTACTTTACTTCAATAGAAGCAATAAGAAACAAATTACTTTTGTCTGTGTATGAGAAAATCTACCAAACTACCTGCATTCTTACCCATATTTCTCTTGTTACTGAGGATGGAAGGTATATGCTCCTATCTTAGGCAAAATCTCTTCACTTTTACATTAGATTCCATCTTTCTTCATCCCACTTAAGGGCTTTACTCCTGAAATTGCATCTTATCTATCCAAGTTTCACCAATTTTTTGATGTATGTTCTATTTCTATATTTCCATCAGAATACAAACACGGCTTTATCTTAAAACTAAAAATAAAATCCTTCCTTTAATTCCACTTATCCCTCTACCACAGTCTGAAATTTCTGTTTTTCTCAATGTAAGACTTATTGAAATAGCTGTGAATATTCCTTGTTTCCAAATAGTTACATCTTAGTCATTCCTGAAACTGTTATTCACTTATTCATTACTAAAACACCATTCCATGGATACCCTTCTTTTTGAGGTGACCAGTGATTGTCTAAAATATGTTTCTGCCCCATTACTCTCCATTTAAAATATCCTCCTTCACATCCTATTAATTCAATACCATTTATATCACTTTTAAAAGTTGTATTAAACAATACACATTGGAATTCCAAAGTAAAAAAAAAAAAAAAAAAAAAAAAAAAAAAAAAAAAAAGAAAATGGCTATGGTTGCTTTATTATTTGACATTTTGAAAAAAACTTAAAATATTCCTTTAAGTATCCTTTTCATGTAATTTATGAATCATCTTTTTCATTGCAGTTATTTATTCTCATGAGGCTCTAAATTTTTACCAATGTTTTAAAATTATGATTATTCATTTTTAGCAAAACAAAGAACAATTTGAATTTTTTTTCTTAATTGGATATTTTGTAACATTAATTTCTCTGATGATGATGAATTCCTTTTATAAAGGGATGAAGTTCTAGAGTATGCTTAGAAAATATTTGCAGGTTGGTATGCCTACATGACTCAGCTGTTTAAGTGACCAACTCTTGGTTTTGGCCCTGGTCATGATCTCAGGGTTATGAGCCGAACCCAACTTAGGCTCCATGTTTGGTGCTGAGTCTGCTTGAGATTCTTTCCCTTTGTCCCTCTCCTGCTTGTGTTCTCTTTCTCTGTGTCTCTTAAATGAATAAATAAAATCTTAAGGAAATATTTGCACACTGTGTTAAAAGTTATATCTCTAAACTTAGATTTCAGAGGTTAAAAGTTGATTCCATCATTCACCAGCTGTGAAACTTTTGACAATTTCTTAAACCCTTAGTCTTAGTTCCCACATAGATAATTGCCATAGAAAGATTAAATGGATGATACATGTGAAGTGCTTAATATAATATCTATCAAATAATAAGCAAATAATATTAGTAAATAAATTTTAAATGCTAAATCTTTATTTCATTTTACAGTTTATAAATAATTTTTCCAAGTGCCATATTTAACATTTTATTTAATTTTTGCACAGGCCTTGTTAGGATATGATGTTCTTTGGCTCATTTTATAGCTTATAAAAAATAAGAAACATCAAATTGTATAAAGCCATTTTGGTATAAGCTCAGAATGTAATTGTTTCACAGAATTAATAAGTTTAGATCATTTAACATACTTCTTTTGCTATGAAATGAGCTCTATGGTCAAAAGCAATGCTGAATAAATACCACGATGTTCGAGAAGGCATTTTATAAGTTCATGAATGGTAATTTGACCGAAGTGTCAGGGAAGGTAAGTTGGTATCTGTAGCAAGTATCTACTCCACAAAGAACTAAAGGCTGCCCCTTCCATAATGGCAGTGATCCAATGTAAACAATCTGCCACTAGGCAGCTGTCTGATCACACCAGGAAAGGAAGCCATATTAGCATTGGTTGTATCCAGTTCAGCCTGGGGGAGTGGAAATCCTTTTCACTTAGCCTGTGCATACCCTTCATCCCTGCCACCATGACCATTTTGTTCAGCAACCCCTGGCTGGGGAAAGAGACTGACTGATACCAACAGAATGAGTCATCTCACCCTTATAAAATATTCTGCTAAGGTCACTTGTTGGAAATCATTCACACATCTTCACATTCTGTGCCACTCTGGATTGGACTACCCTCATTCCAGTTTCCTAGACCTCCTTGTTGCCAATATTCCTGTCATACTTCTTCAGATTCTTAACTGTTCAGCCAAGTCATTAGCCTCAGCACACAAATCAGTCAGATCATAAATCTTCTCTTCTTCCAGGCAAAGTGAATAACCAGGTAGGTATACTGATCCAGATTCTGTCCACAGGTTGTATTTTACTTCATTATTGTCTTTAGGACTGTTCTGGAGTAAAGCTGTGGTGTCCTCTCTGTTCACCTGTGGATGGTACCTGCAGTATCATAGAACTACACCTCTAAACCAAGGCTGAGTTTTTTCATCCTCAGCCAATTAGTCAAAGGGAACTCCTCCTAAGATCATAGATGCAGGCTGGGAGAGAGAAGGCAGGAGAGCAGGAGGGGACCGTGGGCATTCAGGCCCACTCCTTTATGCTATCTCAAAGCTATGTCCTTGGAATAACTCCCATTGTGGCAATGGTGTAGAGTGCATTCCAATAACAGGGGACTGGATCGGGAACTTCCAATAGCCTGGATCCAGCATGCGGGCAGGTCAACTAGCCCTCATGTGCTTGCTATTATGTCCTTCAGCTTGCTATTATGACCTTCAGCAACAAGGTACACTATAAGATCGTGTCAGAATGTTTGTGTTAATTCTTTTTGCAATGAAAGAGAATTAATTGACATTGGTAGCAGATCTAAGAATTGACATTCTTGGAATCATCATCCTAAATTCTAATCTAAGTTAAATTCTAATCTAAATTAATTTGCCTCTAGAGCATGTTTGATAAGAGGTATTTTGTGAACAATGGGGAAATATTTGAGTATGTTATGGATGTTTCTGATTTTGTATTTGAAAATTAAATTATCCATAACAGTTATTTGGTAGCTGTCATTCATTCATCCATTCAACAAGTATGTGTTGAAAACCCACCAGGTATACTAGGTTCTCTATTAATCACAGGTGTTCAAACATGATAAGATAAAAATCACTGCCTTTATGGAGTTTGCAAACTAGTGATTTTAACTAAGTATTTATAGAGGAAGACCAGCATTCTAATTCTGATACTTCCTAGAACAATTTCAAGTTTCACTGTATAAGATGACATGTCTGGTGCAAAATTCAGCTGTTAACTGTGTTTTACAGTCTTCACCTTCCTAGACTGAGGAGGCCAGTTAGAACAAAGAAGAGTAAGACTCATGTTCTATGTGTTCTGCTCTTACAATTACAATCTAGATTAATTTTTATTCAATGTTTCAAATAAAAAATTAAATGAATATTTTCAGTTTTCTTCAAAACATATGTTTTTATGTCACAAATTCAAACTCGTCCTACCTGCTCTACTGAATTCAGAGGGTTATAGCTATGTGTATAATTAAAATTAAAGGCATACTGATTTAAGTCAGCTATTAACAGCATCGGCAACATCAATAAGGGTATGACTATTTCCAATCAGCTTGAAATGTATAGCTCCAGTTGATTTAAATTGTTTCTCTTTGATAAAAGAAACAGAGAATTGGCTGTAACTGACTAACAGGTCATAAATCAAATGGATATTCTTTTCCATTTGAAAAACTGAGGAAGGTATAGTCACAGCAAGTACTCTGTTTTCCTTTTTTTTTTTTTTTTTTACCAGTGCCTTTTAAAGGTTATTATTTCAATCAAGCTTCTTGCACACTCTTGGAGAAGATTTGTAAGCCATCTTAATGTCTCCTGTTGATAAACACAGCAAGATTCTGCACACATCACAGAAGTGCTATGCCTGGTCATTTGAGGCAAGAGCTATTAGCAAGGCAGTATGACAGGCTCCAAGTGATGAAGCAGCCACCTGTTTACTCTTTCAGTAGGTGAAGCAAGGTGGCTAGAATTTCTGTAGGAGAAAGGTGCAATGACAAGATAATAAGACTAAATTGGGCTTAGATGGAATGGTGCAATTATACTACAAACAGCTTGCTTTTCATTGCCAATAAGCCATGCTGGGTTAGAGTCTTTTCTGGATAGGTAGCTTATTTTTCTGTTATTGCTCTTATTTTCAGATTTTACCTTTTCAGTATTTTGTTTTCATTTGTCTTGCCATACATCATAAATGCACATTTCTTTGAAACCTCACAGGTTTATGAGACTTTTTTGTCAAAAACATTAGCATGTTTTATATTACATATTAGACTGTGATTTTTCAGGGGACAAAAGTCTCTCTGATGTCAGACAAGCTGGTTGGTGATGGTTAGAAGACCAAGATTTTATTCTAAAAATTATTTTTATTCTCATTTTTGTTTGATTGGAATCAACATTGTAGGACAAAGGGAAAAGAATGCTTTGCAAATTGTTATTAATTTTGAAACAGTGAGTTCTTGGCATGGGTTGTTCTAGTATGCCAGATCAATCAGTATTATTCAATTTTTTTTGCAAGAGCAATTTGAAATAACTTGGCAAATCACTTACTCTGTTGTCTTTGGTTAATTATCTGCAAATGATACTGAAAAAGATGTATTTTTAATGTAGAATTATGAGGGAGAAATTATTCTTGAGCTGAGAACAGTGATACGAATTACTATGAGATGTTTGTCCTTCAATAAATTAGCATATTATGAGAGGACAAAAAAAAAAAAAAAAAGAAAGAAACACAAGATTTCCAAATGCTGCTGCCTCAATTTACCTCCCAGTATTACTAGATTATTACATAGAGTCAGAGAAACCATGGAGGTGGCTATGTGTGGCCTAATTTGTCCAGAAAAAGGCCATGGAGAGCATGAGCATAGCAGAAAAGTCATGCTGAGCATAGCAGAAAAGCACAACCAAAAGTTTTTGTTTGTTTTAGAACAAAACCACAGATTCTATTGGCTTGGGATGTCGGGAGTCTAGCTCAACTATTCATCTACTTTATCAATTTGGGAAATTTATTTCCTTTCCTTGAGCCTTAGTTATGTCATCTGTAAGACAAAAAAGTGCCCCATTCCATTGTTACATTCTAATTATACTTAGCCCATATTCCATAAATATGGAATTACCTCTGAGAGAAATATATAAATTTAATCATGTTTTTCTCTGATAGTGTGTTCATTTGCTTTATTTATGTACCATATTAACAAAAGAATTAAGTTTGTACTGTCTCAAATATTTCTAAGCAGGTAAAGTAAGCAATGAATGCAGAATTTATTAATCTATTTTAAAAAAGAACTTCATTTTTAATATTTAAAAAATACTAAAACACCAATTTTAATTAGGAGACTTTCCTGTGGTTTCAATTTATCTTCTGTTATTTGAAAGCTTTTTTTTTTTTTTCTTAAATAGAGATTCTCTTAGGACAATGACATTATTTTAAGTGCTGTGTTAAAGCCTTTGAGTACTCTATCTTCCTACTGTAATATAAGGATTAAAATTCCTTGATCAAAACATTCATCAGTATAATTTACTAGAAAGACAACTCTTCCAGTTTCAGTACTATTGGAGTTTAGAAAGGGGCAGTCATCCTCTTTCTAAGATACAACCTAAAGTCTTAAGGCTTTATGAGTTGAATCTGTAAGATAAGAACTTAATGTCTTTAGTAACAAAAATATATGAATTATTATAATTGAGTATCTTTTATGAATGTAGTCCACCAGTTGCTTTCCATATATCATTTGATCTTCTCAAGATGAACAAGATGGCACAAATGAAAGTCTAAGGAAAGATTACATACGTAACCTTTTGTCAAATAGACCACAATTTAATAAGTGACCAAGATCTGTTTTCAAATGAACTTTTATGCATTTTATGTTTAATTAAATGCAGAAAAGGCTTAAGAGAATTGTAAAGCATAACAACGCATATTACCTTAAAACCACTAGAAACTTCATTTTCCACTTTTTTCCTAATTAAATATGGTTAAAAGTGTCTTAATCACATATGTTACAAGTTAGACAACTATCTAATTTCTATCAAGCTAGAAGAAATACACATTGTTTACACTTAGATGGGACAAGTATCATACCACAAACCAAATATGTTGGTTTCTCTCACTAAGAAAGAGTACCAGAAACCAACTTGCTGCTTTAAAACTTGACAATCTATTTAGCTTAAATCTGTTTTTGGAGAATCACCTTATTAAAATCTACTTTGTCTCTTGCACTTAAAATCATTCATTGAATACCTTTTACTGTTAAATTTGTTGCTTGAATTTAGGTGATGAGCCAAAGATGTGCTATATAGATTATTCTTCATGAGATTAAAAAGATAATGTTATTTATTTTCAATGTGAATAATTTCAATAATGAAAATCTTGCTGTTGACTTTAAAATAGTATTTATTTCTAAAGTGTGGGTCAGATTCCAATGTGATAAGTCCTTCAAGAAATATCTATGAATGATAGTGTACCAAAGCAAGCAAATTTTAGTTTAGACTTCAGAAAAAAGTGGATTCAGCATGCCAAGACATCACGAAATGTATGCGTATTTGAATCGTTGGTTTGAATTTCTTTATTATTTTATATAAGCTCCTTAATAACAGTAAGTTTCTGTTGCTGTCATGACTGTAAAATTTTGTCCATAATTTCAGGACTCTGTTTTAGTTATACATTGACGTGTAATAAATTAGCACAGACTAAATGGCTTAAAACAGCACATAGTTAATATTTATCTCAAGGTTTCAGTAGGTGGGAAATCTGACACAGCTTGGTTGGGACCTCCATCTCAGGGCTGTGACAGGGATTTAGTCTCAGGGCAAGTATCTTGTCTAAAGGTCTCAGAACTGTTCATGAGCCCATTTGTTTCTAAGTTACTCACTCAGGACCTCTCTCTTTGAACCAATCAGACACACTTTAAGAAGGGATTAACTAATTTAAAACACTTAAAAGTATATAAGTAAGAAAAAAGACAAAGGGAATTCTTTACACTGGAGATGACTGATATTGGAAATATTTTGAGAAAACTAAGAGGTGCCCCAGGATTATGGTGAACTACATACATAGCAACTGTTTAAGGAAAACCACAAACAGCAAAATGTAAGAAATAATGAAGGAATGTTTCTTGTGAGGTAATTTGTTGCATTGCATAACTTCGAAAATGCTTTTACCTTTAATAATTTTGGTGTTCAGATTGATATTTTCCATGAGTCAGGCAGAAGGTAAATTAATTTTCAGGCTCTTCAAAAAATCCATGGTTTAAATGCATCATGAAACCTTAACATTGTCATCCTTCAGATCAGCCAAGAGGATCTACTCCTATAAAATTATTTTATTTTATTTTTTTAAAGATTTTATTTATTTATTTGTGAGATAGAGACAGTGAGAGAGAGCATGAATGAGGAGAAGGTCAGAGGGAGAAGCAGACTCCCCATGGAGCTGGGTGCCCGATGCGGGACTCGATCCCGGGACTCCGGGATCATGGCCTGAGCCGAAGGCAGGCGTCCAACCAACTGAGCCACCCAGGTGTCCCTATAAAATTATTTTAAAAGACTCTTCGTGATGCAACATGGAGGCTTAAGTGGGTAGAAGAAGAATCAATGAAACAAGATGGGATTGGGAGGGAGACAAACCATAAGTGACTCTTAATCTCACAAAACAAACTGAGGGTTGCCGGGGGGAGGGGGTTTGGGAGAAGGGGTTGGGATTATGGACATTGGGGAGGGCATGTGATTTGGTGAGTGCTGTGAAGTGTGTAAACCTGGTGATTCACAGACCTGTACCCCTGGGGATAAAAATATATGTTTATAAAAAATAAAAAAATTATAAAAAAAATAAAATAAAAAGACTCTTCCAGGATTTCAAATAATGACAGTCTTTTTAAGAGTTTTTTTTTTTTTTTGAAGAGTTTTTAAGAGTTCAGATCTATAAAGATCGCAGTTATCATTTCAACATCTTTTGTGGGGCTTGAGGGGTAGTCTGTATTATCTCTACTTATTACAGCTACTCATTCTTAGAGCCATTGTGTGTGTGCACAATTTGAGATACTCTGTTGGTTGAAAAGATCTCCTTTTTAAATACATGCCACTGCATTTTTTAATCCAAGACTTGCCTCTCTTTTCTCAGTCTACCACATTTAAAAGAATAAAAACAACAGGGGGTAATATTGGAAGCTGAAGGGTAGAAGAAATTTTCATAGTGATAGAATGATATTAAGGACCAATAAACTCAGTCATCTGAAAAATTTAAAAAGACTTAGAGGGATGCATGATGGTGGTGTAGTGCCCTGGTCTACTATGGACTGATGAAAGACGTAATGGCCACCCATACATTCAGCAGGTCCAGATGGCAGCTAAAAGTCACCACAGCACCACAGTGATACACTTCTCCTCTGAGATTTGGCATGCTTCTAGATTAACCTTCTGAATTGTCCTTGTGCATCCAGAATCTATTCAATCTATTCCAGGTATTTTTTGGTTGTAGCCTTAAAAAGTTTTAACTCCATAAAATCTTTATTCCAAAGTAGGATCAAACCCCCCATATGTCAGGAGAATGGTCTAATCATTTTTTAAAATGTTTACAGATATTTGGTAAAATTTCCTACCTAATAGTCTGTTAACATTGTTTATGGTCTTCTTCACACTTCTGTTTTCTCTTTGACCTTTAGCAACCTTCAGTGTCATTTAAAAGACTTGAAACAAGTATCAAAGTAGAAGAATGTTTCTGTGTAATACTAGGTCATATCATTATTCAGGTCTAAGATGAGTCTCCTTTAGCATGAATCATATATTACTGAGTGTGTGTGTGCTTGCATGTGTGTGTGTGTGTATCCATATCAGTGTCCTTGAATTTGTTTATATGGAATGGTAGGACAAGTAACCGGTGAGTGTGGTGCAAGCTCACTAGTCAAAATTACTAATAGGACAGACTGAAAGAAGAGTTTTACTTTGCTACTGTTAAAAGATGAAATGAGGCTTATTAAACATTTTAAGAGTTTACGTGAGCCAACATTGATTCCGGTTGGGCACTGCCAGACCAGAAGTGGTTGGTAACAGGAACTGGGGGAAGAGGTTTTTTGTTTGTTTATTTGTTTGTTTTTAACTTTATTTTTAATTTATTTTCAGCATAACAGTATTCATCATTTTGGGGGAAGAGTTTTATAGAAGAGACAGAAGCAAGACCAAGAAACTATGTGATTGGCTCTAACTTAAGCAGTTGTCTTATTTGTGAAAATCTAGTTGGGTGTTTGTGATTGGTTGTCCTTTGGTTTTGATTTCTTAAGCTTGAGGCATTACAAGCTTAGACTTTAGTTTGCTTAAGTAAGCTACTGAGTCATTTAAACCATTGTCAGTCAAATAGCCTCATTTTAAAAATAATTTAACATTTCTCACTTTAAGGGTTTAACTTTCCTTTTCATGATTCTCTGGATAATAACTTTAGTGCAGAGAGACTATTGATCATTAATTCTTTTAACACGTTGAGTACAGCTGCCATGAGGAAATATTTAAATTGTTCAAATAAAGTTATTTAAATAACAGTGGTTCATTGAAAGAATCTTAAGCTCTGGGAATGTAAAAGGAAAAAAGAACAAAAAATAAATGTATAGATTCATATGTTATTTCTTTTTTAACGATTTTACTTATCTGTTTGACAGAGACACAGTGAGAGAGGGAACAGGAGCAGGGGAGTGGGAGAGGGAGAAGTAGGCTTCCCGCTGAGCAGGGAGCCCAATGCAGGGCTAGAACCCCGGGGTCCTGGGACCATGACCTTAGCTGAAGGCAGACGCTTAACAACTGAACCACCCAGGTGGCCCCGTACATTAATTTTTTTTTTTTTTTAATTTTTTATTTTTTATAAACATATATTTTTATCCCCAGGGGTACAGGTCTGTGAATCACCAGGTTTACACACTTCTAATAAGAAATTCTGCTTTACAATAAAAATTTTCTTAATGTTTTTATGAAAAGGTCACTTTTAGTTATGTTTTTCTCCTATTTTATAATATTATTTTATATTATTATTATTATAATATTTTTACTGTAGGATGGAGAATCGGTATAAACTATTCTTCAATCGGTATAAACTATTCTTTTATAGTTTGAGGCCAAAGAATAGTTTGAGGCCAAAGGAAGAAAAATAAATTCTATAGATTCATACTGACTGCAAGTGGGGATAAGCTGTTCTTGGATAACAAAATAATGCAGATCAGAATTAAAAAATATATATATATCCTAGAGGTTAAATGCTTTCATTGCCAAAGAATTTGCTGTAATGTTCCCTGAATTTTCCTAAGGTGATACAATGTGTTAATTTTAACTATTTGAACAAAGCATATAAAATATGATTAATATTAGATGTCAATTAAAATTAATACTAATAAATTATGCCATTGTTAATATTATATAAATACTATGAAAAATGATAAGAAAACTATCATTTTCAGGAAACACTGTGTTTGAAGACCACCTCTGTTATGTAAACGTAGACATAGAATTGGAAGAAAAATGTTTCCCTTTGGTGATAGTTTTAAGCTCTAGAGAGAATCTAATTCCATATATAAAATGGAACTTTTCCTAAGCTGGATGTCTAAATCATGGTTTTGTTCCAAGATCATATTCATGTAGTTCTCAGCGATTATAGAAATAGAAAACATCCAGGGATTCTTGATCTATGTTTGCATTCGAAGAAACAGAGCTCTCCTAATTGAGAACAAGCTCTTACATGTTGTTTGTTTAATTAAATGTTTAGTTGGCTGCTATATAAGTTACTCTGAGGTGAGTAGGAAAAAATACTTGCATCCTGAGTATGTCTTTGTTTCAAAGGTATTATTTTTTTCCCTAAGAAAGCTCTGAAGAACAAAATAACTCTGAACTTGTGAAACAGGATGGGATTGGGAGGGAGACAAACCATAAGTGACTCTTAATCTCACAAAACAAACTGAGGGTTGCCGGGGGGAGGGGGTTTGGGAGAAGGGGGTGGGATTATGGACATTGGGGAGGGTATGTGCTTTGGTGAGTGCTGTGAAGTGTGTAAACCTGGTGATTCACAGACCTGTACCCCTGGGGATAAAATATATGTTTATAAAAAATAAAAAAATTAAAAAAAAAAAAACACCTCTGAACTTGGATAGGTTACTCTCTAGAATATCAGTTCTGAGCTATCAGTTTTTTATGCAGCAGTATTTTTGCAATATAATCTTCAGGTTGAATTTTTTTTTTCCTTGAGAAAAGCTTTTTTATTGACATATAATACTGTGTAAGTATAAGGTGAAGACTGTGATGATTTAATACATTTATATATTGCAGTACAATCACCAGTGTAACATAAGCTAATACAACCATTACACCACATAATTATTTTTTTCTGTTGTGAGAATATTTAAGACCTAGTGTCTTATAACTTTGAAGTATATGATACAGTATTAACTATAAACACAACACTGTAGATTGGATCTCCAGAATTTATTAATCTCCTAATTGCAGGTTTGTACACTTTTATCAGTATTTTCCCTTTCCCACACACCCAGCTCCTGGTAACCACTGTTCTACTCCTAGTTTTTAGGAGTTTGGCTTTTTTTTAGATTTCACATATAAGTGATAGCATACAGAATTTGTCTTTCTCTGATTTATCTTGCTTAGCACAATACCGTCATGGAGTATCCACATTGCTGTAAATGGCAAAATTTGTTTATTTCTCATTGCTGAGTAATATTACATTGTATTTTAAAAAATCATCTTCTTTATCCTTTCATCCATTGACAGACACTTGGATTACTTCCATATCTTCATTATTGTGAATAATGCTTCAATAAACATAGGATATCTTATTCTTATTTACATTTCTTTTGGATATATACCCAGAAGTGGGATTCTTGGATCACCTGCTTTTCCCATTTTTTAATTTCTTCAGCAAATTCATACTGTTTTCTCTAGTGGTTTCACCAATTTACATTCCCACCAATAGTACACAAGGATTCCTTTCTCTCCAAATCCTTGCCAACATAGGTTTCTCTTGTCTTTTTGCTAATAGTCATTCTAATAGGATGAGGTAATATCTCATTGTGCTTCTTTATTTGCATTTCTCTGATGATGAATGATTCAAAGCACCATTTCAAGGATCTGTTGGCCATTTTTATGTGCTTTAAAAAAAAAGTCTCTTCAATTTCTTTGTCCATTTTTAATCATTTTTTAAAGATTTTATTTATTTGAGAGAGAGAGAAATAGTGAAAGCACAAGCAGGAGTGGAGGGACAGTGGGAGAGGGAGTAGCAGGCTTCCCGCTGAGTGGTGAGCCTGATGTAGGGCTGGATTCCAGGACTCTGAGTTCATGACCTGAGCCAAAGACAGATTCTTAACCAACTGAGGCACCCACGTGCCCCAATCAGATTGTGTTTGCTATTGAATTATATGCATCCTTTTATATTTTGGATATTAAACCCTTATCCAATACCTGGTTTGCTAACATTTTCTTCCATTCAATAGGTTGTCTTTTCAATTTGGTGATTGTTTCCTTTGCTGTGCAGAAGATTTTGTTCAAAGTAGTCCCACTTGTTTATTTTTTTCTTTTGTTATTTGTGTTTGGTGCATATAAAAAAAAAAAAAGTTGGCAAAACGAGTACCAAGGATCATTTTTTCAATGTGTTCTTTTAGGAATTTTGAGTTTACTGTCCTTATATTTAAGTCTTAAATCCATTTCAAGTTAATTTGTGTGAGTGACGTAAGATAAGGGTCCATTTTCTCTTTTCTACATGTAGTTCTCCAATTTCCCCAACACCACTTATTGAAGAGACTGTCCTTTTCCCATTGAATATTTTGGCTCCATTGTTAGGAGACAAGATAAGTGGTTTTTATTTCCCTGGGGCTTTTTATTCTGTTCTATTGATTTATGTGTCTGTTTTCAATCCCAGTGCCATACTGTTTTGATGGCTGCCTAATTTCAAATCAGGAAGTGTGATGCTTCCAGCTTTCTTCTTCTTCAGGTTTCCTTTAGCTATTTGGGGTCTTTTGTGGTTCTACAAAATTTTAGAATTGCTATTTTTACTACTGCTTTGAAAAAAATGGCATTAGAATTTTCATAGGGATTGCATTGACTCTGGATGGATTTGGCAAGCATGGACATTTTAACAATATCAATTTTTGCAATCCACAAACATGGGATATTTTTCCATTGGTTTATAGCCTCTTTAATCTTTTTCTGTGAGTCTTGTAATTTTCATTGTACACATCTTTCAGTTTCTTGGTTAAGTTTATTTCTGAAGATTTTATTGGTTTGGTACTATTGTAAAATATAGTGACTATTTCTTTTTTAGGTATTTTGTTGGTAGTGTATGGAAAACCAACTAATTTCTGTATGTTAATTTTATTTCCTGCAATTTACTGAAATTGTAGATTAGTTTCAATGTTTTGTTTTGTTTTCTGGTTTGGGGGATCTTTTCTGGGTCTTTAGAATTTCTTATATATAACATCTTATTATCTGCTAATAAAGACAGTTTTTTTTTTTCCTTCCATTCTGATTTGGATGCCTTTTATTTCTTCGTCTTGCCTGAGTGCTCTAGCTAGGAATTCTAGTACAATGTTGAATAAAGCAGTGTTAGCTTCCTTATTTTGTTGTTGACCTTGAATGAAGAGCTTCCTTTTCTTTCCTTTTCTTTTCCTTTTTTTTCTTTTCAGTGTTCCAAAATTCATTGTTTATGCACCACACCCCGTGCTCCATGCAGAATGTGCCCTCCTTAATACCCACCACCAGGCTCACCCAACCTCCCACCCCCATCCCCTCCAAAACCCTCAGTTTGTTTCTCAGAGTCCACAGTCTCTCATAGTTCATTGCCCCCTCCAATTTCCCCCAACTCACTTTTCTCCATATCCCCATGTCCTCCATGTTATTCCTTATGCTCCACAAATAAGCTAAACCATATTTTAATTTACTCTCTCTGCTTGACTTATTTCACTCAGAAGGAAGAGCTTTCAGCCCTTTACCACTGAGTATGATAGCTTTGAATTTGGAAAAAAAAAAAGGCCTTTATTATGTCGAGATATGTTCCTTCTATACCCAATTTGTTGAGGGTTTTTATCATGAAAAGGTGTTGTATTTTATCAAATGGCCTTCCTGAAGTAAGGTTCAAATCCAATATTTCCTTGTTGGTTTCTGTCTGGATGAGCTGTGCCTTGTTGAAAGTATGGTATTGAAATCCCCTTCTATTACTGTACATTTGTCTATTTCTCCTTTAATTATATTAGTATTTGATTAAAATATTTAGGGTATTTCACTATATTTGGGTATACATATAATCATAATTGCATATGAGTAATTGCAATTAAGAGTAGATAAAATTACCTTAAACTATTGAGCAGTAGATATATAGATATATTTTCTATATATCTATATGGTTATTTGTATACATGTGTTTATATATACACACATATGTGTAGTTATAGATATATAATGATCGTTTTTGCTCAAGTAAGCTTTCTGCTAATTTCTGTTCTTTAAGAAGATAAACATTAGCATAGCAGAATCTTTCAGATAAGAGGATTTTCTCTCTTTCTTTCTTTGCTACTTACAAATGCATCCATTAAACATTTTCGTCTCTACTCGCCAAGTATATCCCTGAAAAACTATTCTCCTTCCTCTTTATTCACTTCTTTATTCTTCTCCTGAATGAAATAAATAATAAAAAAAAAGCAGAAGATATTTTGATCCAAATTAGCCAAACAGATAATTCTTTATTTCTTCAATGAGCCAGACTTGGAGTAAATGAGGAATGAAGTAGAGGTTACTCAAATGGGAGGAAAAGACAGCTTAAAGGCTGATTCTAAAAAAAAGTTCTAAACTGAACAGTCATGATGATTGTTACCTTTACCAGGCGTGATACATTTTTGCATTTGGGTTTTATAAATTATCTTATTAGACCTTCATAAGGACCTCATATCCTTATCAATTCTAAGAACATGGTATAGTTCAACAACTAGATATTCAGTTAGCTATAAGATGGAAAATCACATTTCTGTCCTGGCCTTCTGAGTACTTTTTCAGTTCCCTTTCCTTGACATTAAATCAAAAACTCTTGTAAATTTTGGTCACCCTAGGTTAGGCGTTCCTAGAATTTACAGAGGTGATTTAGTAGGAGAATTCCACCAAATACAGCAGTCTGAAATGATAATGACATTAGGAAAAAAGAGTAATTTTTTTATTGAGCTAAAGGAACTCCTGAAATTAACTCTAGTTAATTTCACCTCGATATACATAGATAGATATAGATCTGTGATCAGGTTATTGATATTAATATTATATTATGGATATTAATATTATATCCCAAGACTTTCTTAAAATTAATGTTTTAATTAAAATATTTTATTGATAAATTCTGAGTATTAGGGAAGAATCTGCTTGCACTTCCTATATATGTAAGTTTACATTTTTTACATTTACATTTTTTTCATTTTCATTATACCTTCACTATTATAAACTTCAAAATTTAATGATGTGCTAATTTTAAAATTTGTAAGAAGCATGTAGATAGATTTATTCAGTGGAACTATGAGAGGCAAGTAAGTGAGGCAAGTATTATTTTTCTAATTCCAGTTTGACTTGTCATTGAATTTTTCTTCTGAGGAACACAAATCATTTTCCTAAATTATTTTTCTGTCTCTTCAAATGTCATGGGATAAATATCGAACACATATGCTCTTATTGACTTACTTCAAGTTGAAATTCAGTGTGTTTTCATCATTTATAGGCACATAGATATTTACTTTCAATAAGATATATGTGCTATACTTATAACATAAATCATACTAAGTAAAAAAATTTCAATTCTGAGAATTTTGACTCCTTGTATGAGAATGTCTTCACAATTTTTATCCAGAATCACATTGTCTTTGCCCTAAGGGTTACACATACATAATTAGATTCTGTATTGCCAGATTAATCTCCAGGATGGTGCATGAAACTATCACTGTGGGGAATAAAAATATTCTATTTCATTATCTCCTACTATCTTTATTGTTTTATCTTCTACATTTATGTTTTCAATACATCTGGTTTCATACTTTGAACATGGAATTATGTGGGGATATAGTTTAAATTTTTTCCCTAATAGTCGAACATTTCCTAAAACCATCTGCTAAACAATCTATTTCCCTCATTGATTTTAGTGGCATCTTTATTGCATAATTAGTTGCCACTTACAAATTGGTCCATTTGAAACCTCCCAATTGTGTTCCTTGGGTATATACAGCCCTACCAGTACTATTGTATTTATTTTTGTGGTTCTGTAGTATATCCGTACACTTGTTTACTTTTGGGAATGAGTCACACACCCAATAGCAGCACACACTCCATAGCATTGCAGTGAGCTCCCTTGTTTGATGGCCAGTCCTCATTTCAAAAACTAACTTTAGACTGTTAGAAAGAAATAGTACTGGGGAGGAGCAAACCAGGACGACAGTCTCCCACTTTTAATTTGCCAGCTGTGAAGGTGAGAAGGGGGAAATTAATGTACTTTGGTAGCTGCTTGCACCTGAGCGCTTTTCAGTATCTTGAAAAGCATGCCATACTGTTGGCCTGAGCTTCTACTGGTAATTTCTCTGGAGATGATTGTACTAGACAACACGGGACAAGCAGAACCTGAATTAGAGATTTTCTTCATTCTCAACACAATCTCCAGGAGCTGCAGAGCCCACTCTGCAGGTCAAATCTGCAGGGGCTCTGCAAGTCCATGCCTCCTTACTTCCATAGTTTCATAAGGCAAGTTTGAGTGCAGTCCTAGTTGACTTTTGTGACAGATGACAGATATTAAGGAAGTATTTATAACAGAAAAGACAGAATTATAGCCCAGAATAGTAACATCATCAGCAAAGTACAGTAAGGCATCCGTTTCTGCTTTTATAAGCTATCTCTTCTTTAAACTGATGATGTGAAACTTTGTAGAACTTTGTTTTAGGTTGAGAGGATAGTACAAACTGCTATTCAGCTTTTAATGTTGCAAATCAAGGAAACAAAAGTTCTTCTGTGATCAATTACTTTTACTACAGCCCAAGTTCTTGTATTTTCTGATATCACAATCATGAGGAGGCTCAAACAGAATAAATAGTATAGTGGTTTATGAAATGATTGAAAGCAGAACTACCCAAGTTAAATTATTTCCAATACTTGTTTAATGTGACCCTGGAGAATTATTTTCATTTTTGATGAAAATTCCATATGAAATGGTTAATAGAAAAATTTATTGTTGAGTATGGTGAGGATCATCTCACCTGGAAAGTTGGGATCAAAAGGAATTTAATCATGCTTACGTTTGGAATGCTGTCTCTGGGAAAATGTAGGAAATACAAATTTCAGTAGAAATTTGTGTATTTTCCTTTTACTGTTAGAAAATTTTGTTTATTTATTTAGTTAGGTAGAACTGTTGAAAAACAGTGGATTAGAACTTAAATTCTAATGTGCTCCTAAAAAAGCAAATCAACTAATTAAGAGTTAAGCCAGCAATTCTGACTGAGTAGCACAATTCTGGGTTGGCCCAAGAAATCCGAACCCCATTTGTGATTACAGATTTTGAAAAACTATTAAAATGATAGAGGCAGGTTACCAGCTGTCTGCTGTAGTATACGGTTATCTATAAGATGTTCTTCAGTCTGTGTTGTAAATAGGGGGCTGGTCTACCCAACATTCATCCCAGGACTCATATAGTGTGTGTGTGTTATAACACAATATAGAGTTCCCAAATGTAGAGTTTCCAGACCCCTTGTTTGTGACTTAAATTTTATCAGTCCACTTACATTTATGGGGAATTTGTTTCTGAACTGAATTACATGGATAAAGAAACAAGATCTTGAGACTGTCATTTTGCTTTATGTGGATGTTAACAAAAGACTGAGTGAGTAATAGGGTGATAGACAATTAATCCAACTATACTTTTTGGTTTACTACTCTCCCAGTAAGTTGATTTTTTTTTTTTTTTTTTTTTGAGGCTCTGAATGACATACTTACCTTCATTTTCCATATGATTGTGTTGGATGTGTTGGCATTTTTTTCTTAGTGCCTCCTGCATAATAGGCAGTGTACTAAGGCTTTATATACATTGACTCACTAAATCCTATAGTATCTTGTGAATTAAGTCCTGATAGTATTGCCACTTTACAGTGAGGAAATCAGGTCACCAAAACTGAAAATATTTTGCCCAAGTTCACAATGAGAAAAATCTCGGCAATGGAACTTCAACTCAGACAGGTTAGCTTTGAACTCCCTTTACTTAACCACTCTACAGTTAATCCTCTGCTAAAATATTTGAACCTCTTAATGGTTGTGATACCGGAAAGTCCCTAGTCCTAACAACTTGGGCTGTAGAGAAAGTGAATAACCATAGCAGAATACGTTGATTCCTTGATTTGCACTATTAATGCATGAGGCTTGGTCTCCAGACTTGGGCTAAAACTTGGAAAATATAACAAGCTGAAACATTTCTTGTATGATAAGATGAACGGCTTGAAATCTGGCCTGTTCCATTCAGGTATTTATCAAACAATATGCCGTCTGAGCCAGGGACCCTCTTTCTCAACTATTTAGTCCTCTTGTGGTTACCAGAAGCACAATAGTAGCAAGTATTGGAAGCATTTTGGGAAGACCTCAATTGACGAAAGACAATTTCAGAGTGAACCAAGGGAACTGAAGACCAAAGGGGTTTCTGAAGAAGGATGAGGAATAATCCATACCATGTTCAATATGCATCGTGTTGATAGTATTTAAGGCCGCTGGGACTAGAAAAAACAAACAACAGAAACAACAACAACAAAGAAAACTGAAGTACAAGAGTGTCACATTTGACATAAGCAAATATATCTACTTTATTCTTCACTGCAGTGAACAGAGTACACACATTATTATTTCCCCGAGTCAGAAAAAGGGCTCGTATTTATAAGCAGCTTCATTATCTATTTGACTTTTCATTCTAAGCCTTCAAACTTTCTCTAGTATCAGGTGTTACATTGAGGTATGTGACTAGAACTCTTGAGGAAGGAATATAGATGGAAATAAAATATCACTTCCTCAAAGTAGAAACTAGGGGTTTAAAATGGTTACCATGTACTTTAAGGACATTAACCCAAGGTCAGAAAATAAATAATTAGGATTAAAGTTTTTTCATTTCTGTACCATTTATGTGGTATTTTGTTTTAACTAAGTGGCTGCAATTTCTTTTTCCCAAGAGAATCGAAAATAAATGGGTTGCAGTTGTGAATAGAATGTAGAATGATTAGTTTAATTTTATGTTTTTGAATTAGGAAGAAAAATGAGTGTCATTCAGATTAGGGTTGGACATCTGTGATGTCCATTTTATCATTTTGCTGTGATTTTTAAATAGAATTTAATATTTAGAATGTTTTTAAATTTATAGAAATATTGAGAAGACAGTACAGCATTCTCATGTATTCCCATACCCAATTATTGTTATATTAATATGATGAATTTGTTACAACTAATGAACCAATATTAATACATTATTTTAACTGAAGTCTGCTTCTGTGGACTATACAATGGAGTATACTTATTCAGATCTATTTAATTTTTACATAGTGTTCTTCTTTTGATTCAGGATCTCATCAAGTATATCATATTACTTTTAGTCTTCATGCCTCTTTAAGCTTCTTTTGGCGGAAACAGTTCCTTAGACTTCTCATGATTTCGATGACCTAGACAACTTTGAAGAATACTGGCCAGGTATCTTATATATAGAATGCCCCTCAGTTGGAACTTTTCTGATTCTTTTTCTCCTGATTAAATGGGGTTATTAGAAGGAAGATGGAAAATGGAAGTGCATTTTTCATCACATTATATGAAAGGCATAAACCATTGATATGATTTATGACTATTGGTATTGATCTTGATCACCTGGCAAAAGCAATTTCCCCACAGTAAAGTCACTTGTCACCTCTCTCCATCCTGTACTCTAGAAAGAACTTACTTTGTGCATGAGAAGTTATACACTTTTATTTAGAGTAGAGCATCTACAAAATTTATTTGAATTTTTTTTCTTTAGGAAGGAAATTTCTTTCTTTTTCCCATTTATAAATTTGCTCAGTCATTACTTTATGTATGGATTCATTTTTATTTTATACTCTAGATTTTAATTAAATACTAAATTATTTATTTTTTAACTCAAATTGTTTTACTTTTGGTCATTGGGAGATCTTTTCAGTGGCTTCTGCAATTTTTTTAAATTTTTTATTTTTTATAAACATATATTTTTATCCCCAGGGGTACAGGTCTGTGAATCGCCAGGTTTACACACTTCACAGCACTCACCAAAGCACATACTTTCCCCAATGTCCATAACCCCACCCACCTTCTCCCAACCCTCCTCCCCCTAGCAACCCTCAGTTTGTTTTGTGAGATTAAGAGTCACTTATGGTTTGTCTCCCTCCCAATCCCATCTTGTTTCATTGATTCTTCTCCTACCCACTTAAGCCCCCATGTTGCATCTCCACTTCCTCATATCAGGGAGATCATATGATAGTTGTCTTTCTCCGTTTGACATATTTTGCTAAGCATGATATGCTCTAGTTCCATCCATGTTGTCGCAAATGGCAAGATTTCATTTCTTTTGATGGCTGCATAATATTCCATTGTGTATATATACCACATCTTCTTGATCCATTCATCTGTTGATGGACATCTAGGTTCTTTCATAGTTTAGCTATTATGGACATTGCTGCTATAAACATTCGGGTGCACGTGCCCCTTTGGATCACTACGTTTGTATCTTTAGGGTAAATACCCAATAGTGCAATTGCTGGGTCATAGGGCAGTTCTATTTTCAACATTTTGAGGAACCTCCATGCTGCTTTCCAGAGTGGTTGCACCAGCTTGCATTCCCACCAACAGTGTAGGAGGGTTCCCCTTTCTCCGCATCCTCACCAGCATCTGTCATTTCCTGACTTGTTGATTTTAGCCATTCTGACTGGTGTGAGGTGATATCTCATTGTGGTTTTGATTTGTATTTCCCTGATGCCAAGTGATATGGAGCACTTTTTCATGTTTCTGTTGGCCATCTGGATGTCTTCTTTGCAGAAAATGTCTGTTCATGTCCTCTGCCCATTTTTTGATTGGATTATTTGTTCTTTGGGTGTTGAGTTTGCTAAGTTCTGGCTTCTGCATTTTTGACATGCTCCCATGATGAAGAAGTTTTTATTTTTGTTTGTTTTTGAAGAACTTTGTTATGTTCTGGTACTAAAAGATACTCTAGGATCATCTTGTATATTTCCTGTCCAAATTCTGGAATCAGACATTTCTCCAAGGAGCCTGGTTCTTTTTACTGGAGAATGATATTGGGAATCAGCATCTGGGGGCTATGTATCTTCATTGCTGCTTTTAGGCACTCTCAGCTGACAGAACTAAGAAATATGTGTGTGAATACTAAACCTGGTGCAAACATATATCTACATCTGTTCTATATCTGTATCACCAATATCTACTGTATATCTGAGTCTATACCTGTATCTATTAAGCCAAACATGAGTGGATACTAATTATTCCAACTCTTAATCTATTGCCACATGGACCGTTTTAGCTTCCTTTCTTGATTATTTGTAGATTCTCACTCCAAATGTTGAAAATTTGCCTCCCACAATCAGATACACATTTCCTGAAATATTTAATTCCAGAATATCAATGTCAGGATTCTTAATCTATATTCCCATGGGAAAAACCTTTGTCAACTTAAGTAATAGTGTTTTTGTATAGTTCCTTTTACTTTTAGCCTTGTAGACTCTAGTCCTTTCCAAAGTTACATAGGTGTGCACCTTCTGTCCACAAGCTCATCAATAAAATTGTTTAATACATATTCATAGTAGAATTAGAGTCTCTTGGCTAGTGTGAATTCCTCCTAGGGATTCCCTAAGCTCCTAAATTACTATTATTATTATTATTATTATTATTATTATTATTATTATTTACTTTGCATGCAGTATATTTCACTCTTTGTAAGTTCTATGATTATTGTTAAATGGATAAGAGTCATGTAACTATGATTACACTTACCACACAGAATAGTTTCAGTGGCCTAAATAATTTGTGCCCTGTTTCCTTCCCCCTGGTATTACTAAACTTTTAAAATCATATCTATATTGGGGCGCCTGGGTGGCTCAGTGGGTTAAATCCTCTGCCTTCTGCTCAGGTCATGATTCCAGAGTCCTGGGATCAGGAAGCCTACTTCCTCCTCTCTCTCTGCCTACTTGTGATCTTTGTCTGTAAAATAATTAAATAAAATCTTAAATAAAAAACATACCTATATCTTTGCCTTTTCCAAATATGATATAACTAGAAACATGCAGTATATATTCTTTTCACACTAGTCTCTTTACTTCGCACATATTGTTTCCTTACTGTCTTTTTGTGGCTTGAAAGTCCATTTCTTCTTTTTGGTAAATTTTGTTTTATTGTACATATGAACTACAGTTTCTAATTCATTTACTTATTGAAAGACATCTTGATTGCCCCCACATTTTGGCAATTACGAATGAGTTGATATAGACATCAGTGTTCATCATTATCTGTGGAAATAGATTTTCAAATCAAATGAGTAAATATTTGGTGATGCAAAGATGGATTGTTTAGGGAGACTAAATTTAGCTTCAGATGAAACTTCCAAACTGTCTTCCAAAGTGCTTGTACCATTTTTCATGTCCATTGGCAATCAAGGAGAGATTTTTTTCCCCAAAGATTTATTTATTAATTTATTTAACATTCACAGAGAGAGGGAGAGAATCACAAGTAGGCAGAGAGGCAGGCAGAGAGAGGGCGGGGGGGGGGGGGGCGTGAAGCAGGCTTCCCGCTGAGCAGAGAGCCAGATACTGGGCTTCATCCCAGGACCCTGAGATCCTGACCTGAGCTGAAGGCAGAGGCTTACCCCACTGAGCCACCCAGGTGCCCCTCAAGGAGAGATTTTGTTCCATATCCTTGCCAGCAATTGCTATTCTCAGGTTTGGATTAAGTCATTACAATAGGTAATGTAATGGTAACTCATTGTTTAATTTGCAATTCTCTACTGACTAACAATGTTCAGTAACTTTTCATATGCTTATTAACCAGTTATACATCTTCTTTATAAAGTATATGTTCAAGTCCTTTGCTTATTATTTAACAACGTTATTTGTTTTCCAAGTGTAGAATTTTAAAAAAAGTCTATATTTTGGATCTGAAGGCACATACATGGATTCTCCCCCCCCCCCTCCAGTCTTCAGCTTCTATCTGCATTTTCTTAACTGTGTTTTCTACAGGCAGACATTTTAATTTGATGTAAATTTCCAATTCATTATTTTATATCTAATTTCATGTTTTTACTTTTAGTTTTATAGCTAAAATCTCATCACAAAACCTAAGATTATATAGATTTTCCTCTATATTTTCTTGTAGAAATTTTATATAGATTTGTGTTTTACATTTAGATATGCATTTTATTTTGAGTTAATTTTTGTGTAATGTAAGGCATCTTCCTAGTTTTTTTGTTTTGTTTTGTTACATGGATATCATAATATAGCAACACCATTTGTTAGGAGCTATTCTTTCTTCTTAAAATTGCCTTTGCTTCTTTGTCAGAGATTAACTGACTATATTTTTGTGGGTTTATTTTTGGGCTCTCTGCTCTAGCCCATTGATCTATGTATCTGTTCATCTGCTAGTACCATACGTCCTGATTACTGTAGCTTTATATTGAAACTTGACATCCATTAGTGTAAATCTTCCAACTTTTCTCTTATCTTATAGTATTCTGCTGTTTATTATAGAAACATCTTTTGTCTTTCCATATACATTTTATAATCAGTTTGTGACTATAAACAAAGTAGGTGTCTAAATATTAAATAGGATCGTGTTGAATCTATACATAAATATGGAAGGATGGATATCTTAGCAATACTGAGTGTTCTAATCTCTGAGCACAGAGTTTTATAGAGTCTCATGACTAGATCAGTACATTTTTGTCAGAGTTATGCCTTTCTATTTCATTTTGGGGTGGTTTTGTAACTGTTATTTTTTTAATTTCAAATTTTAGTTGTTCACTGCTGATACATAGCGAAGCAACTGGCTTTTGTGTATCAACTTTGTATCTGGTGACATTGTATTACTCATTTATTGGCTCTAGGAGATTTTTAGAATGTCAATTTATGTCAATTATTGTTCAACACAAATTACTATATCATATGCAGATAAAATGTTATAATATAATCATATTATCTGCAAAAAAATGAAAGTTTTATTTTTTCTTTGTAATCTGTATATCTTTGATTCCTTCTCTTGTCTTACTACATTAACTAATACTTTAATTAAAAGGTTAAATAAGCAGAGGTGGGAGAGAGCATCATTGCTTTTTCCCATAGTGGTGGGGGTCTAATTCCTACCATTTAGTATGATTAAGTTTGTGTCTCCTTTTAGTAAATACCATTGAGATTTGCTGGATCTTATGATAAGAGTTATTTAATTTTGTAAGAAAGCACCAAACTGCCTTTGAAAGTGATTGTACCATTTTGAATTTCCGTCAGCTATGAATGGAAGTTCTTGTTGCTCCACATTGTGTGAACATTTTGTATGGTCAATGTTTTGGGTTTTGACCATTCTTATGAGATGAGTAGTAGTATCTCATTGTTTTAATTTGTATTTCCCTGATTTATCTCTGGTTTTAGTTCAGTTGGTAGACTTAGGTCATTCAAATATGCCAATTAAAATAATCCATTTTCAAATTCAAAGTGACTATTGACATAGTTGGATTAATATATACCATGCAGGGGTGCCTGGGTGACTGAGTGGGTTAAAGCCTCTGCCTTCGGCTCAGGTCAGGATCCCAGCGTCCTGCGATCCAGCCCCACAGCGGGCTCTCCGCTCAGCAGGGAGCCTGCTTCCTCCTGTCTCTCTGCCTGCCTCTCTGCCTACTTGTGATCTCTGCCTGTCAAATAAATAAATAAAATATTTTATTTTATTTTATTTTAAGATTTATTTATTTGACAGAGATCATGTAAATAAAATCAAGTAAATAAGATCAAGTAAATAAAATCTTTTATTTTATTTTATTTTAAGATTGATTTACTTGACAGAGATCACAAGTAGGTAGCGAGGCAGGCAGAGAGAGAGGAGGAAGCAGGCTCCCTGCTGAGCAGAGAGCCCGATGCGGGGCTCGATCCCAGGATGCTGGGATCGTGACGTGAGCCGAAGGCAGAGGCTTTAACCCACTCAGCCACCCAGGCACCTCAATAAATAAAATTTTTAAAAAAAATTCTACCATGCATACAAATATTTACTATTCATTGATTTTTTTTGTTTTTTCTCTTCTTTCCCTCTTTTTCTACCTCTGTGGTTTTAGTCAAGAGAAGATATTAATCCTGGATCTATAGTTTGATAAGCCATAATTTTGGCAAGTTCTAAGCTACTATTACTTAAAATACTTCTGCCTCATCTCTCTCTTCTTACACATATGATACATCTTCAGAATTATCTCAAAGTTCTTGCATATTCAGTTCTTCTATTTTTTTTTTTCCTTTGTATTTCAGTTTGAGAAGTTTGCATGTTTTCAAGCTCACATATTCTTTCCTTAGCCGTGTCTAGGGTTCTGATGAGTCCATCCAAAGCAGTCTTCATTTCCATTACAGATATTTTGGTTCACGCATTTCCTTTTGATTCTTTCTTACTGTTTCTCTCTCTCTGTTTGCATAGCACATCTGTTTCTGCAAGCTCTCTACTTCTTCCAGTAGAGTCCAGTTTATGGCTCCAGCAGCCCTCTACTTGAGTTAAGCTTAGCTCATTCTTTGTATTCACCTGTCTGTCTAGGTTTCAGAGTGGCAGTTTGCTCTCAGACCTTAGCTCTGATGAGTACAACAAATATGTTGACTTTCGGTTTGTTCTGTTTTTTTTCCTATTGTAAAGACAGAATGACTGCTTCCGAGCTCTCTGTTTATCAGAGCTGAAACAAGAAGTATATCATTTTTTAAATAGCAGTATTCAGACTGTTTATTTCACTGTTTTACTCTCTATGCAGAAAATCAGTCAGTAAGTAGGACATGTATACCTTTTACTTATTTATTTTACTTACTGAATTTGAAGTATAGTTGATATACAATGTTGTATTAGTTTCAGGTATACAGCATAGTGATTCAACAATTCTATAGGTTATACAGTGCTCACCACAGTAAGTGCAGTCACAGCCTATCACCTCCAACATAATAACAATATTATTTTATGTATCTTATGCTGTACTTTTCATTCCTGTGACTTACTTATATTCTAACTGAAAGTTTGTACATTTTAATCCCTTTAATGTATTTCACCCATCCCCTTATCATCCTCCTGTGTCAGCCACCAGTTTGTTTACTGTATTTATGAGTCTGTTTTGCTTTGTTTGTTCAGTTATGATTTTTAGACTCTACTAATAAGTGAAATCATGTGGTATTTGTATGACTTATTTCACTTAACATAATACCCTCCAGGTCTATCTGTGTATACTTTTTAATTGGGCATTCTAAAGACAGAGAGAGAGACTAATACAAAAGTTCACTCATTATACTATCTTGTCTTGCTATTTGGTTGATTTAAAAAAGCACAGGTGTTTGCAAGAAAATCTGGTTATATTTATAATGAAGAATAATGTAACACTTTTAGTTTAAAAAATAAGAGGTTTTAAAAGGAACGAATTTAAGATGACTAGAAATAGCTAGGCAATGTCAAAACAATTTTTTAGCAAATATATGATTTTCAAACCCAATAATTCTGTTGTTATTGATGAAATCTATAAAGGACAGTCCTGCCTTAGAGACCTTTCAGTTTTGTAAGGTTATGAAAAACATACAGTGTTATTTCCTGAAAAAAATATGTAGTGAATACATTTTGTGTACAGAGAATTTAGTCTAAATTCAATAATTTACTAACGCATTAAAACAGGAACAGAAATGTTTGATTTCCTCAAGTGAGAGTGGCTGCTGTAGCCTAGTTGTCTGTCTTGTAACTTTTGAAGTATATCTGCAAATGAGATTTATTTTTTAAATGAAGATCTTTTAATTTTTGAATATTTTAATTTATCTTTACTATATCTACATCTGTATTAGTTATGTTTTTGGTGTCTAATGGATGTGATACTGAAAGGGATAAAATCAGTACTGGATTATATGGGTATGAATTGGATTCACAGTGGATTATCCTAACAGTGTTTTTCTGTCTTGTTCTTGTCAGTGAAAATAAATTTTTTGGTCCGATATCTTTGAGTAAACTACTGGTTTTATTCCTATAAATATTAGATTGGCATAAATGTGAAAATGAATCTTTGAAAATCAGTTTAATTCTAAAATGAAATAGAAATACTTTAATGGTAGCCCCATCATTGCTAAATAGAATTAGGCAGTGATAAAATAATAGAGTGATTTCCAGCATTTGGTTTTAACACTCAAATATTTCTTCAGATATCCCAAAAGAGTATTGTAATAATACCAACAAATTTATAAAAGAGGATGAGTTTCATGGTAATTTAGCTCTTAGAAGTGGCAGAGTATAAAACGAGCACAATTAGAAGCTAGTTTTTTTTTTTTTTTTTAAAGATTGATTTATTTATTTGAGAGAGAGCATGAGTGGGAGGAAGGGCAGAGGGAAAGAGAGAGAGAGAGAGGACACTGTCAACCAGACTACCCAGTGATCACAGACACCCCACCACCACCACCACCAAGGGGCTCAATCTCAGGACCTGAAATTATAACCTGAGCCAAAAATCAAGTGTTGTATGCTTAACCGACTGAGCCACCCAGGTGGCCCACTTTTTATTTTTTTAAAAGATCTAATTTTTGTTTCATTGATTCTTCTTCTACCCACGTAAGCCCCCATGTTGCATCACCACTTCCTCATATCAGGGAGATCATATGATAGTTGTCTTTCTCTGCTTGACTTATTTCGCTAAGCATGATATGCTCTAGTTCCATCCATGTTGTCGCAAATGGAATTGGGAGGGAGACAAACCATAAGTGACTCTTAATCTCACAAAACAAACCCCCCAAACAAACTGAGGGGTGCTGGGGGGAGGGGGTTTGGGAGAAGGGGGTGGAATTATGGACATTGGGGAGGGTATGTGCTTTGGTGAGTGCTGTGAAGTGTGTAAACCTGGTGATTCACAGACCTGTACCCCTGGGGATAAAAATATATGTTTATAAAAAATAAAAAATCAATCAATCAATCAATCAATCAATAAAAGATCTAATTTTTACGTAATTTCCTTAACCAACATGGGCTTCAAACTTATAACCCTGAGATCAAGATCACATGCTCTGCTGACTGAGCCAGTCAGGTGTCCCTAGAAGCTAGTCTTAATTGTACATAGTCACTAATTAACTTTGTTCTTAGACAAGTTGTACATCTTTTCAGATATTATCTGTAGTGTAAGACTCCTGCAGTGACTGAAATTCACATATGGATAATTTATGATTTTTTTTTCAAGACTAACATTTTAGAGTCATTGTTGTTTAAAAATACAAGTGGGGAAACAGGGTGTTATAAATCAGACCAAAGAAATGTAACGTAATACAATTGATACTAAATATGTTGACTATAAAAAAAAAAAAAACTATGAATAAGGGATCTTTTAATCACATAGTGATATTGAGATAAATTTCATAGCAGTGCATAGAAATCTGGAGCTTTATTGTTTAACACATCCATCAGGAGAATGTAAGAAATCTGTTCTACTTAATATGGAAATGTTTAAATGATGCATTTTAAATACATGCCATTTGTTGGGACACCTGGATGGCTCAGTTGGGTAAGCATCCAACTCTTGATTTCAACTCAAGTCATGATTTCAGGACTGTGAGATTGAGCCCTGCATTGGCCTCTATGCTGGGCATGGACCCTGCTTAAGATTCTTTCTCTCCCACTCCCTCCAGCCCTCCCCCACCTCTCTCACTCTCTCTTCCTCTCTAAAGGAATACTATAATTATTTGAAAGTGATTGCTATAAATAGAAATGTTAATAGAAATGTAGGATAGTAGTAGAAAACCATTTGTGACATTTGAATTGATTTTGATTAGAACTTTATTAACAGAGAATATTTCATTTTCTCTATATGATTATATTTGGTTAATAATAATAATGACTATGTAAAAAATAATGATTGTGTCATCCTTACTTCATGCCTGGCACTGTGTTAATTCTTCAATGTCTTGACTTTTTTAATCTTAATAATAACACTAAGTAGTCAATAATCTTTTCCTCTCACTCACCTTGAAGTAATAAGTCTATTACAGTCTATTACAGAGCTGGAATTCCAACACAAGCAATTTGATTTTAGAAACTTGTATGTGTTACTATTTCTCCTTTAAGAAAACCTTAAGAGAAAAAAGAATTTTAAGAGAAATGAAATAGGGCACCTGGGTGGCTCAGTGGGTTAAGCCGCTGCCTGCAGCTCAGGTCATGATCTCAGGGTCTTGGGATCGAGTCCCGCATCGGGCTCTCTGCTCAGCAGGGAGCCTGCTTCCCTCTCTCTCTGTTTCTGCCTGCCTCTCCATCTACTTGTGATTTCTCTCTGTCAAATAAATAAATAAAATCTTAAAAAAAAAAAAGAGAAATGAAATAATTATCAACAAAAAATTATCTGATACTTTTAAAAAAGTGATATCCAGTATTTATAGAAAGTATATTATTTTCATAAGAAATGCTACAGTCACAAATATAAAATCATTTTGGTTTAATGGGATGAAAGATTTGCACATTAGATAGTGTCAGACACTGAGTTTCAGAATCTATTTTCTTGTCATCCTTTGCCTCCCAGTATGGGAGTCAACCACTGTGAACAGGATCAAAAGGCTTTCCCTCTCAAGATGCTCACAGTTCAAAAAGAGAAATAAATGAGTAAAAAATAAATGACAAGCTGGATATGTGCACTCCAGTAAACTGAATTCTTTCATGGATTTCAATAATAGCTTTTTACAGAATAAAATGTATTAAAATATAATCCAAAGCATTAAAAGAAGTCTAGAAATTTCACATTTGTCACTTAAAAGCAGTAGTTTTTCTCATTCTCTCCATCAGCACACTTATATACAAACTCAGTAATTTCTTGAGCATTGTCTATTTTAACTTCCATTGTGATAATGAGGAAAGTCATTCAAACTAAGCAGCTCTGTTGCCTGGGCAACGTTTTTCTTTCCTGTATTCATCTGGTTCCAGATAGGGAACCATTTTAACCATCAGTAAAGACATGCAGATTATATCCTCTAATGAATGACAGGGATTCAGTCCAACCTGAGTAACAAAATTCACTTGTAGGAGAAATACATCTCTATAAAACAAGATGGAATTTAGTGCTGAAATGCAGGATTGCATGGAAGCTATAACATAATCACTCTTTACCTATTAGGTTTCCATTAGGCAAACATTGTCTACACATATAAATAATGTGTGACTAAATAAAAATATGCACAACTCTTGCTCTCCAAGAATTCAAAGGTCTGCAGGAAAGACATATGAGCAAACAAAAGCAAAAGTGATAACAAAAACCCAAAACTAAATATTTTAGCATAAGAAAAATAGTATTTTATTTTTCTGCTACAAGGTGCCGCAGTGATTTGAGATAGTTAACTCACATTTTGTCATGTGATCTATTCACTGAGGCTCGGTCTATATATATATATTCACTAGCAGAAAAATTCCAATTCCAAATGTGCTATTGAATGGTGCAGATCAGATACCATTTGTCCATGTGGCAGTGTGATTGGCAGGAATTCAAAAGTACCATTCACTTCCTTTGAGCAGCTGTGTTTTAAGATCAAGCTGACCAATTTAAATGGAAGTTTTGGTTGGAATGCTTTTCAGAACTGTTCGATCAGAGAACGTGTGGATGCAGCTACAGCACAATTTAGGCATGTCTGTGCAATGGTGAGCATTTCAGTGATGCTTCCCCCAATAACCTCCATTAGAAATAACTTTTCTTATGCCTCTAAACTACTTACAATTTTGCCTGTCCCAGTTATAGAGCCATTGCTGTACTTTCTTTTGTGTCTTTATTTTGTTTTAAAGATTATTTATTTATTTGAGAAAGAGAGACCGAGCAGGCAAGTTAGCATGAGTAGGGGAGAGGCAGAAGAAGAGGGAGAAGCAGACTCCCCACTGAGCAGAAAGACTGATGTGGGGCTCGATTCCAGGACCCTGGGATCATGACCTGAGCTGAAGGAAGATACTTAACCAACTGAGCCACTCAGGCACTCCTCCCTGTATCTTTAAAGCATGCATGTATGCATCTCTTTAGTATTTAAATGTTCTAGAAAATTTTTAGGAGATTATAAGAGTTTAATTAAATTTATCCCAGATGACCTTTCACATACTGTTTATCACAGAGCAATAAGAATTAAGAACAAAGAAGTTCTTATGAGAGATAATTTAGTTTAGTTGCAAAAGTGAATCAGTGATCAGTATTTTTCTTTAAGAATTATTTATTTTTTTATTCAAGACAGAAAGAGAGAGAGAGAGTGGGGGATAAGGGGCAGAAGGAAAGGGAAAGAAGTCTTACAAAGACTCTGCTCTGAGCATAGAGCCTGACCCTGGGCTCTTTCTCATGACCTCAAGATCAGGACCTGAGCTAAAACCAAGAGTCCACTGCTCAACCACTGTACCACCCAAGGGCCCAAAATTAGTGATCAGTCTTGATTAGAATAGCTTATTTTTTTTTATTAATTTTTTATTTTTTATAAACATATATTTTTATATGTACAGGTGTGTGAATCACCAGATTTACACACTTCACAGCACTCACCAAAGCACATACCCTCCCCAATGTCCATAACCCCAACCCCTTCTCCCAAATCCCCTCCCCCAACCAACCCTCAGTTTGTTTTGTGAGATTAAGAGTAACTTATGGAATAGCTTATTTATGGAAAAATATATTGGCAAATCCATTGATTAACATTAATTTTAAAAGCAAAAGTTTTGCTGTTGTTTTGTTTTCGTTTTTAAAGAAAGAGAGTTTTGATCTCCATCAGGAGCATGGCTCAGATGTGTCTTCCTTTCTTTTTTTTTTTTTTATAAACATATATTTTTATCCCCAGGGGTACAGGTCTGTGAATCGCCAGGTTTACACACTTCACAGCACTCACCAAAGCACATACCCTCCCCAATGTCCATAATCCCACCCCCTTCTCCCAAACCCCCTCCTCCCAGCAACCCTCAGTTTGTTTTGTGAGATTAAGAGTCACTTATGGTTTGTCTCCCTCCCAATCCCATCTTGTTTCATTGATTCTTCTCCTACCCACTTAAGCCTCCATGTTGCATCACCACTTCCTCATATCAGGGAGATCATATGATAGTTGTCTTTCTCTGCTTGACTTATTTCGCTAAGCATGATACGCTCTAGTTCTATCCATGTTGTCGCAAATGGCAAGATTTTGTTTCTTTTGATGGCTGCATAATATTCCATTGTGTATATATACCACATCTTCTTGATCAATTAATCTGTTGATGGACATCTAGGTTCTTTCCATAGTTTGGCTATTGTGGACATTGCTGCTATAAACATTAGGGTGCACGTGCCCCTTTGGATCACTACGTTTGTATCTTTAGGGTAAATACCCAATAGTGCAATTGCTGGGTCATAGGGCAGTTCTATTTACAACATTTTGAGGAACCTCCATGCTGTTTTCCAGAGTGGCTGCACCAGCTTGCATTCCCACCAACAGTGTAGGAGGGTTCCCCTTTCTCTGCATCCTCGCCAGCATCTGTCATTTCCTGACTTGTTGATTTTAGCCATTCTGACTGGTGTGAGGTGATATCTCATTGTGGTTTTGATTTGTATTTCCCTGATGCCGAGTGATATGGAGCACTTTTTCATGTGTCTGTTGGCCATCTGGATGTCTTCTTTGCAGAAATGTCTGTTCATGTCCTCTGCCCATTTCTTGATTGGATTATTTGTTCTTTGGGTGTTGAGTTTGCTAAGTTCTTTATAGATTCTGGACACTAGTCCTTTATCTGATATGTCATTTGCAAATATCTTCTCCCATTCTGTCAGTTGTCTTTTGATTTTGTTAACTGTTTCCTTTGCTGTGCAAAAGCTTTTGATCTTGATGAAATCCCAATAGTTCATTTTTTCCCTTGCTTCCCTTGCCTTAGGCGTTGTTCCTAGGAAGATGTTGCTGCAGCAGAGTTCGAAGAGGTTGCTGCCCGTGTTCTCCTCAAGGATTTTGATGGATTTTTTCACACATTGAGGTCCTTCATCCATTTTGAGTCTATTTTTGTGTGTGGTGTAAGGAAATGGTCCAATTTCATTTTTCTGCATGTGGCTGTCCAGTTTTCCCAGCACCATTTATTGAAGAGGCTGTCTTTTTTCCATTGGACATTCTTTCCTGCTTTGTCGAAGATTAGTTGACCATAGAGTTGAGGGTCTATTTCTGGGCTCTCTATTCTGTTCCATTGATCCATGTTTCTGTTTTTGTGCCAATACCATGCTGTCTTGATGATGACAGCTTTGTAATAGAGCTTGAAGTCCGGAATTGTGATGCCACCAACGTTGGCTTTCTTTTTCAATATCCCTTGGCTATTCGAGGTCTTTTCTGGTTCCATATAAATTTTAGAATTATTTGTTCCATTTCTTTGAAAAAGATGGATGGTACTTTGATAGGAATTGCATTAAATGTGTATTGCTTTAGGTAGCATAGACATTTTCACAATATTTATTCTTCCAATCCAGGAGCATGGAACATTTTTCCATTTCATTGTGTCTTCCTCAATTTCTTTCATGAGTACTTTATAGTTTTCTGAGTATAGATTATGTGTCTCTTTGGTTAGGTTTATTCCTAGGTATCTTCTGTTTTGGGGTGCAATTGTAACTGGGATTGACTCCTTAATTTCTATTTCTTCTGTCTTGCTGTTGGTGTAGAGAAATGCAACTGATTTCTGTGCATTGATTTTATATCCTGACACTTTACTGAATTCCTGTATAAGTTCTAGCAGTTTTGGAGTGGAGCCTTTTGGGTTTTCCACATATAGTATCATATCATCTGCGAAGAGTGATAATTTGACTTCTTCTTTGCCGATTTGGATGCCTTTAATTTCCTTTTGTTGTCTGATTGCTGAGGCTAGGACCTCTAGTACGATGTTGAATAGCAGTGGTGATAATGGACATCCCTGCCGTGTTCCTGACCTTAGCGGAAAAGCTTTCAGTTTTTCTCCATTGAGAATGATATTAGCGGTGGGTTTCTCATAGATGGCTTTGATGATATTGAGGTATGTGCCCTCTATCCCTACACTTTGAAGAGTTTTGATCAGGAAGGGATGTTGTACTTTGTCAAATGCTTTTTCAGCATCTATTGAGAGTATCATATGGTTCTTGTTCTTTCTTTTATTGATGTGTTGTATCACATTGACTGATTTGCGGATGTTGAACCAACCTTGCAGCCCTGGAATAAATCCCACTAGGTCGTGGTGAATAATCTTTTTAATGTACTGTTGAATCCTATTGGCTAGTATTTTGTTGAGTATTTTCACATCTGCGTTCATCAAGGATATCGGTCTATAGCTCTCTTTTTTGGTGGGATCCTTGTCTGGTTTTGGGATCAAGGTGATGTTGGCCTCATAAAATGAATTTGGAAGTTTTCCTTCAATTTCTATTTTTTGGAACAGTTTCAGGAGAATAGGAATTAGTTCTTCTTTACGTGTTTGGTAGAATTCCCCGGGAAGCCGTCTGGCCCAGGGCTTTTGTTTGTTTGGAGATTTTTAATGACTGTTTCAATCTCCTTACTGGTTATGGGTCTGTTCAGGCTTTCTATTTCTTCCTGGTTCAGTTTTGGTAGTTTATATGTTTCTAGGAATGCATCCATTTCTTCCAGATTGTCAAATTTATTGGCGTAGAGTTGCTCATAGTATGTACTTATAATAGTTTGTATTTCTTTGGTGTTAGTTGTGATCTCTCCTCTTTCATTCATGATTTTATTTATTTAGGTCCTTTCTCTTTTCTTTTTGATAAGTCGGGCCAGGGGTTTATCAATTTTATTAATTCTTTCAAAGAACCAGCTCCTACTTTCGTTGATTTGTTCTATTGTTTTTTTGGTTTCTATTTCTTTGATTTCTGCTCTGATCTTTATGATTTCTCTTCTCCTGCTGGGCTTAGGGTTTCTTTCTTGTTCTTTCTCCAGCTCCTTTAGGTGTAGGGTTAGGTTGTGTACCTGGGACCTTTCTTGTTTCTTGAGAAAGGCTTGTACTGCTATATATTATCCTCTCAGGACTGCCTTTGTTGTGTCCCACAGATTTTGAACTGTTGTATTTTCATTATCATTTGTTTCCATGATATTTTTCAATTCTTCTTCAATTTCCCAGTTGACCCATTCATTCTTTAGAAGGATGCTGTTTAGTCTCCATGTATTTGGGTTCTTTTCAAACTTCCTTTTGTGGTTGAGTTCTAGCTTTAGAGCATTGTGGTCTGAAAATATGCAGGGAATGATCCCAATCTTTTGATACCGGTTGAGTCCTGATTTAGGACCGAGGATGTGATCTATTCTGGAGAATGTTCCATGTGCACTAGAGAAGAATGTGTATTCTGTTGCTTTGAGATGAAATATTCTGAATATATCTGTGATGTCCATCTAGTCCAATGTGTCGTTTAAGGCCTTTATTTCCTTGCTGATCTTTTGCTTGGATGATCTGTCCATTTCAGTGAGGGGAGTGTTAAAGTCCCCTACTATTATTGTATTATTGTTGATGTGTTTCTTTGATTTTGTTATTAATTGGTTTATATAGTTGGCTGCTCCCACGTTGGGGGCATAGATATTTAAAATTGTTAAATTCTTGTTGGACAGACCCTTTGAGTATGATATAGTGTCCTTCCTCATCTCTTATTATAGTCTTTGGCTTAAAATCTAATTGATCTGATATAAGGATTGCCACTCCTGCTTTCTTCTGATGTCCATTAGCATGGTAAATTCTTTTCCACCCCCTCACTTTATATCTGGAGGTGTCTTCGGGCTTAAAATGAGTTTCTTGGAGGCAACATATAGATGGGATTTGTTTTTTTATCCATTCTGATACCCTGTTTCTTTTTATTGGGGCATTTAGCCCATTAACATTCGGGGTAACTATTCAGAGATATGAATTTAGTGCCATTGTATTGCCTGTAATGTGACTGTTACTGTATATGGTCTCTATTCTTTTCTGATCTACCTCTTGTAGGCTCTCTCTTTGCTTAGAGGACCCCTTTCAAGATTTCCTGTAGAGCTGGTTTGGTATTTGCAAATTCTTTCAGTTGTTGTTTGTCCTGGAAGCTTTTAATCTCTCCTTCTATTTTCAATGATAGCGTAGCTGCATATAGTATTCTTGGCTGTATGTTTTACTCGTTTAGTGCTCTGAAAATATCATGCCAGCTCTTTCTGGCCTGCCAGGTCTCTGTGGATAAGTCAGCTGCCAATCTAATATTTTTACCATTGTATGTTACAGACTTCTTTTCCCGGGCTGCTTTCAGGATTTTCTCTTTGTCACTGAGACTTGTAAATTTTACTATTAGGTGACGGGGTGTGGGCCTATTCTTATTGATTTTGAGGGGCGTTCTCTGAACCTCCTGAATTTTGATGCTCATTCCCTTTGCCATATTGGGGAAATTCTCCCCAATAATTCTCTCCAGTATACCTTCTGCTCCCCTCTCTCTTTCTTCTTCTTCTGGAATCCAAATTATTCTAATGTTGTTTCGTCTTATGGTGTCACTTATCTCTCAAATTCTCCCCTCGTGGTCCAGTAGCTGTTTGTCCCTCTTTTGCTCAGCTTCTTTATTCTCTGTCATTTTGTCTTCTATATCACTAATTCTTTCTTCTGCCTCATTTATCCTAGCAGTGAGAGCCTCCATTTTTGATTGCACCTCATTAATAGCTTTTTTGATTTCACCTTGGTTAGATTTTAGTTCTTTTATTTCTCCAGAAAGGGCTTTTATATCTCTCGAGAGGGTTTCTCTAATATCTTCCATGCTTTTTTCGAGCCCGGCTAGAACCTTGAGAATTGTCATTCTGAACTCTAGATCTGACATATTACCAATGTCTGTATTGATTAGGTCCCTAGCCTTCGGTACTGCCTCTTGTTCTTTTTTGTGTGTTGAATTTTTCTGTCTTGTCATTTTGTCCAGATAAGAGTATATGAAGGGGCAAGTAAAATACTAAAGGGTGGCAACAACCCCAGGAAAATATGCTTTAACCAAATTAGAAGAGATCCAAAATCGTGAGGGGGGAGAAAGGGGATAAAAAGAGGTTCAAAAAGGAAGAAAGAAAAAAAAAAAAAAAGAAAAAAGAAAAAAAAAGAAAAGAAAAGATTTTAAAAAAAGAATACAAATAAGAAAAATGTAAAAAAGAAAAAAAAATATTAGATAAACTAGTCAAAAATCATTAAAAATAAAAAGGTAACAGTTTAAAAAAAAAATTTACCAGAAGGCGAGAAAAAAGAAAATGACAAAGAAAAAAATTAAATTAACTGCAAGACTATAAAAATTCACAGGGAAAAATCCATGAGTTCCGTGCTTGGCTTTCTTCTCGTCTGGAATTCTGCTGCTCCCCTTGGTATTGAAACCGCACTCCTTGGTAGGTGAACTTGGTCTCGGCTGGATTTCTTGTTGATCTTCTGGGGGAGGGACCTGTTGTAGTGATTCTCAAGTGTCTTTGCCCCAGGCGGAATTACACCGCCCTTACCCGGGGCCGGGGTGAGTAATCCACTCGGGTTTGCTTTCAGGAGCTTTTGTTCCCTGAGCACTTTCCGTAGAGTTTCGGAGGACGGGAATACAAATGGCGGCCTCCTGGTCTCCGGCCTGGAGGAGCCGAGAGCCCAGGGCCCCACTCCTCAGTGCGCCCTCAGAGAACAGCGCCCAGTTACTCCCGTCTGCCTGATCTCCGGCTGCGCTCCGAGCTCACCGATCCTGTGACCGGTTCAAGGTAACACCGAGCTGTGAGCTTACTGTCGGCTCTGTCTCTGTAGCCAGCTTTCCCGTTCCAATACCCGCAAGCTCTGCGACACTCAGACACCCACGATCCTTCTGTGACCCTGCGGGACCTGAGGCCACGCTGACCCCGCGTGGGCTTTGCCCCGGTTTAGCCTCTGGCACGATGTCCCTCAGCGGAACAGACTTTTAAAAGTCCTGATTTTGTGCGCGGTTGCTCCGCCGCTTGCCGGGAGCCGGCCCCTCCCCCCGGGGTCTATCTTCCCGTCGCTTTGGATTCACTTCTCCGCCGGTTCTACCTTTCAGAAAGTGGTTGTTTTTCTATTCCCGGAATTGCTGTTCTTCTTCTCTTCGATCTGCCGATGGATTTTCAGGTGTTTGCAATCTTTAGATAAGCTATCTAGCTGATCTCCGGCTAGCTGAAGCAGTCTCAGCCTGCTACTTCTCCGCCATCTTGACTCCTCCCCCATGTGTCTTCCTTTCTGACAAATATCTAATTCTTTGGTGCTGACAGGAGTCTGGGACATCCGTCATTCCATGGATTGCTTTAGATGAGGAAGCTTATTGACTGGCCTTCTTTCTTATCTTTTCATGTAGGTGACTTCCAAAGCTGTAAAGGTACAAGAACAATTTTAAATCTCCTCTTTAGGTATTATTGACCTGTTTTTATTTTAGATTCATTTTTTATTTTAGATTTCTTAGCATTTGTTTTTTGTGGCTTAATATGTTTCAGCACTTCATATATATATATATTTTAACTGCTTTTCAAATATGGAGCTCCTATCCCTCCAGTAAGACTGAAGGAAATATGCGCTGAGGGAAAATCTGTGCTACTTGTTTTTTCAATAATTATATATTTGTTTTTTATAAGAACCTGGTAAAAGGAAAATAAGAAAATTCAATCAATCACACCTTCAAGAGGGCGATGGCCTTGGAGGAAGGAGGTAGTTGCCACTGATCTATGACATCTACTTATTTTAAGTTACTTTGATAAAGTTGTTTCCAGTTTTATCTTAGCTAGTGTTTACTAGCTTTTATGATTAAAATAATTATCTTAGGGCAGATTCAATAATTATAGTTTCTTTTAAATTGAAAAAAAATTACCATGCACTGTTATTTTTGTTTCAGTTCAATATGATTCGATAATTCTGTACATTTTGCAGTGCTCATCAGGACAAGGGTAATCTTAATCCCCTTTAACTATTTCAGCCAATTGCCTACCCACTTCCCTCTGGCAACCAACAGTTTGTTGCCATTTTTTTTTTTTTAATTGAAGGAATTTGGGTGTGAGGACCATCTACCTACAACATTTATCCTGTTGATTGCCAGGATTGGTTTGGTTGATCTGCTTGGCTAGATGGGTGTCCTGTTTCTCTCTGACTGCCCTGTAGACATTAGTAGAACAATGGGGTTTGTCAAACTTCCAAACATTTAAGTGAAGTCCTGAGTATGGCAGTCTGCGTTTCTAAACAAACGAACAAAATGTACAATCATGAATCATGGTATTTGAATGTTAGAAAGGGAATCTTGGGATTCTTTTTTTTTTTTTTTGAAGATTTTATTTATTTGACAGAGATCACAAGTAGGCAGAGAGGCAGGCAGAGAAAGGAAGGGAAGCAGGCTCCCTGCTGAGCAGAGAGCCTGATACAGGGCTCAATCCCAGGACCCTGGGATCATCTGCCTGGGATCAGGCAGAGGCTTTAACACACTGAGCCACCCAGGTGCCCTTTGGGATTTTTCTTTTAATAAGGACAGGAAAGTTGCTAAAATTGTATATCAACAATAAATTAGAAAATATAGTTTAATGAATGTTTTTAGAGAATATTAGATGTATTTAACCCCAGAATACATGCCAGGAGAACATTTAGAATACCATTATTACAAGGTTTGTTGGGACATAGATTGTTCAATACACCAGGTGTTCTGTTAATATTTAATAGAAATAGAAAACTTATTTATTGTGCTTGGAGGGAAAAACAGTTAAAGGGTAAACACAGACAAAGAAATGTTTAAATCTTATTAGTATTGAACATTAATGGAATAAATGTGCTAACACCAAAAAAGAAGTTGAATTTAAGTTTGTGATTCAGCATGATTCAGATATGTTAATTTAATAAAAAGAAACTTTATCATGATATGAATGTTTATACATTTAAATATTACTAATTTAAGTATGATTGGTATATTGAGAAGTATTGCAACTCATTTCGTATTGCTGATGTATATTCATATATAAGAAATATCTAATAAAATTACATAAGACTATGATGAGAGTTGTATTATGGAGTAGAAGTAGACTTTTTAAAGGCACTAGGAAGATGGCCCAGAGGGCTAAAGAATTTTACATTTGCCATATGTCTAAATCAATGTTTAAAATACTATTTCCTGACCTTGGTAATTGCTCCCTTGTATTGTAATCCAACACCTTCATATAAGGTGATGAATATAATAATGTTCTTATCTCATTCCATAAAATGAAAATAAACCCACAATAGATTTAATATTTTAAAAATCAGATGGAAGCACACAAGGCCAACTCTACATACAATTTAATTCAAGGATTTAGAAGGATTTATGGTAATAAAAGCCGATTACACTTAATATCCCTTTACATTCTACAAAACACTATTTTCACATCTAATAAAAGTATACTCATCATGACAACTCTACAGATCTTGAGAGTAAGAATGATTACTTGATTTTCAAATGACCATGAGAGTGATAGAAAAGCTCTTCGAGCCCAGTTCCTCTGACCTGTTCTGTGCTGTTACCACGTCATTATCAGGAGGAGTCAGTGGATTCAAAGATGAGAGAAAGACTGGAGACTGAATTCCATGGAGAGCCATGAGGAAAAGGACTTATCAGCTCAGTTTGGGGGCTTTTGATTCCTTTTCTTAATTTTGTTGTCATCAACTTCTGCTCTTCCCAGAGAAATAAAAATATATATTGTATTTCTATGTATAAATATAAAATATAACAAAAATACACTATTACATCAGATTTGAGACAGGACAGCATCATGTGTGTTCACAGCTGTTGAAATATTATTCAACATGAATTGATTCTCTATGAAATTTGGGTATATGGTTTTCTTCATTTTTTCATGGTAGTAAAAATTTGGATTCTTCAAACAAATATTGTTTTATAAAATGAGAACAATGTTTTCTGTTTAGCAATATGAACAGTATACTTAACTAACATTCTTTATAGCATATAAAGGTTTCAAGGAAGATGGAAGGAGATGGCAGGATTAAAAGTATGAAAGAATGTTTAGCATTGTGTGCAGTGCTTTTTTGCTTCTCAACACTCTCAGCCATTCCAAGTAGTTATGAATAAATAAAGTTTAAAAATTCACACACTAAGAAGACTTCATTCACATTTAATGTATTGGATTACAGTATATAAGAATACTCATTGTGTGGTCATTTTTCGTGTGTGTGTGTGTGTGTGTTTTATGTATTCAGATTTGTTTAACATTCATAAGTACCTGGGTTATGTATTCTTAGAAATAAAAAGAGCTATTCGTCTTTAGAAGTATAAAAACTTATAAAATACTTGACAATCACTATTACATTGTTCTTTTACTTTCTTACAATATAGGGGATTAGAGTGAAGGTTTCAAATAACCAATGCTATTTTGCTTAAAATAACACTTTATCATCATAGTAATATCATGATAATATAATAATATGATTTTAGTTATGGAAATGCAAAAAATATGGACTAGAGCAACAATAATCAGGCTTCCTATTCCAACATATGTACAGCTGACTAATTTCCTGAATAAGTTTTGCAACACATCATGTATAAAAAAGTAGGTACAAATACCTCTTTATGTGCCCATTTGATTTGGCAAGACAGTGAGAGAAATACCAAAGCCTGAAACAGCAAATTGGATGAGTAATAAAACACCAAAGCTGAAGGCAGAGGTGAGAGCTCTTGATCCTCAATGGACAAAGTGTTTCCATTTTAATGGGACTCACGAAGAAGAAAGGAGAAAATGCCCAGACCTGCACAAGGTGGGGAATCATTAAGAGAATCTCACAAAAACAGACTCCAGAAGGTGATTTTTTCAAGAAAGGGGCAAGTTATACAAAGAAGAAAGTGCTCAAAGGATAAGACAGAGGGGAAAACTTTTATGCTTTATGTAGAAGGGGAAAAACCGCTTTAGCAAAGAATTTCTGTTGACAGTCTGGTTATAATATACCTTTTAGACTAGAATCCACTCTATTGCTGTTGCCCTCAAAAGGCATAAACTGGGCATTTACTTTAAGAAGTTCCCAACTGGTGACCCCCTCAAGGTACATAATGGAAGGAATAAAGGGAATCCACTTTAAATCAAAACCTCAAAAGATCCCACAGATAAAATTGTATTGACCATAATCTCACATTCCTCAAAATCACATAAGCTGAGGCTACATCCATCATGAGCAAGTGTAAGCAGAAGCAACAAATACCCATAACAAAGTAGCATGTTTTTCAGATGGAATAATCATATTATGAACGGCAAATGACACAAAGAACAGTAGTATAATTTTAATAATGTGAGTTAAAATGGATTTTATGACCATAGCCTTTCTAGAGATGTAAATTTACTAGAAGAAAATAACAATTCTAAACTTTCATGAACACAGTAACATAACTTAAAAATATATAAAATATATAAAACCAAAAGTGATTGAACTACAAGAAAGAATTAACATATCTATAAGTCTTTGGAGAGATTTTAATACATTCATCTTCAAAATTGATAGTAAATATATGGAAGGTTTTTTTAATTAAGTTTTTCACTTTAATTCCAGAATAGTAAATATACAATATTAGTTTCAGAAGTCCAATACAGCAATTGAACATTTCTATACATTATGTAGTACTCATTAGGATAAATGTACTCTTAATCCCTTTTACTTATTTCACCCATCCCCCCACCCATCTCCCTTCTGGTAACCATCAGTGTATTCTTTACATTGAGAGTCTGTATTTTGGTTTGTTGCTGTCTCTCTTTTCTTCCCTTGCCCACTTGTTTTGTTTGTTAAATTCCACATGTGAGTGAAATCATATTTGTCTCATATTTGTCTCTGAGTGACTGACTTTACTAGCAAAATGTATGGAAGATTTGCACCACATAAATTATAAGGCGAAATAGTAATTTGTCCTCTAGAGCAGCATATGTCTTAACAATCTTTTTGTTCTATCAAAATATACACAAATAAACAGCAAGGCTTCTGAGAAAGGGAGAATTGGAGAGGATAGTACAAAACCACGTGGCTTTGTAAAAAAAAAAAAAAAACTCACAAAGCAAAAAAAAAAAAAAAAAAAAAAAAGGATTTAAGACTCCAGGGGAGGGGCGCCTGGGTGGCTCAGTGGGTTAAGCCGCTGCCTTCGGCTCAGGTCATGATCTCAGGGTCCTGGGATCGAGTCCCGCATCGGGCTCTCTGCTCAGCAGGGAGCCTGCTTCCTCCTCTCTCTCTCTCTGCCTGCCTCTCTGCCTACTTGTAATCTCTGTCAAATAAATAAATAAATCTTTAAAAAAAAAAAAAAAAAAAAAAAAAGACTCCAGGGGATAATTTGGACAGCCCATCAGTCATGTTAATGTCAACAGATGCTGTAACAGTGGTTACTAAAAATGTACCAAAACAATAGAGTAGTTATGATGGCAAAACATGATTTGGACCATGGCTGGTAGTTGCTGAGACAAGATAGATGGAAAGGAGCATAAGCCAGTGTGCTCCTGTTAGGATGATCATAGGCAGTAGGGCAGAGCAGGGAGTGTGCCTCTCTGGGATGGAGCCCAGGAAGCCAGTGTCTAGGATAGGACACTCTTCCCATCATAAGATAGATGATAAAAATGCTCTTCCTGATGATATAGCAACAGTCCTGAACATTTTTCCATTTCCTCATAAAGACCATAATTCTGCTATCATTTGACCTCATTTTGTCTAGGATGTGTTATAGATGAATGAATCAACACAATTTATATGCTATTCCAGAATAATTCTCCTACTGATGTATCATATGTAAGTGAATTTGCTTAACAGAAACACATATTGTGGTGCAACAGGCTACACATAGAATATTGCACTGAGTGACTGGAGAAAACTTCTTTCAAATCAGCTCCATGAAACAACTGTGGGTATCCCATAGACTATATTCTCTGACTATAGCACAATTAAATTAACACAAAAAATTCAACAATAACAAAAAGAAGTCATTAAAACCTCCATGTATTTGAAAATGAAAACATTGGAGATTAATTTTAATCTCCTAAGTAGCTCATAGTTCAAGAAGAAATCATACTGGAAATGCATGCATATGTATACAAAATTGTAATATAGAAATGGCTAAATATAAAAATGTGTGCACAGAGAAACATACAACCATTAATGCATTTATTGAAGAAGAAATCCAAGACTAAAGATTATTTTTAATATTAAGAAAAGTGCAATAAGAAAGAAATAAAAATGAGAATTGCAACAGAAGGCAGAGATACAATAGAGATCAATGAAGCTCAGGTGTCAAAATGGAAAAGCTCAAAAAAAAAAAAAAGATGAATACAAAAATTACAAAGAAATCTTAATACAAGGTTTTCCACTTCTGCTATTTCTCCTCACCACACACACACACAACAAAAACTTAACCAATTATAAGAACGTGTATTCAAAGGTGGCAAAAGAGAGCTACTGATAAAGGAAGGGTCTGATAGAGAATAGCAGTCCAGCAACATGTACTGTGTTCTTGGCCCACTTTTCCTTTGTATTTTCCAGTTTGGGAGGAATTTGGCAGCTTTGTGGCACTATGGGGATAGCAATTTGAAGCTAGTGCTTACAGAGTGTTAGGACCTTAAAAAGGAGCATGTTAAGAGTAAGAATAAACCTGAAGTAGACAATTGGTCACTAGGGATGCTGCTCAGTCTCAAGTGATCTTCAATGCCAAAATTAGCTTAAATGGTCCTTGGAGTATTTGTGTCTTCAGGTACAGACAGAAGCAAATGTATCTCTTCTCTGAAGGCAGATAACATCATCCTAGGCTGCCAATTATTTCTGTAGATACCCTTTCAGATGTTCTGCATGCAATAGAAATTAATCCCCAACAGGAGGAGGAGGTAAGAAAACATGAATGACAATTATAGAAACTGAGAAATAAGTCAACAGTGGTTTCAGTAATTGGGGATATCAGAAGCAGTCCCTTAAACTCATAATACATTTGAAAATTTATATAAAATTGTAAAATTCCTGAAACAATTTTTTAGGACTAATTCAAAACAAAACAAACAAGCTAACAAAGAATTGGAAGAGATATTAATGGGAGTGGCAATAAAAATAAATGACCCACTAAGTGGTACAGGTTCTTTTGAGGATAGAAAAAATGTTCTGGAATTAGATACTAGTGATAGGTTAACAACTTTTTGAATACATTGAAAACCACTGAACTGTATACTTAAAAGACTAGAAATGTTAAATATTTCCCCAGAGTCAGGATAGTCTAACATGTAAGTTTCACCAGTTATTCAATCTTTTTTTTTCCAGCTTTATTGCTGCAGTATTACATTGTATAAGTTAAAGGTTTATGATATGATGATTTGATACATGTGTATAATGTAAAGTGATTACCACAATGAGGTCAATTAACATATATATTACCTCACATAACTACTATTACTACTATTTTTTTTTTTTTTTTGGTAACAGAAGCTTTTAAGATCTACTCCCTTAAGAACTTTCAAATATACATTATTGTAGTCACCATGTTGTATACTACATCCCCTAAACTTATTTATCTTACACTGGGAATTTGTACCTTTTGACCCACATCTCCTTATTTCCTCCATATCTCATCGCTGGCAACACCAATCTACTCTGTTGCTAAAAGATCAACTTTTTCAGATCCACATAGAAGTGAGGTAATACATTTGTCTTTTCTGTCTGACTTATTTGATTAATTTCCTTTATGTTCATCTATGTTGTTACAAAAGAGAGTCTTTCCTCCTTTTTAATGGCTGAAGGATTCTGTTACAGAAACACACACACTTAGGTTGTTTCTATGTCTTAGTTATTGTAAATGCCGCAGTGAACATGAGGAGTACAAATAGCTTTTTGAGGTATTAATTTCATTTCTTCTGGATATGTACCCAGACATGGGATCATAGGCTCATAATACTAATTCTATTTTCAATTTTTGAAGAAACTCCACACTGTTTTCATAGTGGATATACCAATTTACATTCCAAACAACAGTATAGAAGTGTTCCCTTTTTCCACATCTTTGCCAGCATTTGTCTGTCATTTTGAGAATCGTCTTTCTTAAGAGGGGTAAGATGATATCTCATCAGTTTTGATTTGCATTTCCATAATGATTAATAATGTTGAACACTTTTTAATATACCTGTTGGCCATTTGAATGTCTTCTCTGAAAAAAATATCTAATTCAGGTCCTTTGCCCATTTTGCAGTCATATTATTACTTTTGTTGCTATCAAGCTGTCTGAGTTTCTTATATATTTTGGATTTTATACCCTTATCAAATATATAGTTCGGAAATACTTTCTCCCATTCCACAGGTGGCCTTTCTATTTTATTGACTGCTTCTGTTGCTATGGGAAAGCTCATATTTTTGCTTTTATTGCCTGTGTTTTTGGTATAGAAAAAATAGCTGCTAAGTCCAATTTTAAGGAGATTTTTCCTTATGTATTCTTCTACAAGGCTTATGGTTTCAAGTCTGATGTTTAAATCCTTAATTAATTTCAAGTTTCAGTGAATGGTGTGAGATAGAGGTCCAGTTTTCCCAACACCACTTATTGAAGAAACTATCCTCTCTTCATTTGGTATTCTTAGCTTTCTTGCCAAATCTTAGTTGATGTTAATATGCATTATTTCTTAGCTCTGTATTCTGTTTCACTGGTCTATTTGTTATATGCCAGTACTCTATGTTTTGATTACTATAGATTTGCAATATGGTTTGAAATCAGAAAGTCCAATGCCTCCAGCTTTATCATTTTGCAAAATTGCTTTGGTCTTTTGTGGTACTGCATAAGTTTAAGGATTGTTTTTTCTATTTCTGTGAAAAATGCTTGTAATTTTGACAAGAATTGCATTGAATCTACAGATGACTTTCGGTAGTATGGACATTTTTTTTTTTAATTTTTTTTTTTTATAAACATATATTTTTTATATACATATATTTTTATCCCCAGGTCTGTGAATCACCAGGTTTACACACTTCACAGCACTCACCAAATCACATACCCTCCCCAATGTCCATAATCCCCCCCTTCTCCCCAACCCCCTCCCCCCGGCAACCCTCAGTTTGTTTTGTGAGATTAAGAGTCACTTATGGTTTGTCTCCCTCCCAATCCCATCTTGTTTCATTTATTCTTCTACCCACTTAAGCCTCCATGTTGCATCACCACTTCATTTTAACAATATTATTTCTCCCATTCTGTGAACATAGGGTGTCTTTTCATTTGTTTGTATCTTCTTCAATTTATTTCATCAATCTAATAATCTTCCATGTACACATTTATCACCACTTTGATTAAATTTATTCCAAAATATTTTTTGATGATTTTATTTTGATGCTATTGTGAGTAGGGTTGTCTTCTTGTTTTAAAATATTTAATTTATTTATGTATTTGAGAGAGAATTTATTTGTTAATAAACAAATATTTGAGAAAGAGTGGGGGAAGGGCAGGGTGAGAGGGAGAGAGGGAAACTCAAGCATACTCTGCTTTGAGTGCAGAACACGACTCAAGGCTCAGTCTCACAACCCTGAGATCTGACTTCAGCTGAAACCAAGAGTCAGATGCTCAGCTGACTGCACTCCACAGGCATCCCAGGGATTATTTTCTTTTTCTATTGTATGTATTTTTTTGCCAGTAAATAAAAGGGAATTGATTTTTGTATTTTGATTTTGTATCCTGCAAGCTTAATGAATTAATTGAATAGTTTTGATAGCTTTTTCTTGTAGTCTTTGATTTTCTATATATGCGATGATACATCTAAAAAGATAATTTTACATCTTTCTAATTTAGCTGCCTTTCCTTTCTTTATTTTTCCTAATTGCTCTACCTAGGATTTTCAATAATATGTTGAATAGGAATAGTGAGGGGCTTGCTTCTGATCTTGTCCTGATCTGATCTTATAGGAAAATGTTTCAACTTTTCACCATTGGCTATGATGATAGTTTTGGGCTTGCCATATATGGCTTTTATTACATTGAGATATGCTTCTTTTATACACTCTTTGTTAATAGTTTTTATCATAAAAGGATATTTAATTTTGTTAAGGGCTCTTTCTGCATTTATTGAGATGATAATATATCTTTATTTTCACTTTATCAATAAAGAATATCACATTTATTGATTCAGTATGTTGAACCATTCTTGTATCTCAAGAATCTGCTTGTATCTCATTCTGGTATCTCAATCCCACTTGATCATGGTGTATGATTCTTTTTACATGTTGCTGAATTCAGTTTACTAATATTTTGTTGAAGACATTTTTTTTCTATATTCATGATAAATATTAGCCATTAGCTTTCTTTTTTTACAGTGTTCTTCTCTGGCTTTTGTATTAGTATAATGCTGTCTTCCTTGTTAAATAAATTTGGGAGTAGTTCAACCTTTCAATATTGGGAAGAATTTGAGAAGACTTGGTATTAATTATTCTTTATTTTTTACTTTTTATTTTATTTTTATTTTTATTTTCATTTTTATTTTTTTTTTTAAGAATTCACCTTGAAGCCATCTGGTACTTTGCTTCTCTTTTTGGGGGTGTTTTTGATTACTAATTCAATCTTCTTGTTTGTTATTGGCCTGTTCAAATTTTCTATCTTTTCATAATTCAGTGTTGGTAAGTTCTATGTTTCTAGGGATTCATCCATTTCTTATAGGTTTTCCAATTTGTTGGCTTATTGTATGTTCATTGTAGTATATTATGATCTTTTGTATTTCTGTGGTATCACCTGTAAATGATGTGGGAGAGCTAGGTTCTTGTCTCATAAAGTTGAAGCATGAATCTAATGGACAAAGGAGAGTGAACAAAGCAATAGAAGTTTACTAAGCAAGGACAGAAAAAGCTATCAGAAGTGAGAGGGCTCCTGACACGGTTGCCACTGAAGGCTTTTAGGGATGGTCTTTTATGGAAAGCTAACCAGGGAACTTAAATCTTTTAACGTCTCTCCCTGGGGTCCAGGGGAAAGAATGAATAAGGGACAGACAGGGCTAGGTAGGGAGAGATAGGTAAGAGACCATGGGATCAGGCTCACAAAATTCAAAATATGGGAGATGAAAGGAAACCAGAGATAAGGGAACAAACCAGACCATCCTGTCCTAGGTGTCGGAGTTAAGGTCTTCTTAGAACAGCTACTTGTGATAAAATAAGAATTACCAGATGCAAAAAGAAAGTAGGCCATTGAAGGTGTTATCACTAGTCCTTACTCAATGGTGCTATCAAGAGAGATGCAGAGGCTAGCCTCAGACAAATACACAATAGTGAGCAGTAGCCATGGGATCCTGGGACAGCACAGTGACAGAGGCCACAGCTAGCTATTGGTATGGATGTAGGCTGCAGTGGGAAGAGGCTGAAGGAACAGGGGGAGACTCAGGTAATTGATGTCTGCAGTCACAAAAACTATGTATAAAAACTTTATTAGCAAAACCTGGAGGGCATCCATGAAGGCTATACTAGCCATTGGTTTTCTCAGTGATAAAAGCTGATATGGTCATCTGTGGAATAGACTTCTGGGGTCCAAGGCAATGCCCTGAGTGATGACACCTAGGGGCTCTGAAGCATTTGCAAGAGCTGTGGAAGTCCTCAGTTGTGAAAGCTGCTGGAGTCTTCTGCAGAGCAAGCCACTGAGAATTGCAGGTTCTTCTACTGAGTGGATTATACTGGTAATTCCAACCCTCCTTCCTTATTCCTAACCATCTTTAGCGGTCTCAACTTTGCCTATCTCTTGGTGTGGTAAACTGACACAGGTCCATGGTGTAGTTCCTTGAAAGGCTGGGGTAGCTGGTCATTCAACTCATTCTCCTTTTCTTGGAGAGGAGAACTCTTAAACAGAGGAATTCCATCTTGGTGCTGAGTAGTGTCAGCCTGGGGGATGGGATGATGCAAGAAAATGAATCCATTTCCTTAACCTTATATGTTATTAGTCTGTTATTTTGTTCTGCTCTGTTACTAAACTTTTTAATCTGGACTTCTGAACTCTCTTACTTAGAGTTATTTTCATTTGTCGGTAGGTATCTAATAGTTGTTCATTATGGGGAAGCAGAGGCTGAGTCTTCTGCTCTGCCATCTTGATGACATCACTGTCACTAGATCATTTCAATCTAATGCAAAAATTTTCAGAGAACAAAAAAGAAAGAAAACTCTTAAATCAGTATTATTAATTATTCTATATGACTAATATAACAATAAGACAATTAGAAAAGGACAGTGAGATGAAGGGGAAAGATGTCAATTTTACTCAAGTACAGAAATGCAAATGGAATACATAAAAATTAACAAATGGAATGCAGTATAAAACATAACCATTACATCACTGAGTTTATTATAGGAGAGAAAGATGTGTTTCATATTAGAAAATCAATTAATGAAATGCACCTCCTGAAGGAACTTAAGAAAACTGTTATCCCATTAAATGCAAATATAATAATTTTATGAAATGCAGCTACCACTCATCAAAAAACAAAGAAAATGTGAACAAAAAACAATAAAATAAAACAACATTAAAAAATTATTTTTGATTAAGTGAAGTGTATTTTTGAAAAATACAGCAAAGATTGTCTTCAGTGGACAATAATTTTTAAAAACCCATGTAAATTCAACAGCATTTTTAATTTCAGTACTTCTTTCAATATTGCACTAATAGCCTTGCCACATAAAAATAATAATAGTATAAACATATAAGGGATGAGGAATAAAATACTGATACTATTTGCATAGGAGGTATTTATTTGTCTACATAAACACACCCTTCAATCTCAAATTGTTAAACCAAGAAACTAGCAAAATTTTTATGTATAAGATAAATCCATGTTAATGTGCGATATTTCTATATAACAGGAACAAGGGTTTTGAGACTATAATAAAATACAAATTCTTTAAAATGCCAAAACTATAAAATAAGCATTATAATAAGTGAAACAACACTTATAAGACTTGCATGTGCAAATACATAAAGCAATAAAATACATTACAGAAAACCCAGATGGTTAAGAGAAATATCGCATTAATGGAAATGATACTGTTTTAAGCATATTGAGTCTACTTAAATTGATTTGAATATTTAAAGCAAGGGAAAATGCTATGTAGTGAACACAGTTTTTCAAAGAGTATCATGCTTTGACTTAGGCAAAATGTATCCATCTAGAGACCCCAGAATTTGTAGAATTCCTCACATCACAAATACAAATACTTTTGTTGTAGCACATCTGGCTTCTCTGTCATGCAGGATCCTTAACTCAGCTTTCACCTGGTAAGACTCAAAACCCTAAAAATGGATCTAGTAATTAATACAACTTGGGCTCCAGGAAAGCTTTCTCAGTATCTAATGTTCTAAATCCATAAAACAAAATTTTTCTTTTCTTTTCTTTTCTTTTCTTTTCTGAATGCCATAAATGTTTGTCATTTGGACAACATAAAAAACAGAGACTTTTTCATAGTGAAGTGCTTAGGTAAGAGAAATAAATTAAATAACATGTCAGATACTTTTTAGGTGCATGAATGCAGTATGTTCTTGCATAACAAAATATGCTTACTCAGTAGAGCCAAAGAAGCATTTTGTTTTCTTTCTGCCCTAACTTATGGTTCCTGGAATATTCACTAGTTATCATAATATTTGCAACAGTTAACAGCTGACAGTTGAAGATATTTTACAATATTAAAAAAAATTTGTATTACTATTAGGTATTTTCATATGTGTGCCTAGACATGCATGCATGAAACATGACACTAATTTACTCCTTAAATATATGAACACTGAAGCATAAGATTGCAAATAGTGTTATTTTATTAAAAATGATAAATATTTAGTTTCACTTTTAGCAATTTAATATTAAAATTTTATATGCATTCATTTTAAAATAATACTTTATCATTTAATGTAATAGACGGTTTTGAATATTTTCAAAATACAATTAGTAACATATTTGAGGGGCAATTTGGTTAACATGCAAAGAATCTGGAAGTTGTCACTCCATTTTTTACACGATAATACTGAGGAAACTGAAAATCAGTGACTTTTATTGTATTCATCAGAGAACTGACTGTAAGGTACATCACCACACCAAAATTTGGAGACATCAAATCAAGAAAATGATATCCCAGATATGCTCATGTGTTACAGAAAGTCCTAGAACTATAAGCTGGTAGGAACAACTAGCTGACAATGTTATCAAATTGGCAGAGACTAAATGTGAACTAGGATGATGGGAACAAACTTAAGGTGCTAGAGTCTTAGGGGAAGTCTTTATACTTGCATGGTTTCACCTCCAGGAACCATTAGGTACTGATGGTGAAAATCTCAGAAAGCTCTCCTGTTGGCAGAAGGAGGGGCAGAATAATCATTGTGGAATAGTTGATTTATGTCTACATGAAAAAGATTAACTCTCTAGAGTTTTACTGTGCCTGGGGAATGGTATTTCTCTCACTCCAACTTACTCTAACCTTCCTGTTCATGAGGTGAAAATAAACTATACCTTTGAGAAAAACTTATAAAGGTCACAGCCCATAAACAAAGACCCACTAAAGGAATGAGCTGTCACTATTGGATTGTAGACTCTTTCTCATTTTTCCTACTTTATCAGTGCACCAGCAGGACTCCAGTAAAGTCATAGTAGATTACACTTGAAAGAGCTGCAAGACACAATCTCTCCGAGGAGGAGTATATAGAGAAAGCAAAAGCCAAGAGAGAAAGGTGAAAGAGGAAAAGCTTAGGAATTGAAGCCTCTGACCATCATAGTTAAAAACCGGATTTAGGGGCGCCTGGGTGGCTCAGTGGGTTAAGCCGCTGCCTTCGGCTCGGGTCGTGATCCCAGGGTCTTGGGATCTAGCCCCGCATCAGGCTCTCTGCTCAGCAGGGAGCCTGCTTCCTTCTCTCTCTCTCTCTCTCTGCCTGCCTCTCTGCCTACTTGTGATCTCTCTCTCTGCCAAATAAATAAATAAAATCTTTAAAAAAAATACCGGATTTAAAAAGCCCAGCTGTTAGAAAATTAATAAATATATTAACATGTAAGGCCAATTTACCCTCAGTCTTTATTACTGAAAAAAATATGTGCAGTTTTCAACAAAAAGTATAAACAATAACAATGCAAACAAAATTAAAAAAAAATTATGCAAAGCAAAACACAATGTGGGACCAAACTGACAGAATGTTCACTAGCAAGAGTGAGCCTTAGGATAAGCTTTAGATAGTGGGTGATTATGATGTGTCAGTATAGGTTCATCAGTTGTGAAAAATGTACCACTCTTGTTGGGATGTTGATAATGGCAGAGGCTGTGTCAGTACAGGTCCAAGGGGTCTGTGGGAAATCTCTGTATCTTCCTCTCAAATTTTCTGTGAGCTGAAACTGCTCTAAAAAATAAAATCTCAGTAAGACAAAACAAAAGTTATCAAGAGACAAACCAAGCAGTAGAAATAGAATCAGATATGGTATTGATTTTAGAATTATCAGGAGGAGAATTAAAAATGCTGTTAAGTCTCTAATAGTCTCTAATACAAAAAGAAATAGACAATATAAAATAACACATATAATAAAATAAGAGAGATAAATCACTAAAAAGGAATTTAAGAAGAAATGTTAGAAATCTAAAACTCTTGGGGCACCTGAGTGGCTGTCAGTTAAGTGTCTACCTTTGGCTCAGGTCATGATTCCAAAGCCCTACTTTGATATCCCTGCTCAGCAGGGAATGTGCTTCTCCCTCTCCTCCCCACTTATGCACATGCTCTCTCTTGCTCTCTCAGATAAATAAATAAAATCTTTAAAAAATTAATAAAAGGAAAACAACAAATATTTTTGTTGTTCAGATTTGTAGACTTGGCATAGCCAAAGAATGTCACCAAACTTAAATGCAAAAGGGAAAGAAAAATAATGAAAAAAAGCAATAAAACATTCAAAAAATATGGGACAGTTTCAAAAGATATCGTATATAAATGCTTGAAGAATTTGAAGAAAAATAAAGAACCGAGTAAAGGAAATATTGAAAGTAATAATAATTGAGAACTTTCCAAAACAACAGATATCAAACATAAATCCAGGGGGAATAGGCAACACCAAGCATCATAAATGCCAAAATTATATACACCTAATAATATTATATTTATGTAGAAACCATAAGCAAAGATAAAATATTGAAATAAGCCAGGTGAAAAAACACTTTACCAATAGAGGATTGAAGATATAAAATGCAGCAAACTTTTCATCAGAAATCATGCAAGTAAGAAGAGAAAGGAATGAAATATTTAAAATATTTAAGGAAAAATTTCCACCAACTTAGAATTCTATATCTGGTAAAACTATCTTCAAAGTGTTAAGAAAAATAAAGCCTTTCTTAGAAAAACTCAAACTGAAGGAATTCATCACTGGCAGACATGTCCTGGAATGAATGTTTAAAATAAGTTCTTTAGGGAGAAGGAAAATGATGTAACACAGAAACCCAGGTCTCATAAAAATGAAGAGCACAGGAGAAGGAATAAATGAAGATGCAATAGATAAGTTATTTTTCTTATTCTTAATTGAAAACATAACTATTTAAAGTATTAATCGATCAATTCACGAGCTGATTATATCATATGGTTAAGCTGAATGACAATGCCATAATGAATGTAGGGGAGGAATAGGGTATACTCTCTTACAAGGTACATTCATAGCAAGTTAAAACAATATAGTGTTACCTGAAGATGTACTTAGATTAGTTAGAATTATACATTGCGAACACTACTACTGATTTTAAAACGTATAGTGAATGTACTTAGAGATAAAAAATGGAATCAGAGAAAGGTCAATTCAAATCAGAAAAGGTGGAAAGAGAAGAAAATAAAAATAAGTACAAAAATTGAAAATGGGTAAACATGGCAAATATTAATCTAATAATTATTTTGAATACCAATTGTCTAAATACATCAGTTAAAAGATAGAGCTTCAGAATAGTGCAGAAACAAAACAAAACAAAACAGAACTGAATGTTGTTGTGTTGTGTACCAGGAAACACATTAAATGGAAGTAATCTGATTGGTTACACTTAAAAGTATGGAGAAAGATATATTAACACTAACAAGAAGAAAGTTGGAGTTGCAATATAAAGGTCAGAGAAAAAGACCCTTCCAAACAAGATAGAGTAAAGGAACAATAGTTTTACAGGAAGACCTTGAAATTTTTTAATATGTACACAACTAAACTAACTAGAATGTCAAAATATGTGAGGCAAAAACTGATGGGTCTGAAAGAAAAATACACAGAAATATGATTATGATTGGAGACTTCATCATCCTTCTTTCAGCAACTGACAGATCAAACAGGCAGAAAGTCAGTATAATTGATCTGAACAGCACCATAAATCAATTTTTCCTAAATTGATATTTCAAAAATTATTTAGCCAGTGATAGCAGAACAAATATTCTTCTCATGCTCACATGGAACATCCACCAAGATAGATCAAATTATAAACAATATAATTACATATTAACACATTTAAATAATAAAAATTATACAATGTTTTCAGAATGTGATGAAATAAAGGTAGAATAACAGAAGGATAACTGGGACATCCCCCACCAAATATCTGATGATTAAATAACATACCTCTAAATAGACTTGTATTGAAAGTCTTAAAAATGATTTAAGTTTATAGCAGCAATGTCCACAATAGCCAAACTATGGAAAGAACTTAGATGTCCATCAACAGATGAATGGATAAAGAAGATGTGGTATATATATGCACGAAGGAATACCATGCAGCCATCAAAAGAAATGAAATCTTGCCATTTGCAACAACATGGATGGAACTAGAGGTATTATGCTTAGTGAAATAAGTCAAGCAGAGAAAGACAACTATCATATGATCTCCCTGATAGGAGGAAGTAGAGATGCAACATTGGGAGTTTGGGGGGTAGGAAAAGAAAAAATGAAAGAAGATGGGATCGGGAGGGAGACAAACCATAAAAGACCCAATCTAAAAAAACAGACTGAGGGTTGTTGGGGGGGGTCAGGAGAGGGTGGTGGGGATATGGACATTGGAGAGTGTATGTACTATGATGAGTGCTGTGAAATGTGTAAACCTGGCAATTCACAGACCTATACCCCTGGGGGTAAAAATACATTATATGTTTATAAAAAATTAAAAATTAATAAAAAAGTTATTTAAAATATTTTATTTAAATAAAAATGGAAATACAATTTATCAAAAAAGTGGAATGTTGTAATGTAGAAAGAGTTTACAGCATCAAAAATCAAAAAACAGTAAAACACACAGACACACATATATATGTGACAGAGAAAATCAATGAAAACAAATCTGTTTCTTAGAAAAGAGCAATAAAATTGATTAATTTCTAAAAAGGCTAAGAAACATAAAAAATGATATAAGTTTTCATTATCACTTGAAAAAGGTAATTTTACTACTGACCCTTCAGAAATACAAAAGTATATTAATGGAGTCAAAGGTATATTAATGAAATAATAGCCTGACACATGAATTAACAATTTAGATAATATAAAACAATTTCTTAAAAAGGCAAAGTACCACCACTCATCTAATAACAAATGAAAATTTAAGTAGTTTTATAACTATTAAGAAAATAGAAATTATAACATAAAAACTCCTAAAAAAGAAATCTATAGCATTAAATCATTTCACTCGTGAATTCTACCAAAGATTTAAGGGAAAATTAATACCAGTTCTACACATCTCTTCTAGAAAACAGAAAAGAAGAAAATACCATTTCATTTTTTTTCAGCTCTTCTTTTTTATTTTATTTTTTTATTTTTTTATTAACGTATCATGTATTATTGGCCCCAGGGGTACAGGTCTGTGAATTGTCAGGCTTACATACTTCACAGCACTCACCATAGCACATACCCTCCCCAATGTCCATAACCCAAACACCCAATACCATTTCATTTTAATAAAGCTAGTACTACTCAATCCCAAAACCAGCAAAGCCATAAAAAAAAAAAAAAAAAAAAAAAAAGTACAGGGCTCTATCTCTCATTAATATAGATGCAAATGTATTAAATAAAATAGCAGGGACACCTGGGTGGTGCAGTTGGTTAAGCATCTGACTCTTAGTTTTGGCTCATAATCTCCTGGTCACGAGATCAAGCCCCTACGTGGAGCTCCATGCTCAGAAGTCTGCTTTGATTCTCTGTCCCTCTTCCTCTGCCCTTCCTACTTGTACTCTCTCTCTCTCTCTCTCAAATAAGAGAACAAATCTTAAAAAAAATTTAAAAAAAAAAAGCAAGAAGTGGACTGAAGCAGTACATATACCAAGTGGGTTTTCCAGGGATGCAAGGCTGGTTAAATAATTTAAAAGAAATCGACACAATCCATGATATTTTCAAACCAAAAGGAGAAGTTACTTGAAGAACTTGACAAAGTTTAGTATACATTTATGATAAATACTCTCAGAAACTTAATAGCAGAAAGCAAGGAACTTTCTCCATTTAATGAAGAACATCTACACAAAAATAATGGTTTACATACTACTTAGTTGTGAAAGACTGAATCTTTCCCTCTAAGTTTAGGAAGAATTTTTACTCTCCTTACCCTTAGTAAACATCATTCAGGAAGTTAGAGGCAATGAAATAAGACAAAAACAAAATGCATATGGATCTGAAATAAGAAATAATATCATCCCTAATTCTAGGTGACATGGCTATCTACCTAGAAAATACCAAGGAACATGCAAAAACAAACAAACAAACAAACAACAACAAAACAAAACAAAAACAAAACCCTCTTGGAACTTAAAAGTGAGTTTAACAAGGTCATGAGAATTATTATATCAATATTTCAAAAGTGCTTCGTATTTCTGCACATTAGGAGCAACAAATGGAAACTAAAATAAAAATTATAGTACCATTTACAACTGCTCAAAATGACAAAATACTGGGTTATAAATGTAGACATCTACAGGGCTTCTAAGCGAAAGAATAAAACATTCCAATAAAATGAATCAAAGAAAATTGATGTATAGCCTTAATGCAATTCTTGTCAAAATTACAGCAAGATATTTTGTGGATAAAGACATGATGATCTAAAGTCAAAGAGCAAAAATAATTTTGAAAGGAAACAATAAAGTGGGGTGGGTAACTATATCTGATTTCAAGATTTATTTTAGAGCTTCAGAAATCAGACCCTGATGTATTGGCAGAAGCATAGGAACAAGGATCAACAGAACAGGATAGATACCCCAGACTTATATACACTCAAATATGTGTAACTGACTTTTAACAAAGGTGCAAAAGCAATTGAATGTAGGAAGGACTGTCTTTTTGAAAAATGTTACTGGAGTAACTGGATATCCATAGGTAAAAGTGAACCTTGATTTAAACCTCACTCCTTATTTAAAAAATAACTCAAATCATAAACTTAAATAAAAACTGTAAATCTGAGTATAGATTCTGTGTCTCTTTGGTTAGGTTTATTCCTAGGTATCTTATGGTTTTGGATGCAATTGTAAATGCGATTGACTCCTTAATATCTCTTTCTTCTGTCTTGCTGTTGGTGTAGAGAAATGCAACTGATTTCTGTGCATTGATTTTATATCCTGACACTTTACTGAATTCCTGTATAAGTTCTAGCAGTTTTTGAGTGGAGCCTTTTGGGTTTTCCACATATAGTATCATATCATCTGCGAAGAGTGATAATTTGACTTCTTCTTTGCCGATTTGGATGCCTTTAATTTCCTTTTGTTGTCTGATTGCTGAGGCTAGGACCTCTAGTACAATGTTGAATAGCAGTGGTGATAATGGACATCCCTGCCTTGTTCCTGACCTTAGCGGAAAAGCTTTCAGTTTTTCTCCATTGAGAATGATATTAGCGGTGGGTTTTTCATAGATGGCTTTGATGATATTGAGGTATGTGCCCTCTATCCCTACACTTTGAAGGTTTTGATCAGGAAGGGATGTTGTACTTTGTCAAATGCTTTTTCAGCATCTATTGAGAGTATCATATGGTTCTTGTTCTTTCTTTTATTGATGTGTTGTATCACATTGACTGATTTGCGGATGTTGAACCAACCTTGCAGCCCTGGAATAAATCCCACTTGGTCGTGGTGAATAATCCTTTTAATGTACTGTTGAATCCTATTGGCTAGTATTTTGTTGAGTATTTTCGCATCTGTGTTCATCAATGATATCGGTCTATAGCTCTCTTTTTTGGTGGGATCCTTGTCTGGTTTTGGGATCAAGGTGATGCTGGCCTCATAAAATGAGTTTGGAAGTTTTCCTTCCATTTCTATTTTTTGGAACAGTTTCAGGAGAATAGGAATTAGTTCTTCTTTAAATGTTTGGTAGAATTCCCCCGGGAAGCCGTCTGGCCCTGGGCTTTTGTTTACGTTTGGAGATTTTTAATGACTGTTTCAATCTCCTTACTGGGTATGGGTCTGTTCAGGCTTTCTATTTCTTCCTGGCTCAGTTGTGGTAGTTTATATGTTTCTAGGAATGCATCCATTTCTTCCAGATTGTCAAATTTATAAACTATAAAGTACTCATGAAAGAAATTGAGGAAGACACAAAGAAATGGAAAAATGTTCCATGCTCCTGGATTGGAAGAATAAATATTGTGAAAATGTCTATGCTACCTAAAGCAATCTACACATTTAATGCAATTCCTATCAAAGTACCATCCATCTTTTTCAAAGAAATGGAACAAATAATGCTAAAATTTATATGGAACCAGAAAAGACCTCGAATAGCCAAAGGGATATTGAAAAAGAAAGCCAACGTTGGTGGCATCACAATTCCGGACTTCAGGCTCTATTACAAAGCTGTCATCATCAAGACAGCATGGTACTGGCACAAAAAAAGACACATAGATCAATGAAACAGAATAGAGAGCCCAGAAATAGACCCTCAAATCTATGGTCAGCTAATCTTCGACAAAGCAGGAAAGAATGTCCAATGGAAAAAAGACAGCCTCTTCAATAAATGGTGCTGGGAAAATTGGACAGCCACATGCAGAAAAATGAAATTGGACCATTCCCTTACACCACACACAAAAATAGACTCAAAATGGATGAAGGACCTCAATGTACGAAAGGAATCCATCAAAATCCTTGAGGAGAACACGGGCAGCAACCTCTTCGACCTCTGCCGCAGCAACATCTTTCTAGGAACAACGCAAAAGGCAAGGGAAGCAGGGGAAAAAATGAACTACTGGGATTTCATCAAGATCAAAAGCTTTTGCACAGCAAAGGAAACAGTTAACAAAATCAAAAGACAACTGACAGAATGGGAGAAGATATTTGCAAACGACATATCAGATAAAGGATTAGTGTCCAGAATCTATAAAGAACTTAGCAAACTCAACACCCAAAGAACAAATAATCCAATCAAGAAATGGGCAGAGGACATGAACAGACATTTCTGCAAAGAAGACATCCAGATGGCGAACAGACACATGAAAAAGTGCTCCATATCACTCGGCATCAGGGAAATACAAATCAAAACCACAATGAGATATCACCTCACACCAGTCAGAATGGCTAAAATCAACAAGTCAGGAAATGACAGATGCTGGCGAGGATGCGGAGAAAGGGGAACCCTCCTACACTGTTGGTGGGAATGCAAGCTGGTGCAGCCACTCTGGAAAACAGCATGGAGGTTCCTCAAAATGTTGAAAATAGAACTGCCCTATGACCCAGCAATTGCACTATTGGGTATTTACCCTAAAGATACAAATGTAGTGATCCAAAGGGGCAGGTGCACCCGAATGTTTATAGCAGCAATGTCCACAATAGCCAAACTATGGAAAGAACCTAGATGTCCATCAACAGATGAATGGATCAAGAAGATGTGGTATATATACACAATGGAATACTATGCAGCCATCAAAAGAAATGAAATCTTGCCATTTGCAACAACATGGATGGAACTAGAGCGTATCATGCTTAGCGAAATAAGTCAAGCAGAGAAAGACAACTATCATATGATCTCCCTGATATGAGGAAGTGGTGATACAACATGGAGGCTTAAGTAGGTAGGAGAAGAATAAATGAAACAAGATGGGATTGGGAGGGAGACAAACCATAAGTGACTCTTAATCTCACAAAACAAACTGAGGGTTGCTGGGGGGAGGGGGTTTGGGAGAAGGGGGTGGGATTATGGACATTGGGGAGGGTATGTGATTTGGTGAGTGCTGTGAAGTGTGTATACCTGGTGATTCACAGACCTGTACCCCTGGGGATAATAATATATGTTTATAAAAAAAAAAACTGTAAATCTATAAAATCTTTAGAATAAAATATAAGACAAAATAGATGTTGAAGACTAAGAAGTCTAAGAAGACTTCTTAGACGTGAACACCAAAAACATGATCATTAAAGGAAAAAATCAATAGATTGGACTTCCTCAAAATTGAAACACTTGATTTGTGAAATTATCCATCAAGAAGGACAAACTACAGGTTGGTGTAAAATATCTGGAAACCACAAATCTAACGAGGGCCTTATATTTAGAAGTTATAAAGATTTCTCAATACTCAACAGTTTAAAAAAAAAAAAAGCACTCTGGTTTTTTTTTTTTTTTTTTTTTTTTAAGAGAGAGAGCACAAGCACAGGCAGAGAGAGTGGCAGGCAGAGTCAGAGGGAGAAGCAGGCTCCCCGCGGAGCAAGGAGCGCGATGTGGGACTCGATCCCAGGACGCTGGGATCATGACCTGAGCCGAAGGCAGCTGCCCAACCAACTGAGCCACCCAGAGGTTCCTCAAAATGTTGAAAATAGAACTGCCCTATGACCCAGCAATTGCACTATTGGGCATTTACCCTAAAGATACAAAGGTAGTGATCCAAAGGGGCAGGTGCACCCGAATGTTTATAGCAGCAATGTCCACAATAGCCAAACTATGGAAAGAACCTAGATGTCCATCAACAGATGAATGGATCAAGAAGATGTGGTATATATACACAATGGAATACTATGCAGCCATCAAAAGAAATGAAATCTTGCCATTTGCGACAACATGGATGGAACTAGAGCGTATCATGCTTAGCGAAATAAGTCAAGCAGAGAAAGACAACTATCATATGATCTCCCTGATATGAGGAAGTGGTGATGCAACATGGAGGCTTAAGTGAGTAGAAGAAGAATAAATGAAACAAGATGGGATTGGGAGGGAGACAAACCATAAGTGACTCTTAATCTCACGAAACAAACTGAGGGTTGCCGGGGGGAGGGGGTTTGGGAGAAGGGGGTGGGATTATGGACATTGGGGAGGGTATGTGCTTTGGTGAGTGCTGTGAAGTGTGTAAACCTGGTGATTCACAGACCTGTACCCCTGGGGATAAAAATATATGTTTATAAAAAATAAAAATTAAAAAAAAAAGCACTCTGATTAGAAAACGGGGAAAAACATGAAGGCACATTCACTGAAAAGGATATAAGGATGGCAAATAACATGAAAGTATGTTCAACTGCACTAACTTTTAGGGACATGAAAATAAATTGCACAGTATAAAATCACTGTATGCCTATCAGTTTAACTAAAATAAAAATTCAGACAAGTTCAAATGCTGACAAGGATGCAGAGAAGGTGGATCTTCCATATAATTGTGGTGGAGGCATAAAATGATGTAGGAATGGGGGAAATACTTTGAGAGATTTTTATAAAACTAAATGGATTATTCATTCTTTGGGTGTTGAGTTTGATAAATTCTTTATGTATTTTGGATACTAACCTTTTATCAGATAGAACATCGGCAAATATCTTCTCCCACTCCATAGATTGCCTTTTAATTTTATTGATTATTTCCTTTGCTGTACAGAGCTTTTTATTTTGATGAAGTTCCGATAGTTTATTTTTGCTTTGTTTCCTTTGCTTTTGGAAATCTCTAGAAGGAAGTTGCTATGGCTGATGTCAAAAAGGTTATTGTCTGTGTTTTCTTCTACAATTTGTGTGGTTTTACGTCTCACATTTAGGTCTTTAAACCATTTTAAATTAAATTTTTATGGTGTAAGTGGTCCAGTTTCATTATTTGTGTGGTGTTGTCCAGTTTCCCCAACATTATGTGTTGAAGAAAATGTTCTTTCTCCATTGGATATTTCTTCCTGCTTTGGTGAAGATTAGTTGACCACATATTTGTGGGTTCATTTCTGGTTTTGCATTCTGTTCTATTATCTGTTCGTCTATTTTTGTGCCACTACCATGCTGTCTTGATCAGCTTTGTAATATAACTTGAACTCTGGAATTGTGATGCCTCTAGCTTTGCTTTTTCAAGGCTGCTTTGGCTATTTGGGACCTTTTATGATTCCACACATATTTTACGATTGTTTGTTCTAGCTTTGTGAAAAATACTGGTGGTATTTTGATAGGAACTACATTAAATGCACCCCAGTGTTTATAGCAGTATTATCTATAACAGACAAATTATGGAAATAGCCCAGGCATCAATCAGCTGATGAATGATAAAGAAGTTGTGATATTTAAATATATATAGCACTTGCTGTGATGAGCACAGGGTGATGTATGGAAGTGTTGAATCACTATACTATACACCTGAAACAATTATTACACTGCATTTAACTAATGGGAATTCAAATAAGAGCTTAGAAAAAAGAAAAAAGAAACTAAATGGAAACTTACTATAGGACCCTGTAATTGCACTTCTGGGCATTTATCCTAAAGACATGGAAACTTATGTCGACACAAAACCCATACCCAATTATTCATAGCAATTTTATTTGTAATAGCTAAAGACTAGAAACAACAAATGCTACTTAAGAGGTAAATGATTAAACAAACTTTGCATACCCATATCATGGAATACTACTCAGTAACAAAAAGGAGAAACTATTGATACATGCAGCAACTTAAAGAGATCTCAGGGACATTATGCTAAGTAAAAAAAAAAAAAAAAAAAAAAAAAAAAAAAAAAAGCCAGTATCAAAAGGCCTCATGCAATATAAACAAACAAGCAAAAAGCAAAGTTCTCATACTGTATGATTCCATTAATAGAACATTCTTGAAGTGATCATATTAATGAAATTGAGCACATATTATTAGTTACTATGGGTTAGGATAAATTGGTGGCAATACAGAGGTTTCTGTGGAAATGGAATGGTTCTGTATTTTTATTTTGTTGATTAACAGAATCCAAATGTGTGACAAAATCACACTGTACTTTATACACACTTCGTAACAATGTCAGTTTTTTTGCATTTATTCTACTATAGTTATCTTGGTTGTAACAACTTGGGAAAACTGGGTGAAGGGTAAACAAAATGCTCTGTATTATCTTGAATTTCTGTGGGTCCATAAAAATCTTAAAATAAAAAAGTAAAAATATACTAAATTTCTAAAACCATAATGTAAATACTACTAATATTATGTATTCTTAAATATTACCAAAAATCCAAAGTGAGATAACTTCATATCACAGAGTTACTTTAAAAAATGATATCACACAATTATTCAAAATTTTTAAAAGAGTTTTTCAGGTATTAAAAAATAACTGAATCATGTGTTAGAATGAAAGTAAGTAACTAGTTGTTATAACCTGTTAGTAAATGTAGAAAAATAGATAGGTTTGACAAAGACAATCACAGAGAATTACACAAAAGAAAGCAGTAATAGGGAAGCTGCAAGTACCTTTGGAAAGTTCAGTAAAAAATTAGAAATGAAGGAATCAGGGTTTGGTTGGTTATTCATAATGCTCTATTGCATGTTGACAGGGTGTATAGTGTTCTGTGACTGGAAATAAACCAAAGCTTTTTTGTTGAAAGGAAACACTGAGCAGACAATTAAGGTCAGCTATGCTTCTTGTAATAAACCTGCTGTTTTATGGGGAAGGGTTTGTAGAGGAGGAAAAGCTCATGAGATAAGAAGTAGATCGAGCTTAGAAAGTATTCTTTCTTTCTTTTTTTTCCCCCTACTGGTATGCTTCATAGATTTTCCTTTCCTAAATGTGTGGAAGAGCAACAGCACCCAGTGTTTAAAATAAATTCACTTGGGTTTTTATTTTTCCTTCAAGTTGAATGTTAGCTGTTTTTGTTTTCACAATGACTCCAATGCAAGAAAAAAATGTTTCTAACCTTTCATTTTATTTTAAGGAATACATATTATACTCCATACTGAGTGCACAGCCCCATGTGGGACTAGATCTTATGACCCTGAGATTTTGAACTGAGCTGAAACCAAGAACCCAGTGCTAAACTGACTGAGCCACTCATGGGCCCTCCCAGAGATGTTTCTACTTTTCTTTTCTTTTCTTTTTTTAAGACTCTATTTATCAGAGAGTGTGCACAGAGGTGGGGGGCAGTAAGGAGGGGAGGGACAGAGGGAGAGGGGAAGCAGATTCCCTACTTGGCAGGGAGCCAAGGTCAGGCTGAAGCCCAGAACATGAGATCATGTCCTGAGCTGAAGGGAGAAGCTTAATGAACTGAGCCACTGAAGCAACCCTGATATGTTTCTGACTTAAAGTAGATAATACCTTAGCCGTGGAGAATTACAGAACATTGAAAAATCTATTCCTGATGAGTTTGTAAACGACTTTAGGAGTCTAAAGCCCACTCATCTCAAAACAGCAGAGGCATTGCCCCTCATTCTCAATGTGACAGATTTCTGAGTGGTGCTGGGGGGGGGGGGTGTAGAGAGGACGACATGCTTCTTTAAAGAAGACATCCAATCCCACTGGATGGCTTTTCCAGATCACACAAATTTCTTTTTAATATCCTAACATAGATGACCCACCCTTATCTGTGATGATATTCTGCTCTGCTCATGTACAATGAAGGCAGAAATTACAGATTTAGAAGAAATCATTTCTGGAATTAGAAAATAGACCATAACTGAGTGTAGAGAGACATTCCATGATATTCATTGTAATTAGTTGCTTAATGACTAAGGTCTTAAAATTTTTCCTCTCAAGGTGTACTGCTGTTTTATCTGTTTATATTTTGTAAGAGAAATCTCTTTTTTTTTAATGTTCACAGTCATTTTTTAATTAGAAAAACTTTCAAATATCAAATATATACAAATACAAAATAACATAACAAACCCTAATGTAGGTATCATACAGCTTCAATAACCATCAGTGTATGGTCAATTTTATTTCATTTATATTTTCCACCCACTTCCCTCTATTTTCTCTGATTATTTTGAAGAATATTCTAGACATCATAGAACTTCCTTTTTAAGTAGTTTAGTGTATGTATCTAAAAAATAAGAATAATTTTTAGAGGCACAACTGCCATACATCATTATCATAAGCAATGCTTTCACATAAACAACTATTCAGTGTTTGAACTCCCCCAATTGTTTTGTAATATTTTAAAAACTTTATTCAAATAAAGATAAGTAAAGATCATACCTTACGTCCCTTTTCTCCCTCTCCCTCCTTTATTTTCATTCTCTCTTTTTTTTCTTTCTGTTTTTGCTTGTGATTTATTTCTTAAAAGAACTAGCACTTTTGTCTGGTAGTGTTTCCCACATTCTGGGTTCTTTTTTCCAATGGCATTTCCAGGCAGTAATTATTATACTTATGTTCCTTTGCTCCCTATATATTTTCCTGCAAATCTCAAATTAGAGCTATGGGCTTGGTAAGATTCAAGTTTCATTATTTTTGTCAAGAATACTTAATTAGTGATGTCAGGTACATTATCAGAAGCTGCATACCCAATTTTCTCTCTTTTTATGAAGTCAACCATCACCAGTGACCATTTACTAGATCCGTCTTTTCATTAGACTTTGAAAGTGGTCTTAATTTATTACCTAGAATATACTTGTAACAGAAACCTTCCTCTTACCAACTGTTTAGTTACCACGAGGAATAATCCATATGTGAAAGAAAGGACACACGCTAGATTGATTTTCTTTACTTACCAGTTTTTGAAATAATGATTTTCCCCCAAAGCAATCTACAGAGAGGTGAAAAGGGATTTAATTTTTAGTCATTCTTTAATATTTTAAACACATTTAGTCCATCTCTGTGAAATTACTAATATTATTAATTATTAATGCTAAAATAATCTCAACTTTGGTCAACAAGAACCTCCTAAATTGTTTTCTGAGTCCATATAATACACCATTAGTAGTGTTTGTAGTGTTGATAATCTATTATAACAAGATTTCTCTGGTGTATATATTACCTGCTCTAGAATTAGCTAAACCTTTAAGAAAACATTTAGAGACAGAACTCTGGGTACTGTGGGTATTCACTGTTACTCATACAGTCCTGGCTTCCCAGTCTTTTAGTAGGAAGATTCAACTTTTTATTTATTTATTTTTTCCCTCCAAGATGAGATATATCATGGGATCATACTTCTACTTCTAATCCAAAGTTTTGGAATTATTACTTAACTCTGGCTTTGCATTTATTTCTCCTTCCCACAGTGAAAACTCCTGATTCCTAACAGCATTAAGATCCTAATTTATTTTATTCCACAACATGTAGAATGTGAGAATCATAGCACCAACCTTCCTAAAAAACAAGAATACTGAAAATTTTGCTGTGATTTTGCAGTTCCGGTATTTCCTTTCCCCATAATCTCTAATAATATTTGATAATTATTGTATTCTCAAGCCACTTGAAATAATTTCTTTCTGTGAGATTTTATTGCTCTGGATAATAGGTTTCATTTGTTTCACTTTCAATTTTTGGAATTTTCTTTTTAAATATACTTTTTCAAATTCAAATGTACAAACCAATATATAATCATAGAATGCTATAAAACCCTTATATAATTATAGAATCTTAGTTTTATTCTCTCCAACATATGTTTTTATTTTAGTTTCTAGTGTAGCTTTCTAATGTCAAAATAGAAAATACTGTCTTTATACCATATACAGATAAGTGATAACATACTGTGTTTAATTTCATTTTTATCTCCCAGAATCCTCAGGAGTACTTCATAGTTGCATGGATGTATTAAGTTGCATAAGGAAAGGCCATTTCTGTTTCTCTTGCTTAAACTATCTGTGCATTTCACCTGCTCATTTTGACATAGAGCTGTTGTTCTTTTTTAATTAATTATTTCAAATCTTTTAAAATATATTAGTGATATTGCAATTGTGGTATGTTTCAAATACATGCAAAAGTACGTTCAAGTTTGTTATTTATGTTCTAATAGTTTTTGCTAGGACAGAGTGTTTCATTTTATTTTATTATTCTTATTTAGTCAAATAATCAACCTTCTTGTTTTTTCTTTTTATCTCTGTATTTTGAGTCACAATAAGGAAAGGTTTTTTTTCACTCAGAAGGCAAAGAATAATTAATTGAAATAGTATTCATGCTTTTAAAATTACATATAAATATCTGGTATGTGGTCATTTATCCTGGAGTATGGTTTAGGCTAATAAATCCAATCTGAACTTTCTATATCTACCTATGCAACCATTGCCTGAGTTATTTATTAGAAGTCCACCTTTTCCACTTATTTGAGATACTATTGCCTTATTTATAGCAACCAAACTTTAACTAGCAGTAGAGAGTATTTCTGTGGTTTATTTGAATTCATTTGTCTTTTTGCCTATTCATGTATCAGAACTACACTGCTTTAATTTACAATTTTTTAATTGGTTATAATGTCCTAATTACTCTGCTTTTTGTGAATTTTCCTGTCTATTTTTGCCTCTTACAGCTTCCAAATGAGTTTCCAGGCCAACAAAAAATACTTAATGACATTTTGTGGTATGTTTCATTGAATTCCTTAATTAACTTAAGGGATTTCAATGTCCTATAGAGATTTCAACATAGATCATGAATAGATTATCCTATAATAATTTCAAAAAACTTAAAATAATGCTGTCTTCCTATCTTCTGATCCAAGAACCTATGTTTTTTTGTCCAAGTCTGACTTTATGTTTTTCATAAGTGTTTCTTCACATGGATTGTGTGTGTGTGTGTGTGTGTGTGTGTGTGTTATTGATGGGTTCTGCACTTTTGTTTTTGTTTTTTGGCCTTGAATTAATACTTTCCATTATTTTTTCATGAACATTTTCTGTTTGTTTACATGCAGCTATTGATTTTTGCATGTTGATGTTGTCACCTCTTGTCTCTTACTGGTATAAAATTTCCTGTTTTTCTTTTGACACTCTGTTCTCATTATCAGTTTTTCCACTGATTCTTTTCATTATTCCGGGTCTGTTACATGCATTTCCCTTTATATTTGTATACCTCTAATTGTTGTGTCTTGTCAAACTCCAGTTCTTACTCCCAGACAATGTTGAATAGAAGCGGTGGGGGTATCTTTATTGTCCTTTTGAGTTCATCAGGAAAACTTTCAGTGTTTCCTGCTCAAGGAGGTCGATAAATACATCTCTACATGTATCACATTAAACATTTGAACCTTGTTATAGTAACATTTGAACCTTGTTAACATTTGAACCTTGATAAATCTCTCTACTTGTGTATGTGGTAATATGAATTCTTCATTAAATATATGAAAATGGCAGATTATATTAAAAGCACTTTATAATTTTAAATCAATGACAATTCCATAAACTCCAAATGTCAATTTGTGGAATTATTTAATATGCTTAAGCATTATAAGAATGTTTACCTTAATTAAATAATTCTATAGTGTTATCTGGTGCAATTTGTTAGACTTGTAGCTATTATCTTATTGAGCAGAATAGAATGGAAATGGAAATTTTGCTCTGTTTTTACACTCAAGAACAGTTTTAGTAGCGTTAATGTCTGTTTCAGAGGTTTAGTGTGAGTCTATTGTGAAACTATCTGAACTTACTGTTTGTAGGGAAACTTGTCAACAACTTCTTTATTTCTTCTATGATACTTCCTCTGTTTAGTTTCTGTATATACCAGTTTTTTTTTTTAAAGATTTTATTTATTTATTTGACAGACAGAGATCACAAGTAGGCAGAGAGGCAGGCAGAGAGAGAGAGAGAGGAGGAAGCAGACTCCCTGCTGAGCAGAGAGCCCGATGCGGGACTCGATCCCAGGACCCTGAGATCATGACCTGAGCTGAAGGCGGCGGCTTAACCCACTGAGCCACCCAGGCGCCCCTGTATATACCAGTTTTATCACAATTGATTATATTCTCTTTAAAAATTTTTTCACTCAACCTAGATTTAAGATGTATTTTTTAAGGATCTAAGACTTTTGAAATTTCTTCTCTTAATAAATAGTTATTCCCTTTTTAATTTCCAATTTTATTTAGTTGAGCTTTCTCTCTCTTTTCTATCTATTAGATTGGCTAGAGCTTTCCCTATTTTATTGTTTTAATTAATCCCTTTTTGGATTTTTATATTAGATACAATTCTTTTGTTCTTTTAACTTTTTTTTTTCCTGACAAACTCAATAATTCCATTCCTCTCCTCATTTTTTTATATCTTATTTTATTTACTTTTTCTTTAGTAGTCCTTAATTTATTATTTTCATTTTTAAATTTATCAGGATCATCTGTCATGAGCTTCCTTCTCATAATTCCTTTAGCTATTTCCCCCACAGTCAGAAAAATATTCAACGCCATTATTTTAAAATGATTCTTTTCATTTTGCATTTTTATTTAATCTAAAGTTGTTGAATAAAACATTTTTATTTTGTGTTTGTGCTTTTTCTACCTAACTAATTGCAACAACATTGAAGTTGTGTTGTTAACATCATTTTTTTTTTTAATTTTTTATTTTTTATAAACATATATTTTTATCCCCAGGGGTACAGGTCTGTGAATCACCAGGTTTACACACTTCACAGCACTCACCAAATCACATACCCTCCCCAATGTCCATAATCCCACCCCCTTCTCCCAAACCCCCTCCCCCCGGCAACCCTCAGTTTGTTTTGTGAGATTAAGAGTCACTTATGGTTTGTCTCCCTCCCAATCCCATCTTGTTTCATTTATTCTTCTTCTACCCACTTAAGCCTCCATGTTGCATCACCACTTCCTCATATCAGGGAGATCATATGATAGTTGTCTTTCTCTGCTTGACTTATTTCGCTAAGCATGATACACTCTAGTTCCATCCATGTTGTTGCAAATGGCAAGATTTCATTTCTTTTGATGGCTGCATAGTATTCCATTGTGTATATATACCACATCTTCTTGATCCATTCATCTGTTGATGGACATCTAGGTTCTTTCCATAGTTTGGCTATTGTGGACATTGCTGCTATAAACATTCGGGTGCATGTGTCCCTTTGGATCACTACATTTGTATCTTTAGGGTAAATACCCAATAGTGCAATTGCTGGGTCATAGGGCAGTTCTATTTTCAACATTTTGAGGAACCTCCATGCTGTTTTCCAGAGTGGCTGCACCAGCTTGCATTCCCACCAACAGTGTAGGAGGGTTCCCCTTTCTCCGCATCCTCGCCAGCATCTGTCATTTCCTGACTTGTTGATTTTAGCCATTCTGACTGGTGTGAGGTGATATCTCATTGTGGTTTTGATTTGTATTTCCCTGATGCCGAGTGATATGGAGCACTTTTTCATGTGTCTGTTCGCCATCTGGATGTCTTCTTTGCAGAAATGTCTGTTCATGTCTTCTGCCCATTTCTTGATTGGATTATTTGTTCTTTGGGTGTTGAGTTTGCTAAGTTCTTTATAGATTCTGGACACTAGTCCTTTATCTGATATGTCATTTGCAAATATCTTCTCCCATTCTGTCAGTTGTCTTTTGATTTTGTTAACTGTTTCCTTTGCTGTGCAAAAGCTTTTGATCTTGATGAAATCCCAGTAGTTCATTTTTTCCCTTGCTTCCCTTGCCTTTTGCGTTGTTCCTAGGAAGATGTTGCTGTGGCAGAGGTCGAAGAGGTTGCTGCCTGTGTTCTCCTCAAGGATTTTGATGGACTCCTTTCGCACATTGAGGTCCTTCATCCATTTTGAGTCTATTTTTGTGTGTGGTGTAAGGAAATGGTCCAATTTCATTTTTCTGCATGTGGCTGTCCAATTTTCCCAGCACCATTTATTGAAAAGGCTGTCTGTTTTCCATTGGACATTCTTTCCTGCTTTGTCGAAGAATAGTTGACCATAGATTTGAGGGTCTATTTCTGGGCTCTCTATTCTGTTCCATTGATCTATGTGTCTGTTTTTGTGCCAGTACCATGCTGTCTTGATGATGACAGCTTTGTAATAGAGCTTGAAGTCCGGAATTGTGATGCCACCAACGTTGGCTTTCTTTTTCAATATCCCTTTGGCTATTCGAGGTCTTTTCTGGTTCCATATAAATTTTAGCATTATTTGTTCCATTTCTTTGAAAAAGATGGATGGTACTTTGATAGGAATTGCATTAAATGTGTAGATTGCTTTAGGTAGCATAGACATTTTCACAATATTTATTCTTCCAATCCAGGAGCATGGAACATTTTTCCATTTCTTTGTGTCTTCCTCAATTTCTTTCATGAGTACTTTATAGTTTTCTGAGTATAGATTCTGTGTCTCTTTGGTTAGGTTTATTCCTAGGTATCTTATGGTTTTGGATGCAATTGTAAATGGGATTGACTCCTTAATATCTCTTTCTTCTGTCTTGCTGTTGGTGTAGAGAAATGCAACTGATTTCTGTGCATTGATTTTATATCCTGACACTTTACTGAATTCCTGTATAAGTTCTAGCAGTTTTGGAGTGGAGTCTTTTGGGTTTTCCACATAGAGTATCATATCATCTGCGAAGAGTGATAATTTGACTTCTTCTTTGCCGATTTGGATGCCTTTAATTTCCTTTTGTTGTCTGATTGCTGAGGCTAGGACTTCTAGTACTATGTTGAATAGCAGTGGTGATAATGGACATCCCTGCCGTGTTCCTGACCTTAGCGGAAAAGCTTTCAGTTTTTCTCCATTGAGAATGATATTTGCGGTGGGTTTTTCATAGATGGCTTTGATGATATTGAGGTATGTGCCCTCTATCCCTACACTTTGAAGAGTTTTGATCAGGAAGGGATGTTGTACTTTGTCAAATGCTTTTTCAGCATCTATTGAGAGTATCATATGGTTCTTGTTCTTTCTTTTATTGATGTGTTGTATCACATTGACTGATTTGCGGATGTTGAACCAACCTTGCAGCCCTGGAATAAATCCCACTTGGTCGTGGTGAATAATCTTTTTAATGTACTGTTGAATCCTATTGGCTAGTATTTTGTTGAGTATTTTCGCATCTGTGTTCATCAAGGATATCGGTCTATCGCTCTCTTTTTTGGTGGGATCCTTGTCTGGTTTTGGGATCAAGGTGATGCTGGCCTCATAAAATGAGTTTGGAAGTTTTCCTTCCATTTCTATTTTTTGGAACAGTTTCAGGAGAATAGGAATTAGTTCTTCTTTAAATATTTGGTAGAATTCCCCCGGGAAGCCGTCTGGCCCTGGGCTTTTGTTTGTTTGGAGATTTTTAATGACTGTTTCAATCTCCTTACTGGTTATGGTTCTGTTCAGGCTTTCTATTTCTTCCTGGTTCAGTTGTGGTAGTTTATATGTTTCTAGGAATGCATCCATTTCTTCCAGATTGTCAAATTTATTGCCGTAGAGTTGCTCATAGTATGTTCTTATAATAGTTTGTATTTCTTTGGTGTTAGTTGTGATCTCTCCTCTTTCATTCATGATTTTATTTATTTGGGTCCTTTCTCTTTTCTTTTTGATAAGTCGGGCCAGGGGTTTATCAATTTTATTAATTCTTTCAAAGAACCAGCTCCTAGTTTCGTTGATTTGTTCTATTGTTTTTTTGGTTTCTATTTCATTGATTTCTGCTCTGATCTTTATGATTTCTCTTCTCCTGCTGGGCTTAGGGTTTCTTTCTTGTTCTTTCTCCAGCTCCTTTAGGTGTAGGGTTAGGTTGTGTACCTGAGACCTTTCTTGTTTCTTGAGAAAGGCTTGTACCGCTATATATTTTCCTCTCAGGACTGCCTTTGTTGTGTCCCACAGATTTTGAACCGTTGTATTTTCATTATCATTTGTTTCCATGATTTTTTTCAATTCTTCTTTAATTTCCCGGTTGACCCATTCATTCTTTAGAAGGATACTGTTTAGTCTCCATGTATTTGGGTTCTTTCCAAACTTCCTTTTGTGGTTGAGTTCTAGCTTTAGAGCATTGTGGTCTGAAAATATGCAGGGAATGATCCCAATCTTTTGATACCGGTTGAGTCCTGATTTAGGACCGAGGATGTGATCTATTCTGGAGAATGTTCCATGTGCACTAGAGAAGAATGTGTATTCTGTTGCTTTGGGATGAAATATTCTGAATATATCTGTGATGTCCATCTGGTCCAATGTGTCGTTTAAGGCCTTTATTTCCTTGCTGATCTTTTGCTTGGATGACCTGTCCATTTCAGTCAGGGGAGTGTTAAAGTCCCCTACTATTATTGTATTATTGTTGATGTGTTTCTTTGATTTTGTTATTAATTGGTTTATATAGTTGGCTGCTCCCACGTTGGGGGCATAGATATTTAAAATTGTTAAATCTTCTTGTTGGACAGACCCTTTGAGTATGATATAGTGTCCTTCCTCATCTCTTATTATAGTCTTTGGCTTAAAATCTAATTGATCTGATATAAGGATTGCCACTCCTGCTTTCTTCTGATGTCCATTAGCATGGTAAATTCTTTTCCACCCCCTCACTTTAAATCTGGAGGTGTCTTCGGGCTTAAAATGAGTTTCTTGGAGGCAACATATAGATGGGTTTTGTTTTTTTATCCATTCTGATACCCTGTGTCTTTTGACAGGGGCATTTAGCCCATTCACATTCAGGGTAACTATTGAGAGATATGAATTTAGTGCCATTGTATTGCCTGTAAGGTGACTGTTACTGTATATGGTCTCTGTTCCTTTCTGATCTACCACTTGTAGGCTCTCTCTTTGCTTAGAGGACCCCTTTCAATATTTCCTGTAGAGCTGGTTTGGTATTTGCAAATTCTTTCAGTTGTTGTTTGTCCTGGAAGCTTTTAATCTCTCCTTCTATTTTCAATGATAGCCTAGCTGGATATAGTATTCTTGGCTGCATGTTTTTCTCGTTTAGTGCTCTGAAAATATCATGCCAGCTCTTTCTGGCCTGCCAGGTCTCTGTGGATAAGTCAGCTGCCAATCTAATATTTTTACCATTGTATGTTACAGACTTCTTTTCCCGGGCTGCTTTCAGGATTTTCTCTTTGTCATTGAGACTTGTAAATTTTACTATTAGGTGACGGGGTGTGGGCCTATTCTTATTGATTTTGAGGGGCGTTCTCTGAACCTCCTGAATTTTGATGCTCGTTCCCTTTGCCATATTGGGGAAATTCTCCCCAATAATTCTCTCCAGTATACCTTCTGCTCCCCTCTCACTTTCTTCTTCTTCTGGAATCCCAATTATTCTAATGTTGTTTCATCTTATGGTGTCACTTATCTCTCGAATTCTCCCCTCGTGGTCCAGTAGCTGTTTGTCCCTCTTTTGCTCAGCTTCTTTATTCTCTGTCATTTGGTCTTCTATATCACTAATTCTTTCTTCTGCCTCATTTATCCTAGCAGTGAGAGCCTCCATTTTTGATTGCACCTCATTAATAGCTTTTTTGATTTCACCTTGGTTAGATTTTAGTTCTTTTATTTCTCCAGAAAGGGCTTTTATATCTCTCGAGAGGGTTTCTCTAATATCTTCCATGCCTTTTTCGAGCCCGGCTAGAAACTTGAGAATTGTCATTCTGAACTCTAGATCTGACATATTACCGATGTCTGTATTGATTAGGTCCCTAGCCTTCGGTACTGCCTCTTGTTCTTTTTTTTGTGTTGAATTTTTACGTCTTGTCATTTTGTCCAGATAAGAGTAAATGAAGGGGCAAGTAAAATACTAAAAGGGTGGCAACAACCCCAGGAAAATATGCTTTAACCAAATTAGAAGAGATCCAAAATCGTGAGTGGGGAGAAAGGGGATAAAAAGAGGTTCAAAAAGGAAGAAAGAAAAAAGAAAAAAAAAAAAAAAGAAAAGAATATTTTTAAAAAAAGAAAACACCTAAGAAAAATGTAAATATATATATATATATATATATATATATATATTAGATAAACTAGTAAAAAATCGTTAAAAAAGAAAAAGGTAACAGTTAAAAAAAAAATTTTACCCGAAGGCGAGAAAAAAAAAAAAAAATGAAAAAGAAAAAATTAAATTAACTGCAAGTCTAAAAAAAATCACAGGAAAAAAGCCATGAGTTCCGTGCTTGGCTTTCTCCTCCTCTGGAATTTTGCTGCTCTCCTTGGTATTGAAACCGCACTCCTTGGTAGGTGAACTTGGTCTCGGCTGGATTTCTTGTTGATCTTCTGGGGGAGGGGCCTGTTGTAGTGATTCTCAAGTGTCTTTGCCCCAGGCGGAATTACACCGCCCTTACCCAGGGCCGGGGTGAGTAATCCGCTCGGTTTTGCTTTCAGGAGCTTTTGTTCCCTGAGCGCTTACCGTAGAGTTCCAGAGGACGGGAATACAAATGGCGGCCTCCTGGTCTCCGGCCCGGAGGAGCCGAGAGCCCAGGGCCGCACTCTCAGTGCGCCCTCAGAGAACAGCGCCCAGTTACTCCCGTCTGCCTGACCTCCGGCCGCGCTCCGAGCTCACCCAGCCTGCGACCGGTTCAAGGTCACCCCAAGCTGCTTGCTTACTGTCAGTTCTGTCTCTGTAGCCGGCTTTCCCGTTCCAATACCCGCAAGCTCTGCGACACTCAGACACCCCCGATCCTTCTGTGACCCTGCAGGACCTTGAGGCCACGCAGACCCCGCATGGGCTTCACCCCGGTTTAGCCTCTGGAGCGATGTCCCTCAGCGGAACAGACTTTTAAAAGTCCTGATTTTGTGCGCGGTTGCTCCGCCGCTTGCCGGGAGCCGGCCCCTCCCCCCGGGGTCTATCTTCCCGTCGCTTTGGATTCACTTCTCCGCCGGTCCTACCTTTCAGAAAGTGGTTGTTTTTCTGTTTCCAGAATTGCTGTTCTTCTTCTCTTCGATCTGCCGATGGATTTGCAGGTGTTTGCAATCTTTAGATAAGCTATCTAGCTGATCTCCGGCTAGCTGAAGCAGTCTCAGCTTGCTACTTCTCCGCCATCTTGACTCCTCCCGTTAACATCATTTTTATTTTTTCAAAATGACTGAGATCTTTTTTATGACAAGACACAGAAAATTTTGCCAAGGCTTTCTATGAACTTAAAATGAAGATAATATTCTATATCATCAACCCTTGGTCATAAACTAAAACCTGCAAAGTCCATCTTTAGCTGCTGTTAATCTTTTCATACTGAGTGACAGTGCTAAGTTGGAATAGCTTCTACTTCGCTGATCCACCCAGGACTGCAGAGCTGCTGACACTACCCAGGGGCTGCTCTACAATGCAGTTAGGATCCGTTGGAAATATTTTGGGTTTGTGAAGATACTTTGTCAATATTGTAGATATTGTCCATTTTTTTTTTAATAAAGATTCTGTTTATTTATTTGAAAGAGAGAGAGATCACAAGTAGGCAGAGAGGCAGGCAGAGAGAGGTGGGGCTGAGCAGAGAGCCCAATGTGGGGCTCAATCCCAGGACCCTGAGATCATGACCTGAGCCCAAGGCAGAGGCTTATCCCACTGAGCCACCCAGGTGCCCCATTGTCCATGGTTTTATTTGTTTCTTTGTTTTTTTTTACCCCACTTGTTCTGTTGTTTCATTTTTTTGTCAAGGCCTGGGAGAGGGGTAAAGATTGTCAAGTAGTTCATCCAACAATGTCTTGACCAGATCTTGAACTTACTCATTTGATCTTTTGAATAGTTAGAATAGCTTCAAGGTTAAAAGGCCCCAATTCTCCCTTCAGACACAAGAATAGCCTTTGACTTCTATCACAACTTGAAATTACATTATAACTTATAAGTAATTATAATATTTTGGCATTTACTAATGGGTGGAGAGCTGGATGAATAGTTGTAAGAATAGTTAATACTAAGGCTATCAACCAGAGTTAATGGAAAAGCAGGGTGAAGACCATATCGAGATTTGCAGAGGGCAGCCACAAACATGTCAGCTGGATTTATGAAGCAGATATGCCCAGGCCCAAGTGTTTCCGTTCTGGAAGGCAAGTAAACAACAGGGCGAGGGAAAGATACATTCATGCTTTTGAAGCATGGACAAAGTTTTGCGTATTGTTTATTTTAACAGTGAGCCAGAGCATTTTAATTTTACCATACTGAGTTTATAATTTTAATTTCAGCAGAAGGTGATGACAGCCTGAACTGCTTTTTCAAATACTGAAAGTCACACTTCTCATTTTAATGTTTGTGTAATAAATGAGATTTACATAGTTAAAAGAATTAAAATTCCAGTAAGTTCACTTTAGTTATGTCTGAAGTAATTTAAATTTTATGAACCATCATTAATCTTTCATTCCACTTTTGTTTTGTGACTTTGCTTAACAAATTTGCCTCACAATTTTACACTTGATATTTCATCCCAAGAGAGTTCTCATCTGTGATAACCAGAGAAAACTGAAAACAACCAATGAAGATACTCCTGCTTATAGAATCAAATTTAATCCTCAAAACTGTCTCAACTGATGGGTTAGCAATAGAAATTCTTTATACTTAAGTCCTTTATCCACAAGTGAAAGAATTTATAATATCGTGCTTAAACAAACAAAAAAATTAAGCTTAATAATTTTGATTACCCAATTTTAAATATACTCCTTCTCATTCATGAGACATTCATATTCTGAATTTATATATATTTTTAAAGATTTTGTTTGTTTATTTGACAGAGAGAGACAGTGAGAGAGGGAGCACAAACAGGGAGAGAGGAAGAGGGAGAAGCAGACTCCCCGCTGTGCAGGGATCCTGATGTGGGAATCGATCCCAGGATGCCGGGATCATGACCCAAGCCGAAGGCAGACTCCTAATGACTGAGCCACCCGGGTGCCCCTGAATTTATATATGTTTTTTAAAGATTTTTTTAATTTATTTATTTGACATACAGATCACAAGTAGGCAGAGAGGCAGGCAGAGAGAGAGAGAGGAGGAAGCAGGCTCTCCGCGGAGCAGAGAGCCCGATGTGGGGCTCGATCCCAGGACCCTGGGATCATGACCTGAGCCGAAGGCAGAGGCTTTAAACCACTGAGCCACCCAGGTGCCCCTGAATTTATATTTTTTAAGCTTAAGAAAATGATATGCACTTTTCTGTTTTACTTTTTATGGCAATGAAGGATGGTAAAGAGAAGAAAGGTAGCTTTCTAAAGATCTCTCCTTGGAAGAATCAAGAAGTATCTACTCTAAAATGCCATCCAGAAATTCATGAGGGCATAGGATAATTTTCTATATTCTATATTCTATTTCTATATTCTAATTTAATAATTAGAATTAAAACAACAACAAGAACAAAAAATTGTGCCACATAGGTGTAGATAAGGAATAATTGTAAAGTAAAAAGTTATTAAACATTCAAAATTTAAAAGCTAGATCAATACACTTGTTTCGTGTTTTTATTTTATAAAATGTTTTGACATACTTATTTTTTGTTGTTGCCTTGTTTTTTAAGTACTTTATTTATTTATTTGTCAGGAAGGGAAGCACAAGAAGGGGGAGGAGCAAGCAGAGGGAGAATCTGTCTCCCTGCTGAGCAAGGAGCCCAATCTGGGGCTCCGTCCCAGGATTCCAGGATCATGACCTGAACCCAAGGCAAATGCTTAACCAACTGAGCCACCCAGGTGTCCCCTTATTTATTTATTTTTATTTTTTTTTTACATTTTCTACTTTCTAGCTTTAGATTCATGTGAATCATTGTGTTATATTTAAGGCTTAACATCCAAGAAGGAGGGCAGAGAGCATGAGAGGGAACAGCTTGGTGTCAGAGTTACAATTTGGGAGAGACAAATTCAGACTGCATGGGATTAGATGAGGTTATAGAAAAGTCTTAAATGAAGGAGAAACAATATTTTTGGTGTATCATAATATAACACTGAATTTTACCTTCTGACCTGCAGCAGTGACTAAGAGGCAGCTGTGTGACAATCCTGTAAATACGTATAGGAGCTGGAGTAAGGGGACAAGGGATTTAGGTGGCTGATGTTCCAGTGTCCATGTGGGCAGGCATGCAGTATCTGAGGAGTCTCTTCAAGCTCCTGAGTATGGCTTTCAGTTAAATAGACAGAGTTTAGATCTTGGGGAGAGAGGAATAGCAAGGTGCCTGTCACAATCCTAAAATCAGCTATAATAATAGTTGCTACAAAGTACTGGCAAACATGAACTAATGTAGAGCATTGCCGATGAGCAGGGGAAATACTTGAGCCATGGGGTAATGACAGACTTCTCAGTTGCGTGATGAGCTTTGTTATGAGAACAGAAGTACCATGGGGTACTTCTGGAACCAGGAAGCAAGAAGGTTCACACTGGGCAAAGCTGACATTCCAGCCTCAAGTCATCTGAGTGAGAATTATTCATGGAAAGTCCTGTGGTCCTGAAGTCCCTGGCACAAATATAAACCTTACTACTGAGTGATAGAAACATGGGCTCTCTTTCTACATCACACTTAGACAGCCAGTGGCCTAGACTGATCTGTAACCCACATGTCTTACAGTTGTTAAAAATAAAGGCAGAAAGAGTTAGGTGTGCTTGGATGTGGATTTGAGGGTAGCAGAGGACTAATCTGATCACTACCACTTAATTAAACAAGGCATTTATTGTTATCTCAAATTTTTATTTAAGAATTAGCTTTGAAGAAGTTGAGATGTTTGTGCAAGGTGAAATGTATGGCGTGTGATAGGGTCAGGCATTTTTCTAACATGCTCTTTCTACTACATCCCAAAGTCTTTCTACTTATGCTCATTTGTTTTTACTAATTACTAGAACTGGTGTTACTGTTAGTATTAGTTCTTGGTCATTTTTAAAGACTGGAACTGTCTCTATCTCTTTTGCAAAAACATTCTTTTTTTGTTGTTGTTAATTAAAATCCCTATTTTAAAATGAAATAAAGAAATAAATACATGACTTCTTTAGTGAAGGACAAATGACACAGATGTTCATAGGTTGCTTCACACATCCTCAGAGAGCATTCACATCCAGAAGAGTCCCAGTATCAGATTCCTTATGAGGGTCTGACACTTAGATTTTCTAGCCTAAATTATTCTTTCCTAAACTGACTGGTAAAAATTTCTCTTTACTTGGTGCATCTGAATTCCTTTTATAAAACTTACAATGACAAAGTGAAATTGTGTTTGAGAATTAGTTAGAAGCTAAAGCAGCAAGTCTGCTAAAGCAGACCCTTCACAAAGAATGCAGGGCAGTTTCAGGTGTTCAAAGGAACTTTAAGTCAGAAGTTTGAACTTCAAGTGATATCTAAAAGGAAGGTGCATCTGGAAGAACCCATGGCAGAAATACATTTTTCAAATCCAGAGGTTATTTTTTAACATGATTTTTTCCTTCATTTCTACTCTATTCATATGTATGTTTGGTTTATCATAAGGCAGTCTCTTCTCTAGATCTTTGAGTAAGACTTAAAGACACACCCTATTTATTCTGTGACTTAAAGACACACCCTATTTATTCTGTGTCTGTTTATACCATTTAGTGTATTGACGTGAACCTCCAAGAAACACACACATTCCACTTTGTGAACATGGCAGTGTGTAGATATTATGTTTCCAATAAACTTTTTTATAAACATATATTTTTATCACCAGGTTTACATGGAGGCTTAAGTGGGTAGGAGAAGAATAAATGAAACAAGATGGGATTGGGAGGGAGACAAACCATAAGTGACTCTTAATCTCCAATAAACTTTTTTTATACCGTATCGATGTGTATACAACCTTTAATTTAATTGTGTATAGAAAACAGATAATGAGGTCTGTTTGTAGAATAGTACTGCATAGAAATCATGGAGTTTACTTTGATTCTTGGACTTACTGAGTGTCGCTGTTGAGATCAGTGAGCTTGTCTGCTGTTTCTACTGAAGTCTTGGACTCAAGTAAACGTTGACTTATATAAAATTAAATTCTACTTCTGAAAGTTAAATGATTAACGTATATATGTATATATGTGTGTGTGTATGAATTAGTATTCAGTTCAACAAAAATATATATCTATAAAATAATTAGGAATAAATTGACAGCTAATAACATGTGCACCAGATAAATCAGTGTTGAACTGTTATCTTTATATATATTAAAAAAAAAAAATCCAGGGGTGCCTGGGTGGCTCAGTGGGTTAAGCTGCTGCCTTCGGCTCAGGTCATGATCTCAGGGTCCTGGGATGGAGTCCCGCATCAGGCTCTCTGCTCAGCAGGGAGCCTGCTTCCTCTTCTCTCTCTCTGCCTGCCTCTCTGCCTACTAGTGATCTCTCTCTGTCAAATAAATAAATAAAATAAAATAAAAAATCCATGTGACAAGTACTTAATTTTAGTGTTGTGATAGTCTGATAAAAAATTATAACAATATTCTTTGATATTTCAGATTCCATAAGCAATTTTAACTATTAATGTTCATTTAGGGTTTCATGTAAGTACAGTTCTTCTGAGTTTGTGGATATTTTTGAGTGCTTTACTTATGAGTACTTTTTCCTTGTTCACATTGTTTGCAAGATCAATTTGACTGTTTTAATCCTCTCACATCAATATTTCCTTTTTTACTTCTCCTGTACCAATATTAGAAACCAAATCTCTTAGGATTTGAGTGGACTTTAGAATGCAAATGCCCACCTGTTGTTTCACCAATTATATGCCATTTTTTTGTTACATTATTGACCAACCGTTCTTGAACACTTTCAAGGATGTGAACTAATCGGTTTCAGCACAGCTCTCCTTGGGACTACTCTTAAGAGCAAAAGTCATGTATGTTAAGGTATTTGTCTTCAGGCCAGATGTCAGTGGAAAATCTCCATCCCTTTTTGATTTCTGTGTTATGCCAAGAGCATACATCCAGATCACAAGCTCTAAAAGGTGAGATTAGAAACTTGAACTCTGGCGGGTTTCCTCATCATCTTTTCAGAATCACAAATATACAGTGCCAGAATCTACATGTGATAAAGGATATGAAAAAGCATTCTCCAATGCTTTTCTTTTCTCACTGAGATAAATGTGGAGGGGTCTCAGAAGAGTATAGAACTGACTTGGTGGCACTGAGCTGGTTTCCGGGGCCGGGGGAGGTTGTTGACAAGTAGGGAGATGATGAATTCACTTTTTTCCACATTCTGCTTCCCACTGTCAACAATCTACTCAGAGTGTCAAGGCAACAGACCTGTGGAAATGCTGCCCTGTAACCTCTTGATGTACTCAATATTGTTTCATGTTTTTCTCTTAAAATAGAAAAGTCATGGACTTTAGAATCAAGTCCATTTGATTCTAAAATGTACTCCCCTCAATTTTAGATAAAACATGCTGCATCTTCTGTGTTTCCTTTAGGAGTACTATAGACATTTTAAATTTCAATATGAAAGCCAGCCCCTCTCAAGCTGGGAGCTGTGTTAACACAGAAGAGATTCTCATGGGTTTCACCCTGTATATCTGCGGCATCCACAAACATGAATATTTACCAACTCTTAGCCAATTGAGGATTACATAATGGCCAGTTCAATGTTGAGACATATGTGTCTCAGCATTTTTTTTTTTAAAGAAAAACCTGTAGTTTCAAATATGCTTAGTGATCACAGAGTGGATGATGGTAGACTACTATTTCTGGTGTATAAGCCTATAACCTTAACTCACAGAGGAAAAGGGAAAAAAACAGACATTCCACAATCCTAGAGCTTATTTTCCTTTGAAAATCGTATTCTCCCATTTAAAGTGTTGTGGTTTGGATAAATCTGAGCAAATAGAGTTTTTCCAATTCTTTTCCATTTTTATTCTCTCAACAAAGTTTTTTATTAAGTTTTCTTGGCTATATCAGAGCAATTATAACTCTCAAAGTGCCTAGGAATATTCTCAGTGCATGCCTATGGAGCAATAAACGTGTTTCATATGCTGTGTTAACCCAAATGTTTTCCTTCTCCCAAAGAGCCTAATAAGTCAACACACCAAAATGAGTGTGACTTCAGAATCCTGCCTGGCGCCACTCTCTCACTCCTGAGAGCAGTGATCTGGGGTTTTCAGTGTCTCACAAGTGCCTGATTTGAGGCAGAATGCCAGACCACAGACTCTGATCTCTGTTGCTCTTCTGAGGGTGATGGCTAAATAAATAGGGCAACACAGTCTGGAAGGTGAACACTGGGTGTGGAACCCTCTGCTCACTGTAACCTGAGGCTTTTCACTTACCATCTCCCCTCAAGTCTCTCATCTGTCAAAAGGGTAGAGACCACAGGAATGAGAGTGCCCTCCTCCTCTTTTGGTTATTATGAAACATTACTAAATTCATACAAATGAATTTGGATAAAACATGCTGCATGTTTTAATTGTGAACTATTAATTGTTACAGCAATGGTTCATGGAACTTATCTTTAAATTGGGAGAATGCTACACAATTGCAAGTCTTAAGAACCAGAATTGATATAATAGCTTGCTGAAGTCCTTATAAATTGAGTAATTTAAGAAAGAGTGAAAATCCTTAAATATTTCTTATTAAAATGGTTAATGCATAGAAATAACATATACTCAATATTAGATGTATTAAATGTGACACTACTTAGACTGAATAAATAGGGATTATCTGCTCTTTCCTAATTAATGCAGAAACATAGCATCTTTGTTCTTCATCTTCTGCATTAGTTTGCTAGGGCTACAGTAAAAAAGTATCACCAATTAGGTTGCTTACACAACAGAAATTTATTGTCTCACAGTTCTGGAGGCTACAAGTCCAAGATCAAGGTATTGACAAAATTGGTTCCCATTAGGGGTTGTGAGGGAAGAGTCTGTTCCAAGGCTCTCTCCTTGACTTGTAGATGACCGTCTTCTCCGTAAGTCTTGTCCTGTCATGTTTCCTCTATGCACGTCTGGCTCTTTATCCAGATTTCTCCTTTTTTATGAGGATACAAGTTATAGTGAATTAGCGTTCATCCTAATGAATTTTGTTTTAACTGCTTGCCTTTATAAGGACGCTATCTCCAAATCAGGTCACATTCTGTGGTACTAGGTGCTGGAACTTCAACATCTGTATTTTGGAAGTAACATAATTCAACCTATCACATCCCCTATTTTGAAGAGGACAGCCCTCAAATCAAAGTTCTTTATTTTTTAGCTATACAGCCTTCTTGCTTTTCAAATAATACTGACAACTCTTTACCACAATGCTTCAAAGATTCAACTTTCAGCTTTTCTGCATCATGCTTTTAAACACAATTTCCCCAAGGACAAATACATCCTTATTTATCTCTACATTTCCAAATGTTGATTTCCTTTTTCCCAAAAGCTTTTTCTCTGCTTGACACCTTCATAAATTTCTCCCCATCCTAGTGGACTCAGTCAGACTGTCAATTCCCCTGTGAAGCTCCTTATAACTTTCACCCCAATCTTGACAACAGTAAATTCTACAGAACCTTCCTGGGCTGCCTGCTCCTTATTATGGGTCTGTGCTCTTTGAAGTGAAAAACTCTTTTTTATTTATATATATCTAGATATTTCTAAAACCCAGCACAAAAATAAGGTACATAAAACACAGCAACCACTCAATTTCAGTTAAAACAAAGAATCAGAGTGAATGGCTGGAAGTGAAAATAGTGGTAATACTGGTCATCCTATTAGAAAGATCTCATGTTTGTTTGCTCTTTACCATGTGCCACGTATACATTAATTGTTTTACAAATTTATTCTCATTTTACAAATAGAACTATGATACAATGTAGTTAAACAACCTGCCTCGGTTTATAAAGTCATTAACGGGGATGCCAGGATTAGAACCACGGCAATGAGCATCAAAGGCTACATTCTCAATTACACAAAATATTGTCTAGCAAAGAATATAATCTTTGAGAGACTTTTGTGTTAGATGATAAAGTTGTTTTGCAGAACCTACTTTCATTTCAGTTGTCTTTCTGGAAACTGAAAGATACTAAAAGTAATGGTGAAATCTCATCTTCATTATTCCCTAGATAGCCTGAGTTGTAATTATCCTGGAAACTCTTAGGTAATTTCTTGCACCTTATTCTCCTACTAGAATCTTAGGTTTCCTTTCAGTAATATCAATACTAAAAAGAAGTGAATGAGGAAGGACAAATGGGTATTTGTATTCTGCCAAGATTTTTGCTGCTGGGGAATTGATGGTCTTTTTTATTCTCAATGCTTTTGCTTTGAACACTTTTGTTATCTAGCAATTCTCGTTAAGTTAATCTCAGTCTGAACTGTAACCTTTCTGATTTTATTCATCTTTTTTTTTTTTACTTTATTTGCTATAGCTTATTCAGTGTACCTTCTGTCCTTTTTAATTGACCCTTTTAGATCTGAGCTCATCACAGAGCACAAAGCTATCTTTGCATCTGTAATTAGTCTTTAGAAACACTTAGTTTTCTTTCTAACCAGGGTCATTTGTAATTTTAATGTCAGACTTGTATTTTTAGAATGGGACATGGGTATTTATCATGTTTAGCCTTGATTATTATTCTTACCACTTAACTGGTTTCCTTGCCTCTGAAAGCCTCTTTCTCTCTAATTCATTTTATAAATATGTCACATTTCTATTGTTTTGAACTAAATTCTAAAGGACATCATCATACTTTGTAACCTTCACTGTCATCACATGTATTAGCTAGGATGGCAGTAATACAGTACCACAAACTGGATGTTTTAAGCAACAGAAATTTATGTATTCACAGTTGTGAAGACTAGAAGCCCAAGATCAAAGTGTCAGTAGAGTTTGTTGATTTTTTCTGAGGTTTTGAAGAAAAATATGTTCTGTCTCTTGCTCCTCATTTCTGGTGGTTTGATAGCAACTTTTGGTATTCCTTGGCTTATAGAAGTATAACTGCAATCCATCTACACATTGTGTTCTCTCTGTGTGCATGTCTATCCACAAATTGCCCCTTTTTATTAAGATACAATTGCATTGGATTAAGGACCCATCCTACCTGATTACATCTGTAATGCCCTTATTCTCAAAAGAGATCACATTCTGAAAGTACTGAAGACAAAGACTTCAACATGTGAATGTTTATTTAACTCATAACACCATGTTACTTGACACTGCAAAACTCCGTCCTTTCATTTTCCTATAGGATAAAGTCAACTCTACCTCGCCTCCAAGATCTGTCAGTCTGACACTTAAAAATACCATGATCTACTGCTTGCCCACAATAATGTCCTTCTCAAATACTGATCTGTTTACCAATGACAAAGCATGTTATCTGCATTCTACTGCTTCTGTGTTTAGTTTTCCTACTGGTTATTTTCATCATCTGGATATTCTCTTCCTTGAGTCTCCTGTGGAGTTTCATAATTACAGGACTGTTTCCATATTTAAATATGCTCCATATATTAGTAATAATCTCTTGGTGTATACTCCTATTTATCTTATTAAACTGTGAGCATCCACAAGATAGGGGCCAAGCCTCTTATGTCTTTCTAATTTGCACAGGGCCCACCATTGGGTCTGAAATATGGTAGATATCTATATATTGTTTTCTTAAAAAGACTGATAGTCAGTAATAATAAGAAATGAAAGACTAATTATTGTAGTGAGTTAACAAATGAACTACTTGATCTACTATAAAATATTTAAAAATTTTTAATTTTTAATATTAAAATATTTAAAGACTAGAACCTTATTAATATTTTTATGTTTTTACTTATTAAATAATAGGTCCTGGAAACTATGTAAACATGAATAAAACATATCTTCAAGAAATTTATTATCTGAGGAAATAGTTGAAACATGAAAAAATAGAAAAGGGAGAAAATTAATTCCAACATTGTTTTAACTAATATTGAATGTGTTGAACAAATATTTTAATTGAAAGTAAAATAAAAGGAAATTACTGTACTTAAAAAACTGGTCTTGACTTTCAGAATGGAATTGTGAAGAGCTCAAAGTTTGTACCTTCTCTACAACTACGTAAGTGCTTAACTGGAGATAGTGGTATATATATGTGGTGATTTCTGGACATTCTCCTAATAGCATACACCAAATGGAGAACAATTTATTCAAGAAAAACTGCTTAATCTTAATCAGAATAGCAAGAATTATCGCATTTGAGTCACACCTGCTCTCACCTTTCACCACATAACTCCATATGATGGAAAACCTATTCTGTGTAAATATGGTAATGATAGGACTCTCTCCCTAGATTCATCATGAGTATGGTTTAATCCCATTAAGAGTGAACCAACCAGAATCTTTCATCAACCCTTGCCTCCAGCTTGTGTTGAAGGAGCTTTTTGAGGCAGGCATGGTAGAGATTGAGAACTGAAGTTCTATGTAAGATATGACTGACAGAGAATATTGGGCCCAATAGTTTTCAACTGAATCTGCTCATAGGGTGTTTGTTCCATGCCAGAAGAAAGCCAAAACAACAATAACAACAAGAAGCCAGAAGCTACCATCTTCATCTGGCACCTTGCTTCCAGAGTAGAATATCCTTCCAGAAGCAGGATGATGACAGGGTAATCATCATTTTCGGTGCAGTAGTGTGGATTTTCTGCCAAGTGTGAGACAGAGGCTATAAGAATAGAGAATGTCATATCTCTCCCTAAAGATGACACCTTTGGAATTATTTTCTAAGGGTGTTTTGGAAAACAGTGGAAATTTTTTGGTCAGTAATTCAGTAATTCAGAAAGAAATACCACCTAAAAATTTGAAAGAGAGAATCAAGATACAAAGACAGCTCAGAAGAATTCTCCTAAGGTTCTGGGAAGTTACAAAAATTATAAAAAATGCATAGTGTGAATATCAGAAGCAGAAGAAATACAGAAAGGAAGATAAGAAATATATGAAGCAATAATGACTGAAAATTTTCCAAGATTAATGTCAGAAACAAAACTACAGATCTAGGAAAACAAGAGAACAAAAGCAAGATAAATACTTAAGTATATACACCTAAGCACACTGAAGTCAAACTGAAAAAGTAAAAAATACATATTTTTAAAGTATTGAAAAAAGTGAGAATAAAAGTAAAAGTGCATATAAACGACAAAGGGTAAGAATCATATAAGATTTGTCTTTAGAAATTGTGCAAAGATTTATACCTGAAAACAACAGAACACTTATGAAAGGAATTGAGGAGGACACAATAACATGGAAAAATATTCCATGCTTATGGATTAGAAGAACAAATATTGTGAAAATATTTATGCTACCCAGAGCATAAATATTGCACATTCAATGCAATCCCTATCAAAATACCATCAACATTTTTCACAGAGGTGGAACAAATAATCCTACAATTTCTATGGAACTGAATAGCCAGAGGAATGTTGAAAAAGAAAACCAAAGCAGGTGGCACCACAATTCCAGACTTCAAGCTATATTACAAAGCTGTAATCATCAAGACGTATGGTACTGGAACAAAAATAGACACATACGTCAATGGAACAGAGTAAAGGCCCCAGAAATGGACCCTCAATTCTATCAACTAATCTTTGATAAAGCAGGAAAGAATATCCAATGGAAAAAAGTCCCTTCAACAAATGGTGTTGGGAAAGTTGGACAGCCACATGTAGAAGAATGAAATTAGACCATTTTTTTTTTTAAATACCATACACAAAAATTAACTCAATGAATGAAAGACCAAAATGTGAGACAGGAACCCATCAGAATCCTAAAGAACACATTCAGCAACCTCTTTGACCTTGGCCACAGCAATTTCTTGCAAGACATGTCTCCAAAGGCAAGGGAAACAAAAGCAAAAATGAACTACTGGACTACTGGGATGTCATCAAGATTAAACACACACACACACACACACACACACACACACACACTCGTGCGCGCACTCACACAATTTCTGGGGATAAAGGAGAGTCGACAAAACCAAAAGATAACCTGCAGAATGAGAAAAGATATATCCAAATGTCTTATCAGACAAGGGGCTAGTATCCAAGATTTATAAAGAATTAACCAGACTTTTTTTTTTTTTTTTTTAAAGATTTTATTTATTTATTTGACAGAGAGAAATCACAAGTAGATGGAGAGGCAGGCAGAGAGAGAGAGAGAGGGAAGCAGGCTCCCTGCTGAGCAGAGAGCCCGATGCGGGACTCGATCCCAGGACCCTGAGATCATGACCTGAGCCGAAGGCAGCGGCTTAACCCACTGAGCCATCCAGGCGCCCCAAGAATTAACCAGACTTAACACTCAAAGAATCCAGTCAAGAAATGAGCAGAACGCATGAACAGATACTTCTCCAAAGAAGACATACAAATGGTCAACAGACAAATGAAAAAATGCTCAATCACTTGGTATTAGGGAAATACAAATCAATACCACAATGAGATACCACCTCATACCAGTCAAAATGGCTAAAATTAACAAGTCAGGAAACAACAAAAGTTGGTGAGGATGTAGAGACGGGGGAGCCCTCTTACACTGTTGGTGGGAATGCAAGATAGTACAGTCACTCTGGAGAACAGTATGGAGGTTCCTCAAAAAGTTAAAAATAGAGCTATCCTACCACCCAATAATAGCACTCCTATTTACCCAAAGGATACAAATGTTGTGATCTGAAGGGTTTGCATGTACCCCAATGTTGTAGCAACAATGTTCAGAATAGCCAAACAATGGAAAGAGCCCAGGTGCCCATCGACAAATGAATGGATAAAGAAGATGTGGTGTATAGGGTACCTGATTGGCTCAGTTGTTGGCAGCTGCCTTTGGCTCAGGTCATGAACCCAGGGTTCTGGGATCAAGGCCCACATCAGGCTCCCTGCTCAGAAGGAAGCCTGCTTCTCCCTCTCCCACTCCCACTGCTTGTATTCCCTCTCTCTCTGTCAAATAAATAAATAAAATCTTTAAAAAAAAAAAAAAAGGAAGATGTGCTGTATAAACACAATGGAGTCTTACCCAACCATTTAAAAAAAAAAAAATCTTGCCATTTACAATGATGTGACTGGAACTAGAGGGTATTATGTTAAGTGAAATAAATCAATCAGAGAAAGACAATTATGATTTCACTCATGTGGATTTTAAGAAATGAAACAGAGGATTGTAGGGGAAGGAAGGGAAAGATAGAACAAGAGAGACAAAAGATAGAACAAGAGAGAGACACAAACCATAAAAGACTTAATCATAGGAAATAAACTGAGGGTTGCTGGAGTGAAGTGGGGGGTTTTGGGATAACTGGCTGATGGTCAGGGAGAGCATGTGATGAAATGAGCACTGGGTGTTATATGCAACTGATGAATAACTGGACTCTACTTCTGAAACTAATGATACACTATGTTAATTAATTAAATTTAAATAAAATAAAATAAAAGAAAGAAAGAAACTGTACCAGAAAGAAGAGAGTGAAATGAAATACATAGTGTTGAAAAAAGTGAAACCCACAAACCTAATATTCTGGATCCAGTGAAAGTATTTTTCAAAAGTAAAAAATAAATGACTTCCTCAGAGAAATAAAAATCAAAGAAATTTGTTGCTTGTATTTTATTTGTTTCTTCAGAAACAAGAAAGTGGTATGGACCATAAAGACTGAGAAAAGATGAAAGTGAAGGTAAAACAAAAGATTTATTTTTTAATTCTTAATTGAAGTAACAAGTAATAGTCCATTCAAAATAATTATAGCAACAATATATTCGGTGGATATAGCTAATGGGTAAGTAAAATGATGAGAATAAGGATAGAAGGAATTGATGTGAAGAATTAGAAATACTTCCTTAAAAGGTACTTTTATTACTCATAAATCAATATAGTTATTTGAAAGTAGAATTGGGTTATACATAAATGTATATTGCCAACCTAGGACAACTAATAATTTTAAAAAGAGCATAATTGTTATGCTAAAAAGGGGAAAAATTGAATCATATAAAATATCCAATTAAAACCAAGAAAACTAAAAGCATAGAAGATAAAAATAAAGAAAAAGGGACCCCAGATAACATGATATTCAGTGGTGAAAAACTATTCAATATAGTGGTGATGGAAGGGTCCTAGCCACAGGAATTAGATAAGAGAAGGAAATAAAAAATACCAAAATCAGAAAGAAGAAGTAAAAGTGTCTCTATGTGCAGATGACATGGTTTTATTTATACAAAAAAAATATACAAAAATCTGTTGGAACTAATGAAGGAACTCAGAGAAATTGCAGGATACAAATTTATTATACAAAATATACAAATTTAATCACAAAAGTTGCATTTATGTACACTAATAATAAATTATCAGAAACAGAAATATAAAAAATAATTCCATGTATGATTACATCATAAAGAACAAAATACTTAGGAATTTATTTAACCAAGGATGTGAAAGATCTATACATTGAATATTTTAAGATATTGATAAAAGAAATTGAAGAAGACACAAAAAGTAGAAACATATCTTATGTGAACATGGGACTGGAACAACTAAGACTATTAGAATCCATTTAACTAAAAGCAATTTGTGGATTCAATGCAGTCACTATCAAAATTGAAATGATATCTTTCATAGAAATAGAACAACCTTAAAATTCAATGGAACAAAAAAAGGCTATGAATAGTCAAAATAGTCCTAAGAAAAAAGAACAAAGCTAGAAGCATTATGCTTCCTGATATCAAACTATATTGCAAAACTAGAATAATCAAAATAATATGGTTTTGCAAGAAACAGGTACATAGAATACAGAGCTCAGAAATAGACCCTAGTGTGCCACCTCCTGACCACGCACAGGAGAAGAATGAGGCACAAACAAGTCAGCTGCAGGAGAGTGGGAGCAGAGGGCAACAATAGAAAAGACTGTTGCCCCAAACAGTTCCTCAGTCTCATATTTATTAGACAGTAGGTAACAACCAACAAAGAAGCCAGAGTAGATTACACATTGACCATGAGTCTTGAAAATACATAAAAAGAAGGCAAAATATGTCTGGTCACGTCATATATGACCTATAGTGAGCAAGCCCAAATGAAAGGATTGTCTTACTAACTGCTGAAGCTCTTGGGGGAAGGAGAGATAATGGAAAAATGACACAGGTGGCATTCAGCCTTGAGCAAGCTGGGCATCCCCAGCTGCTTGGCTTCAAGGACGTATATTGTCCTCTTCCCCAGAAGCCTGTTGCCAGTACATGTTTCTCTTAAAGCTATATCTAAGCATACTTGGTAACTAGTATAATTTCTCATAGGCTCTATTTTGAGTAGTACATTGTTCTGAGGGACAGTTACATTTCCTGCTTTTTGTTTGTACAGAAGCAGGAATGTTGATTTTGTGATTTCTCGATCCATCAGTTGTTGGAAGGATTTTTGTGCACATCTGAGGACTAAGCATAATAAGATTTTAGCAATAAAAAGAATGATCATTTCACCTATAATGCCAAGATGAGTTTGTTTGATCCAAGTTTTGCTGGAATTCTGGTGCCATTTTTATACAAATTATGTAGTTTGTACAGTCTGATACAAAGCTATTCCTGTAGTGGTAGCTGTAGTAGTAATGGCTATAATTCCTAGGATAGCTGTTATAAACAGCCCAAGATATCTCTTTGTTTTATGGATCAAATTCGTCAAAATTGTTAAAAGTACATGCATATCTGGGGAGCTTTCCCAAACATGGTGATGTTTCACCAGTAACCAGATGCTTCTTCTTCTTCTATCTATGAGAATAATAGAATTGTCTGTGTAAACATTCTCATTCACACAAGTGAACATCTTAAATTTGGGATAGTTTATTTCTCCAATGTTATGATCAAAAGTCATTTTGCATTTGGGAATAGGCGGTGCTGCTGTGCTATATTTAGGACCCTACTATTCATTGGCTAGGAATCCTTTAGTGGAGAGTATACATAACTGAACTTTAGCTACATTAGTATTAGTAGGAAAGTCCACAAACCATCTTTGATCATCAGGGATAAGACAACTGGAATGATTGCCAATACATATCTGTCTATTTTGACATTCTAATGTAAGATTAATATTTGTGCCTTCCTCTTGAGGAAATAATGGCAATTTGTAATCCAATATTTCAGGGACCCATTTCGAGGCATTCAAATAAATTGGTATTATATCTTCTCCCCATTTTACTGGATGGAGCAGGAGAGGATTGAGTATATAAGCCCAATAAGTAAAGTTATCTTTTTGTGCAGAGCATCCAGGAAGACTTATGGCTACTGTGATGAGGGCCATCATAGATGTAGATATAGAAATAGTAGATTAGATGTAGGAACATCTAATCTAAACATAAATTAGATGTAGAAACAGTAGCAGTTTTGATATGCTATAAAATATACACTATATATAAAGAATCAGATAACAGACTAAATGAGGAAGAAACATCTTGAAATAATGTAATAACTGCCATTAATTTTGATTTTTGTGTTGAGAGACCAGTAGTAGATATTTTTGAGGTAGGACCATAATAACAGGCTTTACCTTTTGTTCCCTTATCATTGCCCCTGAACAATTTTTGAACCTTTAATCTTTTTTTTTTTTAAGATTTTATTTATTTATTTGACAGAGAGAAATCACAAGTAGACGGAGAGGCAGGCAGAGAGAGAGAGGAAGGGAAGCAGGCTCCCTGCTGAGCAGAGAGCCCGATGCGGGACTTGATCCAAGGATCCCGAGATCATGACCTGAGCCGAAGGCAGTGGCTTAACCCACTGAGCCACCCAGGCACCCTGAACCTTTAATCTTTAAGGTTGTTGAAGGTGAAAGGTCTTATCTTCTGAAACTTCTTCCTACTGAATAGGGGCTTAGAGTTGTCCCTACTTATTTGGGTCAGCATTGGTCAGTTGAGGAGTGTATAGGGGAGTTAAAAAAGACAGAGGCAACTCAATCCAATGCTGACAGTAAAGAAGTGTCTCTGTGTGTGGTAATTTCTCTGATTTTTACCTCAAGTTGTCTATCTTAGGTAACATTTAAAGACAATCAGATGTAAAATTTAACATCCACAAAGGTGGGTGTTATTTAAACAATTTTTCTCTCTAAAATAGCCCCCATTTCCAGAGGTAACCAAATTCAGACAAATTTATTTGAAAAATAAGTCCAGTTTTAGCAAACTTGGCCTAATTATTTACGTAAGCTCAGTAAGAACAGTGAGTGATCATATAGATTTTTTAGAATCTGCTTTGCTGGAACTTTATAAGGAATCTCTAGGTTGAACTCTTAGTAGCTTCTACAGGCTAGAAGCCAAGCCATGTTCTTGCCATCAGATATACTTGTAATACCTATAGATTTGGGAGGAATCCCTTTTCCTGAGGTCCCCAGAGTATCCTGAGGTTCCTGTACCTGTCAGAAAGTGACATTCTTTACTCACCTGGTGAGCCTGCTGAGAACCTGTAAGCAAGGTATCAGGCCAACAGTTCCAAGGAGCTTTGTGGCTCCAGGTTTCATAAAACCAACCCCAATTCCTTAAAGCTGTCTGGTTATATCTGAGTCTATACATGTCTTTTTCAAATATGACATTCCAGTCAAAGCCTTGGTAAGATAACCCATGTTTCCAATGGTGTCCTGTTACAAAGAGAACAGATTCTTATGAATTTATGCAAATGACTAGGATTATTATGGAAGAAAGAATACTTATTGAGACCTTTTGAATTTGAGGGTTCAGGTAGAGAGAAAAGTTGAATGCTTTGATTTGTTTACAAATGAGTATTTTTACATTTCTGTAAGTCATAGATGTCTTAAGAAAAGGTCTCCTTAGTCTGAAAGAGCAAACATTAGATAACCAGCAATGTTTCAAACAAGAGTCATAACACTATAAACCTTTTAGTTTATTTAATCCTATCTTACTAATTCTGGTTTAGTTTGAATGCAGCTTTTACTTAGTTCTGATTTTACCCATTTCACTTTTAGGATTTTTAATATAATGAATACCTGTATCTATACTAAAAGTCTTTTATATGAATCTCTTTAAAGATATAACTTATTTTATAAGAGAATAAAAACAATTATAAGTGACAAAAAAAAAAACCCACAAAACCTCAGAAATGGACATTGTTAATGATCTGATAGGAGAGTTGACTAGGATACAATTAGACAAGGAAACTCAGTTATTCTGTGATACATAACACTTCAATAGCCAGAACCAGAATGTTACATACCAAACAAGCAAGCCTAATTAGTCAACAAGACTTTGTTCATGATTTAAGTCTTTGGGAAGTATGTTAAAAACCTTGGAAGTTTTAAAACACATGCCCAAATAGATCAGGGACTTTAAAGACCTGATAAAGGCAAGACATAGAAAATGTTTTTTTCTAGGCAGGCAGAGAGAAAACAGCTATTTGCATTTTCTTATCAAGAACAGATCAACAATTGAGAAACCTTTGTCTTTTTGAACAGGGTGAAACCGACTTGTTATTCTATACCAGTGTCTTTAAAATTAATTCATTTCAATCTTAGTCCATCCTGACCACACCTAAAATTTGTTTCCAAAGATTTCCCTTCATAAACTTTCTTTTTTTTTTTTTTAATTTATTTTTATTTATTTTAATTTTTAATTAAAGTATAATCGACATATTTGTTTCAGGTGGACAGCATAGTTATTCAACATATATATACATTACAAAATGCTTACCATGATAGCCATATGCTATCTGTCACCACACAATATTATTATAATAGTATTAACTATATATCCTATGCTGTACTTTTCATTCCTGTGGGCTTATTTTATAACTGGAAGTTTGGACCCCTTAGTTTCCTTTACCTATTTTGCCCATCTGTCCACCTCTCTCCCCTTGAGCAACCCCTAGTTTTTTCTCTATATTCATAAATGTGTTTCTCTTTGTTTTTGTTATTTGTTTGTTATTTGTTTTTTATTCTAGATTCCACATATAAGTGAAATTATAGAATTGTCTTTGTCTGACTTGTCCTGCTTAGCATAATACCCATTAGTCCACCCATGTTGTGAGGAATGGCAAGATTTCATTTTTTTATGGCTGAGTAATATTTCACTGTATATACATGCATTCTATATATATATGCTTATCCATTCATCTATTGATGGATACTCGGGTTTCTTCCGTATCTTGTATCTACAGCTTTCTTTTACATTCAGATTCTGTCCTGAGCCATTTCTTTCCAAAAACTAAGTTAGGACAAAATTATCTTCTTTTACCTTTAACAAAAATGTATTCCCATTCCTCATCTTTCTTATATATCTCCTACTTTTCTATATATATAGTTGCATCCCTTATTTCCATCAGGGAAATAATTCTACAGTTAGTAGAATTTTTTACTCTTTAGAAACCTTAATCTCCTGTGCTCGCTTTGGCAGCACATATAGAAAACTTAATCTCCAGTGAAGACCAAAGAGTAACCAGTTGTGAACTATTTTGTCAGAATTCTTAAATGGCACATTTGTGAATCAGTTAAGCACAAAGATTTTATTTCATTTTATTTAAAACTATTTGCCAACAGTTTTAAATATTTCTCTGAAATAAGTCAGAAGCACAAACCTATGTCCAGTAATCAGTGCTTTAGCACTTTATCCCATTTGGAAAAGACCTAGGTGTCCAACAAATTCTATTCCATTTATCATCCAATTAAAACTTTAAAGTTTTAGGCAACCAAAAACTTTGAAAACTATCTTAACAATTACTGAAGACAACTTCGAGACAGACAATTAACTATCAGTTTAGTCATCTTTTTGTTAACAGATTCCAACAGAGATAATATGAGCTTATTTGAACTTCAGCAAACCTCCATAGAAAAGGTTTTATATTTTGTGATGATGAATTTAAAGACATGTCTATCTTACTTAAACCAACAAATTTAACTTGGTTAAAATACTGATTTATGTTCCATTTGGGCCCACCCCATTTTCAATTTTTACCTGAGACAGCAGGTTTTGTAAAAGCTGCAGAATGGAGCAAATAAGAGTCTAAGTAGACCATATAGTAACTGGAATTGGTTTACCTTTAGCAGGCAAAAGTTTTAACTTATGTCATACTTTTTCCCATTCCATAAATCTAAAGTCCCTAATATAGGGAATTAGGAGCAATATTCTTTAATTACCTTTAAAAGCTTCAAAATTTTGTCCTCCCACTTTTGCTCCTCCCTCATTAGGAGCCATCTCAACAAACATACATAAGGGCGATAATTGTTAGTGCTCTTTATATTATCCATACCCTGTGATAAGTACCCACAACACACCAGCGGGAAAAAGGCACAGTGGTGCAAAACTCACATTGGAGCTTCTTCTGTTTCATTTCTCATCTCTTGTGTCTTGTCCCTGTTTGGGCACCACTTGCCGCTCCTCAGCCTCATATTTATTAGACAGTAGGTAACAACCAACAAAGAAGCAAGAGTAGATTACACATTAACCATGAGTCTTGTAGATACATAAAAAGAAAGGCAAAATATGTCTGGTTACATAGTACATGACCTATAGTGCACAAACCGAAATGAAAGGATTGTCTGACTAACTGCTGAAGCTCTCTGGGGAAGGGGAGAGAATGGAAAAACGAAGCAGGCGGCGTTCAGCCCTGAGCGACTCAGGCATCCTCAGCTGCTTGGTTTCAAGGACATTTATCATCCTCTCCCCCAGAAGCCTGTTGCCAGTACATGTTTTTCTTAAAGCTATATCTAAGCATACTTGGTAACTAGTATAATTTCTCATAGGTTATATTTTAAGTAGTTTGTTGTTCTGAGGGACAGTTACACTTGTGTACATGATTGGTTAATTAGTGACAAAGGAGCGAGGAAAATAAATGGGGAAGTACAGTCTCGTTAACAAAAGATGTTAGGAAAACTGGACAGCCACATGCAAAATAATGAAACTAGACCCATATCTTAAACCATAGGCAAAAATGAAAAAATATATGTTTATAAAAAATAAAAAAAAAAAAAAAAAAAAAAAAAAAAAAAAAAAATGAACAACTACAAAGAAAACAACAATCAAAACAAAAAATATGGATCAAGGGAAAATAAAAAATAATAACAAATTCAGTACATATTAATCCAAATACATCAATAATCACTTAAATTATCAATGTTCCAAATATACCAAGTAAAATGTAGAGACTGTTGGACTGTATCAAAAAACAATCTTCAACTATATCTAGTCTGAAAGAAAAACCCACTTTAAAAATAAAGGCACAATAGATTACATATGAAAGGAAGAAAAATGATATACAATTCTTACACTACTCAAAAGAAAGCTGAATTAATTATAGTTGTTAATAGTAGTAGTATTAAGCTAACTGTAGAACAAGGAAATGATGAAGGATACAGAAGGATATTACATAGTCACAAAGGGTTCCATTCTCTGAGAAGATTTAACAATCCTTATATTGTTAAATGCATGTATTAGAAAAGAAGAAAGATATAAAATCAATAAGGTATCAACTTAGAAAACTAGAAAAGGAAGAGCAAATTAAGTCTAAAGTAAGTAAAAGAAAAAAAATGACAAAAAATGTAGCAGAAATCATTGAAATATAAAACAGGAAACTGATAGAGAAAATAAACAAAACAAAGAGCTAGTTTTCTGAAAATATCAATAAAATTAATAAACATCCAGCCTCTTTCTATGAAAAGAAAGAGATGATATACATTGTTAATATGAGAAATGAAAGAGGGCCATCATTAGTGATCCTACTAAAAGGATAGTAATATCAATATTATGATCAACTCTAAGTCCACAAATTTGATGACAGATGAAAAATAACAAATTCTAGACAATACATATAGGCCTATATTTATTAGGGAAATGTAATACATTATTAATAACTTTCCAAAAAAGAACATACTGGGTCCAGATGAGCTCACTGGTGAATTTTATCAAACATTTAAAAAATATATATGCCAATTCTATAAATCTTTCCCAGAAGATAGAAGCAGAAGTGATACTTCCACACTCATTTTGAAACAAGCATTATCCCAATACTAAAACCATACCAAGACATAACAAAAAGAATACTACAGACCAATATTTGTCATGGCTATAAATGCATAAATCCTTTAATTGTTAGCAAATCGAAAAAATGCAAAAAAAAAGAAAAGGATTAGAAATCAATGAATTTTCCTCGGTATGCAAGTTTGGGTATTTAAAGCCCACTTATATAATCCATCACATTAACAGGACATGGAAGAAAAATCTCGTGATTACATTAATAGATTCAGAAAAAGCATTTGATAAAATTCAAGGCTCAGACATGATAAAAACTCTCAGCAAACTGGAAATAGACGTCAACTCCTCAACTTGCTGAAAAACGTTTACAAAGCCCTATAGATATTATACCCAATGAAGAGAAACTAGATCCGTTCCAGTAAGATGAAGAACAAGACATAAATATTTGTTCTCACCACTCCTACCAAGTGTCATACTAGAAGTCCTAAATAACATGATAAGACAAGAAAAGGAATAAAAAGTATACAGATGGGGAATAAAGAAATAAGACTGCCTTTGTTCATAGATGACATGATTGCCTATGTAGAATGTCCCAAAGCGTCAGTTAAAAAAAAAAAACCTCCTGGACCTAATTAATGATAACAGCAAGGATGCACAATACAAGGTTAATATGAAAAAGTCCATTGTTTTCCTATATACCAGCAATGTACAATTGAAATTTAAATTGAAAATACAATACCATTTATATTAGCATCAAAAATAAAATATTTATATATAAATCTAACAAAATCTTTACAAGATGTATTTGAAGAAAACTGCAAAACTTGAATACGTGAATTTAAAGAACAAAATAATAGAGAAATATATCATGTTCATAGATAGGAAGAAAATGTTGAGATATTAATCACTTCCAGTTTGATCTAGAGATTCAGTGTTATCCCAGACAAACTCTAGCAAGATCAGTGGAAGGAAAGGAAGAATGATACATAGGGTAATGAGGATTTTTAGGACAGGGAAACTATTCGGTATGATACCATAATCATGCATGTCTGTAATTATACATTTGTCAAACTCTATAGAAATTATAATAGAAAACAAATCCTAATGTTAGTGATGAACTTTAGTTGATAATGGCCTGTCAATATTGTTTCACTGATATAATAAATGTACTGCAATGATGCAGAATGTTAAAGGCAGGACAGCTATATGTTTTGGGGGAGGAAATATGTGGAATTTCTTTGTGCTTTCTGCTCAGTTTTACTGCAAATCTAAAAATTTTCTACAAACTAAAATCTATTGTTTTTTTTTGAAGATGTTTTAAATTTTTTATTTTTTTATAAACATGTATTTTTTTTAAATGTTTATTTTAATTCCAGTTAGTTAACAAACAGTGTTATATTAGTTTCAGGTGTACAGTGCAATGATTCAACAATTACGTGCATCACCTGGTCCTCATGATGGCAAGTGTACTCCTTAATCCCTTTTGTAATCTTTTTTTTTTAATATAATTTTTTATTTTTTATAAACATATATTTTTATCCCCAGGGGTACAGGTCTGTGAATCACCAGGTTTACACACTTCACAGCACTCACCAAAGCACATACCCTCCCCAATGTCCATAATCCCACCCCCTTCTCCCAAACCCCCTCCCCCCAGCAACCCTCAGTTTGTTTTGTGAGATTAAGAGTCACTTATGGTTTGTTTCCCTCCCAATCCCATCTTGTTTCATTGATTTTTCTCCTACCCACTTATGCCCCCATGTTGCATCACCACTTCCTTATATCAGGGAGATCATATGATAGCTGCCTTTCTCTGCTTAACTTAAAGTTAGATCTTTAAGCTAAAAAGCAAATAAAAGCATACAGTAATTCAAATCCACATAAAAAATCTAAAAGAACAGAAAAAGATAATCAGGTAATTATAAAAGGTATTATAATTGGATGTTTATTCCTTTTCTTATCATAACTGATTTAAAATTAAACTGCATAACACAACATGTATGTAATTTCATTGTTGAGCCTATAACAAATAGAAATGTTTGTAATAGCACAAAAAATTTGGATGATGATGAGGGAGAATTACAGTAAGGAAATGATATCAGAGGGTCACCAAAATTCACAAAAAGAACAGCCAGAATGGTAAAAATAAAGTTTAATATTACAATCTCCAAATATATATCCTTGGTCTTCTCATCATTTTTTTCCCCTCAGCATCTTTATAAATTAATAATTATTTTTAAAATTAAAAATTTTATTTTTAAAATTCATTACTTGGTTTGTAATATAGAGAGATATCACATGTATTACAAAATAAAAAGAAAAATGGTAAATAGGAAAAACAATCCTAGGTTTCTTCTTTTCTCTGCTACTCACAACAAACATTTATGTAAACAATGTGTGGTATTTTTCCCCTGAACAGAAAAACTCTCTGATACCAGCTGGGTGACCTACAATTTAACTAAATTCTGACAACTACCTGGAGATAGTATCAGACCCCACAGACTAAGGGTTCAATCTCACAAATCAGCCCCTGCTTCAGATGCCAATCTCAAATCCAGGTTGGTGATTAAACTGAACCTTGAGCTTTTCTCCTGTCCCCAGAGGTTGTGGATGGGACTGAAAATTTCAACCTTCTAATCATATGGTTGGTTCTATGGTAACCAGCCCCCATCCTAAAGGACTTTTGGAAAGTTATCTTATTAGTGGAAATTCAGAAGTGGTTGAAAGAGGTTTGTTATAAATAACAAAAGTTCTTATCACTTATCAAATACCAAGAATTTTAAAACCTCTGGGGGAGGGACAGGAACAAAGAATAAATATATATTTATTATAAGTCACAATATCACAGAAATAACTAGGTTATATAGGAGTATAATTTCTTTATCTCACTGGAATTGGATTAGTATAAATGTGGTATAGTTTGTTAAGATGTATGTTGTAAACTGTGGAGTAAACACTGAGAAAACTGCTTCAGAAATATAATTAAGATAACTAGAAGAATTAAAATGTTAATAATAGAAAATACACACTTAATGTAAAGGAATGGAGGAAAAATCAGAAGACAAAAACAGAAATGAGATATATAAAAACAAAAGCAAAATGTCAGATGTAAATCCCACCATATCAATGATATTATTAAATATAAATGGGTTAAACAATCTAATCAAGACAGAGATAGTGGAATTGGATTAAAACATCCTAGATTCAAAGGTATATGTAAATTGAAAGTAGAAGGACAGAAAAAAGTATATCACATCAACAACAATCTTAAGGCATGGTTTTACTAATATCATGCAAAATAGTTTAAGATAAACATTTTTACTACCAACAAAGGGTATTTTATCATAAGTTTATAATACTTCAGGAAGAATGGTAGTTATAAAAAATATGTTCACATAACAAGAGAAATATATGAAGCAAAACTGACAGATTAGAATGAAAAAAAAAAAAAACAGACAATTCAGAAGAGTATTTGGAGACATTGTACACACTTTCAGTACTGGCTAGGATAGGCAGAAAGAGCATGAGGATATAGAAGTCTTGAACAACACTATAAATGAACTAAACCTAATAGGAATATGTAGAACCACTCTACAAGAACAGAATGCATGTTTAGGAACACATGGAACATTTACATGATAGGTCAAATGCTATGCCACAAAACAAACTTCAATCAATTTGAATACAAAGAAATGAAATTTTAAAAAGATTAAAAGGAAATCTGGAAAAAATATAAATATATGAAAATTAAACATTCCCATATAGTCAAAACATCAAAAAAAAAAGTTGCAATGGAAATTAGAAAATACTTGGAGAAAATTTAAAAATACAATATACCAAAACCTATGGAAGCCAGTTAAAGTTGGGTTTAGTAGAAAATTATAACTATAAATGCCTATATCAAAAAATAAAGATCTCAAATAACATAACTTCCACCTTAAAATGATTAAAAAAAGAAAACAAACTAAGTCCAAAGAAAGCAGAAGAAAGGGAATTATAAAATAGAAAAATATATATATACAGTATAGAAAACAGGATAATGAAAATCAATGAAAACAGTTGATTCTTTGAAAAGATCCACAAAATTATAAAATCATTAATTAGACTGACAAAGAAAATAAGAAAACTCAAATTACTAAAATCAGAATTAGAAAAGAAGGCAACAGCATTGCACTTATAGAAATAAAAAGGAATTTAAAAGGAACTATGGACAACTATATATTTTAAGATTGATACATTAAAAGGACAAATTCCTAGAAGGGAACAAAATACCAAAAAAAAAGTATATTTATGTAACAGTTTCCAAAAACACTAGAAAACTAGACCTAGGACGCCTGGGTGGCTCAGTTGGTTAAGCAGCTGCCTTCGGCTCAGGTCATGATCCCAGCGTCCTGGGATTGAGTCCCACATCGGGCTCCTTGCTCCGCAGGGAGCCTGCATCTCCCTCTGACTCTTCCTTCCACTCTGTCTGCCTGTGCTCGCTCTCACTCACTCTCTCTCTGACAAATAAATAAATAAAATCTTAAAAAAAAAAAAATAGAAAAGAAGGCAACAGCATTGCACTTATAGAAATAAAAAGGAATTTAAAAGGAACTATGGACAACTATATATTTTAAGATTGATACATTAAAAGGACAAATTCCTAGAAGGGAACAAAATACCAAACTAATTCATTAAGAAATATTATAATAAGCCAATAAATATAAATGAGATTAAATTGCTAAGTCAAAATCTTTCTTAGAAATTAGAAGCCTAGGATCAGATGGCTTTACTGATAAATTCTATCAAATATTTAAGGAAGAATTAGTACCAGTCTTTCATATATAACTTTAAAAAATTGAAAAGGAGTCGATACTTCCTAATTCATCCTCCATGACCAATATTACCATAATATAAAAAATGTATATTTATGTAACAGTTTCCAAAAACACTAGAAAACTAGACCTAGGAACACATAAAAGCATTATACACCAAACCCTGTGTGTATATCACTAGAATGAAAACATAGTTTAACATAAAAAAATCAATTAATGTAAAATCCCATCTCATTAAAGTAACTTAAATGTAACTATTGGGGTTCCTGGGTGGCTCAGTGGGTTATCTCTGCCTACCTCTCTGCCTACTTGTGATCTCTCTCTCTCTCTCTGTGAAATAAATAAATAAAATATTTTTAAAAAATATGATTATCTTAATAATGCATAAAAAATCTTTTGGCGAAATATAACACCACTGCATAATGAAAATACTCAACAGACTAGAAAGAAGGAACTCCCTCAATCTGTAAAGAGCAGCTTTAAAAAACCCAAAGAAGGCAGCATTCTTAATAATTAAGGACTCATCTTTCTTGATAAGTTCTGCCACTTTTATGTGATAGAAAGTTCTAGTACCACAATTAGGCAAGAAAATGGAATAACAGGCATCCATATTGGAAGAAACAAATAAAACTATAATTATTTATAAATGGCATGGTCTTCTAAGTAGAAGATTCTGTAAAATACACACACACACACACACAATAGAGCTAATAGATAAGTTAAAAAGAGTTTCAGTTACAACAACATTTATATTATATTACATTTTTTAAAACTAGCAATAGTTTTTTTAAAGAAATCAAGCAAACAATTCTTTTGCAATAGCATTGAAAATAATAAAACAAATTTATTTAGAGTAAATTTAACAAAAGCAGAACAAAATAGGTACAGTAAAAATTACAAATTTTTGTAGGAAATTAAAGACCTAAATAATTAGAAAAACATTCCATGTTCCCTGATTGTAGGACAACATTATTAAAAGAATTATACTTTATAAATTGATCTATAGACTACATGTAATTCCTGTTAACACCACAATTGGCTTTCTTGCAAAAATTGATGAGCAACTGGTTCTAATATTTATGTAGAATTTCTAAGGACTGAAGTTATTAAATTCAGCCTTGAAATAGAGGAAAAGAGTTAATTTCTAGATTTCAATACTTCTAGATTTCAATACTTCTCGATTTCAATACTTACTTCAAAGCTACAGTAACCAAGACATATGATGGAACGCATAAGGAAAGATATAAACAAAAGAATGTAATTAAGATTCAAAAAATAAACCTTTAAATTTGCAACAAATGGATCTTCAACAAAAATGCTGAAAGAATTGAGTAGGAAAAGTAGTCTTTTCAATAACTTGCTGTGGGACCATGGGGTATACACAGACAAAATAATCAAGTATCACTTTATCAGACCATAAACAATAATTAGCTTACAATGGATTATATACCTAAATATATGATCTAAAACTATAAAAGTCTTAGAACACTGAAGTAAGTCTTCATGAAATTTAGTTAGGCAATGATGTCTTATGATAGGAAACAAAAGCTCAAGTAAAAAATAAAAATACATAAATTAATAAAATTAATAACTTTGGTGTTACATATGGTATCACTAAGAAAAGTGAAAAGACAACACACAGAATGAGAAAAAAAGATTCCAAACCATGCATAGTCCTTTAGAGTTAAAAGACAATCTTCATGTCCCACACTTCATCTAATTTTCATTCCATTCTTAGAGGGTAGGTATGCTGAAGATTACCCTTCTGACTTTTAATATACCTTTTGGAGGGTCAGTGAGGTCCACTAAGTGAAAGATTCTGGATTAAATCTCAGCTTTTCTGCCTACCAATGGTCTCCCTAGTAAACTACCATTGAAGGTGGTAGAATAAGTATGTTATATGCGGTGAATGGTTGGAGATGAGGATGAGTGGATAAAGGAAATAGAGCAAAGTAAGTGTTTTGGATAGGAATGGAGGGAGATCTATATGGGTATATGTAGTCATATAGGTTTTAAAGAACACATTTATGAGCTCAAATGTGATTGTGGTAGCAACAGGAAAACTACTTGGAAACTACTAGGAAAACCATACTTGGTTTATGGAAAATAGTAGACAATATTTCACACCTAGCTTTAGAGTTGGCAAAGCCAGGGTAAATATGGCAAGCTATGTAATTTCCCTGGATCTGAGTTTCCTTATCTTTAGAGATAAAGTACTTATCCCTTCCATCACCAAAGTTTTATCGTGACCAGAAAGGATGACTGTGATAATGTCTATGAGATGCACACAGCCAGCTCTCCATCAAGAGCAGTGGCTCTGATTATAATCCTAAATAAAGTGAAATAGAAACTATGTTTCAAGTTGGTTAACCTGGAAACAATGTAAAAAAGAAGGGAAACATGAGACCTTGGGTCAAGGGAAAAAATAATGTGGCATCATTTCAACATATAAAATTCTACTCTTCTCCTTCATATCTTTTACTGGCTTCCCATTGCATTTGTGTACAGTAAGGTGGCTTGAATGGCCTGGTCACCTTTATAAGTAAGCCAAAACCTAAGCCAGAGACAATTCCTGCAAGTAACTCAAGGTTAAGAAGGGAACCAGTCACAAATAGCCAACTACACTTTCACAAGTAATGCAACCGCTTCAGCTATAGCCAAACAAATAATTTCTTGCTTTGCTTCCCACCTTCTCTATAAAAACTGGGCCTCCTAGCTTCTATGGATGGAGCTGCCCTACTTCCTGTTTCATATTGCCGAACTGGAATTAATGTTTATTGAAATAAAATTCCTCAATTAAAAAAAAAGATTCCAAATTATGTCTGATAACAAAATTGTATCTAGAATGTATAAAAAGTGTTACATCTCAGTAATAAAAAGACAAATAACCCAAATGAAAAACGGGTGAGGCATTCAAATAAATGTTTCTCCAATGATGGTATGCAATTGGACAATCAGCATATGAAAACACATTTAACATTATTAAGGAAATTAAAGTCAAACCACTAGGAGATACAGTTCACCCCCACTAGAACTGGTGTAATAAAAAAGATACTATATACTGCTGAATGTGAAGATAGGAAGGAATTGGAATGCCCATACATTCTTGTTGGGAATGTAAAATAGTGTAGTCACATGGGAAGACAATTTAGCAGTCCCTAAAAATGTTAAACACTAAGTTGCTTTATGAATTAGCAAGGCACATTCAATATTCAAAAATCAAACTGAGTAATCTGCTGTATTAGTGGGCTAAAGAAGAAATATATAGTCCTATCAATTGATGCAGAAACCATACTTAACAAAATCCAACACTCATTCATGACAAAACTGTCAATAATTTAAGAATTAAAAAAAAAAAAAAACACCTCACCCTGAGAGAGAGCATCTATGAAACCATACAAGCTAACATGATATTTACAGTAGTGGAATAAATGTTTTTCCCCATTTATGAACAAGGCAAGAATATCCACTCTCATTCTTACTGAGCACAGTACTAGAAGGTAAATGTCATACATGGTGAAAATGAAAAAATAAAACTATACCTATTTGCCAATGAAATGATTAAAAAAATCAAAATGAATCTGCAGAAAACTCCTAGAAAGAATGTATGAGTTTAGCTAGATTATAGGATACAAAACCAATACAGAATATTCATTTGCATTTCCACATACTAACAATAAACATGAGGAAACAAAAATTTAAAAAACACATACATTCAAAATCTTGACACAGAAAAGCATATATTTTGGCAAAAAATTAACAAAACATGTACAGAATCTATATGCTAGAAATCAGAAAATGTTGCTGATTTGAATCAAAGAAGATTTAAATATATGGAGAGAAATAATGTGTTCAAGGATTCACGGACCCCATGATCATGAAAGACTCCTCATAGCAGAGAGTTTAGTTCTCACCCAAGCTGACATATAGATTGAATCTGATATTCATCAAAATACTAGCAATTTTATAGACATAGATGAGAATATTCTAAAGCAAAGTCTCTGGTGCTAGACTAGCCAAAGTATCATTGAATGTATGAGCATTCCAATTCCTTCACATCTTCATAGTCAGCTGTATGCTTTTTGTAGATCAAGATGAGTTAACTTCCATTTATTCTTAAATTGTCAAAAGTTTTGTCAGAAATGAATACAGTATTGGTTGTAATACTGTACTAGTTTTCCAAGGTGTTACCATTGAAGGATAGTGTATAAAGGACACATAGGATCTATCTGTGTTGACCTTTACAAGTGCATGTCAATCTAAAATTTACTCAGAAAGTTTTTTGAGAAGAAAAAAACATTATATACAGGCAAAAGTATATTTGAATGTCCTTCATGGTGTTCTTAAAATATGGTGGTGATATTTATGTGCACAGTATTATACTATAAATATGTATAGTATGCATGTGCAAACTTTTAGTATTTTACCATGTATAATAGCTTCCATGTTGCAAACCAGAATCTGAAACAGGCCAAAAAGAAAAATAACACATACATATATAGTTTTTGCCTTCAAGGATTTTGCAGGCTAGGAAGATAATGAGACATATAGAAATGACTGTGGTACAGGGCACTATATGGCAAAATACATGAAAGACATACTCGCATTTACCATGTAAGCAAAGAAGGGAAATAGCAATGCTTTTGGGAAAAGTCCATGGAACACCGGTCTTTTGTGGTAATCTTTAAGGATAAGACAATTGTTATAAACCTAAATTTGTAGTGGGGATAAAATAAGGAAGAAAGAAACAGCTTAACCAAGGGTATAAAAGCATGAAACATGAGATGGCAAAATACATTGATTTCTTTCAAATCAATAACTAAATGTGATGATGTCAGGAAAAAAAAAACAGAGCCAGATTTTAGAAGGTCTTGAATGCCAAATTAAGAATTTTATATTCATCCCATACATGGTTAGAGTCATTTAAGATGTTTCAATAAGACTGCACATATATAAACTAGGAAATCTGATAAAAAAAGCATGCATATATAAAAACTTTCCATTATATTCGAAAAAAATGAATTAAGAATTATGAAAAAGAAAAGTTATTTTAACAAATAACTCTGTTATCTTGTGATTTAAAAACCAAAAGTCTTCCATAATTAGGGTACAAAAGGTCTTCTATAGTTAGGCTATTGAAATATTCTAGTCCAGAGGAATTGAGATTTGCATGGTCTTTGAAAGAACTGAGTTGAACTGAGTTGAAAAAGATGAAATGCAAGGGTCACTTATGTCAAGGAATTTGAAATGGAGCCTGAAAACCATCGAGGAGGTGGGCTTTATGCACATCCTCACTGGTGGAACCATGAACTTTTGAACTCGGCCAAACCACAGATGCTTCAAGGATTCTGCCTGAAAAACCCTCAGCTTGCTGTAGTAACAGACTTTTTCATAGTGATAGCCCTAAAAACCAATTATGTTTAGCCAAGATTAGTTTCCTGCTGCCAACACCAATCAAAATTTCTTTGTAAACAACATATACAAGCAATTCCTTTTGTCTTTAAAAACCTTTAACCCTTTGCTTCTGCCTTTATTCTCAGTCGAGATGGATTCAAGAGCCCTTCTGTTTTGTAAGTTCAGTGAGGGAAGGACTCATAGTCTCTGTTTAGGGCTTTTAGCATTTTGCAAGGTGTCTGGAATGGAACAACACATCAATATCTATTTTATTTATTTATTATTTTTTAAAGATTTGTTTATTTGAGAGAGAGTGTGGGTGGGGGAAGGGGCAGAGGGAGAAGGTGAGAGAGAACCTCAAGCAGACTCCCCACTGAGTGCAGTGCCTGTTGTTGTGAGGCTTGATCTCATGACTCTGAGATGATGAACTGAGCCCAAATTAAGAGTCAGCTTTGTTGTTGTTGTTGTTGTTTGTTTTTTGTTTAAAGATTTTATTTATTTGATAAACAGAGATCACAAGTAGGCAGAGCAGCAGGCAGAGAGAGAGGGAGGAAGCAGGCTCCCTGCTGAGCAGAAAGCCCCATGCAGGCCTGGATCCCAGGACCCTGAGGCCATGACCTGAGCCGAAGGTAGAGGCTTTAACCCACTGAGCCACTCAGGCTCCCCAAGAGTCAGCTTCTTAACTGACTGAGCTACCAATATGTATTTTATTTTATCTTATTATTTTTTATTTTTTATTTTTTTTTTATTTTTTTTTATTTTTTATAAACATATATTTTTATCCCCAGGGGTACAGGTCTGTGAATCACCAGGTTTACACACTTCACAGCACTCACCAAATCACATGCCCTCCCCAATGTCCATAATCCCAACCCCTTCTCCCAAACCCCCTCCCCCCGGCAACCCTCAGTTTGTTTTGTGAGATTAAGAGTCACTTATGGTTTGTCTCCCTCCCAATCCCAGCTTGTTTCATTTATTCTTCTTCTACCCACTTAAGCCTCCATGTTGCATCACCACTTCCTCATATCAGGGAGATCATATGATAGTTGTCTTTCTCTGCTTGACTTATTTCGCTAAGCATGATACGCTCTAGTTCCATCCATGTTGTTGCAAATGGCAAGATTTCATTTCTTTTGATGGCTGCATAGTATTCCATTGTGTATATATACCACATCTTCTTGATCCATTCATCTGTTGATGGACATCTAGGTTCTTTCCATAGTTTGGCTATTGTGGACATTGCTGCTATAAACATTCGGGTGCATGTGCCCCTTTGGATCACTACATTTGTATCTTTAGGGTAAATACCCAATAGTGCAATTGCTGGGTCATAGGGCAGTTCTATTTTCAACATTTTGAGGAACCTCCATGCTGTTTTCCAGAGTGGCTGCACCAGCTTGCATTCCCACCAAGAGTGTAGGAGGGTTCCCCTTTCTCCGCATCCTCGCCAGCATCTGTCATTTCCTGACTTGTTGATTTTAGCCATTCTGACTGGTGTGAGGTGATATCTCATTGTGGTTTTGATTTGTATTTCCCTGATGCCGAGTGATATGGAGCACTTTTTCATGTGTCTGTTGGCCATCTGGATGTCTTCTTTGCAGAAATGTCTGTTCATGTCCTCTGCCCATTTCTTGATTGGATTATTTGTTCTTTGGGTGTTGAGTTTGCTAAGTTCTTTATAGATTCTGGACACTAGTCCTTTATCTGATATGTCGTTTGCAAATATCTTCTCCCATTCTGTCAGTTGTCTTTTGATTTTGTTAACTGTTTCCTTTGCTGTGCAAAAGCTTTTGATCTTGATGAAATCCCAGTAGTTCATTTTTTCCCTTGCTTCCCTTGCCTTTTGCATTGTTCCTAGGAAGATGTTGCTGCGGCAGAGGTCGAAGAGGTTGCTGCCCGTGTTCTCCTCAAGGATTTTGATGGATTCCTTTCGTACATTGAGGTCCTTCATCCATTTTGAGTCTATTTTCGTGTGTGGTGTAAGGAAATGGTCCAATTTCATTTTTCTGCATGTGGCTGTCCAGTTTTCCCAGCACCATTTATTGAAGAGGCTGTCTTTTTTCCATTGGACATTCTTTCCTGCTTTGTCGAAGATTAGTTGACCATAGATTTGAGGGTCTATTTCTGGGCTCTCTATTCTGTTCCATTGATCTATGTGTCTGTTTTTGTGCCAGTACCATGCTGTCTTGATGATGACAGCTTTGTAATAGAGCTTGAAGTCTGGAATTGTGATGCCACTAACGTTGGCTTTCTTTTTCAATATCCCATTGGCTATTCGAGGTCTTTTCTGGTTCCATATAAATTTTAGCATTATTTGTTCCATTTCTTTGAAAAAGATGGATGGTACTTTGATAGGAATTGCATTAAATGTGTAGATTGCTTTAGGTAGCATAGACATTTTCACAATATTTATTCTTCCAATCCAGGAGCATGGAACATTTTTCCATTTCTTTGTGTCTTCCTCAATTTCTTTCATGAGTACTTTATAGTTTTCTGAGTATAGATTCTGTGTCTCTTTGGTTAGGCTTATTCCTAGGTATCTTATGGTTTTGGATGCAATTGTAAATGGGATTGACTCCTTAATATCTCTTTCTTCTGTCTTGCTGTTGGTGTAGAGAAATGCAACTGATTTCTGTGCATTGATTTTATATCCTGACACTTTACTGAATTCCTGTATAAGTTCTAGCAGTTTTGGAGTGGAGTCTTTTGGGTTTTCCACATATAGTATCATATCATCTGCGAAGAGTGATAATTTGACTTCTTCTTTGCCGATTTGGATGCCTTTAATTTCCTTTTGTTGTCTGATTGCTGAGGCTAGGACCTCTAGTACGATGTTGAATAGCAGTGGTGATAATGGACATCCCTGCCGTGTTCCTGACCTTAGTGGAAAAGCTTTCAGTTTTTCTCCATTGAGAATGATATTTGCGGTGGGTTTTATTTTTTAAATCTATTTATTTGACAATGAGAGAGGGAAAACAAACAAGGGAAGTGGGAGAAGGGAGAGCCGGGAACCCAATGTGCGGCTAGATCCCAGGACCCTGGGATCATGACCTGAGCTGAAAGCAGACACTTAGTGACTGAGCCACCCAGGCACCCCTCAGTGTGTATTTTAATGAATTATGAATGCACACACATTAAATAGAATCACTAAGCTTAGTGAATATTGATTTTGTGTGTCAAAGAGAAAGGGAAGATGTAAAAGCAAATCTGTTGAGGCACTGGTGTATGTGTCCTGTGAATTATGAGACAATCACAGCTCAGCTGTTTGCAGTGCCTTTGGGCATAGCTGGAATAAGGTGAAAGTTACTTTAAATATGCTCTTGCTGCCTCTGTTATTGCTACTTAGAAACACTCAGTCAGAGTCAGAGAAATAGATGAACCTGGTTATTTTTTCTGAGGGAGAACATGAGATACTATGTACCAAATTCGAATCAACAATGAATGTTTTGAGCTTGGATGATTAAACGGAATAACAATATCCCTGGCAAACATGATTTGAGGTAAGATTATAGAAGTGTGTGAGAAATGGAAAGTATTAAAAATGTGTTCATTTTTGGTATTTCATCCCTAACCCTTTCTGAAGATGCATTATTATGCCAACAAACTGAGAATAATGATGGCAACATTTACTGAACAAGTACAAACAGTATAAATTTCCTTTTTAATGCACCATATTTCCCATGTTTATCTGGATCTCAGAAATTTTTTATGTCCCAATTCATTGTGGGTTTTTTTTTTTTTTCACTTGTTTTTAAAATAACAAATATTTTTTGCATCCGCTTAAAGTTTGAAGCTCTGGGAGGCTTTCTGGTAGTGAATAGGCAGGGACATCATTTTAATCAGCTCTAGATGAGCTGTTTCTTTTACTCATTATATTTTTAGGGGTTTGTTTTATACCTACATAGATTTCTTATAGCAATTTGCTTTCCAAGAATTAAATTACTGGCTAAAAATTTAAGGTATAATTCAGTTTTTTTTTTTCATCAGGATGATTCAATTGAGTTTAATTAGGGAGTTAGCTATTTGTACTTGAGCTTACTTTCTAAACATCTATTCTCTGAAAATCCTACAGTTAAGATTATTTGGGAGCTTCTTGTGTTTAAGTTAAGGTATGTACTATGCATACTCAGCTATAGTATTACCCATTTGTCAATTAATTGCTGATTGTTATGGTTTTCTCAATGTTCACTTGTTTAGTTTGTACTACATTTCCCTGAATGCTCACTCTGTATAATGCTGGTTAGGGTGGGCAGTAAAGAATATCCTTTTGCAAGATTTGGGGGGCAGAGGTGAAGCCACAACTTCTGTGTAGCTCCCACATATAGTTTGCTTCCCTGCTGGCTGACCTTGTTGGCCTGAATTAGTGGTCAGGGTTGTGACTGACATCTTCCCCTGAATCCTCTAGCATCTTTGTTTTCTTGGCCAAGTGTGTACACTTAGCTTTATAACAAAGACCCCTGACTTCTGGAAGGCCCCCATACCATTAAGATCAACATAATAAGAACTGAGAGGGAAAAGCAGCTGTAATTATAATAACAAAACAATATGTAGTATATTAAATAGTTAAGTGTTACAGAGTAAATTGAAACATTGATATCAGTGTTATGAAGATAGGAAGGGCTAAAAGGGTTTAGACACACATTTCAATTTCAAACAGGAACGTCAGTGTGGGTCTCCTGGAGATGAATTTAAATAAAAGCTTTAAGCAAGTGAGAGGATTAACAACGTCAATGAAGAATATTTTATATCTTGGAAAAGCCATGCCAAGGCCCTACAGTGAGTTTATGACTGATATGCTGAGCCATGGCAAGGAAGCCTGAATGGTGGGAATGATGGGAGAAAGGGAGAAGATAAGAAAGAGAGTCAGACATTTAATGGGGAAGCACCAGGAAGAATATTATCTGATGACTAGGGATCTTTTACTAGAGATAGGGCTTATGGTGGAGTGAGGTTGGAACCATCTTTGGGTTTGAATTAAATATGGACATGGTCAGACCAAACATTTTTAGAAATTCATCCCACTTGCTGTAGGAAAAATTGACATGAGTGGCTCAAGTCAAGTCCTAAAATCAGTAAAAAGCATACAGTAGCCATGTGAACATTATGATGGTTCCTGACGAGGGTGATTGCAGAGGAGGTGGTGGGAAAAGTTAGTATATGGATGCTCTTTTTAGTAAGGTCTACAGCATTCTTTAATGGATTAGATGTGAGGTTGACTAAGAGAGACAACCCAATACCTTTAGCCCTTTGAATCAGGAAGTTGCTATCCCTGGAGATGAGGAAGGCTCTGAGTGTAACCTATTTTGTCAGTAATATCAGAGGTTTATTTTTTGATAGGTTAAATTAAAAATACTTTTAGATATCCAAAGTAAAGTTTCTAATAGGAGCGGAATATAATTTTTCAAAGAGTACTAATGAGTTTGAATAGCTGCCTGTTGGAGAATCAGAATACAGAGAGGTTCTAAACTCTGATAAAAATCAAAACTTTTAGATTAAAGTTTGTTCTACTTATTTATGTTAAAAAAATCAAAACTTTTAGATTTTAAAAATCAAATCTTTTAGATTTTGTTTAAAGACAAGTGTTTATAAGTTGCCAGGTCAAAGCATCCCCTGACAAATATAGGTAAACAATGCCTGTTATAAATTCATGAAGCTGTTCCATGGAACAATGTGGCAAGTGATAACTGGTAGCGTATACCATATAAGCAAAGCAAATTTAGGAAAATCCAGACTTAAAAATTAATACTGAATTGTTATATGTTGAAAAATATTATTTAAAGAATTCATAAGCCCTGATGTATCAAATGCGTTTTCATGTTAAACAAATCTTTTCAAGAACATAGCCATTGATTGTAGAAAGGTATCCCTGTGTCTTATAGTAATGTTTTCTTAGTAGACCCATGTATAATGGGATCAGATATGGGAGAACAGAACAGTCCTAAAATGAGGAATGCAAATTAAATGCAAAATGAGACACCACTACACATCTATTAGAACAGATAAACTTTTAAAAACACCTAATGATAAAACATTAACAATAAAACATATCTCACTATCATTTTTCTTTTTCTCTCCTCCTAAACCATGCACATTTTTACAGGGAAAAGCTCTTCTAGTCATTAAACCACTAATGATTGCTAGGCATTGCTCTAGAGGCTGATATTGGTGAAGGAACAGAGAATAACATTTTGACTAGGAGTTTGCACACCAATAAGAAGAGATTGGTAATATAGACATAAGCTAGTAATAACATCGACTGTGACATTTTCTGTAAAACAAAACCAAATGGGTAGCAAGGTAGAGATGTGCCAATTTATGTAGGGAAAACCAAAGATAACCAAGTTATATAAAGACAACAACAAAAAAAATGTAATGAAAGACCAAGAAGTAGTCCTCCACAAGCATTCTAGTCATAGCCCAAATGGGATAAAAGGATGGAAAAAGGCATGGTTCCCTTAGCCAGACTTCTCTGAGTTGTCCTGACATGAACAACTATTTAAATCAATAGACTTTATTTTTTAAAAGAGTTTTAGGTTTAGATAAAGATTGAGCAAATACTACAGAAAAGTTCCACACACTCCCTCTGCACATAGTTTATCTTCCTATTAGCCACTTCTATTATTAGTGGAATACATTTGTTATAATTAACGACCCAATATATTATTATTAACTAAAATCCATAGTTTACACTAAGGTCGACATTTTGTGTTGTACAGGTCTGTAAGCTTTGACATATGTATAATATCATATATATATATATATATATATATATATATATATAATTATAGCATCATGTAGAATAGTTTCAGCACTCTAAAAACCAACTGTGCTTCACCTGTTCAGTCCCAGCCACCTCCAAAATTCCTGGCAAGCATTAATCTTTTATTGTCTCTATGGCTTTGCCTTTTCCAAAAATTCATATAGTTGGAATCATAATGTAGCTTCTTAAGATTGGCTTCTTTCACTTAGTAATATGCATTTAACATTCCCCATATCTTTTTTTTCCCCCATGTCTTTTATATAAATTGATGTCTCATTTCTTTTTTTGCTGAATGATATTTCATTGTATGGATGTACCACGATTTATTTGCCAGCTTACCTAGAAGGGCACGTTTGTTGCTTCTAGTTTGTGCTGGTTACACGTAAAGCTGCCACAAGTGTTTGTGTGCAGTTCTTTGTGGAGTTATATGTTTTCAAATCAGTTGGGTAGTGCTATAGGCTCGCTTGATCATATGGTAATACTATACTTATCTTCATAAGAAACTTCAAAGCTGTCTCCCAAAGTGGCTGTACCATTGTATATTCCCACGGATGATGAATGAAAGTTCCTGGTACTCTACCTACATCCTCACCAGAATATTTTATTATTAGGTGTTTTTAAAAGTTTATCTGTTCTAATAGATGTGTAGTGGTATCTCATTTTGCATTTAATTTTCATTCCTCATTTTAGGACTGTATGTTCTGTTCTCCTAATCTGTGAGTCTTTTCCTGCACCACTGTCGCATACAACTTTATAGTAAATCATGAAGTCATATAGTGTGAGTTGCCCAATTTGTTCTTTAGTGTCGTTTTGGCTATTCTGAGTCTTCTGTCATTTCATGTAAACTTTAGAGCCAGCATGTCTGTATCCACAAAATATCTTGTAATTTTGATTGGGATTGCAATGAATCTACAGATCAAATAGACCTGTCATCCTAACAATTTTGAGTCTTTCAAAAGCACTGAAGTGATTTATAAATGTTAATTAGATCCAGTTGATCAATGGTCCTCTTCAGTTCAGCCATGTCCTTATAATTTTCTGTCTCCTGTAATTTTATTTATTCATTTGACAGAGAGAGAGGACAAGCTGGGGGAACAGCAGGCAGAGGAAGAGAGAGAAGCAGGCTCCCCACTGAGCAAGGAGCCTGATGTGGGGCTCAATCCCAGAACCCTGGGATTATGACCTGAGACTAAGGCAGACACTTAACTGACTAAGCCACCCAGGAACCCTTAACCCACTTTTACATATTACCAAAATACTTCACAAGTAGTGCAGGTACCTTATAACCCTTACAAGAGAGTGATTCATTAGTCCTCACTCTCTTTGTTGTGACATTGCCATAATTCATTTAATGTGCTATCATCACCTAGTACATGGTTGCTATTGTTACTTTATACAGTTACCTATTAGATCAATTTGGATATGGAAAATAAAATACTTTATCATTTTTGATGTTCTTTCTTTATGTAGATCTAAGTTTTACATATATCATTTTCCTTCTGTCTGATGAACTTCTTTTAATATTTCTTGCAATGTAAATCCATTGAGAAAAATCCCTTCAGTTTTTACTTGTCTGAGAAAGTCCATATTTTTCCTTCACTTTTGAAAGATAATTTCACTGGATACATAATCTGTGATGGTATTTTTTTCAATACTTGAAATATCACCCTTTTGCTTTGTGGTGTCTGATGAGAAACACAATATAATTCTTACCCATGTTACTCTATAAGTAAGATGTTTTGCTCCCCTCTGTCTTTTTTCAAGATATACTCTTTGTTTTTGTTCTCTGAAGTTTGAATTTAATATGCCCAGGCATAAATTTTTTAGTGTTCATCTTGCTTAGTGTTTTTAGAATTTCTTGTATCTGTGGTTTGGTTTCTGTCATTAGAAAATTCAGAGCCATTATTACTTCAAATATTTCTTCTATGTTCTCTTTTCCTTCTGAAATTTCAATTATGCATGAGTGACAACTATTGTACTGGTTTCACAGTTCTTTTTTAAAATTTAAATTCAGTTAATTAACATTTAGTGTATTATTTGGTTAAGGGGTACAGGACTGTGATTCATCAATCTTATATAATACCCAGTGCTCATTACAACACATACCCTCCCCAGTGTCCATCACCCTGTTAACCCATTCTCCTAGCCCCTCCCCTCCAGTAACCCTCAGTTTGTTTCCTAAGGTTAAGAGTCTCTTACAGTTTGTCTCCCTCTCTGGTTTCCTTTTGTTTCACTTTTTCCTCTCTTCCCCTAAATTCTCAGATCTCCTGGGGTGCCTTCATCTCTTTCCTTTCAGTTTGGGAGGTTTCTATTAGCATATCTTCAAGCTCACTGATTCTTACCTCAATCATGTTCAGTATACCAATAAGCCCATATATATTTTTTTTAATTTTACTTTTTCAGTGTTCCAAATTTTTCAGTTAGTGCTTAACAAATTTCATTGTTTATGCATACTTTTTAATAATATTTTTTAGCTATTAAGGTAGTGAGTGTCAAGAGATTGTAGTGAGGCAATGACTCACTGAATCCTTCCATTAACTATTAATTAATAAAGATGCAAAGTTCTGATATTTTGCTAATTAACTAAACAGAATTGATCTGATTTATTTTTTTTCTTACAGATCTTAAAACTGAATTAACATCTTTCTTTCTTTCTTTCTTTCTTTAACTTACCCAGGAAACAATGAATTTAACAGTATAATAGGAAACTAAGATTTGCTTTCTCCCACCTCTCATTTTTCATAGTTTAAAAGTATCAGGACTAATTGGATAAGATAATGACTTAATCTATAAATCTTAATTCTGTATACTATTTTTATCTATTTATGTTGTGGAATGACCAGCATACCATGCATTTCTGTATTTTGCTTCCTCTCTACCTAATCTGTTTACTCAATATCAACAGTAAAATTTTTGTTTGCAATTATCTGTAATGTATAAATTATTACAAACTAGAAACTGTCTTTCATGAAAAGAGGCTTTCCATAAAATAGTCAAACTAGAAATTGATTATGTTAACATAATAAATAAGTTCAGTTAGTGCTTAACATTCTTTTAAATACAAAAAGCTATTGTGGCTGTGCCTGATCATAGAAAGTTTTTCAGAAGTTTCAAGAGAATCATATGTAGTTTTGAGAGGAAAACCATAAGATGAAATAATTTTATATGTAAAGTTAGGTAGACATATGATTTCAATTTATTTTGAGTGAGTAATAGATGTCATAAAATGGAATTTAAAACACCATTAAACAATTATGAGATATGGTCCAAGGTTGATGTAAATAGTTGTTTATTTTTTGTCCAGAGGTGTAGACATTTTACAAACTTTTTCTAAATCCTATTTCAGAATTATATAGTTAATGCATTCAGAGAAATACTAAACATTTCTGTGAAATGCCCTGTTTCTAGTATTATTGATGGTTATGGAAGACACCTACCCAGGACCCTGAGATCATGACATGAGCCGAAGGCAGCGGCTTAACCCACTGAGCCACCCAGGTGCCCCTAAAATTTCACCATTTTTAAAAAATTAAGTGTTGATGCTTATGGAAGACACCTAATCAGGACCTATATTAATTAACAAAAATTAACTTTATGAACTGTTCTTTCTCCAAATTTTGAAAGTATGATTTTATACACAATTGAGCATAATACTTCCCAAATACATGTCATTTCTCTGACAACTTAGTCATTTCTAGCCCTTCACTCCTTGAAATTGCAAGATTTTTTTTTATTGATTTTGCACTTTGTCTCTTCCTATTGATTTGACCTTGTGATGTGTTTTCTGCTTCATTAAAAGTATGATAATGAGACTTGCTTAATTGAAATAGAAATCTCCTCAGAACTCCCTGTGATTGAATTTATTGTGAATCATAAACAAGGATTCTTAAAGATAAACAAACTTTGAATGTTGATTCACAGCTAAATGCTGAGGCTGTTAAGGGTTGCTTATTTGTCAAATAAACTCTGTTATATGAAACCTTCTGGGGAAACATCAGTGGACTCTAAATCAATAATCTCAAGCATGAAGGAGAAAAAAATAAGAAAGAAAAATGAATAAAGAAGAATGTAGAACTCTTTAAATGTGTACATTGAATCAAAATAATTACATATCTGGGGAAATAAATAGCAGGCGCATTTCTATTAGCTACAATGTTTCAAGTAAAGTAAATATGCTCTTATCTCGAATTCTTAATGTCCAGGAGAGCAGTTTAGGGTTATTAGACTGCCATTTTCTGCTACAGAAATTCCAGGAATATTTTTAACATTGTTGAAGTTCTCTTGGGGATCATTCTTATCATTCATATCATGTTATTGCTATAAAATCTACCATGGCTTACATAATAATTTATAATACAGTATGAGTTTAGGACATGAGAGGATACTTTCAAATATTTTCACGTATCTGCCCTTTACACACTTGCCTAACCACTATTTACTGGAAACTTAATGGGTGCATAGAAACCATGAAGAAAAGCATGGTTCCTTACCTAAATAATCTATAATCTAATTGAGAATCACGAGTGTTCGGTAAAATTAGTAAGAGTGTGAATAGAGCAAACTAAAAAGCTCCAAATAAAATCAATGAGATCAGATGATACTAAGAAAACTCTTTGAAGATGCTGTGATTTCAGTATGTTATTCCTCTTTTTGGTTCTAAAAAAAAAAATGGGAGAAGCATTATAAAGTTTTGAATTAATATTTTTAAACATCAACTTGATGAATTTTACCAAAACACTTTTTTACTTACTCACTGTATAATGGAATGAATAAATAGACAAAAAAGTAACAACTAGGAATAGTTTGCTGTTTTAATCTCCTTAGTTCATGTTTTTCATATGTATATTTGTACTTGTTTTGAAAGTTTATCATAAAAGAGGCAATCTTTAAGTTTTGAATATTCCATTTATTTTGTGTAAATTCACTTTTTTTGGTCATCACTCTTTCCAAAGTCCTTTGATAGTAGTACTCTGTTTATATGGATTCAGTTGTTACCACAGTTTTAAGCACTTTCTTCAAGGTCACATGAGTACTGTACTTCTGTGCTTTTCTGGTTGAGCAAGTTTGTAGTTTCCTTGATGTCTATGTACAATAATTTGAGTTGCATATATTTTTGTTTTTAATAAACTTGTTTTTTTTAAAACAGTTTCAGACTTAGAAAAACTTAAAATATGGTATGGAGTTCCGATGGCATCCCCTGTTATTAAGAGCATATTAGTATGGTGCACTTGTTAAAATTAATGAACTAATATTGTTACATTAATATTAAATAGAGTCCATAGTTATTTAGATTTCCTTAGGTGCCCTGTTCTGTTCCGTGACCCTATCTAGGATATCACATAGCATCATTCATCATGTCTGTTAAACTTTTCTTGGTTGGTACAATTTCTTTGCCTTTGTTGACCTTGAAGTTTGAGGAGTACTTGTCAGTATTTAGTAGAATGCTTCTCTATTGGAAGTGGTTTGAAATTTTGCTCATGAAAAGAATGGGTGTGTAGGTTTTGGTGGAGAAGACCACAGAGATAATGTGCTTTTTCATCACATCTAACCAAGCACACATAATTATCAACATAACTTATCACTATTGATGGGTTACAATATATTACTAATTTGCTATTTTATTGTTCGAATTGTTCTTGGTCTTGACCACTGGAAACTCTGTTAGCTGACTCCTGTATCCCTTTGGCATCCCTCCATCAATGTGCATGTATTTGTGTTTTAGTACTTCCTTACTTTATTGCACTATAAGATGCTCTGGTCTTACCTTGTATATTTCTTATCCCAATCCTAGAATCGGCCATTTCTCTAAAGAGCCCTCATTCATTTGACTAGAGAATGATATTAGAAAACAAGGTCTGAACATTAAATCTGTCATGGGTACTAAATGCCATTTCATTTGGTTCTCCCAGCTAACAGTAAAAGGGATTGTATTTATACACAGTAATTCATATACCTGTATTTGTATAGAGCTAAATGAGATCTTATGATGTCTCCACAACTATTATGTTGCTACATGAATTTTTATAGCCTCTAGACACCTTGTTATATGTGAATCCCCTCTCCCAGAGTGAGATCTGTCTCCCACCATTTTCTGAATTATTCAATTCTAGTATACATTTATAGCAGTATCAGAACTGTTAAGCATTACCCCTTGGGCAAAACATTAATGATTACACCACGCTGCTTATGTGCAGGTTCTTTTGCCCCAAACTTTTAGTCGAAGACTCTCCTGACATCCAGAGTTTCTTAAACCAACAACTTTTTCCTTCAGCGACATCGTTGTCACATTTTGGATTTCATCCTAGTTTTTCCTGACCACTTAAATTATTTTTAAAACATTTTCATACATTAAAGTTTACTCTTTGTGTTTGGCAGTAAAGAATGTGGCCTCACTCAGAGAGAGGTCTGGCCTTTGTCCAGGCTTCTGGGAGGTAACCTCTAAAGCTTTTGGTATATTCTGAGTGATAGGAATATCTTTGTTATTTATGGCAAACCGCTTTGAGCACAGTTGGTAGTTTATGCTAAGAAGGTGACTACTCAGGTAGCCTGGCTACACTTGATGTTCTTAGGATGGAAATTGCCAGAAAGCCCAACCATATGATTTACTGTGGGCTTTGGGTAACATAGTAACAGGTCAGCCTGGATTCTAGGCTCAACCATGTAGACAATCAATGGTTAGATAATGAAGGCTGTGGACACTGAAGCAGGGTGAGATGCCCAGGGTGGCAATAGTCTGTGCTGTTTGTCATCTATCAGTTCTGGGAGAAAAAACTTTCTGAAGACAATGCCAGCTTCATATTTGGAACCCTCCTACATTCTACCCTATGTGTCTGTTCCCTGGGCTGATTTTAATGCATCCTTCCTCTGTAATAAGTGTATTCATAAATAGAATAGATTTTGGTGAGATATGTGCAACTTCCTATCAGTTTTTGAAACTGAAAGTAATTTTGGAAACCCCAAATGTAGTTTGTGTCAGAAATGTGAGTGGTCTTATGTGGAAACTGTGCTCTCAAACTTGATACGTGGACGCTAACTTCTTGTAGTTGGGTTTAAAAGTTTTTGGTAGACTTGGCAACCTGGAAGGCTATGCACAGTGTTTCCAACTTGGGGAAATGCTCTACAGTTCTGTGAATTTTGATGAATGCATAGAGCCATATAGCTATCATTACCTTATCATAAAGAGTAGTTTTGCTGCCCTAAGATATCCCTTGTGCTTCACTATTGGTAACATACCCCCCTCAGGAAATCTCTGGGCATCTCTGATTTTTTTATTGTCTCCATAGAGTTGTATTTTCCAGAATGCTATGTTATAGGATCATACAATATATACCTTTTGCAGACTGGTATTTTCCCTTGGTGATATGCATTTAAGATTCTTCCATGTCTTTTCATGACTTGATAGATAATTTTTAAATTACTGAATAATATTACATTGTATTGACATACCATCTTTGTTTATCTTGTCATGTATCAAAAGACATGTTGCTTCCTGTTTCTAGCATATATGCCATAAATATTTGCATGCAATTTTTTTGCATAAACATAAGTTTCAATACAAGTGGATTAATTGCTTGATCAAATGGTAAGACTAAGTTATACTTAGTAAGGGACTGTCAAACTGTCTTGTCAGTTTTCTTTTTTTTCTTTTTTGTATTTTGGAGATTTTAAAATGAATATGATAGTATCTGATTATTGTTTTAATTTGTAAGTGCCAAATGGAAATTTATGTTTAGAATATTTGCATATACTTATTTATCTTCTCTACATCTCTTGGTGAGATGCTTATTGAATCTATTGTCCATGTTTTAATTGGATCGTTTTGGATACAAATCTTAGATGTGTTTGGAATTTTCTTTCATTTGGTTAGTATTTCCTCCCATGTGGTTTATATTTGTTTTACTTTAGCAGTGTATTTTGCATATTAGAATTTTTTAATAAAGTTCAACTTACCACCTTTTTACTCAAATATCGTGCTCTTTTTAGAAAAGTTTTATTTGTTTATTTGACAAAGAGAGATAGAGAGCACAAACAGGGAAAGGGGCAGAGGGAGAGAGAGAAGCAGACTCCCCACTGAGCAGAGAGCAGACCTGGGGCTCACTCCCAGGACCATGATCAGGATCATGACCTGAGACAAAAGCAGACACTTAAATTACTGAGCCACCCAGGTGCTCAACACCCCCTGCTAAACACTCTTTGCCAAATCTGAGTTCCATTGGATTTTCTCTTATGTTTTCTTCTACAGGTTTTATAGATTTAGGTAATATAATCCATTTTGAGCTAATTTTTATGAGTGGTATAAAGTATGTCTATATTCATGCTTTTGCATTTGATGTCCAATTGTTCCAGCATAGTTTGTCAAACAGACTATTAGTCCCCCATTGAATTATACTTCTGTTTTGTCAAAGATCTGTTGATTATATTGTATGGATCTATTTCTGGGCTGTCTATTCTGTCCCATTGATCCACATGTCTATTTTTTCACAACCACATTCTCTTGATTACTATAGCTCTGTAGTAAGTTTTAGTGTCTGGTATTTTGAGTTCTCCAACTGTTTTTCTTTGTGTTGTTTTGACTATTTTTATTTATTTAAAAATGTTTTATTTATTTATTTGACAGAAAGAGAGAGACATCACAAGTAGGCAAAAAGGCAGGCAGAGATAGAGCGAGAAGCAGGCTCCTCACTGAGCAGAGATCCTGATGCAGGGGTCAATGCAGGGGTCAATGACCCAAAGCAAAGACAGAGGCTTAACCACCTGAACCACCCAGATGCCTCTGTTTTGGCCATTTTGATTCTTTGCATTTCCAAACATTCTTAAGGATCTGTTTATGAATGCACTGAATCTGCAGATTATGTTGGGAAGAATTAACATCTTAATGGTATTATATCTTTCTTTCTGTGAGCATGGAACATCTCACTATCATTTCAGATTTTTTAAATAAATTTATTTACTCAGATTTCTGTAGTTTTTCTGATTTAGATCTTATGTTTATTTTGTCAAGTTTATAACTTAAGTATTCATTTTTTTAATTATTGATTTAAATGATATTTTGTTTATAATGCCAAACTACAATTGTCCATTACTGGTGTATTATAAAGCAGTTGACTTGAGTATATTAACCTTATGAACTTACTTGTAATTATTTATTAGTTTCAGGAATTTTTTGTCATATAATTGGGACTGTCTTGCATACACAACTATGTTAATTACAAGCAGCCATTATCATTTCTTCTTTCCTAATCTGTATCAATTTTTTAAAAATATTTTATTTATTTGACAGACAGAAATCACAAGTAGGCAGAGAGGCAGGCAGCTAGAGAGAGGAGGAAGCAGACTCCCTGCAGAGGAAAGAGCCTAATGTGGGGCTCGATCCCAGGCCCCTGGCCCACTGAGGCACCCCACAATCTGTATCAATTTTATTTACTTTTCCTGTCTTATTGCATAAGTAGGTCTTTCACTACAGTGTTGAGCAGGAATGGTGAGGGAAAGCATTTTGCTTTGTTCCTGATCATAGGGGAAAATATGTAATTTTTCACCATTGAGTATGATGTTAGCTATAGGTTTTTCATACACTTTCATACACTCTTTAAACACTCTTTTAATTTGCTGACAATTTTTACTATGAATGGATGCTATATTTTGCCCACCATTATTTCTAAACACTTTATTTATTTATTTATTTGAGATAGAGAGAGAGAGAGCATGAACAGAGGCAGAGACAAAGTGGAAAAGGAGAAGGAATCAAGCAGTCTCCCTGCTGAGTGCAGAGGCCAATGATGAGCTGGATTCCATGACCCTGAGATCATGACTTGAGCTGAAACCAATCTACTGAGTCACCCAGACACCCCTTTTCCACTGTTATTTCTGAATCTATTAACACGATCCTATGGTGGTTGTTTTTTAATGTGTTGCTATGATGGAATTATATTAATTTGTTTTTGAATGTTGAAGGAGCATTCATACCTGGAATAAATCTCATTTGGTTGTGTGGGTTATGTTTTACTATTCTTTAAATGAATTATTGAATTTCAATTGCTAATTTCTTTCCGAGTCCACATGTTCTTTATTCAGAATTGTATAAATCCTTATCATTGCCTTTGTGTACTTTTTCTATGTACATGTGTGATGCTAGCTTGATTTTGCAGAATCCTTCTTTTTTCTTAATAGCTTAACTAGAATTTCATATATTTATATCTATATATACACACATACACAAAAAAATATTATCTGAAGGTTATATAGATAGCTCACAGTAACATTTTCTTGCAAAATACATTTTAATACATCTCATCAAGTAGGAGGTACTGTATTTTAGGCACAATAATTATCCTTTAGTTAAAAGTTTTTCTACTTTCACTTATTTAATTGTTTTATATTTTTACTTGCCTTTTCCCCCCTTTTTGCAAATCTTTCCTTTATATTAGGTATGAAAATTATTTTTATTATGCTTCTCATTTTTAATAGTGTTTGTTTGCTTTAAAATGTTATTTTGAACCTCAATGAATTCCTTGAGATTGGCAAATTCTCTTTTCATTTCATTCTATTTTTTTTTTAAATTTTCTCACTCTTAAACTCTTCCTATATGGAATTCAAGTGCTTACTAATCTGATAGTAAAACAAGTGTTTAAATTTCTCTCAGCATCTTGAATTATGTTATGTTCATTTGTCTCATTAATAACACGGTTCTTACATTCTGTTGGTTTTCTACTTCAATATTGTGTTTGCATAACATATTTGCCAGGTTCTTTAACTCACCTCTGTTAACACCTTATGTTCAGTACTTTCTTTTGTTCTGATACAGTATGACAGATTTATCAGTTCTTTTCCTACTTTATGCATGACATCCTTTCTCTCTTTCTATCTGACTTGTACCTTAAAGCCTATGCTGTGCTCTTTTCTGTCTACTTATTTATATATACCTTGAAGGAATGATAGGGGTGGGTGATAGCATCAACAGAATGGGGGTATCCAAGTGGAAGTGGCCACATAAAAGCATATTGTCATTGCTAGAATACCAGAACTTCACGTTCTTTCTGGTATTATCATTTTAAAGTGCTCCCCACTAATATTTTTTCAACCTATTTGGAGGCTATATCTATTTCAATGTGACAAATCTCGAGTTTTGGTTTTCTTTGTTTGCTTAATGTCAGTGTATATTATAAGAACCTTCACCTCTACAGTCATTCTTGGCATTTTTTTTTATCCCTAACTCACCTATTTCTCTCCACCAGTAACTTATTTTATGCTTCCATTAAAAAATAAGACCATAAAACAGTAGCCACAATTTTCTTTTCTTGAGATCTGGAGTATTAGGGGGATTCCTTACATTGCTACCATACACCTGTATCTCTTAGAAATTGTGAAGGAAGTGTTAAGATCTGAGTTGGTCTGGGTGTCTGTTTAGTCCCTCAATTTACTTTTTATCCTTTTTTATTAATTTCTAAAGTTAATTACATTATGTTAATTCTGATATACGGGTTGGGGTGCAGGTTTTCTTATTTTTCTGTCCAAAAATCCTCTTCTCCTTTCTCATCAGTTAACTCATTCTCTCCTTACTGTGTTCTAATCTGCTTAAGTTCTTCCAGTTCTATTAGCATGTTTCTTCCTCTGACTTCTATTGAAACATGGGTTTTCCTCTCATCTTCATTTTTTCCCTCCCTGTGTAATCACTTCCATGCTTACTGTCTCAAACATGTGTCAGGTTAAAGTCTCTTTCTCAACATCTAAGCCTACTGTCCACTTCCCATTGAAAGATACCATATGGGACCTTATTTTTTGTTCCCCCTATTATTGTTCTTTCCCTGTTTTGTTTTGTTTGTTTGTTGGTCTTCATGAATGAAACCACTCCACCAGGAAGTCTGAAAGGTAAACTCATTCCCTCTTACCTTTGTGCGCAATAGTGCCAGTCACTGACTCAGAACAGTACCTAGTCCAGAGGACTGGCTTGGGTCACTTTTCTTAGCAAGAACCAAGATGCCTATGGTCTAGTTGTTGCCTGTCTCCACATATAAAACAATACCCAAGGCTTTTAACCATGAAATTAGTTACAAACCCATGGTCAGTTGCCTGCTTTCTGCCTCTTTCCAAGTTTATAAACCCTTCATGTTATACCTAACTGGTCTTCCTCCTTCCAGAGTCATCACCATCTGATCCAGCTTCTACATTGCTTGATTGATATTTTTAACACATAGTCCCAAGTATGCTATTTTCCTTGCATAAGCACTTAACTAACTTTCTACCACTGGAACCTGAGTCCAGACCCTGAAAAATCTTTAAAACCTCTTGTTCTCCTCATTAATCCTTTATTCCGTATTGCCTGCTACTGGCCTTTAACCACATTCAGCAGCAAATTCAAAAATTATTTCATGATGCAGAGGCTTAAGTGGGTAGAAGAATAAATGAAACAAGATGGGATTGGGAGGGAGACAAACCATAAGTGACTCTTAATCTCACAAAACAAACTGAGGGTTGCCGGGGGGGAGGGGGTTGGGGAGAAGGGGGTGGGATTATGGACATTGGGGAGGGTATGTGATTTGGTGAGTGCTGTGAAGTGTGTAAACCTGGTGATTCACAGACCTGGGGATAAAAATATATGTATATAAAAAATATATGTTTATAAAAAATAAAAAATTTAAAAAAAAAAAATTATTTCATGAAAATTTTGTTATGCTCACTGGCACTCCCAATATCTGCTGTGTTTTTTCTACTCATCTGTGTCCATCTGGCTCTCCCTTGTTTATTATATTGCCAGTCTCGTTGTGCATATCATCGCTATGATGCCTTTTCTCACTCCCTGCCTGTTATCTACTTTCTCCTTTGTCTTCCTCCAAGTATGGCATTCATATTGTGGACGTTCAAGAACTGTAAATCTCTGGGCGCATGGGTGGCTCAGTGGGTTAAGCCGCTGCCTTCGGCTCAGGTCATGATCTCCGGATCCTGGGATCGAGTCCCATATCGGCTCTCTGCTCAGCACGGAGCCTGCTTCCTCCTCTCTCTCTCTCTGCCTGCCTCTGCCTACTTGTGATCTCTCTGTCAAATAAATAAAATCTTAAAAAAAAAAAAAAAAGAACTGTAAATCTCTTTAGGAAAAGAACAGGATGTGCTTGTTTATTTAAATTTTTTCTTTCTAGTTGTTAGATGAATGCCAGTCATACAGTAAGACAGAATGGAATGATATTAATGAATGAAATATATGTTCTAAGCTCTGAAGAAGAATTCATTTATTGAAGAGTAACAGTTTGGGAGTGCCTGGGTAGCTCAGTTGGTTAAGCAACTGCCTTCAGCTCAGGTCATTATCCTGGAGTCCCAGGATCGAGTCCCATATTAGGTTCCCTGCTCATTACAGAGTCTGTTTCTCCCTCTGACCCTTCCCACCCCCTCGTGCTCTCTCTCTCTCTCTCATTCTTTCTCTCTCTCAAATAAATAAATAAAATTTACAAAAATGAGGAGTAACAATTTGGGTTTCTAAAAAAAAATTAAAACTACACACACCTAGATTTTTCATATTATCTAAATACAATATTCATATTCATATTATCTAAATACAATACCTCATATTTCGTATTGGTTTAGAAAAAAAAATAATTAACCCAGTCAAATAACAAAACATATTTTCCATAGGTTTAAATTGTATGCCATTGATTTATTGATTTAATTGGTTTAACTTATTAGAAATCAATGATGTACACCATTTATTTCCCCATAATTAAAGACATATTTTCTATAATGGGAAACTCTATACTTTATACTGCTCTTCTTTGAGAGCAAAGAAAATCCTTGGTTTTTCTCTCATGAACCAAACACTTTGCATTTGTACTCAGTAGGTCCTCACTGAACTAAACTGTTCACTTCAAGACAATACAACTGTCTGGGGAACACATGGGTTCAGAAACATCGAAGATTTTATGCAATAAGCTTTGCTCTAAAGTTATAAAATGCTGTTTAAGGTCCTCTGGATAATAAAGGGTAGGATAAATAGAATGATTTCCTGTTATACAATGAAATGACATTGAAATATATGACTATTTTTGTCATTTCAGAAGTTAATGTACTTAACACTTTAGTCTTATGCCAAAAGGGATAATTTATCTTTTAATTACCACCCAAGTATCACATGTTTAAGGTTGCTAACATTAATCTACAGTGTCTCTTCTTTTTAAATTAAGCATGGCAATTTTACCCTTTTCTTGTCAGAAGAGCAGGGCTGAGTTCTAAGGTTCTATCTCTTTAATAGAAAAATGTAACATACAGTTTCAGAATGTGACCAACTGGAAAGTAGGAATTTGATTCTGATGCTGTTCTAAATTTTGCTTTGGAAGATTTTTTTAAAGTATCAAAATGGTAAAGCTCAACCTTTAGACTTGTAATAATTAAAATGCATATAATAAGCTTAGCTAGATGATTCTTATATAAATACCTCAGTCTTTTGTTCTACAGGATGTGGAAAATAAAGTGACATAAAACCTAATCATGTGCTGTTATGTTTATGGGAATCCAGGTAAAACTTCAGTAGATAATACATCAATTTTAGTGAATCTTACAGCATTGTCTCCTAAGTTATCATTGAGTAGCATGTACAAATCTCCAATTCATGAATGCTTCAGTGCCCATGACTCTTCTGTAGAGCAATAAAACATAACAGCCTCAGAAAGTGCAAATATGCAGTCAGTGGCTAAAGTAGATCGTTTCCTTTTGCTTCTACCTCAGTTATGATGAAATATTGTTGTGTACTATTAAATAGTTCCCATACATCATTGCATTACTGACACCCCTAAAGTTCTTTAATATTTACTTATTTGAACTTAAAGAAATATGAAACTAGAATGTAAATTATATCTGGCAGGAAACTTCGTCTGTTTTGTTCTTGCTGTATTTTCAGTGACTCTAATGGCAGAATAATGAATAGTTACTGAATGAATATTAACGAAAGGAGAAGCCAAATAGGTTTACCATGGGTACAGTCAGGACGGATGCCAGAAAACAAAACAAAACAAAACAAACAAACAAACGAACAAAAAACGGGTGAAATTGGTTGAGCATTCACCTTCCTGTAGGATACCTATGTTTCTTTCATTTTATAGCAAGGGAATATATGGTATATACATCTAGTGAGTTTGAGGTTCCTCAAAAATGTACTAAAAAATTTAGATGACCATGAACATCAGTCCTGTAGAGTGTGTGTATGATTAAGGTCCCTTCATTATTTAGTTCTTTCACTGAGAGCAGAACCCTCACTGTTTGGAGTATACTTTGACCTCTCGGAAAGGGCAGCTTTATATCTCATGTGGGCTGAGAACCTTTTCTGATGTATTCTGTCAAGCTTATGTTCCCCTTCTGTGCCAAGGTTTCTCCAAATCCTGCTTATTTTAGGCATCTGGAATTACTCTAATAAACAAACCATCTTATGTGCTTTGACAGTTTTTATATTATTTCTCTTTATTCATCACGACTTTTAAAAAAAGTACCGTAACTCAGATTTCAGAATGCCATTGTGAATGCCAAATGGTTCTTAAGAGAGGATTTTTTTTCATTCTTTGTAATCAAAATAATTACAGCACAATTTATACCAATGTTCACTGGTGTATTTTCTATGTAATATTGGACCACTGCAGGAAAACGTCATTGTTAGGATTACTGGGGCTATAGAAAAGTTGCTGTCTAACTGCACAATCTATTTTTCAGAAACTTTGGGGTTATAGTTTTCAGAGATATGTTAAGTTCTTTCAAATTTGTACATCCCATGCCCCTAAATATGACCATGTTAGCACACATATGTTACTCCATTGCCTTTATTTGTCTTCATGTTTGTCGGTTCTTTTTGTTCTTCTTGAGAATGGGTCTAGGAATTTACCCATTCATTGACTCTTACTCATTTTTGCATGTGTGCACTTCATTCAGTTAATCCATAATGAGTGTTTATAATGCATTCCTCCAAACTCTGAGGTTTTGGCAGAGAACAAAATGACCAAATATATTTCATCAGGTGTCGTACTACTAGACATAGACAGATACATGTAAATACATAATAAACATATATGTAAATGTATAATAAAATACCAGGTCTATGAAGTAAAAACAGAGCACAGGATAGAGTCTGAATGGTACTATTTTTTTTTAAGATTTTATTTATTTATTTGACAGACAGAGATCACAAGTAGGCAGAGAGGTAAGCAGAGAAAGAGAAGGAAGCAGGCTGCCTGCTGAGTAGAGAGCCCAATGTGGGGCTTGATCCCAGGACCCTGGGATCATGACCTGAGCTGAAGGCAGAGGCTTTAACCCACTGAGCCACCCAGGCGCCCTGAATGGTACTATTTTTAAAAGTGTGGTCAGTGAAGAGCTCTGAGGCAAGTGATTTGAGCAGAGACCTGAATTAGGTGGGGAGCAAGCTATGTCAATATTTAGGAGAAAACTTCACCAGGTACAAGAAAAAGGTTGTATCTATGTCATGTAGTAGAAAGCTTGCTTTGTGGCTTGAGGATCAAGGATATAATGAATGGGAAATGAAATAGTAGGAATGACATTGAAAAGGATGCAGAGCCAGATTGTTGAAGCCCTCCTAGACTATGCTAAGGATTTGGAATTTTTATTGTGTGTGATAGAGTCAACACAGGTTTTGGACAAGATGTAACACGACCAAAGGGTTGATTTTTTTGTTGTGTTTTGCCTAATTACTCTGGTTATTATGTGGAGAACAGACTGTGAAGAGGGAAGAATGGAATCAGAGCTTTCAGTTGGGAGAATTATAGAATAATCAAGTGATAGTTGTTTGTGTGCTAGACAAGGGTGTTAGGAATAAAGTTAAATAGAAGGGATAGTTGGGGGGTGCCTGGGTGGCTCAGTGGGTTAAAGCCTCTGCCTTCGGCTCAGGTCATGGTCTCAGGGTCCTGGGATCGAGCCCCGCTTTAGGCTCTCTGGTCAGTGGAGAGCATGTTTCCCCCTGTCTCTCTGCCTGCCTTTCTGCTCACTTGTGGTTTCTCTCTCTCTGTCAAATAAGTAAATAAAATCTTTTGAAAAATAATTTAAAAAAAGAAGGGATAGTTGGGATATATTTTGAAGACAGAGAAGATAAGATTTGTTGCTAGATTGGACCTGAGAAGTGAGAGAGAGGAAGGCATCAGGATGACTCCTAGTGTTTTGGACTGGCCAATATAGAGATATTTATTGGAGTAGAGAAGGGTTTGTGGTCGAAAGCAGAATGGGGGAGGTTTTGTGTTGTTTTGAGTGCTCAGTGTGAAATGCTATTATATGTGTAATGGAAATAGGTGGTTAACCTGAGTCTGGAGTTCGTAGCAGAAGTTGATCCTAGACAGACAAATGTGGGAGATGCCAGTGATGTAGATGGAATCTAAAACTGTGGACATGGTTGATACCATCCAGGGAGTAATACTGACAGGAGAGGAACAGAGGGTCAGGGATAGGGAAGTTGAGTGGTCACCAGATTAGGAAAGCAGAAGGAATATTCCAGGCTGATATAATATATAACAGGTGTAGTTGAGAAAAGGACTCATTTGAAGACAGGACAAACCAATTGGAGTAAACTGCAGAACAGAGAGTGTGATATGAAATGAGCAGAAGGAAGGAACAAAGCAGGTGCTAAGTTGAGATGAAGCTGATTAGTGACTGACTGAAGGATTTTTTACTGGCAATTAGTAACATATTCAATTGTTTCTTTAAAATCCATCTAATTGGGGGAACCTGGGTGGCTCAGATGGTTAAGCATCTGCATTTGGCTCAGGTCATGATCCCAGGTCCTGGGATTGAGTCCTGTGCTGGGCTCCCAGCTCAGCAGAGAGTCTGCTTCTCCCTTTCCCTCTGCTTCTCCTATTGCTTGTTCTCTCTCTGTCTCTCTTTCTAACTCTCTTGAATGAAAAAATAAAATCTAATTGAATTGTGAAAACTTGTTTAGGGAGGTGAAGAGAAGGGGCAGATAAACTGAGCATTCAAGAAGTGCAGGTGAGAGGTGGTTGATCTTGGGCCCTGATGGTGACTGTAGAAAGAGAAAAGTGAGGTATTTGAAAGAAAATGAGAAGACTCAGGTCAGGTTGCTAGTCTGAGTGCTTGGAAGAAGTTATTATCTGTTGAGAGTGAAACCACTCATACATGGAAGAAGCATCACAAATTTGATGTGTCTCTTGTCAGGTGGGTGTTTTGGTATTTGGGAGAAAAACTAGATGCATATTCTGATTTTTAATCATCTACAATATACAGTTGACAATTAAAGCCAAAGGGGTAAATGAGCTTTCTCTGTGAGTGCATAGAATTAGGGGAAGCAAGCACTGGAGGAAAAGCCATGTCCAACAGTATTTGAGACAGATGGAGAACAAAAGAGATGGAGAAGGAGCAGACAGAGATCTGAGATAAAACCCAGTGGATTCTGACCACAGAAACAAACAAAGAAAAACAACATACAAGAGCCTCGTTTTCAGGGCATTGAATGTAGGCAGTATTCATGAGGTCCCAAAATTGTGCTCCTAACCAATTTGCTCCTTAGAATATCTTATGTATGAGAGTCTATTGTGCATCTTATAGAATTGATTGTGGAATTGGGACATCCAGAATGTTGTGTCAGTGTATTAGTTTGCTAGACATATGGCTTGGTTTAACCACCAAATAAATGTATTTTCTCAAATGTCCTGAGGTTAAGGCCTGAGATCAAGGTGTGAAGCAGCATAGGATTTCTTCTGGGGCCACTTTCCTTGGCTTCGGATGGCCCTCTTTTTGTGTCCTCACAGTGTCTTGCCTCTGTCCTCATTGTCCTAATATATTTTTATAAAGATGCTAGTCATATTGGATTAGGGCCCACCCTAAAAACTCCCTTTTAACTTAGTTACCTATTTAAAGACTTTATCTCCAAATATACTCATATTCTGAGTTATTTCAATATGGGAGGTTTAAGATTTCAACACATGAATTTGGGGGAAACATAACATATCCCATCATAGTCACATTACATAAAATCCAAAATTTATAGGATTTATGACTTGAAAGGAAAAAAACTTAAAATTTGTCTAGAAGTCATTCTGTATGTAGCATCTTTTTTTTACAGATTCACATTATTTATTTATTTATTTATTTATTTAGATTATTTTTTTATTTATTTATTTTAAGGCTTTTAATAAAATTGTTTATTTTTTATAAACATATATTTTTATCCCCAGGGGTACAGGTCTGTGAATCGCCAGGTTTACACACTTCACAGCACTCACCAAAGCACATACCCTCCCCAATGTCCATAACCCCACCCCCTTTCTCCCAACCTCCCTCCCCCCAGCAACCCTCAGTTTGTTTTGTAAGATTAAGAGTCACTTATGGTTTGTCTCCCTCCCAATCCCATCTTGTTTCATTGATTCTTCTTCTTACAACTTTACTATTCCTAAAGAAAAAGTAATTTATACTTCTGTATTGCTGGAGAGGATGTTTAATCAAGAAAAAATTATGACATAATTTATGATACCTTAATTTAACATCTGTTATTAGGAAATGTGGAAGAATGGGTCAAGTTGTGAACAGGTGCCCACGGCACTCTCTCTTCTACCCCCAAATCTATAAAATAATGAAAAGAAAAGAACAGAATAAATCTTTTGCTAAAAAAAAGCTAAGAACAAGTGAAAAAAGTGAAAAGGTCAGATCAATAGACTAGATGATTACATCTCTAATAACACATTAATGATTGCATTTGTGCAGAGTTCAGTTAGTGCTAACCCAGATTCAATAAATATAAGAAGCAGAAAGAGCTCAGGAGCCACTGAACAGACTTCAAGGAGCAGTGTTTGATACAGGTAGTATGTTTAACTACTGCAGAAAAGCAACCAGTCAGATGTTTGTAAATATAATAGACAGGTATATTTTGAGGAATGGACTCGTGCTTATGGAAATTTGAGCCCAAAATCTGCAGTTCAACTGTGAAGGCCTATAGGCTGGAGAAAAGAGCCTAAACTGCAGTTCTATTCCTAAAGCCATCTGCAGGAAGAATTCCTTTTTTGCTTAGGGAGGTCGTTCTTTTGTTCTAGTCATGCCTTCAGCGAGTTGGAGTATTGGATAAGGCACACCCACATTGCACAGGGTAATCAGCTTGACTCAAAGTCCACCAATTTAAATGTTAATTTCATCCAAAACACTTTCACAGAAACTTCAAGAATAATGTTGAAACACATATCTGAGCATCATGGCCCAGCTGACACACAAAATTAACCATTACAGCAATCTGTTTCTCCTCTACTGCTGCTTACTTGCAGCAAAGCATAAATCAGGGAGGAGGCCAGTGTGGCTGATGAACAGGTCAGCGGTTCAAGTGGCCACTGTCCTGCCAAGAGCCCCTTTTCCCTGGGCTAGACAGTGGGCTCTAAATCACTCCTTCCACCAATATGTCACAGCTCTTCCCTCAGTAGCCAGGTACTAAAGAGATGAAAGCAGTCAGATGAATAAAATCTTTTTATAAAAGTCATTTTGTACAGATCATATACTCATGGATGTACTAGATTCTGAGAAAGAAACAATTTAAGACAACATCTACTTCCAAAGCATTTAGAAATGTTAACAAAAAGGCAAAGGCAATAAAATCAAGCCTAGGAATAAAGTACATTTTTAAAGGCTATGATTTAAATACTAAATAATAATATACATTTTTTATTATAATCCAGCTCATGGTAAAAGAATGAAGTACAACTAATTTTAACATTGGTAGGCAGTTGAGTTGTGGAAATGCTCTGTGCTTTCTACTGCCACTTCAAGCACTCATAAAATTTCCACACCCCTGTTTGTTAAAAAAATACCCAAAACATACATATATATATATGTGTGTGTGTATATACATATGTGTGTGTATATATATACACACACACATTTTTTGTTTATGTCCTAATATATATACATATATATACACATTATATATATGCATATATATAATGATACACATACACTATATTTTTTGTGTACTATGCTAGAACATACACTGTATGTGCATAAAGTATTAACAGTTTCCCTGAAAACTCTGTAACATAAATAAATAGGGAGGCCTGGGTGCCTAGTTGATTAATTGTCTACTTTTGGCTTAGGTCATAATCCCGGGGTTTGGGGATTGACTCCTGCACTGGGCTTCCTGCTCAGTGGGGATCCTGCTTCTCCCTCTCCCTCTCCTGTTCACCCTGCTTGTGCTCTCTCTCTTTCTCTCTGTCAAATAAATAAATAAATCTTAAAAAAATAAAATAAATAATATCTTATTTGAAAGAGTTTTTGCATTTAACAAAATAGGTGAATAATTTCTTTGAAATAAAAGTTCTATTCTAAACCAGTGTGCCATTAATAGGATTTGTAGTTTTAACTGAGATGTGGTTTCCCAGCTGCCACCACAGATCCATTGATCTGACTCATCTGCATTATCGAATCATAGACTCTTCTTTTTTGTGATAGGTTAAAGGGAGAAAACATGACTGTCAGTGAATACTGATGCAAATCATTTTCACAATGTTAATTATCCTCATTCTGTGGAGATTCTTAACTGCCACATTCTTTGCACAGCTATTCAAATGTCAATTTAAAGAAAATTTAGAAACTTCAAGAATCCCCATATACTATTCATAAAAAATAAAGCACTAAAGACACTAATATCTTTAGATAAATGTTTCCCTGTTGAATCAAATCCATTCTAGAGATTTCAATTCCTGATTGTTAATAAAGAAAGTCTCAATCTACAAAGTACGTCTAATGCATGTGGATCCTATGATGGCATTAAGCATGTGCTTATCTCATTAATAGGATCTGAAACAGGAAAATGTGTTAAGGTATTTAAGAAGATTTTAAGATCTGAAGCTATTTAGGATTGAGTTTGTTCTCCTCCAGACCCAAGCACAGCACCATCTTTTGCATTTTAGTTAAAGGAGAGGACACTAGTAATGGAAAGGGTGGGTTATAAGTGGCAATGAGTCCAAACTTCATGTCATCTCTGAGGACATAAACAATCCTTCCTTTAAATAGTGAGTACAAGAAGAACTGCCTAAACAGGTGCCCCTCTTATCCCATAAATCCATCTCAAGATTTTTTACTCATCAACTTGACTCTGGGTTCCTTAATAGGAGAGTCCAATATCATTTATGCCATTAGTGCTTGGCATAGCTCAGAACACACGGTAATCCCCAGTGCATGTTTATGGTTTTCTATTGCATGGATGCAAATATTTCTTAAATTAACTACAGAAATGGAATGGGAAACTTTTAAGCAATTCATTATGGAGTTTAGGAGTAGTGCAGTAGGAGGAGCTACTGGTATGAGGTGATAGAGCTTTGGTAGTAGAGTTGGTTGGTATACCTGGCTTTTTTGACAGCAATCATTCAGTCAATAACCACATGTCTGGTATGTGGGAACACTCTGCTAGAGGAGGAGAAAGTGAATGTAAGTAAAATATTGCTTTTATTGTCAGAGTAATAGAATAGCGTTGAGGAGGGAAGAACACAGATCCTTTACGTCATTATCCTGTTCAAAAGCTAAAACATCCCTAGCAAGGACCAGACTCCCCTACTCATTGGCTGGCTTTACCAGTGCTCCTGAATTTCACTCCCTTAAACGGGTGCTCCTGACACACTGGCCACTTTTTCCATGCCTTTCCTTCTCAACATCTAATCACATGTTCCTTCTGCTTGACATATTTTTCACATCAACTGCTAATCATTCCTCAAGAAGACACTCCTTCTGGCTTCTTTCCAATGGTTAGCTAATTTTTTTCAGTTCTCATTAAAAAAGTTATTTCCGGGGCACCTGGGTGGCTTAGTCATTAAGCATCTGCCTTCAGCTCAGCTTGTGATCCCAGGGTCCCGGGATTGAGCCTGCATCCAGCTCCCTGCTCAGCAGGAGGCCTGCTTCTCCCTCTCCCACTCCCTCTGCTTCTGTTCCCTCTCTCACTGTCTCTCTCTGTGTCAAATAAATAAATAAAATTTTAAAAAAAAGTTATTTCCTTGAGGATGTAGATCATTATGCTAATAAGAAATGAGAAGTGAAATAGCATATGCCCTGTTACTCCTAATGCTTCTTAGCAGGTTCATTCCTCCTGTTTGTTACCTCCTGTGTTGTTCTTTCAGAACAATCTGACAATCTTAATTATTCAAGTAAAAGCTGATTATATATTTATTAAATTATAAGTTATAAGAAAGCAGAGATCAACTTCTGCTATACCTAGCATATGGTAAATATATAGGTATGTGTGTCTATACATGAGAGGACAGAACATTATGTTTGTGTAAGAATGGACATGCTTACAGAAGTGACGAGGAAAGGCATTTCCATCAGACTAGGGTATCAGGAAAGGCTCCCGAGGAGGCTGAGATGTTCAGAGTGGGGAGTTTTGCATTATGAGACAGTAGGTAACAGTTTTGTCTCCAGAATCACATTGCCTGGGTTTGTCACTTTACTATGTAATATTTGCGAGTACAGCTCTTAGAAGGTCCTCAATAAAAACTACCTAATTACTTATTCATTACTTATTACTTATTCACAAGCTAATTACTTATTCGTTATCACTTTGATGCCATAGCTGGTCATAGCTAGTGAACTCTGTCAAAATAATTGTTCTTTGACTCATCCATTTACTGAACAGAAGTTTACTGAATGTCAACTCTGAGCATTGTGTTAGATTCAATTCTAAACAAGATACCCGCATCTTAAATCATGTAGTGATTTTCACTTTTATGCCCATACTGTGCTAGATGCAAAGGTACAAGTATAAGCAAGAAACACTATCACAGGACCGAACTATTCCCCACTCCCCTGACCCATAGTGGCAACTTAAAGCACTTGCTGATTTACCTTTCATGTCTTTTTATAAATCTTGCCCACAGAACATAAGAAAAATGTCAGAAAAAGTAGTATAAAAACTTGGCAGCCTGTCTCTTTAAACAAAATTATTAAGTTTTTTATCTTAATTCCAGTGTAATTAACATACATTGCTACATTAGTTTCAGTTGTACAATATAGTGATTCCACAATTCTATACATTACTCAGTGTTCATCATAACAAGTGCATTCTTTAATCCCCATCATCTATTTCACTCTTCCCCCTACCCACCTCCCCTCTGGTAGCCATCAGTTTGTTCTCTATAGTTAAGGTCTGTTTCTTGGTTTCTCTTTCCTTTTTTCCCCTTTATTCATTTGTTTTCCATCTTAAATTCCACTTATGAATGAAATCATATGTTATCTGTCTTTCTCTGATTTATTTCACTTAGCATTATACTTCTAGTTCTATTTATGTCATTACAAATGGCAAGATTTCATTTTTCTATGGCTGAACAATATTCCATTATGTATATGTACCACATCTTCTTTCTCCACTCATTGATTGATGGACACTTGGGCTGCTTCCATAATTGGGCTATTTTAAATAATGCTGCAATAAAGAGCAGTGCATGCATTCCTTTGAATTAGTGTTTTTGTATTCTTTGGGTAAATACCCAATAGTGTGATTATTGGATTATAGGGTAGTTCTGCTTTCCATTTCCACTGTCTTCCATAGTGGCTGTGCCAGTGTGCATTCCTATCAACAGTGTACAAGTGTTCTTTTTTCTCCACATCTTCACCAACACCTGCTGTTTCTTGTGTTTTTGATTTTAGTCATCTCACAGGTATGAGGTGATATCACATTGTGGTTTCAATTTGCATTTCTCTGATGATGAGTGATGATGTTTTATGTTTTCTTGTGTGTGTTGGCCATCTGGATGTTCTCTTTGGAAAAATGTCTATTCATGTCATCTGTATGGCAGCTTATCTTTAAAACAGATTAATATGACCACATCACTATGAGAATTCCTTAATTGTATTTTTCAAATTATATATTATAAAATAGACTCTATATAGTACAAGTTCCAGTAACTTATACAATAAATCATCTCAAAACTTAGGAGCTTAAAACAGTAATAATCATTGTATTATATCTACAGGTTACTGAGAAGATTTGATAGGAGAAAGCTCAGCTCCAGGAATCTGCTTGGTTTCCTTATATTTGTTTCAAAAACGACAAACCAAAACAGTGGTGTGGATCTCTTTCTTTTCATGAAATTAAAGGACATACTCATGTGTCTTTTCACATAGTTTGGTTTAGGTACCTTGCAGTGAGGTGGCCATTCAGACATTCACATTGCTACTGAAGTCTTCCAAGGTATGTATTCCAGGGAACAAAGTAGAGACTGCACTGCCTTTCATGACAAAGCATCAGAAATCAAATAATGTTATTCCCACCATACTCTATTAGTCAAATGTCACAAAATCCTCCCCAGTTTTTTTTTTTCCTTTTAAAGATTTTATTTATTTATTTGACAGACAGAGATCACAAGTAGGCAGAGAGGCAGGCAGAGAGAGAGAGAAGGAAGCAGGCTCTCTGCTCAGCAGGGAGCCCGATGCCGGTCTCGATCCCGGGACCCTGGACCCTGGGTTCATGACCTGAGCCGAAGGCAGCAGCTTAACCCACTGAGCCACCCAGGCACCCAATCCTCCCCAGTTGTAAAGGGAATGGTCATAGGCCCCACCACTCGGTGGTAAGTGGGATAGTTTCACATTGCAAGAAGAATCTATGAGATGGGAGGTATTGTTGTCGACATATTTGCAAATACATCTGGCCATGTTGAAATTTCAGAAATTTTGTCCTGAAAGGTTCCTCCCTTTGCCTAAAAGGGTACATAAATATCTAGTGTTTGCATTTTATTTCTCTGACTTAGCAGATAGCTCTTCAAAAGTATTTTCCTTCATTTTCATTAGGGCATACCTTTGATTAGTAACTCAGAAAATGTGAATGAAAGAATTGCTTGATGTAGCTGAGTTTAATAAAGAAAATTATTCCACTTTTTGTCTTATCTCAATTCATGAATAAATTATTTTCTTTATTTTTGACGAAGTTATAATGAATATCTCTAAATACAAGAAGTAATAAACCTAAAAAGGTAAAGAAATAAATCTGATTTCAACAATAATATTGATGAATTAAACCATACTGGTAAATATTATTATGCAGTCAGAAATATAGAGAGTTGAAGAAGAACATTGAATCAGAAAGTATTCATGAACACGTATTTCTGAAAGTATATATGCACATAATACACAAGACACATTTTCAGGCATATATTCTAAGAGTGCAGTGTGGGACTTGAAATTGATTTAAACAAAAATTGATATACTAATAAATATCAACAATTAGAAAATTTCTCATATGGTTATAGATTAGGTAATTCAGACAACCCTTCCCATGGAGCAAAAATATACAGGGAAAAGGCTTATTAAAGAATCTAGATAGAGCTAAAAAAATAATGAACAATTACTAGAGTAAGATCTGGGAGACAGTGAATACTAATTAATGTATGCCGATGTAAAATTCCCCATCAGTACTTATTATTTTTTTTTGTATGAATTTGAGTTACTGGTGTCATTTCCTGTTAGCCTCAAAAAATTATTTTGGAAAAAAAATTATTTTGGTACCTTTTGTAAAGCAGGTATTATCAATAAAATCTATTTTTCTTTGTTTTGCATTATTTTTGCTTTGCCTTTATTTTGGAAAGATAGTTTTGTTTGATATATAATTTTTGGTTGGCATTTTAATTTTCATTCAACAGTTTGAATATGTCATTCTACTGCCTTCTTGCTTTCATTCATTCTAACGGGTAGTAAGATATTTAATATTGTGGTTTCCTTGTATGTGATGTGGTTATTTTTCTCTTGCTGTTTTCAAGATTTTTTTAATTGATGCTTGTTTATCAATAGTTTGACTCTGATATAGTTAAGTGTGGATGTTCTGTGTTTCTTTTTTGGAATTCATTGAGCTACTTGAATGCACAGACTAATATTTTTTATAAAAGGTGAGAAATTATCAACTGCTACTTTTCCAAATATTTTCTGCCCCCCTTTTTCTATTTTTAGGACTCCTATTGCACATATGTGTTTATGCTTGATGGAGTCCTATGGGCCTATGGGTCTCTATTTTTTTAATTCTCTGTAGTTTTTGTTCTTTAAATTGGATATTTTCTATTGATCTATCTTCAGGTTTATGGATTCTTTTTTGGCCAACTCAAATTTACTGTAATCCTCTCTATATTGAAATTTTAATTTCAACTATTATATCTGTTTGGTTCATTTTAAATAATATCTGGGGGCGCCTGGGTGGCCCCTCTGCCTTCGGCTCAGGTCATGATCTCAGGGTCCTGAGATGGAGCCCTACATCGGGCTCTCTGCTCAGCAGGGAGCCTGCTTGCCCCCACCCCGCCTGCCTCTCTGCCTACTTGTGATCTGTGCCTGTCTAATAAATAAATAAACCCTTAAAAATAAACCATAAGTGACTCTTAATCTCACAAAACAAACTGAGGGTTGCTGGGGGGAGAGGGTTTGGGAGAAGGGGGTGGGATTATGAACATTAGGGAAGGTATGTGCTTTGGTGAGTGCTGTGAAGTGTGTAAACCTGGTGATTCACAGACCTGTACCCCTGGGGATAAAAATATATGTTTATAAAAAATAAAAAAACTAATAAAATAAATAAATAAATAAATAAATAAATAATATCTGTCTCTTTATTGATAGTTTATTTTTGAATAATCATTTCCATCATAATTTCAATTAATTCTTTAAACATATCCTTTTTTTCTTTGGACATATTCATAATAGTAATTTGAAGTCATTTACTAGTATGTACAATAGCTGGAAGTTCTCTGGGAAGTTTCTATTGACTTCTTCTTCTTCTTCTTTGGGTCTCACTTTTATGATTCTATGAATATTTTGTTTTATTTATTTATTTCTGGAAACTGGAAATTTTATATTCTATTTTATGTTGCTTATAGTTTGTTTGTCATGTCCTCTATATTATTATAACTTTTGCTATTTTTTCTATTCTTCTTTTCTATTTTTTTGTCCTTTATATTTGAATGACTTGCCTGGACTGTTTCTGTATAACTGGCTTGCTGCAGCATTCATTCACTGAAGGCCCTGATTTTAACTTCTATTTCTTTTCTTTTCTTTTTTCTTTTTTCTTTCCTTCTTCCCTCACTCTCTTCTCTTTCTTTCATTCTATTTCTTTTTAAATATTTTATTTATTTATTCATTTCAGAGAGAGAGAGAGAGCATGCACAAGTGCAGAGGTAGAGTCAGAAAGAGAGGGAGAAGCAGACTCCCTTCTGAGCAGGCAGCCTGATGGGGCGCTTGATCCCTCCCTGGTCCTCAGCTGAAGGCAAACCCAACTGAACCACCCAGGTGCCCCATCTATCTTCCTCCCTCCCTCCCTTCCTTTCTTCCCTCTTTCCCCCTTCTCTTCTTTCCCTCCTTCCTTCCTTCTTCCTTCCTTCCTTCTTCTCTTCCTCCCTTTTCTCTCTCCCTCCCTCTCTTTGGTTTTCTTCCCTTCGACCCCTCCTTCCCTTCCCTTTCCTTTCATTTCCTTTCTTTTCTCTGAGCTTCTGAGGAGTTACCTGTAAATCAGCCTTGTTTAGGGATTCATCAGAGGTTGTGCTTAAGCATATATTATTTAGTGACACTTTGCAGATAGATCAGATCAGTGTAGGATATTGGGAAACGCATTCAATGTTGAGGCAATTTATAGCATATCTTAGCTTTTATTTTCTGCATGTGTTAGCTGCCTTGCTCAGCTGAAGAATTTCAGTTAGCTGTAGCTCTCTGCTCTCTCTTCTGAGATGACAGCCTTCTAGACAGCCAGGGATGCTGGGAGTTTCTCAAAGACCATTATGGTTGTTTTATCCCCAGATTGCCTTATCTTTTCAACTAATCTGTTCCTTGGCTTTCTCTGCTGTTTGTCAATGGGATGATGAGAGCTTTTGCTAACACCTCTGGTTATGTTCCCCCTGCCCCCCCCCCATATTTCCCTTGGAATCAAGACCTCTGTATCCTGAAGTGAGGTTACCAGTACTCATGACTTTCCTACCCTGGTAGGATTGGGCCACATGGAGCTGGGTGGGGACTTAAGAAAAGCTTGAAGTGACACTTGGGGTCTGCCATATCCCTCCTTATCTTCACCAGCCCTCTGTACTCCTTGCCCACATGATGCTCAGGAAGACCCTGGTACTCACAGCCTTGTTCTCCCTAGCTGTGGTTTACCTCATAATAATTCATTACTGACTTAGACTTGATCATTGACCTTGAGTTGATTAATGAACTTGAGTTGATTAATGCCCTTGAGTTGACTGCTGAACTAGAGTCCACTGCTGACCTTGAGTTGGCCACCACAGAGTTCGCTGCCCACCTGGAGTCATCCACCACTGCAGAGTCCACTGCCACCCTGGAGTCCCCTGCTGACTTGGAGTCCCCCACTAACCTGGAGTCCCCTAGTCACCTGAAGTCAACCACTGACCTGGAGTCCACAGCCACCCTGGAGGTCCCTGTTGACTTGGAGTCTACTTCAACCTAGAGTTCACCACTGACCTGAAGTCCACTGGTACCCCCGGGCCTCCCAGTGACCCAGAGTCCACTACCCCTCGGAGTCCCCCACTGACCTGAAGTCTCCCACTGATGTAGTCTCCATTAGTCATGTAGAATTGACCATGGATGTGTATTTTGCAGACATACAAGCTTTCAGATCATCTACAGAGGTGGCATAGATTTGAGGAAGCAATCACTAAAGCCATGGAAGATGTCACTGAAGCTCATTCAGAAGAGCCCATGATTAGAATACCAGATGAGCCAGGCACCTTTGTGGGATGCAATGAGTCCATCTCAGTACTTTTTAAAAATGAAACAGATTTTCCATTATTTGTGAACATCACTCTTCCAACCACAACTTTGTAAGAAGATTAGGAGATCCTGAATAAGATTCCATTCCACTATAGTATACTGACTAATTGTAAAGGACTAGTAAGACATAAGATGTACTAGCTGAAGATAAACAGAGTGACAGGAGTTATATCTACACAGAGGAGTGCTGTCTCTTAACCATGTCCCATCTTATAGGGGCTCAATAAATGAATTTTTTTGGAATTGAAAAAAAAAGAAAAAAGAAAAAGATCAGACAAAACATGAAAAATCCCAAATGTTTTTATGGAAGTTCAGCAAATTTCCTTGAATAAATGCATCATGATTAGTTGTATGATTTTGGTCAATTTTAAGAATAAGAATGGGGCGCCTGGGTGGCTCAGTGGGTTAAGCCGCTGCCTTCGGCTCAGGTCATGATCTCAGAGTCCTGGGATCGAGTCCCGCATCGGGCTCTCTGCTCAGCGGGGAGCCTGCTTCCCTCTCTCTCTCTGTCTGCCTCTCCATCTACTTGTGATTTCTCTGTCAAATAAATAAATAAAATCTTTAAAAAAAAAAAAAAGAATAAGAACTAATTTATTTTGACAATTTTTTTTGCAGTTTTATCATTGTTCTTTTAGAGATTTGCTGAAATGTCCACTTCCAGAATAACTAAAATATACATTCCAGACTAAAAATATTTGATGAATAAAATAATTAATATATTAATTAATATCCCACTTGGCAAAAATGTCTTGAGATGGCTCATTTTATTAACATGTTAAAATAATTCAGTGCTGTGATGCCTGCATAGCTCCGTCTGTTAAGCATCCCAGTCTTGATTTTTGGCTCATGTCATGATCTAAGGTTCTTGAGATCAAGCCCCAAATCAGGCTCCATGCTGAGGGTGCAACTTGTTTAAGATTTTCTCTTCTTTTCCTTTTGTTCCTTCCTTGCTGATTTTTGCTCATTTTTGCTCTCTCTCCCTAAAAAAAATAAAAATAAGATAAAATAATTTAGTGTTGAACACTTAAGCACATATTTATGTTACCACTTCCAAAGTTCTTACATGTTTTAGTAGTTTTCTATGGTCTTCATGGTGTGAAATTACTATTTTTATCACATTGGACTCTCAGATGTTTTAATTAGTTAGCTAAATAGGTAATATTTACCTCTTTATTCTAAATCAAACAAGTTTAGGCCTCAAAATTTTTAAGAATAAAATGCATAAAAATATAACAGAACATAACTTTTATAACAGTATGCTCTCATAGAACATAATAAATTCTCCAGGATATGGAAATGCATATTTTACTAGAAATTAATATGTAAAATGTATATTTTACTAGAAATGAAAATGCATGTTTATAAAATTTCAAATAGCTTACATTTAGAATGTTTGTGTTTGGTCATCTGAAATTTTATTTATTTATTTCTTTTTATTTAAAAAACATAAAACAATTCTAATATTTTAGTGTTTTAGCTTGTGTAATTTGTATTGAGTCTGATTGTAGGCCATGGGACATAGTCCTCTGTGAATTGGACATGGAAAATGGAGTAAATTTAAAGTCAAAAGTTATCACTTCAAAAGCAAAAATCCATTTGATGTTCTTACTCTAATTTGCTACTTTAAAAAAGAACCTTATTTATTGTCCAAGCTGCTTTCCTCTAATGATGTTAAATGCAGTTGGATATTGTGAGTCACACCATAGTTATGCCGAAACAGATGTGTTTGTGCTCTGCTTTGGCACCCCAGCTTGGCCCTGTTTCCATCATAACATTACAGCTTCTTTTGAATGAAATAACAACTTGGATAAACTATAATGCCGCACATTTTGTCAGTTGAGTTTTCTGCAGTGGAATAGCTGACATTGACCAAATTGTTTCCATATCTAATAAAGAAGAAACTTATGGATCCCACTAGCATGGTCAAGGGACAGACCCAACTGAGAGGATGAGGATAAAACAATGGCAGAAAGGTGCTATTTAGATAAATCATACTTAAAGAGATATTTTTATTAATAGACATTATTTACTAGAGCCATTTTAGATTCAAAGCATTATATCTTCATGGAAGATATAAAGATATCTCATATACCCTCTATCATACACAGACATAGGTGCTCCCATTATTAACATTCCTACCAGACTAGTACATTGGTTACAAAGGACATACTTACACTGATGCATCATTATTACCAAAGTAATGGTTTATGTTAGAGATGATTCTTGGAGTTGTACATTCTATGAGTCTGAACCATATATAATGACAATATAATGACATACATTCACAATGTTAGTATCATTCAGAATAGTTTCACTACCCTAAAAATTCATACTCCACATATTCATCCGTCCTTACCCCAGCCCCTAGCAATCATTGATTGCTTGCTTGATTTTTTTTTTTTTACTGTTTCCATAGTTTTGTGTTTTCCAGAATGTCCTACAGAATTGTAGAGTGTAGATGTGTAGTGTAATGTAATGTGTAGACTTTGTGAATAGTCTTCTTTGACTAGTCAACTGGATTTAGAGTGCCTCCACATCTTATGGCTCAATAGCTCATCTTTATTAGAACTGAGTAATATTCCATTTTCTGGATAAGCAAGAGTTTATCCATTTACCTACTGAAATCCTTCCTGGTTGCTCTCTCTCTCTCTCTCTCTCTTTTTTTTTTTTTTTTTTTTTTTAATTAGGAATAAAAGCTATGTTTAGCTTTATTTTATTAGGAATAAAGCTAAGTCTATATTTATAGACATCTGTAGGTTTTTGTGTGAAAATGAATTTTCAGGGGCTCCTGGGTGGCTCAGTGGGTTAAGCCTCTGCCTTCGGCTCGGGATCAAGCCCCGCATCGGGCTCTCTGCTCAGCAGGGAGCCTGCTTCCCCCTCTCTCTCTGCCTGCCTCTCTGCCTACTTGTGATCTCTATCTCTCTCTGTCAAATAAATAAATAAAATCTTAAAAAAAAAAAGAAAATGAATTTTCAGCTCCTTTCAGTAAATAACAAGAATACAATAACTGGATTTTATGGTAAAAATATGTTTAGTTTATAAGAAACCACTAAACTATCTTCTGAGGTAGATGTACCATTTTGCATTTTCACCAAATGCAAAATTTCTGTTAATTGTATTAACATGGGTTGTGGCTATATTAACATGGCTTCCTGTTCCTGCACACCCTAACCAGCATTTGGTATTGTCAGTGCTCCAAATTTTGGCCATTCTAATAGGCATGTAGTAATGTCTTATTGTTGTTTAGTTTTACATTTCCCTGATGATACATGATGAGGAGCATCTTTACATATCTGTACATACACTTGTACATCTTCTTCAGTGAGGTGATTGTTAGGAGCTTTGGTCAGCTCCTATTTTTGTCAGCTCATTTTGTCAGCTGAGTTTTAAGAGTTCCTCTCATATATTTTATCTATTTTATCAGGTATGTATTTTGTAAATATTTTCTCTGAGTCTGTGGCTTTTCTTTACATTTTCTTTTTTTTTTTAATTAATTTTTTATTTTTTATAAACATATATTTTTATCCCCAGGGGTACAGGTGTGTGAATCACCAGGTTTACATACTTCACAGCACTCACCAAAGCACATACACTCCCCAATGTCCATAACCCCACCCCTTTCTCCCAAACCCCCTCCCCCCAGCAACCCTCAGTTTGTTTTGTGAGATTAAGAGTCACTTATGGTTTGTCTCCCTCCCAATCCGATCTTGTTTCATTTATTCTTCTCCTACCCACTTAAGCCTCCATGTTGCATCACCACTTCCTCATATCAGGGAGATCATATGATAGTTGTCTTTCTCTGCTTGACTTATTTCCCTAAGCATGATACGCTCTAGTTCTTTACATTTTCTTGACAGTATCTTTTTTTACTTTTTTTTTTCATTTTTACTTTTTTATTTATTTATTTTAGTAGACTCCATGCTCAGCATGGAGCCTAGTGTGGGGGCTGAACTCACCACACTGAGAAAAAGACCTGAGCTAAGATCAAGAGTTGGTTGCTCAAATGACTGAGCCACCTGGGTACCCTGTCAGCATCTTTCCTAGAGTATACTTTTTAAAATTTTAATGTGGTCCACTCTGTCAGTTGTTCTTTCTTTCATTGACTAAGCCTGTGGTGTTGTATCTAAAAAAAAAATATTGCTGAACCTAAAGTCATCTAGATTTACTTCTATTCACTTCTATCTAGAAATTTTATAGTAGATATGCGATCCATTTTGAATTAATTTAGAAGAGTACAAATTATATGTCTAGATTCATTGTTTTTACATGTGGGTGTCAATCAGTTACAGTACTATTTATTAAAAACACTGTCTTTGTTGCATTGTGTTGCCTTTGTTCCTTTTTCTAAGACTAATTGGCTATATTGGGGTGCCTGGGTGGCTCCCTCGGTAGAGATTGCAACTCTTAAGTCTTAGGGTTGTGAATTCAAGCCCCACATTGGGTGTGGAGCCTACTTAAAAACAAAACAAAGATCAGTTGGCTATATTAACGTGGGTGAGACTTTGAGCTTTATAGTCTGTTCCATACATCTAGTTGTCTATTCTTTTGCCAATATCATAGTGTCTTGATTAGTGCAGTTTTATAGTAAGTCTTGAAGCCAGATAAAGTTGATCTTAACATTGTTCTTCTTTTCATTATTTTGTTAGCTATTCTGGATCTTTTGCTTGTACATATAAAACTTAGAATCAGTTTGCCGATATCCACAAAATAATTTCTTTGGATTTTAATGGGAATGCTTTTTTTTTTTAAGGTTTTTTTATTCACTAGAGAGAGAGCGAAAGAGAGCAAGACCACAAGCAAAGGGGAGGGTTAGAGGGAGAGGGAGAAGCATGCTTCCTGCTGAGCAGGGTGCCCAATGTGGGGCTCCCTCCCAGGACCCTGAGATCATGACCTGAACCTAAGCCATGCACATAGCCCTTATTGGGATTGAATCTAAAGGTCAAGTTGAAAAGAACTGACATCTAAAATTATTGAGTCTTCCTAATTTAAACATGAAAAATCTCATCTCTCCATTTATTTATTTCTTTGTTTTTTCTCATCAAAATTTTGTAGTATTACTCATATAGATCTTGAACTTTTTTTTAGATTTATAACTGTTTCATGTATGGGTGGTAATGTAAATTGCAGCATGGTTTTAATTTCAAATTCTATTTTTTTTTAATTTTAATAAATTTTTTTATTTTTTATAAACATATATTTTTATCCCCAGGGGTACAGGTCTGTTGTTCATTGCTGGTGTAAAAAAGAGTGATTGATTTTTGTATCCTGCCACCTTACAATAATTACTTACTAGTTTCAGGAGTTTTTTCCTTGATTCTTTTATAGGTTTTCTATATACATGATTATGTCATCTGTAAACAAAGATAGGTTTATTTTTTTTCATTCCTAATCTGTATAACTTTTATTTCCTTTTCTTTTTTAAAAAATTCATATTCAATGTATTAAACTTGAAATCAACAGTGAAGCTTGTCAGAGCCTTTAAGCTCTACTTATAAATCTTTGTTTACAAATTAAGTATACTTGGTTTTAAAATTTTAAAAATATCTACTTTCACTTCTTGTTATTAATACTCAATTTTTTTATAATTTTGACAGATTAAACTTCTGTAAATATTTCCCAAACACATACAAGCTTTATTAAGTAATTTCTCCTAAACTATTTAAAACATCATAAATTTGATTCAATAGATCAAAATTGTTCAAGCATTTCACTCACTAAACAAAGCAAAGCCAGCTTTACAGCAGTAATGACAAATCTTCTTTAGGATGTAAATTCTTTGCAAGCCCATTCTAAACATACCAGTTTACTAAATCAGATCCTTTTAAACTTGTGAGACTGTCTACAATCACATTCTCTTAAATGTCAAATTAAAATGATATCCCATCAGTCTCAAACATTATAAAGTACAAGAAGAACATTATTTTACTATGTTAGGTAGGCCTTCTATATATTGAGACATTTTTTGACCTTCTGTATAATGTTGACAAATTCTCTTGAGAGATTTGTGTTTGCCTTGTTTCTGTTTTTAGTCAGAAAGCTTCAAGTTTCTCACCAATGAGTATGTTTGATGTAGTTTTTTTTTTCCCCCTTTCTTTTGTGGATTTTTTTTTTTTTAAACAAGTTGAGGAAGTTCCCCTCTATTCCTAGTTTACTGGCAGTTTTTATCATGCGGGGGGTGTTGGATTTTGTCACATACTCTTTTCTGAGTCAATAGATAAAATTAAGTGACTTTTCTTCTTTAAGCTATTGAATTGATGGATGACATAAAACTGATTTTTGAATGTTGAACTAGCTTTGTATACTTGGAATAAGTCATACTTGGTTATGATATATAATCCTTTTTATATATTGTTAGATTTGATTTCCTAATATTTCACTGAGGACTTTTGCATACATATTAATGAGAAATAATGATCTATACTTTTCTGTTCTTGTAATGTTTGTCAGAGTTTGATATTAGGGTAGTATTTATCCCATTAAATGAGTTGGAAAATTTTCCCTCTTTTTTAATCTTTAGGAAGAGATTGTAGAGAATTGGCATAATTTCTTTCTTAAAAGTTTGGTATAATTCACCAGTGAACCCATATGAGGCTGAATGGTTATGGATTATTGCTTCAATTTCTTTAATAGATATGAGCATAATCGGTTTGCCTATATCTTCTTGTGAGAATTCTGCCAGATTATGTCTTTCAAGGAATTGATCTATTTTTTATCAGTTTTTTGAGCAAAGAGTTGATCATAATATTCCTTTTTTATTCTTCCAGTGCCTATGGAATCTGTAATATCTCTCCTCTTTCATTTCTGATAGTAATAAATTTTGTCTTCAATTTTATTTTATCTTTATCTTCTCTAGCATATCAGTTTTATGCTTTTGTTGAATTACACAAATTTTGGTATGTTGCATTTTCATTTTCACTTAGTTTAAAATATTGTAAAATTTCTCTTGAGATTTCTTCTTGGACCCATATGTAATTTAGAAGTGCACTGTTTAGGAACACCTGGATAGCTCGGTTGTTTAAGCAGCTGCCTTTGGCTCAGGTCATGATCCAGGGTCTTGGGAATGGGCCCCAAATCAGGCTTCTTGCTTAGTGGGGAAGCTCTCCCTGCTTCTGTTCTCCCTCTCTCTCTGGCAAATGTATGTGACTCCTAATCTCACAAAACAAACTGAGGGTTGCCGGGGGGAGGGGGTTGGGGAGAAGGGGGTGGGATTATGGACATTGGGGAGGGTATGTGATTTGGTGAGTGCTGTGAAGTGTGTAAACCTGGTGATTCACAGACCTGGGGATAAAAATATATGTTTATAAAAAATAAAAAATTAAAAAAAAAATCTTTAAAAAAAAAAGTGTACTCTTTAATCACATAATTTGAGGATTTCCCAACTATCCATTATTTATTCTTAGTTTAATTCCATTGTGATTTGACAGCAGAGATTTTATTATTTCCATCCTTTTTAAATTTTAAGGTGTTTTTTATGGTCCAGAATATGGTCTATCTTGATGAATATTTTGTGGAGCTTGTGAAGAAATATGTATTCTACTGTTGTGGATAAAGTAGTCTATAGATGTTCATTTTATCCAGTTGATTGATGGTGCTGTTGAATTGAACTATTTTCTTACTAATTTTCTGTCTGCTGAATCTGTCCATTTCTCATAAAGGGGTGCTAAAGTACTGAAGTATAACAATGATGTTATCTATTTCTCTTTGTAGTTCTAACTGGTTTTGCTCATGTATGTTCATACAGTGTTGTTAAGCACATACATGTTGAGAATTGTTAATTCTTGGAGAGTTGACCTATTAATCATTATGTAATGCTCTTCTTTATCCCTTATAATTTGGTTTGCTCTGAAGTCTGTTCCATTCATTATTATAATAGCTACTCCAACTTAGTGTTGGACAATTAGTGTTATCTTGATATATTTTTCCTCATCCATTTACTTTTCATTTTTATGTTTCCTTACTTATAAAGTGAGTCTATTGAGCACAAAATATAATTTGCTCCACTCTGACAATCTCTAACTTTTAATTGGTACATTTAGACATTGACATTAAAAATGGCAATTGATACAGTTGGATTAATATCTACCACATTTGTTACTTTGTTTGTTGCCATTGCCACTGTTTTTTGTTCCTATTTTTGTCCTCTACTTTTTCCTACCTTTTGTGGTATTAACTGAGCATTTTATATGATTCTAGTTTCTCTCCTTTGTTTCCATTATAGTTTTTCTCCTATATCATTTATACTTTTTTTTTTAACTTTCTTTATTGGTTGACCTAGAGTTTACAGTATGCATTTACAACAAATCCACATTCACTTATAAATAACACTATTGCTTCTCAGGTAGTTCAAGCACCTTATAGTAACATAATCCCAATTTCTCCCTCCTCTTATATTGTTGCTGTCATTCCTTTCACTTATACATAAGCACAGATAAGAATAAAATATTTTTTCCAGGTACAGAACTCTCTCAACATTTTAAATATTTTCTCTCAACACGTTAAATATTTCACTTCACTCTCTTCTTACTTACATAATTTCTGAGGAGGATTCAGGCATAATTCTTATCTTGCTCCTCTGTAAGTAAATTTTTTTCCCTCTAGTTTCTTGCAGGAGTTTTTCTTTATCTTTGATATTTGTATTCTGGAAGTGATATGCCCAGCTATAGTTTTTGTTTGGTTTTGTTTCTTTATTTTTAGGAGGGAGGGGGCATTTATCCGTCATCATGTTTTCTGAGCTTCTTGTATTTGTGGTTTAGTGTCTGACTCTAACTTGGGGAAAACATGTTACTGTTCTTTCAAGTAGTTCTTCTGTTCCTTTCTTTCTTCTCCTGGCATTTCCATTATGCATATGTTACATCTTTTGTAGTTCTCTGAAAGATTTTTGATATTATTTTCTGTGTTTTGTTTGCTTGTTTTTTTTTTTTTTTTGGCTTTTTTTTTTTTATCTTCTTCTCCTCCTCTTTCTTCCTTCCTTTCTCTTCATTTTTTGAGGTTTCAATTTAGATATCCACAAGGTTAGAGATTTTGTTCCTTATCTGTGTCTTAGCTACTAATAAGCCCATCAAAGGCATTCTTCATTTCCATTATATGATTTTGATCTTTAGCATTTCTCCCCCCCCCCTTAGGATTTTCTGCTCTCTGCTTATATGTCTGTCTGTTCTTGCATGTTGTCAACTTTATCCATTAGCACCCTCAGTATATGTATCAGAATTGTTTTAAATTCCCAGTCAGGTAACTCCAACATCCTTGCCATATCTGAGTCTGGTTCTGCTGCTTGCTCTGTGTCTTCAAGCTGTATTCAGTGTTTCCTGTTTCCTGTTAGTACATCTTTTAGTTTTTAGCTGCTTCCCAGACATAGGATAAAAAGAACAGATAAAAGGAACAATAAAAGGAACAACTGTAAATAGGTCATTACTAATACATCGGTGTGAAGAGAAAATATTCTACAATCCATGATTAAATCTCAGTGTTTTAATTAATCTTCACTTTTGGATGTGAATTCCACCTGTATCTCAGCTACCCTCCTCCAACTTTAGATAGAACAGAAAGGTTAAAGGAGGCTATGGCTTGGTATCTCTCTTCTTCCAGGTCAGATTAAGCTGTGATAAAAGCCCAGCAAGTTAAGATCTGGTTAAGTAGTTTCTCCTAAAGGCAAAGATTTTTAAGAACAGAAGTACAGAATGCTGTGTCATATTTCAAAATGGTAACTTTTTTCTCCCCCTGCTAGAAACACATGGGAACTTTCTCTGATACAACCAAAATCATTTCAAAATTACACAAGGAAATGGAAAACAAAAAATGCAAAAAAATTTGGATACCCTTGGACTAGATTTTTCAATAGAGTTAATAACTTTTATCCCATTTACGGTATGTCTGTTTTTTCTCTTCTTCCTTATTCCCTCTATTCCTCTCCCACGCCTCCCTATGTCTTTTTCTCAAATACATACACATTTTCCTCTACTTTATTTATGTCTGTCATTGTGAATTATAGCCTTAGTGGGATAAGGATACTCCTTATTTTTTCAGTGCTTTATTACTCTGAAATATATCTCGTCAGGTATCAAGTTTGTAACTCCTGCTCTCTCTCTCTCTCTTTTTTTTTTTTTAGATTTTTTATTTATTATTTATTTTGACAGACAGAGATCACAAGTAGGCAGAGAGGCAGGCAGAGAGAGAGAGGAGGAAGCAGGCTCATTTATTATCTTCCTCTACAAAGAGCATTATTTAAACATCACATAACTTCTGCCCACCCCAGCCTTTTCCTACATCATCCAATCTGAAGTAATATCTTTTACTCTTTAAATATTTATAAAACAATCATTAAGCCAGTTCTGGTTTTCAATTATTTTCCCCATTAGCTCCTCACACCCTTGATTTTGATATTTGACCTAGATTTGTGTTTACTGAAAATATAACTGTGGCATGCTATATTCTATCCCATCATTTAATGTTGATCGAATGGCAATATAATTTGCATTCACCATTATTCTTCTTGTCAATGTCTCTTCTCCCATTATGTTTATCTGAAGGTCTTTCTCTAAGACAGTCTTCAAGAAGTACTCATGGGAACAGTTCTCTGGCCTTCTAGGTTCATGACTATTTTATATTAAGTCTGTTTTACTCAAAATAATGCCCTTAGCTCATATTTTCTTTTCATGAATATCTTAAATATGTAACTTCACTTCCTTCTAGCAAAAAACATGGTGATTAAGAAACTGAAAGGCAGTATTATCCTCTTTCCTTTATATTTGACTAGCTCAATTTTTTCTTAAATGATGAAATGATTCAAAAAAATCTCTTTAAATTATGTTTAAGTCCAGTATTTTTCTAAAATATATCTTGATGTTGGTCTTTTAGATTTAACATTTCCAGATTTCAGACTATTTAAATTTCAGATATTGTTTGAGGAAAGATGTGTGTGTGTGTTTGTGTGTGTGTCTGTGTATATAAAATAGTATAAAATACTATAAAATAGTTTACATGTATAAATATATAATATTACATAATATTACATAATACCATATATTATAAAATTATATATATATATATATATATATATATATATATATATTTCTTTTGCTTTGGTTTTCTCCTGTGGTCTTACCATATGTGTGTTAGCTCTTTTTTCCTGTCTTCAATATGTTACTTTTTAAAATGCTTTTAAAATTTCCCTTCTTTCATTTTTTAAAAGAAATTTTGGTTTAATATACATTAAAACATGTAATAAAGATTACAGTTAAATGAATTGAACATACTCTTGTAAACAGTGTTTAAAGAAGTGGAAAGTTATCAAAACCCCAGTAGTCCCACATTTCTTCATTTAATTGCTAATATCATGAAAGGTAACTCCCATCTTGACTTTTAATATGTATTTAAGTTTTATGTAAGGGATAACTACAGTATGTACTTTTTTTCATATTCACATACAATTCCTTATTCACTCAATCGTATCCTTGTTGTTGTGTATAATTGTTAATTAAATCTCATATATATATATATATATATATATATATATATTCCATTGAATTACCATGTCATGATTTGTTATTTATTGTGCAGTTAAATGAAATTTGGGCTTTTTTAGGTCTTAGTTATTATGAAGAGTTCTGTTATGACTATGAGGCTATCTGTCTTTCAGTGAACATATATAGACATTCTTGTGCATATGCCTACAAATGGGATTGCTGGGACTTGGAGATATTGGATATGGCCAATTTTGGTAGGTACTGCCAGTCCACCAGTGTTGTATGAGATGTGTAATAATTCTTCATCTATGAAAACAATTGAGATTGTCTTTTTGTTTTTAGCTGTTCTGGAGGTATTCTGTTTTTTCCTTTCTTTATTTTTTAAATTTAGTTGTATGTGGTAATATTGCATTGTAGTTTTATTTTTTTCCTCCTTTCCGCATGTCTTTTTTATTAAAAAAAAAAAAAAAAAAGCTTCCAACTTCTCTTTCTCTTAAGGCATTTTCTGATGGGTTTACTTCTGCTTTTTTTCTTAATTTTACTTCTAAAAAATGTGTTTTTCACTTTTAATTCTTTCCTGATTTATCAATGAGCTTCTCAGTTTTATTCATTATTTTTTTCCTTCTATCATGTCCTTAATTTATTTTAGTTCATTTTGAACAGTAAGGTAAATTTTTTGTCTATTTGTGAGCAGGTCTTATTGTCTGTAAGGACACTATTCTGTTCCTCATTATCTTATTCTTATAGTAACTTTGTGAGTAACTCAATTATGATTTGTTTCTTATTCTTAATTTTTTAAATAAGGCATTGCCCCCCCCCCAACTTTTGGGAAGGAGATTATAAAACTTACTCTTCTAAGTTTGTGGCTTTGGCAGTTCTTCAGTAGCCATAATGAGTTTTTCAAAAATAGTTTCATGCTTTCTGAGATGTCCTGGGTCTCCTCTTTTCTCCCACTCAGCTGTATCCTCCCTTTTCTTTGCCACTATTTTTCCCTGTCCTTTCAGTGATGAATATATTCCCAGAGGTTTGTCCTCAGTCCAAGGCTTTGTTCTGAAAGATAGCTTTGGCTGGACAACTTGAAACTTGAAAAGATTTACTGTTCCAGCCCCTGTAGACCTTATCAGAGTCCTCCTTCTACGCACCTATTAATTAGAGAATACAAAAAATCCTCCAAGCTTCAGCTGTTCTTCTAAAATGAGCCTGCTGCACTCTCCAGAGAGCTCCTGTTAGCTATGAGTATTTCTTTTTTCTGTTCTTTCATATCCATCAGAGGTTTTTTTGTTTCTCTCTTTTTTCTTCCATACAGATAATAGTTCCAGGACAGATTATAACTGTTCTTGTAGTTTTTTTCTCCACTGCCAAACACACTTTGGGGTATGTGAGGCTACCTCATTTCTTTTTGTGTTGTCATTGTTGTAGATTTTATGTTTATTAATACATTAATATGTTATTATTAGTATGTGTGTGTGTCAGTCACTTTGTTTTAGGAAGAATTTAAGAAGATCAGAAAGTGGGTGCCTGGGTGGCTCAGTGGGTTGAGCCGCTGCCTTCGGCTCAGGTCATGATCTCAGGGTTCTGGGATCGAGTCCCGCATTGGGCTCTCTGCTCAGCAGGGAGCCTGTTTCCTTCTCTCTCTGCCTGCCTCTCAGTGTACTTGTAATTTCTCTTTGTCGAATAAATAAATAAAATCTTAAAAAAAAAAAAAAAAGAAGATCAGAAAGCCACCTTTGTCTTCCTTCCATTTTCTTTAAGATTTATAATATTCCAAGTTCTACATTTTTTTTATAAAAAGATTTTATTTATTTATTTGACAGAGAGAGATCACAAGTAGGCAGAGAAGGAGGCAGAGAGAAGAGGAAGTAGGCTTCCTGCTCAGCAGAGAGCCTCTTACGGGGCTTGATCCCAGGACCCTGAGATCATGACCTGAGCTGAAGGCAGAGGTTTAACCCACTGAGCCACGTAGGTGCCCCCCAAGTTCTACATTTTAAGCTGAATAGACTACAGTAGTGTTAACTTCATTTTCCTCAATGTCTCACATATTATATTTATTCATTCATGCATATTAAATGTATGGTAAAATAAAAGTTGGTATCATTTCATAACTGTCCATAGATATAAAATAACTGTTAGCAAAGGACTGTTAAAAGTATGAATGCTATTTAGATTTTTTTGTTCTTGCTAATTTCTTGCTTTCTTTTTCTTAACAAATGTATTCCAGAGCTACAGAATTACAGACATACTGGTCTATTTTATAGGAGTTGCATTTATTCTATTTTTATTGTTATAAATCAATATTTTATTAATGCAGTTATATTTCAAGTACTCTATTTGGGTTGTTATTAAAGGTAATCCATTTGAGGAAATTTTTCTCATAAGAAAATAATTACTCTAAATTTAAAATTTTATTCCCTTGATGCTATTACAAAAATATGGATGTCCCTTATTTTTTATCATGTTTTTGAGTACTTTGGGAAAACAGCACACTCTCTGTGCTCTATAGACTGCAGTTATCCCCTTTAAGTAAAATATGACAGTTATATATTTTTAAAATAAAACGCTAACTGATGTCACCTATAAGTTTATGGAAATTAATGACAGCTTAAACATATATTTGCACTTCGAGACAGAAGGTAGTGAAAAATAGGTATTGACATATTCCATGGCATGTGAAGTTCTTTTTTTAAAAGTTTAATTTAATTTAATTTTCTTTAGTGTTTCAAAATTCATTGTTTATGCACCACACTCAGTGCTCCATGCAATACATGCCCTCTTTAATAACCACCACCAGGCTCACCCAACCCCCCACACTCCTCCCCTCCAAAACCCTCAATTTGTTTCTAAGAATCCACAATCTCTCATGGTCTGTCTCCCCTTCTGATTTTCCCCAATTCGCTTCCCCTCTCCACCTCCCAATGTCCTCCGTATTATTCCTTATGCTCCACAGTAAGTGAAACCATTTGAGATTTGACAGACTCTGCTTGACTTATTTCACTCAGCATAATCTCTTCCATGTTGAGCCCTGTCCATGTGGATACAAAAGTTGGGTCCTGTCCATGCTGATACAAAAGTTGGGTATTCATCCTTTCTGATGGAGGCACAATACTCCATCGTATATATGGACCATATCCTCTTTATCCATTCATCTGTTGAAGGGCATCTTGGTCCTTTCCACAGTTTGGCAACCGTTGCCATTGTTGCTATGAAGATTGAGGTACAGATGGTCCTTCTTTTCACTATATCTGTATCTTTGGGGTAAATACCCAGTAGAGCAATTGCAGGGTTTTAGAGAAGCTCTATTTTTAATTTTTTCAGGAATCTCCACACTGTTTTCCAAAGTGGCTGCACCACCTTGCATTCCCACCAACAGTGTAAGAGGGTTCCTGAAGATGCATTTATTCTATTCATAAGCCAGGTTTTGTCTATTATAACTAGAAAGCAATAGTTTTGATCTGCATGTCAAAGATGACTTGAAGCAGCTTTTTCAAAAGAAAGCAAATGCATCTTCATGAATTCTTGGCATTTATAGTCATCTGGAAAGAGCTATTAAAAATATTTTTCTGAAGTTGTCTGATGGTGTTAATGGCCCTTTACTGAGTTTAATCAAGCTTAAAGTTCAAGAGGCAAACCACATGCTTTTGGCTATTCTTATATATTTTAAAGGGCACCGAGCCTTACATTTATTTTAATTTTTTTTTATTTTTTAAAGATTTTATTTACTTATTTGACAGAGAGAAAGAGAGAGACAGTGAGAGGGTGAACATGAGCAGGGGGAGTGGGAGAGGGAGAAGCAGGCCTTCTGCTGATCAGGGAGCCTGACATGGGGCTCCATCCCATCACACTGGGATTATGACCTGAGCTGAAGGTAGAGGCTTAATGACTGAGCCACCCCCCAACCCAGGCACCCCAGCTTAAATTTCTTTTAAAACCTATCATTTCCCAAACCAAAATTTTATGATTTGAAGTGAGCAGTATATTTATTCTTCTCTCTCTCTTTTTTAAATTTTTTGAGTGTTAAATAGTCTATGCCTTTTAATCTTTTGAATATTAAAAAAAGGATTATTATTCCTTTTTTAAAAAAGATTTTATTTATTTATTTGACAGACAGGGATCACAAGTAGGCAGAGAAGCAGGCAGAGAGAGAGAGGAAGGGAAGCGGGCTCCCCACTGAGCAGAGAGCCCGATGCGGGGCTCTATCCCAGGACCCCGGGATCATGACCTGAGCTGAAGGCAGAGGCTTTAACCCACTGAACCACCCAAGTGCCCCAAGGATTATTATTCTAAGAAATACAGGTACAGTGGCTTTGATCTCCCCTCAACCCCACCACATTGTTTGATGCCAAACTACTGCTGGGCAACCAAATGGATTTAGAAGCATATCTGATTTCACTACATTCAAATTTCAATAGGATAACTGGGAAATTTGACCTGCAACCTATTTCATTCATTTAAAGCAGATTATTTCTGTCTTAGGCGAGGTTTTGAAAATCTACAAAAGTGACAGACAGGTTCTGAATTGTCTGAGTTGTTAGATAGCTGATGTAAACCCCTGAAAGAAGAAGTAGAGATGTAAGGCAAATGTCTATCTCATTTCTCTGTCACCATCTCTCTTCCAAAATGTCCTAATTCCTTAGAGGAAAATCATTTTAATTCTTAACATGATAGGGAAATTTTTTTCAATTCAATACCATGCATATTTGAATTCCCTATCCACAAACCCCCTTGGCCAATAAGCAAGAAATATTGAGTTGAGACAGTTTACTGGAGAACATAATTTTTGTTACTTCTGTCATATTGATATTAAAAGTGAAAACTCAGTCCCTACATTTTTGAAAATAGGTAATTGTCCCTTTTATTTAATATATGTTAATTAAACTTCATTGTCTTTATATGCATATCCATTGGCAAATGCTTTAATCTAAAAGATATACCTAAACTTGTAGGTCTTTTTTTAATTTTTAAAACATTTTTTATTAACATATTATGTAAATTTGTAGTTCTAAATGAATGTTATCCTTCAAATTGGTCGCCTTGGAAAGGAGTATACGTAATACAGTGATACCATAATTGCTCAAGATTCCTGTTCTTTTTTGTTTTTGATACTTGTTTCCCACCTTGTTCTCTAGTTTTGTTAAATAAAATGGATTTTGTGAATTCCTTGGAATACATAACATTTCAATTTCAAAGGATGTAGATTTGACATGGCTAAAGGAGAGTTGAAGAAATGTATTCTAAAGGTAGTTCTAAGAGTAGGATTAAACATCTTAAAGATGCATGTAAGTACTGTCTGAAATTGAGTGTTTAAAACTTATGCTCATTAAGTAATTTGTCTATTTAGATAAAGGTATGAATATGACTCTAAAAGTATCTACCCAAGTATAAAGAGTATGTATGCGTGTATATGTTGTATATTTCATCAATATATAATGGAATGACAGAATGTCATAGCTAACAAGCGTCTTATAATCTGTATCAATTCTCAGTTGGTGCTGTCTTTAAACAAATGTCCAGAAGGTTTTGTTTCCCGATTTCACAGCTTCTTAAGACAAAACTGAAAGTATGTCCTAACTTCTGATTCATTGTTTATTCACTGAAGCATGCTTTTTAAAAAATGTTATGAACTTTCATACGAACTCAAAATTATTGCTGTTAACTTTTGTTTCTGGAAATGTATTTCTTTAATTTTGTAACTGGGTAATTGAGGTTGTGTTCTAACTCTGTATTTTCCCCCACCCTATTCATCTAACACTACCAAGGGGTCTGGCTGTAGACAGCCCAAGTAATTATGTAGCTCAGCATTTATATCAGGGACTGTAGGACCCCTGAGGTGAGCCATTTTACTAAAGGTAAATACATTGTGAATGTATTCCATTGTGAATACAGATCCAAAGTGTTTTTATAATCACATTTTGATGTGGTTTATGTTTATATGTGACTTTCGATTGAAAGGAAAATTAACCTTCTATTAACATGAGGGCTTGAAGTAGTTATACCAAAAGTAGGTTGTGTGTCCTGAATTACAAATAACCTTTCATACGTAAATGTTTTATTCTCAAAATATATCTTTTTAAAATGTGTAATGTGACAGGAAATATAAATAATTTGATCCATGGACCTTGAAATTTTAGAAATATATTTCACAATTTTAATTTGTTATCACCTGCAACTGGGTCAATTTTCTCTCTCTCCAAACACACACACACACACACACACTGAACCCTACAAATAACACATTTAAAAAATAGATAGGAATTAAAAAATGCCTAGTTTAAGATTATTCTCAAAAATATTCCATAGAGGGGCGCCTGGGTGGCTCAGTGGGTTAAAGCCGCTGCCTTTAGCTCACGTCATGATCTCAGGGTCCTGGGATTGAGTCCCGCATCGGGCTCTGTGCTCGGCGGGGAGCCTGCTTCCTCCTCTCTCTGCCTGCCTCTTTGCCTACTTCTAATCTGTCTCTGTCAAATAAATAAAATCTTAAAAAAATATATTCCATAGAAAAATGCATGAAAATACACTTTGTATAGTTTTGACTAACCCAAGAGTCATGTGAAGTAAGTCATCAAGGTAAGCAAACAGTAGTCTCTGTAGTTGATTCATCTAGTTCAATTATTTGATATTTATGTATTATCTCTTCTGATCACCGTGAAGTATTATCTATATAAATGGAGAAGACTGGAAGAATAGATTCTCCTTAATAACAAACATTAAGTGAATGTAATGCGAATATGATTTGGAAATGTATTTTAGAACTGTGTATGTAGAATATTTTTTCTGTCTTTATTTTTTTTTTCTGTCTTTAAAATAGGCAATCTAGCTGTATGACAATGGATAAGTTATTCCTCTATTCTGGGATTCACTCTGGTCCTCAATGTTCTTATCTTCAAAGTGTGAAAGATTGATTAAGTAATAAATCTAAAGCTATTAGAATAAATGTATCAATAGAGTGTTATCATAAAAACTTAAACCAACAATTAACACTTTTCAGTTCCTACTTACATTTTCTGCTTGAATCCTCCCTAGACCTGTTTCCAAAAAAGTGAATGTTTAGTTATCATCTTAAAATATACAAACAGGTGCCCTAGCCCACAAATAGCTTATTTCTCTAATAAGCCCAATTAAATTATTTCTTTTACTTCTAAACATAAGACAGATTTAATAATGTGAAAAATATAAACTTTGGTACAGAAAGTCTAAAACTTGCAATAAATCATATCATTGTTTTAAGTTTATAACAGATTTCAAAAACAAGTAAGGTGAGGGGGCATCTGCCTTCAATCCTGGGATTGAGTCCCAGATAGGGTTTCTTGTTCAGCGGAGAATCTGCTTTACCCTCCCTTTCTGTCCCTCCCCCTGCTTGTGTTCCCTCTCTCACAGTCTCTCTGTCAAATAAAAAAATAAAATCTTAAAAAACAACAACAACAACAACAACTAAGGGATCACCATAAAATTAGAAATTGGAGTTGTAACTAAAGCCAGTGCTTCCAGGGTCTCAAGGAAAGAGGAGCATGGATACAGAAGGGGTCTGCTACTCACCAACCAAGGCTTTGGATTAAAAAATATACTGGGCTGCCTGGGTGGCTCAGTTGGTTAAGCCCACTGCCTTTGGCTCAGTCATGATCCAGCTCCCAGTTCCGTGGGGAGTCTGCTTCTCTCTCTGACTTTCTCCCGTTTCATGCTCTCTCTTACTCTCAAATAAATAAAATCTTTAAAAAATATACTATGAGGGAGACAAACCATAAGTGACTCTTAATCTCACAAAACAAACTGAGGGTTGCTGGGGGGAGGGGGTTTGGGAGAAGGGGGTGGGATTATGGACATTGGGGAGGGTATGTGCTTTGGTGAGTGCTGTGAAGTGTGTAAACCTGGTGATTCACAGACCTGTACCCCTGGGGATAAAAAATATATGTTTATAAAAAATAAAAAATTAATAAAAAAAGGAAAAAAAATATACTATGATAATGGAAAATTTTAAGTATAAATACAGAAAATCGTATAATAAACAAGCACATATGCATCACCAAACGGCTATATAACAAAACATGGTATATCTTTGGGACGCGTGGGTGGCTCAGTTGGTTAGGCCACTGCCTTTGGCTCGGGTCATGATCCAGGGGTCCTGGGATGGAGTCCTGAGATCAGGCTCTTTGCTCAGCAGGGGGCCTGCTTCTCTCTCTGCCTCTGCCTGCTGCTCTGCCTGCTTGTGTTCTCCCCCACCTCTCTGACAAATAAATTTAAAAAAGAAAAGAAAAGAAAACAAAGCATGGTATATCTTTACCTCTTCTCAACTCCCAAAACTCCTTCTTTGGTTTGCAACAAATGACAGATGACATACAATTTCATCTGCAAAACTTTACTCAATGTGCCTTAGTGAAGGAGTAGATTTGAAAAACTATGTGCAGCGAAGGGAGAATATCCAGGCAATGTATTTATTACATTTGGTCTGTGGGTAAAAATCATCTTCTCTAATATTCACAGCCATACATCTACCATTAGATAGCTTTGGGATTTAAATTTACAAATTCTATATGATCTGTGAACAGGCAGTAAACAAAGTTAACACCTAAAATCATTTGCACACTGAAAATATTGCCGGAAGGATCCATCCTTGATGGAGAACACACAAGAGTCCTTTAGGTCATTCACCAGAACACAAGTTCACAATCCAAATTGCAAAATACACAAGGAAGCTTCCAATTTTAGTGTAAGGAATGTCAGAAAGTATAGCAAGCAAATTAATGTAACCACAAAGTTTTTACAAAATAACTTTAACAGAAGCAGAATCTAAAATCAATATATACAAAATAATTAAATAAAGATTTAAATATATAATAAGTTACTGTCAAACAATATACCAGTCTTAAAGAAATATACCAGATTTAAAGGAAGTAAGTAGAAATTCAAAAAGATATATATAATATAAATATATGTGTGTATAATATAACCAAGGAAATTAAAATGTGTGGTAAATATACCTGGTAAATAACATAAACTATAGTTGTTGCAATATAAGAGGTAATTAGAAAGTTGCGGTACATACTCTTATTTAAAATATGGAAAATGTGACAGAGGAGTTAAGAGATAGTTATGGAAAAATATGTCTAACATATATCATTTAAGGATTCCAAAGAAAAAAATACAGAGAAAATATTTATTTAAAGGTATGGGTATAATTGGAGTTTTAAAGGATTCCCCAATAAATAACAGTATTTTTTTTAATCTGTCCCTAAACAATTTTACAATATAATTAATGTATGAAAAATGTCACTTTTATTATTGATAGAGAATGTATTAAATAATGTTTCTTATTGTGAGAAAGAAATAAACTTATGGATGAAATTCTAGAATTGAACAGAAATACTGACCCATCAACATCCGTGTTTTACTGGGTAATATTGTGAAGTAAAACTTGCAGAATGGAAGAACAGTAAGAAATTTCCCAAAAGAACAAAGTCAATGGTAAGTCATGGGGAGGTAACCTCTCTAAATTACCGTCGTGTAAGTAAGTCATTCTACATCCTCTGAGGGTAAGTGGATTAAGGGATAGATGGATACACAAAGTTATAAACACTGAAGATATTTCAAATTTTTAAAAATTCAGATGATAGGAGATAAGGGCAAATAACATCACAAAGTCGATTAAAGGTAGGATAAAACCCTAAACAGGGTAAATTGATAAAAATCCACAACAACACATGATGGAGTAAAATTACAAAGAATCAAAAGCAAAAAGATTATCTGAAAAGCACACAAAGAAGAAATGCAAGTTACATAAATAAAAAACAAATATTAGAATAATGGTACATTTCTCAGTGGCAAAACTGGAAGCCAGAACTCAATGACATAGTAACATCAAATGTTTGAGATAAATTAACTCTTGACCTATAATTTCATACTTATGTAAACTACTATTTAAAAAACAAGACCAAGATAAAAAAAACTTTTCAGATGATATACTTGAAAGCATTTACCTCTTACACAGTTTCATTACAGAATTTTCTAGATTGTTCATAATGTGTAGAAACATTGAACATTAAAATAAAGGACCAAGATGCAAGAATGAATTATGTATAGGTATTTAGATAAATTTGGGAGTAAGTATAAAATTGTTTGACAAACTGTAGTGATAAAATTTAGATCATACGAAAATAGTATGCAAATAAAATGTCATGAAACAGTTAAACATTATGTAAGTCATGGCCAGTCAAGTCAGGGAGATAGAGGTATTTATTGTCTTTTTTTTTTTTTCATTTTAATTTTTTATTTTTTATAAACATGTATTTTTATCCCCAGGGGTACAGGTCTGTGAATCACCAGGTTTACACACTTCACAGCACTCACCAAAGCACATACCCTCCCCAATGTCCATAATCCCACCCCCTTCTCCCAAACCCCCTCCCCCCAGCAACCCTCAGTTTGTTTTGTGAGATTAAGAGTCACTTATGGTTTGTCTCCTTCCCAAACCCATTTTGTTTCATTTATTCTTATTTCCTTTTCTTCATTTGTTCTCTGGTTTCATTAATTATATTACTTCTTTGTTCATACTAATTGTGTTTTCTTCACAATGCATGTTGTCATTATTTATTGACTTTTTCTTTCTTTTTTTTTTTTTTTATGAAGATTTATCCATTACTTTTAGAGAGAGGGTTAGAGAGTATGGGGGAGGAGCAGAGGGTGAGGGAGCAGGACAAGCAGACTCCACATGGAATGTTAAACACAGAGCTTAATCCCAGGACCCTGAGATCATGACCTGAGCTGAAAACCAGAACCTGATGCTCAACCTACTCTGACACCCAGACACGGACCCCCTGACCTTTTTCAGTTATGGTCTTTTGAATCTTAAAAATATAATTTCTGTACTTTTATTAGTGTGTGTGTGTGTGTGTGTGTATTAGGTTTATTAATGGAGCTAAATACTAAACAAAAACTTAAGAGATTTTTTGAATATCGCACTATACCTAGTTAATCCTAGACTAATAAAAATAAGAAACACCTTTGGACTGAATGATTCTGTGTAATATTCAGATTCGGATCTACATAGATTCAGCCTCTGTAACATCAAAAAGTTTGGTTATTTTGGTTATTCATCCTCATTTCCAATTCTTGACGGATTAATGGTACAGAAATCACAAATTTATTTTGGTATATATTGATGTCTAAGCTGCAATAAAATGTTAGAAATGGGGCGCCTGGGTGGCTCAGTGGGTTAAGCCGCTGCCTTCAGCTCAGGTCATGATCTCAGGGTCCTGGGATCGAGTCCCACATCAGGCTCTCTGCTCAGCAGGGAGCCTGCTTCCCTCTCTCTCTCTCTCTGCCTGCCTCTCCATCTACTTGTGATTTCTCTCTGTCAAATAAATAAATAAAATCTTAAAAAAAAAAAAACTTAAAAAAAAATGTTAGAAATGATGCTCTCAATTTTCAAAATTATTTTCTAAACTGCCATAATAAATGCTTTTTGTATGTGTGTTTATCAATATGGATTCCAGCAACTACATTAGTAGGATGTCATTGTAAGAGCCTATTTAGTTAGAATGTGATGGAAAGGCTACTTAGAAAAACCTTCTGTTCTTCACCAAAATTTGTAAAACACATGCCAAAATCAATTTTATTTACCTGTAGTCTAGTTTTAAGTATTTAAGTCGTACAGTTTCTTAATTGCTAAATATCCTGTAGCAGATAAACTGGATTACAACTGGTTTTGTGTTTGGAAATTGCCCATTTCTTTAAAAATTTTATGTTAAATGACAGCATTTTCAAGATAAAGAGGGAAAAGGTATATGAAAATATAAAACCCACCTTTTAACTTCAGCTGCAATTTCCTAGTTTGAATCTGTACATCCACTGTTACATTAATTGCTTTGTATGAAATTTTCACTTGCAGGAAATATTTTATTTGTTGGACACCAGGTATTTCTGTAGGTGGAGGAATTATGTCATATAGGACAATGAAACTGCACATTCTGAATTTATTTTATGTTGTCAAAACCATGGAGAACAAGCTTGGAAAGAACTTTTAAAAATACATCTTTATAGTTGTTTTAAAAAGCCTTTTATTATGGAAAGCAAATAAAGAATAGTATAGTGAAATAATAGTGATCAATATCTTCTTTCATTTCCTCTCAATATCACTTTCTTCAGACATATTTAAAAATAAATTTGCACTTCCTCTCATTTCTACCTTAAATAATCCAGTATGCAAACCTAAAATACAAAGACTTTCTTTTTCTGCTTAATCAGCTGTTATCATGATTTTTAAAAATATTGATAAAACTTATATCGGTATTTAATAAATTACCAATTTTCAGATTTTTTTATTATCTCCAGGATATCTTTTCTACTTTGGTTTCTCCAATTTAACCCAAACAAGCTTTTTACATTGTTAAGGAATCTCATTGACCACTGGATCATCTTTACCTTTAGGCCTCTTCTATGGAAGCTATTTATTAAACATGAGGTGAGCATTCCAACTCAAATTCAATTAGTGTGTTTTACCTAAGTAGTTTTTGAGTTTATACTTGCACCTTTTTTCTCTTATAATGACATAAGCATCTTGGTCCTTTTTATCTCTGTTTCATTGAACATTTTCCTTTTTATCACTCATTTTGACCAATTTGACCATGGCATATTTGTTGTACTTTTCCTTGTGTTTCTTGTGCCTAAGCTTTGTTGAAGTTCTTGGATCTGTGTGTATATAGTTTTTACCAAATTGAAAAACTTCCAGACATTGTTTTTTCAAATATTTTCCTTTCCTACTCCAGACATTTCAATTACATTTGTAGTTGGCCAATTATGATGGTTTGTTTATTTTTTGGAAAATGTTTATTTTCTCATTCATGTGCATTCAAGTTCAGTTCTTTTCTTCGTAATGTCTAAATTGTTATCAATCTTATTCAGTTTTTTTTAATGTTACATATTTTACTTTTCATATCTGGAAGTTGAATTAGGAGCTTATTTTCATATCTCTAATATTTATACTTACCACTTTGAATATGGAGAATCTAGTTATAATATTGTTATAATATCCTAATCTTAATTCTAACAGCTGGTCATTTCTAAGGCAGTTTTTATTGATTTCTTATCTTACTATATAGCGAATTGTCTTGTTTCTTTGCATCCTAATAATTTTTTATTGCTGTGAGATATGAATTTTACTTTACTGTGTACTAGCTGTGTTCTATATTTTTATAAATAATACTAAGCTCTATCTGGAATGTAATTTTTTAGAAGGAGTTTGATCCTTTTGGATTTTGCTTTCAGGTCTCTTAGGCTGAATTAGGTTTGTTTAGATTTTACTAGTTCACTGTTCAGACTAGGGGTAATTATACCTCATTGTTGAGTCATGCCTCTTCCAAGTAATTTACCCAGTGGTCATGGAGTCTGGATGAGGGGAGAGGCACTCTTCTTGGCCAATACAAGAATGGAGTACTATTGCACCAAATCATTTTAGGTGCTTTTTTCTTGGTCTTGAATAATTTCTTCATATACATATGCCATTTCTGTCCTGTGGCCTGGAAATTCCCTCAGGCAGTCACCTGAGGCAATCATAGGGGTCACTTCATTTTTTCCCATTATTATGTATCATTGGCTTTATTCCTTTATTATTTTGAAAACCATTGTTTCATATCCTTATTTTCTATTGTTTTTTGCAGGAGGGTATATTCTATCTTTACCCCATCTTGGCCAGGAGCTTAATTCCTTATTAGTGTGAATAGCCAATTTTTATCTTGTATTATGATTAGTTCAGTGATATGATAACTTTAATGTAAATCAGTCATATTTATTACACTGTAGCTTAATTTAAGATGATGTAATTGTTATGCAAAAGAGAGAATCAATGCAAGGATAATTGGGCAATAAAATCTATAAAACTTGATCACCTTCAGTTTTAGAAGATGATATAAAGGGAAGACTAAAAAAATGGATATCAAAATTACTGGAGTGTCCGAAGTAAGACGATTTTCAGTGGAAGATTTTGAGACCCTTGTTAGGCGTGTCTCACGTTAAGTGAGAAAACAGTATCCATTTAAAGAAATGGAGGGGTGAGGGTGGAGTTCTGAATCACATGAAGGAGTTTGGAACACTTCACTATTTCCTGAAAGAGCCTTATAATTTCTAAATCATGCTTTGCCTTATGTTGTTTTACCAGTCTGGAATGATCTGTGTCACCTGCCCCTTTATTCCAAGTCAAATTTAGACAGTTGCAAATGTCACTTGTTTAATAAAAACTTTTATAATCTTACTAAATATAATTGCATCCCTCTCTGCATTTGGCTTATACGTCTATTGAGTACTTTAAATTTATCCTGTATTGTAGGTACTTGTAAACTTTATTCTCTACTAAATGGTTATTACTTTGAAAGATAGATTGTGCATTAGATTTTTTGCATCCTTTACTAGAGATCGTGAATTGTGTAGTTCATTTATAAACATATATTTTTATCCCCAGGGGTACAGGTCTGTGAATCGCCAGGTTTACACACTTCACAGCACTCACCAAAGCACATACCCTCCCCAATGTCCACAACCCCACCCCCCTTCTCCCAACCTCCCTCCCCCCAGCAACCCTCAGTTTGTTTTGTGAGATTAAGAGTTACTTATGGTTTGTCTCCCTCCCAATCCCATCTTGTTTCATTTATTCTTCTCCTACCCATGTAAGCCCCCATGTTGCATCACCACTTCCTCATATCAGGGAGATCATATGATAGTTGTCTTTCTCTGCTTGACTTATTTCACTAAGCATGATATGCTCTAGTTCCATCCATGTTGTCGCAAATGGCAAGATTTCATTTCTTTTGATGGCTGCATAGTATTCCATTGTGTATATATACCACATCTTCTTTTAAAAGTGAGTTAAAAAAGATTCAAGTTTAATGTTAGTACAGTATTCTTTTATACGCATTATTTTTTTATTTTTAATATGTGAGATCAAGGGATAGGGCTGCAGTGATCACTCAGGTGATTGCCAGTTTAGCTTCAGTCTGTCACAGATGTGATACAGACAGTGTGCAATACAATTCAACTTCATTTCCCACTTATGTTCTGCAACAAAACAAAACAAAAACAAACAAGCAAACAAAAAAACATTGATTTTCAGGAGCTAATAGGAGACACATTACAAGTTGAGATAAATAATTATAATATTTTTTCTTACTTCATAAATACCTTAATATCATTCAAACACCATATACATTTTATTGAGATTCCCCACAAGTTAGATAGTAAATAGTAAAACAAATAAAAAATAACTGAATCAATTGCCTTATGTAACATCCTTAGGAAATTGTTTAAGGGTAATAAAAACAGCATTTAAGATATAGTAAACTAATATTATAAGCAATGAAAACAAGGTACCAGAAAGTTATTTAATTTTGGATGGGAAAATCAGGAATTTTGGATTGCTTCAGAAAACAAAGTGGAAAACCTGTAGCATTGGATTAAAATGTGGACTAGATGAAATTATGTTAACATAATCATTCCAAGAAATTTTTTTCTCTTGAATACTCACAGGAAAAATAGCTAACTTTCACTTGAAATCACCAAAACCCCCTCCAGAACAATAATACTAAGCATGCAAAATCATTAAAGCTCTGCTCTCTCTATTTATGCCATGAAAAACTGTATCACAATTAAGCTCAACAATTCACAGGTGTAAACTGGAAGTATACTGCTGACAAGCCTATTTCTTTCTAGCTTTTGAATTTTCACTGAATAAAATATGACCTGAGAATTTAGAATAGTATGAAAATAAATATGAGAAGAAATCTTTCAAAGGAAAGAGTATTACTCAAATGCTATCCCCAATTTCTTTTTATTGAAATTACAATTCAATTGGTTTTCAAGGAACCAAATTTTGAAATTGTACATTTTCTCAAAGATTTCAGGTGTTATGGTTTACTTTATGTTATTTCATTATATTTCAGGTTATATTTAATCTTATTTTCCCTTAGTCTTGTAATTGCAAGTCATCAGTTCAAAAACATATCATAGTCTAGTAAAATAGTACTTAAATCTATATTCTAGTTCTATGTAATTTCCACCTAATAAATGTGCCTTTACGTACATTTTTTAATACTCTTTGAACCTCACTTCCTTCACCTGTTAGATGGAGGTAAGCCAGCTGATCTTTAAAATCTGTTAGACTAGAGCCCAGTTGTACTTTCTTTAAAACAATAAATTACTTTTGGGAACTTTTCACCTGCGATACACCCTGACCTATTCACTTCATGGTAAACATGTATACATTCTCCTAGCCTATAGAATTTGGGAAACGTGGAAGAATCTACAACAATGCCGGATGTTTATTAAGAGCAGAAAATGCAAATTCTGGGCATTGAAAGTTTGGTGCATAGACCCAGCCTCTGTTAATGACTCACCTTGTGACCACGGCCATGTGTGTTTAATCAATTTTGGACTAATTTTGCATGTTTCTTTCTACTTAAAAGTAAAGCATGTTTGTGAGAAAGAAAAATCAGTGCTTTTCCTCATGTTACTATTAATAAAACCCCATAAAATGTAATTAAGAAAAGTGAAAAGTATTGAAATTTTCTTTATGTAACTTAATGCTTGGTCATTATCTTATATAGCAAATTTGTCTAAAAATATACTTTTTACAAAGAGATTTTAAATAATTTTACTTTTCTTTTGTATCTGTGTCTTCACAGTATACTTCCCTGCTTAAAGCACATTACTTAGCACCTGGGTTGTAATTACTACAGGCTCATTTGTCTTCCTCAGTGGACTTGAGGGCAAAGAGCTGTCTCTTTTCACATTTGTTTAGTCTGTAGTTGGAACTGTTCCCAGCATGTACCAATACAATCTACAAATATGTGTAAAGAATATTTTAAGGTAATTATATAATTATGCCACTGTGGAATCCACTGGATACCATGCTTAACTGCATAAAGAACATCCGTCTTTCTGTAACTTGAGAACACATATTGATACACTCCTTGTGGTCTAGATCTTGTTTACCTCCCCGGAGCTCCATCTGTTAAATTTACTTACTCATTTCCCCAGGAGAAAGGAAGATAATGTGTGATTCATTACCCTCCATCACTTCACAGCACAGAACTAATCTCTCAATTACCCATAATACAAATGGCGCTGTGTGACTCCCGTGGTAACACTCTGCACAGTTTATCTCAGAAGGATCTAACAGAGGACCAAGAGTTCTGCTGCCAATACTGCTGGGTAAATTTCCTTAAGTAGATTTAAGAAGCTGCCAGTCTTTCTTGTCAGCACATGAATTATGTCATTTGTGATCACCTAGATTTATAGAGCCATGAATATCAGTTTTAAAATCCTGAAATTTATGTTCTGTATACGTGTTTGAACCACAAGTGTTATTATAAGAAAATAATACATGCACATCCATCCAACCGGCAACCTCGTATTTTAATGTACTTCTTTTTTTTTTTTTTTAAGATTTTATTTATTTATTTGACAGAGAGAGATCACAAGTGGGCAGAGAGTCAGAGAGAGAGAGAGAAGGGGCAATGCACTTCTTTTTAAAAGAAATTTTCAGAGTGCTATTACACACATTTTCTGTTCTGTCATTCTATCTTCCATTATAAACTGGGATATTCATATGAAAAGAAATATCTCTTCTACTATTTATCTACCTGGTGTTACAGCTTATATAGAAAAGGCAAGACAAATGCTTCTTTCCATTTATTTAAGAGTTTTCAGAAAATGATTTGGTATTCTTCATAGAAATACATCCCTGGGGCCATTAAAATTTTAAAAATAGTCATAGTAGCTTTATTCACAATAGCTAAGAACTGGAAATAAGTCAAATGCCCATATATAGAATGGTGAAATGAATTATGTTGTATCCATGTAGTGGAATATTATATAGCTTTCAGATACCTTGATTAGCAATAGCACAACAGCATGGTTAAATCTCAAAAATATAATATTGAATTAAGAAAAGTCAAACAAAAAGTACATAGTGTATATTTTTATTTATGTAAGTTTAAAAGGAAATAAAATTAATCTCTGGTGTCAGCAGCTAGATTAGCAGTTACCCCTTGAGGCAGATAATTCTGAGCAGCCTGTGAAGTCTTTTGGAGTGTAGGAAGCTTCCTGTCAAACTGTTCGCCGCAGTCTTCTGTGATAGAAAGTATGCAGAGTATAACGTAATTGTAAACTGTGGTTTAGTTCATATCAGTGGCTAATAACATGAACACACACATGCAGTCTTGCAACACTTTTTTTTATTGGTCTTCAGAGTATCTTTTATGAAGGTCTGTTCAAGCTGATCCTGTATCTTTTTTTTAACTTTAATTAATTTTTGTACTTAAAATTATTTGTAATTTTTTTTAGTTTCTTTCTCTTTTTTACACCAGCATGGTAGTTTTTGATTGCTTCCTTGCTGTTTGATATGATATTCCAGACACATGTTGAATGTTTCTTACTGAAATCAACTGTTTTCCAAATAGCACATCTTGTAAGTAAGAAGTGACATTTGGAATGTCAGTTTATAATCTTGGAGCACTTATTTCTGCTGGACTTATCATTGTTTAAAAATTATTTCAATTTAAAATGTATTTTAATACATAAATATCAGTGTTAATTCATACAATATTTTGACTTCAAACTCAATACTAAGGATTTGTATTTAATCTCATATTTTATTACCACTTCTCCTATGACAAGAATCCTGTTGGTAAGCATTTGGGTTTTTTCCACTTTTTGCAACTGTGGATAATGTTCCCATTACTTCTTTGATAATTGCCATGAATCTTCACTGCCAGAATATGTAGTCACTATGGAAGTCTTTCCTTTAGAAACACTTTTATTTTTTTTTTATTAATTAAATTTATTTATTTTCAGCATAACAGTATTCATTATTTTTGCACCACACCCAGTGCTCCATGCAATCCGTGCCCTCTATAATACCCACCACCTGGTACCCCAACCTCCCACCCCCCACCACTTCATTCCCCTCAGATTGTTTTTCAGAGTCCATAGTCTCTCATGGTTCACCTCCCCTTCCAATTTCCCCCAAATCCCTTCTCCTCTCCAACTATGTACTTAATGCTCGCTATTAGTCCATATGCAATGTGTATCTAGTTGTTTTTGTTATCTGAAATTTGTTTTTAAAGATTTTATTTATTCATTTGACAGACAGAGATCACAAGCAGGCAGAGAGGCAGGCAGAGAGAGAGGAAGGGAAGCAGGCTCCCTGCTGAGCAGAGAACCCGATGCAGGGCTGGATCCCAGGACTCTGGAACCCTGACCCGAGCTGAAGGCAGAGGCTTCAAGCCACCGAGCCACCCAGGCACCCTGTTATCTGAAATCTTTTATGAAACACATTGCTCAGGGGCACCTGGGTATGGGTCAGTGGGTTAAGCCTCTGCCTTCGGCTCGGGTCATGGTCTCAGGGTCCTGGGATAGAGCCCTGCCTCAGGCTTTCTGCTTGGGGGGGAACCTACTTCCCCCTCTCTCTCTGCCTGTCTCTCTGCCTGCTTGTGATCTCTCTCTCTGTCGAATAAATAATTAAAACAAAACTCTTTTTTTTAAAAAAACCCAAAAAACAAAAAACACATTGCTCAGAAAGAATTCACTGAATTATTTCATGCTGGTAACTACCTATATACATGATATTTGCAAGTCATTTGATTGAACACAATAACCTTGGGTGACTTTCATCTTTCTATAATTTATTTATGGAGTAAGAATCAGTTATATAAAGCTCTGTGTTAGGCTTCATTATTTACCCCTTAAATACATAATATATTCTCTTTAAAATTTTGCCCAAGAACATGTCAAACAAGGTCACGGTCATGGCACCAAATTTTATTTTTCCTCAAAATTTGAATGTTACTTAATTCACAACATTTTCCCAATACTTGGTGATATTCCTCATTTCCTCTCTAGTTTATCAGCATTATTCATGTAATCGGATGCCAATCTTATTATTTGCCTCTCTGTGAGTACTGTCTACTTTTTTCTTTCTTTTTTATTTTTATTTTTTGGTTTTATACATTTATTTGAGAAAGAGAGAGAGGAAGAGAGAGAGCACACTAATGAGCCTGATGTGGGGCTCTACTCCAGGATCCTGGGATAATGACCCAAGCCAAAGGTAGATACTTAACCCACTGAGCCACCCAGGCGCCCCGGCTTTTATCATTTTTCTCTATGAAGGTTTTGTAATTTTTCTTAGCCATTCCTGCTCTGAACAATGACTATCATATAACTAGATATTTTATATTTATCTTTCTGCAAATTCATTAGCCTTTTGAATTTTAGTATTTCTATCTATTCCAGTGACAAATGCAGCAAATGTATATTGACCTTTCTGAATTGATTGACCCCATGATTCCAGATTGCTACATAGCCCTTTCGTTTTTGTTTTGTTTTGTTTTAAGATTTTATTTATATATTTGACAGGGAGAGAGACAGTGAGAGAGGGAACACAAGCAAGGGGAGGCGGAAGCAGGTTTCCTCCAGAGTAGGGAGCTTGATACATCTCAGGACCCCGGGATCATGACCTGAGCCAAAGGCAGATGCTTAATAACTGAGCCACCCAGGCGCCCAGCCTTCTTCTTTTTTTTTAATCCATCTATTTTTTTTTTTCCTGTGAAGCTCATATTTAAAATTTTCATGATTACTGGATTTTTTTTCATGGATATGATATTCTATTTCACTTCTTAGAGTATATTAATCACAGTTTTAATTTTTTTTATTAACTCAGCTTCCTTTTTTTTAAGTTGTAGTTTATAAATTTGTAGATTTTCCTGATTGTTACTATACAACATGTCAGGCATGAGAAACAGTACGAGAGATAGTATCACAGGCCCACTTAATCACTACTATACTAAAGAAATGCTCAGAGGTAACTCTCTAAAATGCTGTATCCCTTTCTGCTTCCTGAATCTGGTATTTACAATTTCAAATGCATATTTTTACACATTTAATACTCTTAAGGAAATATTTTAAGTTGTGATAAATTCTCCAAAAGCAAAAGTTTGTCCTGAATTTTGAATCATAGGTAATCCATGGAGCTGCAAGCAGATTGTTCCTAAGGCCCACAAGGGCTGGAGGATCTTCTTTATATTTAGCCTGGATGATTTATGCAGTAGTTTGGAGAGATAGAATATAGTCTATCTTTAGTGTAGAGTCAGTTTAAAAACATATTTTTTCTCACATGGCAAATTAACCACAACGGCTCAGTGCTTTTATTTAGCCTGTTCCTATTTTATCTATGAAAAGAATAAATCTTAAATGTATTTCTCAACCTTGAAGTAAATCATATGTTGCATGTTATGCAATTAAAAATAAAATTGCCTACATTGTCTGAAGCTATTTGTAGAGACACAACTTTTAAAATTAAAATACTTTAGTTTCTGGAGCAGTTTAAAGTTTATGGAAATACTGAGGAGAAAGTGCAGTGAAGCACATTTAACTCTCATGCCCATGGTTTCCTCTGTTATTCATATCTGGCTTTACTGTGGCACATTTGTTAACAGTTGATGAACCAATATTACTACTAACTAAAACCCACAGTTTGTGTTAGATTCTGTGTTTTCTAGTTACAACTGAACGAAAGTGTGTCATCTATCCACCCTTACAGTATCATACAGAGTAGAGTAGATCCTTGATCTAAAAATCCTGTGCTCCACCTTTTTGTACCTTCACTCCTCACTCTAAACCACTGGCAGCCGCTTGTCTTTTCACCCTCTGTAGAATCTGACCTTTACAGAATGTCATGTGGTTAAGATAATACAGTGTTGTAGCCATTTTATAAGCCTGCCTGCCTGCCTTCCTCCTTTTCTTTCTTTATTTTTTTCTTTTCTTTCTTTCTTTCTGATTTATTTATTTGACGCAGAAAGAGTATAAGCAGGGGGAGCAGTAGAGGGAGAGGGGGAAGCAGGCTCCCTGCTGAGCAAGGAGCCTGAGGTGGGACTCATCCCAAGACCCCAGGATCATGACCTGAGCCAAAGGCAGACACTTAACCAACTAAGCCACCATGTGCCCCTAAACTGGCTTCTTTCTTGCGATAATAGTCATTTAAGGTTTCTCCTTGAATGGCTTGAGAGCTCCTTTTTCTTTATTGCTGAACAATATTCCATTGTCTGGATGTACCAGTTAATCCTTTCAGTTATTAAAAAACGTCTTGGTTGCTTCTTCGGTAATTAAAAACAAAGCTACTGTAAGCATTTGCGTGCAGGGTTTTGTGTGGACCTAAATTTTCATTCCAGTTAATACCTAGGAGTGAGCTTGCTGGATCATGGCAAGACTATGTTTAGTTTTGTAAGAAACTCCTAAACTGTTTTCTGAAGTGGCTGTAACATATTACTTTCCCACCAAAAAAAGAAAAAAGAAAAAAAAAAACAGGAAAAAAATAAAAAGTTTGCTCCACATCCTTGCCAGGATTTCATGTTGTCAGTTTTCTGGATTTTTCCCATTTTGATAAGTGTAGTGATATCTCATTGTCATTTTGATTTGAAATTCCCTAATGCATGTGGAACATCTTTCCATACATTTATGTGCCTTCTGTATATATTACTTTGTAAGGAAGATCTGCTCTTTTGGCCATTTTTTGTTTTAAAGATTTTATTTATTTGACAGAAAGAGAAAGAGCTCAAGCAGGGGGAGCTGCAGGCAGAGCGAGAGGGAGAAGCAGGCTCTCTGCTGAGCAGGGACCCAGAGGCAGAGCTTAATCCCAGGACCCTGGGATGAGGACCTGAGTGGAAAGCAGACCCTTCAACAACTGAGCCATCCAGGCACCCCTCTTTGCCCATTTTTTAATTGGGTGGGATATTTTCTTACTGCTGAGGTTTAAGAGCTCTTTGTCTATTTGGATAAACATTTTTTATCAGACATATTTTTTATAAGTTATTTTCTCCAAATCTGGTTTATCTTCTCAGGTATGAGGGTATCTTCCACATAGCATTATTTTTAAATTTGGATAAAATCCAAGTTATCCATTATTCTTTCATAGATCATGCCTTTGGTGTTGTTGACAAACCCAAGGCCACCTAGATTTTCTTCCATGTTATTTCTAGGAGTTTTATAGTTATGCATTTCACTTCCAATACAGTTCAAAAAGACAGGTCTTGTTCCTGATCTTAGCAGGACAGCTCATAGTTTTTCACCATTAGTAGAACTTTAACTGTAGATTTTTTATAGGTGTTCTTTATCAGATTTAAGAAGTTCTGTTCTTACTACTGGAAGTTTTCACGCTGAATACATGTTTAATTTTGTCAAAGGGTTTTTCAATATTCCTGTGAACATGCAATTTTTCTTCTTTAGTCTTTCAATGTGATAATACATTGTTAGATTCAATTGGCTAATTTTTGCTGAGGCTCTTTGCATCTGTATTTATGAGAGATACTAGTCTATAGTTCCCTTGTACTGCCATTGTCTGATATTGATATTACTGTTAATACTAGCATCATAAGATGAGTTAGGAAATATGGAAAAGCATGCAGAGAACTAGTATGATTTCTTACTTAAATGTTATTGGACTTCATCATGGGATCCGTATGGATTCCATATTGGATTCCATTGCTTTCAATTTGGGAAGGTTTGTTTGTTTGTTGTTTTTTTTTTTTTTTTTTTTTTTCAATTTGGGAAGGTTTTAATTTTTCCTTCAATTTCTTTATTAGGTATAGACTTAATTATATTATCTATTTCTTCTTGTGTGGGTTTTATCAGATTATGTTTTCAAGGAATTGATCCATTTCATATAGGCTACCAATTTTGTGAGCATTGAGTTTTCCATAATATTCCTTTACTATCATTTTAGTATCCACAAAATCTGTGGTGATAGCCACTTTATCATTTCTAATAGTAGTAGATTGTGTTCTTTCTCTTATCTTCCTAGCCTGGCTATAAATTTGTCAATTTTTTTTTGTTTGTTTGTTTTTTGTTTTAGCCCCAGCAATTGATCTTTTCAATTAATCATTTTTGTTTTCATTGATTTTTCTCTATTGAGTTTTTTATTTTTAATTTCATTGACTTGTGCTCTAATAATTTTTTTTGCTTATTTTAAATTTAATTTGTTCTTTCTTTTCAAGTTTCAAAAGATAGAAGCTTAGATTATTGGTTTTTATCTTTCTTCTTTTCTAGGATGTGCCTCCAATTTTATAGATTTTTCTCTAAGCACTTCTTTTGCTGAATCCCACACTTCTGATTAGTTGTATTTTTCATTTTAATTTGTTAATTTTTTAATCTTTTTTGTAATTTTTTAATATTACTTTATTTTTCTTCCTTGAACCATGTGTTATTTGAAAGTGTGTTGATTAATATCTAAGTGTTTTGAGATCTTCCGGCTATCTTTCTGTAATTTATTTCTTGTTTAGTTCTATTGTATAGAGCACACACTGTATGGTATCTAGTCTTTTTTTTTTTTTTAAAGATTTTATTTATTTATTTGACAGACAGAGATCACAAGTAGGCATAGAGGCAGGCAGAGAGAGAGGAGGAAGCAGGCTTCCTGCTGAGCAGAGAGCCCAATGTGGGGCTTGATCTGAGGACCCTGGGAGCATGGCTGAAGGCAGAGGCTTTAACCCACTGAGCCACCCAGGCACCCCAGTATCTAGTCTTTTACAATGTTAAGATGCTTTTTTGTGATCCAGATGTGATATTCCGGGATTTGTTTCCTGTGAGCTTGAGTAGCACTTGTATTATGGTTGTTGGATGAAGTAGTCTATAGATATTAATTAATTAATTTTATCCAGTCCATTAATTATGCATTTGAGTTCAGTTATGGCCTTAGTGATTTTTTTGCCTGCCGGGTCTATGCATTTCTCAAAAAGGGATGTTGAAGTTTTTATTTATAATAGTGGCTTAATTTATTTCTTGCATTTCTATCAAATTTTTCCTCATGTTTTTTGATAGCCTGTTGTTAGATGCATAGGCATTAAAGATTATTATGTGTTCCTGGAGACTTGACCTCCTTACCATTATGTAATGTCTGTCTGTATCCCTAATAATTTTTCTCAGTTTGATGCCTGCTCTGCCTAAAATTAACACAGCTACTATAGCTTTGATCAGTATTCACATTATAAACACTTTATTCATCCCTTTCTTTTTATTTAATTAATTAATTTATATTTAAATTTTATTTATTTACCCGCAGAGATCACAAGTAGGCAGAGAGACAGGCAGAGAGAGAGGGGAAAGCAGGCTGCCTGCTGAGCAGAGAGCCCAATGTGGGGCTTGATCTGAGGACCCTGGGAGCATGACCTGGGCTGAAGGCAGAGGCTTTAACCCTCTGAGCCACCCAGGCACCCCTATCCCTTTCTTTTTAATCTATATATAAAGATACATATAAAGATATTTAAAGTGAGTTTCTTATAAACAACATACAGTTGGGTCCTGATTTTTTATCTACTCTACAATCTTTGTCTTTTAGTTAGGGTAGATAGATTGTAATGATTCCTACTGCTATACTTGGATTAATATCCACCATATTTGTTATTGTTTTTATTCATTTATGTTGTTCTTTGTTTCTATTTTCCACTTTCTGCCTTCTGTGGCTTTAATTAAGCATTTATATGATTCCATTTTCTCTCCATTCCTAGCATATTATTATATTTCTTTTTAAAATTTATCAGTGTTGTCTAGAGTTCACAGTACTCATTTGTCACTAATCCAAGTTTACTTCAAATGACTCTACTCCGTTTACAGTTAGTGCAAGTAACTTAGAATAAATTTTTCTTAATTCTTCCATCACATTCTTTTTGTTATTGGTGCTATTCATTTCACTTATACATGATCTATACTTATCAAATACATTGTTGCTATTATTTTGAACAAAGTGTTATATTTTAAATCAATTAAGAATAAGAAAAATAAATTTTATTTTAACTTATTTCTTCTCTAGTTTCTGATCTGTATCATTTTTCTTCTCTCTTAAGATCTTTACATTTTCATAAGATAGACCTACCAGCAACAAATTTTCTTAATTTTTATTTTCCTGAGAAAGATTTTATTTATATTTCACTACTGAAGAATATATATTTTTTCAGGTAAAGAATTTTGGGTTTTTATTTTGTTGTTTTGTTTTTTTCTGCCCACCCCCCCACCTGTCTTCTTTCCACTTTCTTCTGCTTGCTTCATTTTATGAGAAGTAGAATAAAATTTTTGTCATTGTTTCCTTATAAATAAGGATATTTTCCCCTAAGTTTCTTTCAAAATTTTCTTTTTCTTTTATTTCTGCAGTTAAACTATCATATGCTAGATGTAATTTTTTGTTGTTGTTCGTCTTTTGTTTGTTTGCAGTTACCTAGCTTGGTGTTCTCTGAGCTTCCTGGATCTGTGGTTTGGTGTCCAACATTAATTTGGGGGAAGTTCTTTGTCATTAGTGGGTATATGAGGATTCTTCCTGGCTAATATACAAATCTCTGGACCTTCTTCAACAGTTTAATATTCCTGTTCCTTTATTTCCTAGCAGAACACTGTTAAGGGTCACATTTTTGGTAGGAGAGAACTATCTTTAGGAGAGTAAAATATGATTAACATATTAAAGCAGTGGCAAGTTACAGTTGCCATGACTGAACAAAGAAAGGTGTGAGATTCCTAATGAGCAAACACCGAGTGAACATATGATTGGCCTATGAATGGTCTTCTCCCACTACCCCAAAATAATGGAGTGTTTGAAAGAATTTAATAAGATTATGTATTAGAAGTGAAAATTATTTCCTATGATACTTTGTTTCATAGAAATAAAAATTTATCTTACACAATTGGGCATTTTAGTAAATAATTGTTTAGTAGGATTCCCCCCCCCAAAAGAGACAGGAATATTAAACTGTTACTTGGACCATATTTTCCTAGGTTTAAGGAAGAAACCAGAGGCTTATGTTGTAGGAAGATTATTTGAAAAGCCAATAGGAAGACAGAATCAGAAATAATAAAATAAGAAATCTTTTAAAGTGATTTAATGTTCTGAAGGTGTCTATGAACCCCCCTCCTTTTTTTAAAAGAAGATGGTTAAAATGTCAAGGGTAAAATACATAAAAGAAAATAAATTTAAGATGAAAAAAATCTGAAAAAAAGTTTGCAACTACATAGAAACCAAGATGATAGATAGATAGATAGATGATAGATTCAAGTGTTTGGCTAAGATAAGCATCCATTCATAATGACCATCCATCTATAAGACTTCAGAATCTTTTATTTTAAGATCATATATACAACTAAAAATTCATAATATTCTCTCTCTACTTTTAAAGCCAAAATGTTAAAAATATAAATCAAATAATGAGTATATCTTCCAACATTAAATTAAATCTCCATCATCACTATTAACTTTAATGACATATTATTTAAGCAAAAGGGTGAATTGGACAGCTATGTCCTATGCAACAAGTTATAGACATACACTATTATAAAACTGTCACATTATAAGAATTCATTTAGCTAATGAAAAAAATTTTCATCAATTCCATAAGAACTTATAAATGCATACATATATTTATACATGTATACATGACAATTTATTTTTATTATTTATATATTATGTATATTATTACTTTATAGAATAAATATACCTGTGAATATTTTAGATATGTCAATATAAATATATTTATGTAGCTTTTGAGTGATTTTACAAGAAATGATGAAAAAGTGATTTGAACTTAATAGATTCACATAATATTTCAGGGCTTTTCCCCAGTCTCCTCTGAAACCGGATAGATTTGCTGAGAAATTCTAGGCAAAAATTCTAAATGTAGTTGGTACTACATGCTAAATGTAATAGGCAAGATTTTAAATGTAATAGATAGCTTATACTTGATTTCTTTTTGAAAAGCTTTACAAACATTACTTATTTAAGCCTTCAACTATTTTGTCAGGCAGGTATTATCTGCCCCATTTTACACAGGAGAGTATTTTACAAACTAAGTACCTTTCTCAAGTACTCTCTAGATACATTTTATATATACTTTTAAAAGTAGCTGCTGTGAACCATGCTGTGTTGTGGTCACAGCAGCAAACGGTTGTGGAGTTGATGCACTCTCTTTGGGCAAGGTGAAGATTACTGGGGTCTGATTTGGTTGAGGAAGTCAGAAGAAGAATTGCTGAAAAGTTGTATTAACTTGAGGCCAAAGGATACTCAATGAGTGGAAGAAATATCCCTGACGGAGAACAGAGCTTTGTATATTTAGAAATTGAAAGAAGGTCAGCAGGGCAAGAAACCCAACCAAGGAGAGAGACACTTCCATTGGAAATCATATAATTCCATCCTTGGAAGGAATTTTTTTTCTTTCTTTTTTTTTTTTTTTTTTTCTCAGTTCACAGGAGGCCCACATGGCATTTAAGCACAGGCATGGTAAGGCAAATGTATATTTTAACAGTATTTGTGGACAATGGATGCTTGCAGATAATGAATTGGGGATACATTAAAAAAAGAGTAGTTCTTGTGAAAGATGGTTGTGGCTTGAATTTCTAGGGGAGCTAGAGAAAGATATAGTTGGGACATAGTTAATAGGATATGGCAATTAATTCTGTCGAGAAAATGGAAAAAAAAAATCTTAACTTCTTCACATCAAAGCTATGGCAGGAGCAACTGGTGGATGGAAGTTCCCTGATTCTAAGTGGAGGAAATAGTAGAAAGAGTATTCAGTTAAGATTCTGTCAGTTAAATGAGTCATGTCTGAAGCCAGGAGGGCAGATACAGATGGGAAATTAAAAAAAAAAAAAAAAATTAGGATCATCAGAGCTGAACAAGGAATTCTGAGGCTACACTGCTAATTGCTACAGATCCACCATTTAATTCTTGGCTTTCTAACTCCCAGACATATGTTCTTAACCAATAAGCAATGGAGCCAGGCAGGCACACAATTTTATGAAATCTGAAAAACTGCAACACTGGAAAACTCCCTTAATTACTACATCTACTCTAATGAGCTACCATATTATAAGCATCATATGAAGTTTATTACATACATACCTTTTAATCTGTTCTCTAACCATTTCTCTAAATGGCTGTTGTTATTTTCATTTCATAGAAAAGAAAACTTCAAGTTTAGAAGGTTAAAAACTAAGCCAAGATGTTGGTTTATAACCTTTCTCTTAAAGTTCCCTCCGTGATGCCCACCAGCTTAAAAGAATAACGTTCTTAGGAGGAAATGATTCCTTAGGCTTGTAGTAGTGGTGGTAGTTGGGGGGAGGTATGGATTATTTTCATAATTAAGTTAATAGTAAAATAAATTTCACTGAGGTATAATCAAGCTTGTTTTGGCAATAAGTGTTAAAATTTACAGTCATGTGTGAAATGTTTAACAATATTTACTTAATTGTGGGATTCTCCTGTTGGAATCAGCTATTATGTCAAGATCTCATCTCATCTACTGTTAATAATGTATGTCACAGGTGTATGCATGACTGGTCCACTAATGCAGCCGTCTGTCTCTAAAATTAAAATGAAAGCTTCACCAGCAATTCATATCCGCCATCGTCAGAACAGATTATATACCAGTCCCCTCAGTACAAGGAAGGGTGAAGGCACTGCTTTCATGTAGGGGCATTTGAAACACTCAGTGCTAAACAATGAGTGTCACCAGGAGAGAGTTCAGTTACAGAATAACACAGTTAGAGCAATCACTTTCTTCTGAAGTACGATTACTTCTTTCACTGAACCAATGTAATCATTTGAGTAGACCCGTTTCTTCCATGTATTCAGGTTGTAAATGTGTATCAATATGTAGCCTAATACTATTAGGTAAAATCTATTACATTTGAAGTCAACTAACAGTAATTTGATGTGGCTTTAGATATATGAATACTGCCCCTAAAGTAAGTGAAAGTATTGATAACAGCTTAAGCTTACAGAAATAGTAATGAAACCAAAACAAATAAAAAAGGCAGGACAAAGAAAAAACATTTTTAAGAGTCACCAGTACTTTGTCAAAAATGTGATATTCCAACGTTCCAGGGAGTCTTCCATCCATTTACCTAATGCATAATTTGCAGAATGGCTGAACTAACTTTCCCCATGTGCTTATGCTAAATATTTTGTTTTGGTATCAAATCTGACGTATTTTAAATAACAGTTAATGCTGTGTATTTTGAAGCACATTTTTTTTTAAAGATAGATTTATTTATTTATTTGTTTGTTTATTTATTTATTTACTTGGCACAGAGAAAGAGAAAGAGCGAGCACAAGTAGGCAGAGCAACAGGCAGTGGGAGACAGAGAACCAGGCTCTCCACTGAGCTGGGAGCCTGATGTGGGGCTGGATCCCAGGACCCTGGGATCATGATCTGAGCTGACGGCAGCCACTTAACCAACTGAGCCACCCAGGTGCCCTAAAGCACATTTTAAAAAATATTTTATTTATTTATTTGAGAGAGAGAGAGAGAAACAGCAAGAGAGATCATGGGCGGTGGGGAATAGGGGCTGAGGGAGAGTGAGGAATAGACTCCCATCTGAGCAGGGAGCCCAACACAAGCTCCATCATGAGACCCTGAGATCATGACCTGAGCCAAAGGCAGATGCTTTGCCTACTGAGCTACTCAGATGCCTCTCAAGGCACATTTTAAGCATAGAGGAGCTGTGAAGTGACAAGCTCTAGAGTCAGACTGATAACCTCAGGGCCTGACCCCATCACTTCACAGCTAAGCTCTTAGGCACCATCACTGAACCTCTCTGTGCCTATGTTTCATTATCTACAAAGTGGGAATAATAAAAATGCCTACCACAAAGCATTGCTATATAGAGATTAAATGAATTAGTATTTTTCAGTTAATACCATTCAATGCTATTTTAGTGTTTATTTTCCTTTTACTGACATTTTCTAAATATATGTGTTTTATATGTTCCCCAGACTTTTGTAGATATGCTTACCTTATTATTCAGAGTTCTATGGTTTCAATTTTTATCTGAATCACAAATACATCATATAATATTTCAGCTTATCTTTTCATTTCAAAGCCAGATTTTGCCTTTTTTTTTTCTTTTTGTGATGAATACGCATTACTAATTATTATTACTATTGGGAACATTATGGTGACTACACACTGGAATTTATTCCAAGCTTTTCCCTCAACATGTTATCCCAACCACAGTGATTCTATGCATTCATGCTCTCCCCTCTTCCTGGAATGCTCTATCTCCATTTACTTCCTTGGAGAGATACCACTCATTTATCAATGGCATTCCTTTTATGGCATTGGTAGAGGCTTTGTGAGGTTCTCCTCGATTATCTGATTGAGTCATTTGCTTCTTGTCCTTGCACAGGAAATTGTTTGCATACTACTTATCAAATGAACTGTAGTTGTAGTCCGCCTCCTTAGAATGTAGGAAGATGTTTTCTCAGGTCAGAGATTGTATCTGTGCACACCCAGCCTTTGCAAAATTCCATAAGTAGAGTATGTTTGTTTGTTGGAATGAAGAAATGATGTATAAAAGAATATCCCATAAATATCAGATAAACTTCTTGACTACATGTGTCTTAATAACAGTTTCTTCTTCTAGTAGCCTTCTTATGTAGCACTCTCAACTATTCTACAATAAACTAAGCCATTGTGCAGTTAAATTACTGCATAAATTCATGACCCAGGGGCGGATAGAGATGCACTTTGAACCCAACCATTCTGGCTATTGAGTTTGTACTCTTTACTACTATATGTCTCTTAATATCAACATTACTAAAGAAGTAACTGTTTATTTTTGTATTTATTATGTGCCAGACAGTATAAATGTTGCTTTGGGAATATTAACAGTTTTTTTTAATCTTCACAACTTCCTTTCAGAAGAGGTATTGTTAAGCCCTTTTTATCCTCCAATTGTATCAGATTAGAAAATCAAGAATTCAGACTGTTGGTTCTTACTCTTATATATAAAGAGTTTAAAGGTCATAACTTCTTTTTTCACAAAAGAAAATGTGAGAAACAGTAAGTCAACAACTCTTTCAGACCCATTAGAAAACTGATCAAAGAGAAAAATGACACCCCCAAGACTGGAAAGACAGGCAAATGTAGGGTGTCACTAAACTTACCAAGAACATAAAACATCATTGAACTCAGCAAATGGTAGGAAATGGTGAAGTGTAATTGACAAATTTTGGGGAGTTCAGTGTAGGCTAGATTTAACTCCTGTTAAATACTCCTGGGGGTCCAGCCTTAAGGGGCCACTGAACATTCAGGTGTCTTTTCTCTAATAGCCCCACCTGGTTCTCACAGTAATGATCACAGAAAAATAAATACCCATCTGCTTCCTGCAATACCAAGGGAAAAGTAATTATTCTGAAATACACCAAGAGCATTCTCTTTCTAATTAACGAAGATACTTCATCAAGAAAAACACTTTATAGAGCCTAACCAACCTGGAGACCTGTAAATACTAGCCTCCAGACTTCTCAAGATTTTCTATCTCACTCAAGGGCACGGGAGGGAAGAAAAGCTGAGAAACACTTGTGAAGGTCGCAGCCCAGGAGCAAAAAGAGTACCTTATCAAAAGATCAAGGACTCTTTCCCTTTCTCTCCACCTTACCACCGGAACAACAGCCTCCAGTAAAAGAGAAGTGGATTGCTGCTGAGAGAACCCAAGAACAGACTGTTTAAAAAGGGGTCTGTCTGGAAACTCAAAAATAGCACAGGAGATAAAAACAAGCATACTAGAGGAAATTGAAAGCTCAGATGCCTATAACTACAGTGAATAGTAAACACCAGGTAAACATAAAACCTCACACAGAAGTTCTTTTTAACCTGTATATCTTACCTAGTTTTGAACCAAAAATTCCAGGCATACTGAAAGACAAAAAACAAAACACAAAAAACACAGTTTGAAAAGAGCAAATAAAAGAATGGAAATCAGATAAGGCAGAGAGTTTGGAATTATCGGAGTGGGAGTTAAAATAACTGTAAAGAACCTAATGGGAAAGGATGGACAATATACAGTATCAGAAGCATAGATATAGAAACTACAATAAAAAATCAAAAATAAATGCTAGAGGTGAAAAATTTTGCAATGGAAATGAAAGAATGTCTTTGGTGGGCTTGCTAGTGACTGAATAGAGCCCAAAACTTAATCAGTAAGCTTAAAGATTTATCATTAGAAATTTTCAAACATAAAAACAAGAGCAAAAAAAGACTGGGGGGAATAAAAAAGAAACAGAGTATCCCAGAACTCTTGGACAGTTTCACAAGGAGTAACCTGTGTGTAATGGAAAAACCAAAAGAGACAGAGGGAATAGAAGACATCTCGAAGTAAAAATGACTGGGAATTTTCCAAAGTTAATGATAGACCTAAACCACATATTCAGGAAGTTCAGAGAACATCAAACAGAATAAATACATTAAAAAAAATCTATCCATCTCTCTATATAAAATCTATACCTAGGCCCATCATTGCAAAAAATTAAGAACAATAAAAATCATGAAAGAAGAAAAAAAAATCATGAAAGAAGCCATATGGAAAAAACCAAACCAAACCAAACCAAAACTAAAACAAACAAATAAAAAAAAGCTCTTCAGAGAGAAGGATAATTATATAGATCAGAAACTTGGATCTAAGTGTTCCAAAATTCATTGTTTATGCACCACACCCAGTGCTCCATGAAATAAAATAATTGGGGGTTGGAAAGAAACTTGAATCTGTATAAAGAAAAGAAGAATGCTAAAGAAGGAATAAATGGAGGTGGGATAAAACGATTTGTCTTTCTTACACTTAATTGATCTAACAGATATCTGTTCAAAATATTAATGGCAACACTATAATTGATAATAGTTTATAGACTAGTGAAATGAAAAAGCGGAATTAGAAATATTGGTTATAAGTTATTTGTATTCCCATGAAAACACATAATGTATTTCAAAGTGGATTACTTGTAAATGTATATTGCAATCATTACAGCAAACACTGAAATAATTGAAAAAATTAAATTGGTATGCTAAGGGACAAGAAGAAATGAAATTGTGTGAAATGCTTAATTGAAACCAAAAAAGGCAGAAAAATAGGGGAAGGCAAAACAGAAACAAAACAAACAAACAAACAAAAAATGGTCAACAAATAGAAAACAGTTACAAATGTGATAGATACAAATCCAACTATGTGAGTTATGACCTTAAATGTGAATGACCTAAGGACAGCAACTGAAAGATAGAGCATCAAAGTGGGCAAAAATCAAGAAGACCCAAGATATTTTGACAAAATATCTTGGTTACGGTTACGAAAATTACCGTACTCTTACTATATTATGCAGCAATAGTACTCCTACAATGTTCTAACTTAGTTGAAAACCTACTTCCACACAGAAATATATGGACTAATGTTATAGCAGCTTTGTTCATAATTACAAAAAACTATAAGCAAACAAAATATCTTTCAATAAGAGAATGAGTAAAGAAAATGTGATGCATTCATAAATAGGATATTATTCAGTGATAAAAAGACATGGACTATCAGTCCACAAAAATACTTGGAGGCACTTGCAATGCATATTGCTAAGTGAAAATTCAGTCTATAATGGGAACATAATGTATGGTTCCAACTATATGACATTTTGTAAAATACAAAACTATACAAACATAAAGTTCTGTGATTTACAAGAATTTGAGGAGAGGGAAGAAAGGATCAGTAGGAGGAACACAGGGTTTGTAGAGCAGAGAAACTGTTCTGTATGACATGGTAGTGGTGGGTATATATGACAATGCATTTGTCACAACCCCGTAGACACATAGACCATGGAGAGTGAAACAACCTCAATATAAGCTAAGGACGTTAGTTAATAATGTATTGATACTGACTCATCATTTGTAATGAATGTGCCACACTAATACAAGGTTTAATAATAGGAAATGCTGTGTATGATAAAGAGGTGGTATATTGAATCTCTCTAGACTTTCTCAAGTTTTCTGTCAACCTAAAACTGCTAGGCAAAATAAAGCCTATTATCTCTTAATCTTCTCTATTTTTCCCATCCCCCACCTACCTCCCCTCTAACAACCGCCAGCTTGTTTTCTGTATTTAAGTTTGGTTGTATTTGTTTGTTCATTTGTTTTGTTTTTTAGATTCCACATGTAAGAGAAATCCTGTGGTATTTATTTTTCTCTAGCTGACTTATTTCACTTAGCACAATACTTTCTAGGTCCATCCTTGTTGCCAAAAATTTTATATATATATATATATATATATATATATATATATATATATATATATCTCCCATTATTTCTACACACACACAACCCTACACATCTTTATTCAGTCATGTACTGATGGACATTTGGGTTGTTTACATATCTGGCCTATCATAATTAACACTGCAAAAAACAAAGCTGCATATATCTTTTTGAATGTGTGTTTTCATTTTCTCTGGTTAGTACCCAGTAATGGAATTACTGGAGCATATGGTATTTCTATTTTTAGGTTTTTGAGGAACTTTCAGTTATAAAATAAATAAGTCAAAGAGATGAAAAGTGCACCATAGGGAATATAGTCAACATATTGTAATAATTCTGTATGGTGGCAAATGGTGACTATACTTAATCATGGTGAGAACCAAATAATGTATAGAATTGTCAAATCAATAGGTTAAAAAGCTCATATATGTTAATTATACATCAATAATACTGCTGAAGAAAACAAAACAAAATATATTAATTTAAAAGTTGTTAAATTAACTTATGCATCTTGTATGTGGCAGAGCCAGGGTTCCAGCCCAGTCCATCCTACTCAAATACCATTACTTTGAAAAAATTCAATATGTCTTCTGAAATGACACTAAGCCATCTACTAAGGATGAGGATTGCTTGGTTATTAGCATACAAAGAGAAGACTAATAAGATACTTATTAGGAGTATTATTAAAAATAATATTTTTCTTGAAATAATATATGACTGACTAACAAAGTAACTTTGAACAGCATTTACCTTTGCTTTACCATAATTTTTGAACTGGGTATGTTGTGCTCAGAGAACAAGAACACACCATTAGCCTTTCAGAACCCGAGATTCCATAATTAAAAGTATTTATGCATGAAGACCTTAAAATTATTCTATGTGTTTCTGATAAACTTTGAGCATGTGTTTGTCTTCCTTAACTGAGAACAGATTTTTTCCCAAGAGTTTAACCAGTGTGTGTGTTAGCATATCCCACTGGGCCATTGATTACAAGTGGATTAAAAATATACTGTGTAAGGCAGAGACATTATTTTCATCTTTGCAGTATCTCTAAAATGTAAACACTCCCTACTTCAATAGGTGCTTAGGTTAGTTGAATGAGTTTGGTTATAAAGAATCTTTCATTTTAATATAGAAAAAAATATTGGACTTGTTCAGAAAAGAATGACATTTTACTCTTGGATTTGAGACTTAACCTAATTCAAACCTTCAAGTATGGACAATCCCAGAGGAAAGAAAGCAGAGGTTTAAGTTATTTGAATTTTTATTGCTGGGGCTGTTTGTTGTTGTCTTCCTTTGTTTCTGGCTAAATAGCATTTGGGCCAACTCAGTGCAGTGTAGCCTAGGTTAAAAGATGTAGAACCAGGCTTCCTTGGAGAGATTGATCTCTTTCTCCCTCTTTCTTTATATATATATATAGCCAAGTATATAACCGTGTGTGTGTGTGTGTGTGTGTGTGTGTGTGTAACCAAGTATACAACCAAGTACTCTATATGGCATACTGAGAAGAAGTAATCAATACTATAAAAATAGGCAGCTAATGTGCTGGAGTTCAAACAAGGAATATATAAGAGAGGAACAGTCCCTAATATATTTTTTCCCTGTTTCATAAGTGGGGCTTTTTCTCTTCCATCTGTATAAGCACACTTTGAGCTTAATGAATATTGTTATTTTCATTTCTGTGCAAAATATTGGGCCAATCTGACATATTATTTATTTGACAAACAATTGTATTAATTGGTTCAATAGTGTTTATTAGAGTTAACTACTGTTTGCTACTCCTTTGAATACTGAATGTCAATAGATGTAGAAAATGAAATTAGGTGAGTATTGATGTGAGAAACAAGACTCAATGGCTGAGAATAAATTCTGATTGCAGGAAAGGAAGAAATTAAACAATTGGAAAGAAAACATGATAGTAAAGCAACTTAATCATTTAATTCTGTTGCCCAGATGAATGGAATTTAATGTATAACCAGAAAACTAATATTGGCAGGGGTGGACTCAAACATTAGTGGTAACAGTTTGGCAGTGACAAATGTCATTTTTGCATAGTAAAGGTAATTAATTGATACTGAGAGGCTGAGAGTCTGAATAACCACCCCCACTCCCACATACTTGGCAAGATCATTGTCCTTATAGAATAACAAAAGGCCAAAAAAAAAAAAAAAAAAAAGGTAAATACCGTGATTTTTTCATTCACTCTTAGCTGTTAGAAAATAGCCATGTAACTGACCAGTTTCTCCAAAATAATTTTTGCATGGCTGCCTATTTCTGTATTCTCAAATTAAATGTACTATCCCAAATATTGTGGTTTTCAACCTCACTTCCTCCAAGCCACTTTTATAGTCTGGATGACCATAAAAATGGCATAATCACTATTTGTGCAGTAGCAATTTTGTCACTACTTGCAGAATTGCAATAAATATATAACTTGTTTTTGTTCCAGAGAATAAATAGGCTGCTATAAAAGGCAGTTTTTTTTCTTCTGCTCATTTTAGTTGTTCCTGAAGTAGTTTAAAAGCTTTCAGAATACCATGTACCTTTTTAACATTACAGACTGCCACCTACTGGAAGATAAACTAAATATCTAGACACCCGTGAAAACACAGCATTTATCTTGTTGAATGCACACACACATTTAAGAAAAGAAAACATCAATATACTTTATGAAAACAATAATTGGCTTGCGTATTTCTAGATTGTTTTAAAGACAAGAATTTTTCATAACTAACCAGAAATGAAATATAGTCTATGCACTACACAAAATAGTTCTTTACCTGCAAATCAATATATAGGAAAAAAAAAATGTTTTACTAAGGTAGGCAAATCAGAAATATATTTAGAAAGAGGTGTTTGGCTCTAAAAATGCAATTATATCCATTGATTTAATCTGCCAGTGGTTCAATTACATCATATTCTAGGTTGCCTTAAATCTGTCACCTATATTTCCCAAGCAAAATTGAAGCCAAATCAGTTGGAAGAGAGGCCTAGGAAACCACATGATTATTAATGGAGAGTAACAATTGTCCGAATAAGTTAAAAGTAACTTTGAAAGAAAAAAAAAAATAATTGCCCATGGTAATGTTTATTTAACCTTATCTTACTTGTCTTAGCTATATGTACCTCAACCTTCTACTTGTATAGAAAAGGATTCTTATATCGCTTGTTATTGATGTTAAAACAAACGTGTTTTTCTCATTTATCATTACTGATACACTCTTAGAAAACTGGAAACGAAGATTGAGATATTATTACCCCTGGGCCTTGCACAAATGGGGACTTTCTGTACAAATTAAACATAAAACAAGTATGAGGCACTATATGTATTTCACTATCTTTATTTCCTTCTATTTCTGAATAAAACAGAATAAAAACTGATAAAACTAGTAAGAACCACACAGGCAACAGGAAGACCACATTTAAGTTCAGTTAGTGTATCACCTAGTCCTTGGAATCTGAACCAATCCATCTGGGATAGCCTGAAGGAGTGCCTCAAAAGGCAACTCCAGAGAGTGCAGGAAATGTGCAGAAGTAGGTGAACCCTGCTTTGAGTTTCCTTTTTCATTGGTGGGAATGGAAAATCATGGCTTGCTTATATGACATCAATGCCAGTGTCACACATAAGCTTGGTGTGATTCAGTTCTGCCTAATTCCCTGTCTTGAGTAATGAAACTAGAGCCTAAATTTAACAAACAAATAAACAAACAAGCAACCCTGGGGAAAAAACCTACTCAAGATAGAACAAAATTTTACAGTGATGCCTGGGAATATGTTTCTACAGGACTAAGCCCTTCTTCAGGATAGAGACTATGTTCACATCTTTATACCTATGATGTCTAGCTCAGAGTCTAATGCATAGTAAGTACTTAGTAAATGTTTATTAAACAAATGACCACTTTTGACTCACAAGGCTTTTGGTAAAAGCATCCTCCTATGCTATAAACTGGGAATCATTACTTACTCCTATAAATAACTGAACAACAAAAACAAAATATTTTTATTCCAGACAAAAATCCAGGAAAACTGGGAAAGACATACATGTTTGTCCTTGTCTTATTTTCAGACTGCATGTGACAATGGAAGTAGAATTACCGTAATGATTTTCTCTACTGTGAGGCTTTCTGAGATAGTCTAGCAGGCCATGGGCATCATGGTAGGATGCTCTTCATAACTTAATGGTGGGGCAGTGATGGGATCTGGAGTTATCAGTGAGCCTTCTCCAGCCCCATGGACCTATCGGGGTTCCTTGAACACATTCAGCTTGTCTACTTCTCATCTCTGCGAGTGGGTTTCCTTTTGCCTGAAGCAATCTTATCCCGAATTTTCTTTAAATTCATTTTCCTTCTGAAACCCACTCTTTGCACTTCTTTTCAAATGTATTCAGAGACACTAGCATGGCGATGTGTATTATATGTTCTTCTTGCGGGATCACTGAAGATATTGGAAAGGTGGTTATGAGAACTGGAATTACCCATGAACTTTTGCTTTATCTTAGATTCAGTCAAAACTCTTCAGTTTGTTCGTTTCATTTAGAAACATAATAGAATTCTCAATGTATACATGATGTATTTGCATTTTACCCGAATCCCCATTAGTCTAATAAAAAATAATACTGTTTTTAAACACTTCCCAGTCTACGGCTGGATAGGATGTGTGTTTTGTTAGGGTACAGAATCGACCACCCCTCAAATGGACAGAGGACACTCATGATAATGCAAGTCATACAGCGAGGTTTATTTCCAGCTAGCTGGGGTCCAAGTATCTGCCTGGTGCAGAGGACTTCAACAAGGACCCTGAGCATTCAAAGCCAAGGGTTTATATAGCATTTTCAAAGCACTTAACACAGTAATTTTCCATAACTACGTTCATATCTGGCGCCCCACTCTGACGGCTTACTTTTGTGTCAGTCCTGGTGGTTTAGTGAGATAAGCTCTTTAGCAATGCATCTGGTCTGTGACGCAGCCGCCTGCATTCTGGTGCTTATGACTGACTTGTTCAAAACTTGTTGTTCAAAACTTGTTTTTCAAGCTTCCCCTAGTCCCTCTTCCCTCAACTCAGTAAAATGGCTTCCCGGCCTTTGAGATGGCTGTTCTCATGCTAACCCATTCTTACATGTTTAAGGATCTATTATTTATTTGACAGAGAGAAAGAGGGTCCACAAGTGGGGGGAGGGGCACAGGGAGAGGGTGAGATTCTCAAGTTGACTCTGGGCTGAGTGCAGAGCCCTTTGCAGGACTCAGTCCCAGTACCTTGAGATCATGACCTGAGCCACTGAAATCAATAGTCAGACACAAAATGGGGATTTTAGTCCTAGGAAACAAAGTTGAAACCAAAATTAGAAACCCAAGAAACACAACAATCAAACAAAATTTTGTCACTGAAAATTTTCCTGCCTTCTTGTTTAATCAATGCTAATTTTTAGTGGATTTATATCAATCAGCCCAGATTGCACTCTGTTAAACCTGAACAAGCTTAACTTCCCAGTGAGTGAAGGTCTTTAAAACCTACAATAATAGCAAATTGGATAGATAGGAATGCCATCAGCAATGATTAAATAGATTACATGGCATTAGTTAGAACATAGCTTATGAATCAACTACTAAATGGATAACCTCATAAATCATTGCTATGATTTATAGGTCAAAGTGCCTACCTAAGGTTATGAAACAACATTTTAAGGATAGAATAGTAAAGTAAAATAGTAAAGTAAAATATTCATAATGTCTTATGAATATTACAATGGTTGAAAGAAATTAACAATGGATTTGCTTTATAAAAATTTTTTAAGGATTGCAAAATACAAACAAAATAAAGCCAAGGGAATTATTTTTTTAAAGATTTTATTTATTTATTTACTTGACAAAGAGATAGAGAGAGACAAGTTGGCAGAGCGGCAGGCAGAGAGAGAGGGAGAAGCAGGCTCCCTGCTGAGCAGGAAGCCAGATGCAGGGACTCGATCCCAGGACCCTGGGATCATGACCTGACCCAAAGGCGGGCACTTAAAAGCCAAGGGAATTATTAACAAACTGCCTATGTTCCTTCTTTTGTAAATGAAGAAATGTAAATAGCAAACAAATAGTAAACTAGATCAAATCTAGAAATTATTTCTTTACTGTATTTTATCTGTATTTGTATAAAAATGACTTTAATCATTTTTACTCTTTTTGACTCTTGTGTGATCACCATATCCACTTAACATAGTGAAGTTATCAGATAATGAAAACCAAGGCAATGTCCCTGTTGATTTTTTAAATAAAAAATAAGAGGTGCACTTTTTTTTTTATTGGGTTATGTTCTAGGCTTAATAAAATTGAACCCTGGGCCTTAACATCATCATAGTAAAGATGAATATGGATGCTTCTCAGGCTTGCAAATTCAGGAAGACATTAATCAATAGAAAGGAGGGATCAGGGTGGCTTGGCTGGTGTTAGCACCTTGAGAAGATGCTAACTCAGTCCTGCAGCAGGTTTTTCTTCTTTCTGATGGAGTACCATAGTCTCCAGTGATAATCTTCCAAAAGACAGTACATAGACCCCGAGGTCAAACATTTTGCTTTCTGTTTGAGAAGGTTTAGTTTTGGAATTTGCTGTTTAAGAATCTATTGGTTGATAGTATTATACTCAGAATTTATTATGGTTTTTCTGTGAATCTTGACATGTGACCATATTTGAAAAACAAAAAACTCAGTGTTAGAGTTAAGTATGGCTTTGTTTTAAAAAAGTACACATATGCTAGTGATTTAAAACAACACAGCAATGTTTATCTCATGCTGTATTAGCTGGGGCCTGTTGAAGGCTGGCCCATGTGTTCATATAAAGGCTCACTCACTCATCAGTCTACTATACCATTGCAGCCTCTCTATGCGTCCTAAGCATCCTCACAATATGGTGAATGCATTCCGAGAGTAAGTGGCCTGAGATAAACAAGAAAGAGTGTGACAGAGGGAGGAAAAGAACCAGGATCAGGTCACCAGTGCAGTTATAAGGTGGCTTTGGAAGGCATGTGTGTATTATGGTACACTTTTATCGATCTATCCATATGTGTGTGTGTGTATAAAATATCTCTTGATAAAAAAAAAAAAAAAACTTAGTTTTTAAAATTTTTTTTTATTATTTTAATTTATTTTATTTTATTTTATTTTATTTTATTTTATTTTATTTCTTGGAGGGAGAGAGAGCACATACGTGCATGCAAGCAGAGGGAGGAGCAGAGGGAGAGGGAGAAACTCTTAAGCTGGCTCCATGCCCAGCATAGAGCCTGACACGGGGCCTGATCTCACGACCCTGAGAACACGACCTGAACCAAAATCAAGAGTCAGATGCTCAACCAACTGAGCCACTTAGGCACCCTTAAAACTTCTTTATATAAAACAATGTTTTGGGGCGCCTGGGTGGCTCAGTGGGTTAAAGCCTCTGCCTTCAGCTCGGCTCATGATCCCAACGTCCTGGGATTGAGCCCCACATCAGGCTCTCTGCTCTGTGGAAAGCCTGCTTCCTCCTCTCTCTGCCTGCCTCCCTGCCTGCTTGTGATCTCTCTCTTTGTCACATAAGTAAATAAAATCTTAAAACAAAACAAAACAAAACCAATGTTTTTTCTTCAGGTATGCTTTTTTAGTTGATATTTTTAGTGTCTCTTTCATTTTATCTGCATTTGCCTGGTATCTTTTTCCATCCAGTTAATTTTAATCATCTTTGCTTTAGTTTAACTGCCTTACTTTATCGAATATAATTGTGTTTAATTTCAGTAACTGGATATAGTTAACTTTACTGGTAGTATATAAATATTCAATTTAATTCAATTGAGTTTTATTATATTATTTGACATGATGAGAGGACATAGTGAAGCAAAATGTAATTCTAAGTAGTTGCCAAAAGTCGTCTGATATATTAAACAGGTATCTACAATGCATTAACCACAGACAAGTAGGCATTTCCTTCTAGCTTAACTTTAATAAATGGCATTAGATATAGTTGTGCTTTTTGGTACTTCCTTAGATTTCAACCTGGGATCCATTTAATGATTGATTGATTGATTCTGAACACTTGCTGTGTACTTGGCACATAACATACACATAATTGAAAACATATTAAACTGTAAGCTCCTTGAGGGTAAGGACCACACATTGCTCATCTGTGTATCCCCTTGCTTACCCTATACTAGGTGTTGAATAAATATTCCTCCCTTCATTCATTGCAAGAAAGTATGATGTTATGGGTCCCTGAAAGAGTTTCCAATTGAATTCCTTAAGTAAGATAAACAGACATAAATAATCATATATACATATATACTTGAAATAGGACTGTGGATTTCCCAGTGAGCCTGTAAAAAGCCCTAGCTTAATGAGCCATGGAAATATAAATTAGAGAATATTTACTTTCTCTCTCCCAAGAAACCCTCTTACATACCATAAGGATCAGATCTGTGGCCAGCTGTTGCTCTAATAATGGACTTAATTGCTGTGATACAATAGGAAAATAAGCCTTGTCTCATTTCCCCAAAAGCTAACTGGATACATTGTATGATAGGCATTTAGGTTAGTTCCCAAGGTGGTAGCGTGGCTGAAGACTTATCTTTCTAGGTATTCATATTTTAAGAAGGAGTGAGGTCAGGGAACTAGGAGCTATCTCTAGGTCTTAGAAGTCAGAGACAGAGGGGTTATCTGGCCTTTGGAAGGTGCATTTACATTCCAAAATGTTAGAGTAAGAATTGAGTCCCTCCCCTCTAGTCTCACTGGAGCAAAAAGGTCCCTCTTCACTCTTTCTCCTTTAGGGGAGATGGAATGAGTCTCTCTCTCCTGTATATAATGGAGAAAATCCATGTTTTTAATCACTTGCATATGAGTGTCCAGTTACTCATGTAGGATGCTTGGCTTGGTTTTCATTATGTTGCCTCAAGGGTAAGGGCTGAGGCAAGGAGAGACAGTGCACTTAATATTTATTATAAGATGATGAATCAGACATCTGTCTGATCCAGAACACCTTGTGTGCTCAATCAGAATAAAACTAATAAAGATGAATATTAAATGCCACACAAGTAGATAGCCTATAATGAATGTGGAAAATATAAATAGCAGCCTATGGATTTAAGATATGAAGCTCTTACAATGATTTCTTTCTTTCTATTTTTCTTTTTTCTTTTTTCTTTTTTTTTTTTTTTTTTTGGTTTCCTCAAAGGGAGGAATATAAAGGCAAAAGGCAATCATTCTATAATTCCATCATTGTGCCTATCCTGTGGATACCTGGTATAGATTAAGTTTTGCTTTTTAATAATATTGCTAGGCTGGCCAAGCAGAGAGAGTCAATCAATTATCATAGTGTTTCACTTATTTGTGGAGCATAAGGAATATCACAGAGGACATTGGGAGATGGAGAGGAGAAGTGAGTTGGGGGAAATTGGAGGGAGGGATGAATCATGAGAGGCTGTGCACTCTGAGAAATAAATTGAGTTTTAGAGGGGGGTGAGGGATTGGGTGAGACTGATGGTAGGTATTAAGGAGGGCACGTATTGCTTGGAGCGCTGGGTGTGGTGCATAAACAACGAATGCTGGAACACACAAAAAAATAAGCAATTACATTAAAAAAAATCATGATATTATTGCTAGGCTGGGACTTTGTAGGAAGCCTTTCAGTATATTTTCTATACATGCATATGATTATAGTCATCACTCCTGAGGATTTAAACCTAATTTCATTCTTACAGTATGTATTGTTATAGGTATGACATCAAAAGAGATATTGCACCGTTTGAAAGAGTCCCCACATAAAGAGGTTTTAATGCTTCTAACCTAGTTAGATATTTAAAATACCTACATTAAGCATTTAAGAACAGAAGCATTAAGCATTTAAGAACATTAAAGCATTAGTAAAATGTTGAATGTGGTAAAGTCTGCAAATTGGCAGTATTTTCCGTTTTTTTAAGGGTCAACCACATATGTACCTCTGAACATTGCTTCAGATAGAACACCCAAAACATAGACTTGTATCTTGCAGTGTTGGTTGTAGTAATTATAACCACAGAATTTCTTGACTATCCAAAAAGCTAATAATTAAACTTCCCAAAATATGAAATTGTAACACATCTTTCATCACAATAGTTTAATTTATGATATTTTTAATTCCCTAAAGCCTACTTTTCTCATGGTATTTATATATGTCTACTTAGAACTTACTAAGAACTTGCTAAGGGTTGTTCTTTTTTCTTTATGTTGAAACCATTTAAGATAATTTTTTTTTTCCTAAGACATAATTTATCCTGTTGAAAATTCTTTCTTGTAAAGAACTGTATTAATCTATATTATTTTGTATGCTTCTCTGTGTTTTGGCTGTAGCAAGTAAAGGAGATTTTAGAACTTTTGGTAAACCTTTCTGTGGAGTCTGTTTTTACCTGATTTTTTTTAAAAACAAGAAGTACACCTATACCCATAACTTTCTTTTACCTGCCTTAACAAGTGAAATTGGATCATGAACCTAGGGAATTTTGATCTCTGACAGACTTTAAGTAATCTTATTTATAACCAGCTCATCTCAGATATTGCCTAAGACTCAGAAAGGTAGACTTACTTAAATTAACTGCCAAGGGTAAATACAATTAGATAATTAGCTTAAGATTGGAAAGTAATTTTCAAAACAGAGTTGCTCTAATACATCCCCATGTTAACTGACTCCTGAGGAGAACTTTTACTGCTTCTTTCTGCTGGCTGCAGGGGACCCCTGTGGAGAAGGGAGAAGCTCTGGCTCATAATTACTCAAAAACAAAACAAAACAAAACAAAAACCCAACAAACAAACAAACAAACAAACAAACAAAAAAGGCAAATCTTGGTTATTGCTTTTCATTCTTTCCATTATGGAAACAGCTAATACATAAATTAAGACAGCTATTAGACAGGTTTCCAAAAGCAGTAGAAATCCTCTTCCCCAGACTTATAGTGTGTAGACTTCTTAGAGTACCTGCCCCAAAAGAAAACTTTAAGTGATTCCCATGCTCCCTGAAAGTAGAAAGTAGAAGTGGACAGGAGCCCATTTATTACTTCAAGCAAGCAGAACTTAGCAATATCACAAAAATAAGAAGTTATCCTGATAATTAATTCAAGTCCAAAGCTCCCTTTTAATGAGATATGACACCTTAGATTGGGTTTTGTTGTTGTTGTTGTTGTTGTTGTTTGTTTGTTTTGTTTTGTTTGCATGATCCTGAGGTCAAATGCAGAATGAACATTTATTTTAAGCACACTTAGCCAGGCATGTATGTGTGTACTTGTGTCCATCCATAGTATGTTCTTACACATCATTCACTGATAATGCACTGAGGTGAGGAACCAACCCTTTCATTCATACAAGGTAAATTTCAACCATGAAATCCATATTCAGTATGACAACAGAAGCAATAATTTCAATAGAAATGTGAATAGGTGAAGAGTTGTTAAATCAAGGCTAGAAACCTTCCAGGAATGCAAAGGTGAAAGACTTCTGTTGTGAATCACATGCTTTTAATGTCTAGTATTTTAACTGGTCCCCAAGAAAGCACCATGGACCACCCCCAGGGTGCAGTAGAAGGACTAATTGGGAGTGTGTATCTGCTGCTCAGAGTGAGAAGGCCACATAAGCCCTCAGCAGGGAGTGGACCTATCTTGGAAGGGCAGACCTGTGAATGAGAAGTGCACTCAATGATTGCCAAAGCAGCATTTTCCATTTCAGAGAACTCTGTTGTCCCCTACTGTCCTTATCCAAAAAGCTCCATTTGTCTGTTTTCACTGCACTCCTGCTGATACAAACCACCTTTACAAGCTTTTACTAAAGAAAGCCTTGACTTTTCCCCTCTGAAGATTTAAAAGTTACAGAGAGTTCTTTAAACAGCTTAAAGCAGGAACAAACAGTTACAGATCTACCATTTTATTAAGAGGAAGTATTGACTCTGCAAAATGAAACATGACCAAGCTTCCATCCAAAAGCTTGGCAACATTCTCACACCTGGCCTGGAATACTCTGTTTAATACTGATACTCTATGGAATATTAATAAAAATTTCTTTCTTCCCTATTTTATTTATGATATTTCTTCTTTTTTTTTTTTAAAGATTTTATTTATTTATTTGAGAGAAAGAGAGAGAGAGAATGCAGCCAGGTGAGGAGCAGAAGGAAAGGGATAAGCAGACTCTTGTCTGTCCAGACTGTTGCTGAGTGAGGAGCTGGAACAGGGCTCAATCCTATGACCCTGAGATCATAACCTGAGCCAAAACCAAGGGTTGGGTGCTAAACCAACTGAGCTACCTGCTTATAATAATTATTATGGTCAAGCAGCACATTTTCTATGCATTGTATCACTACCGAATCTTGCATATAGTGATTAAAAATGAATTAGCAGTGATTATATGTTGTTTCACCTTGTCCTGGTTACCTGTAAGCAAATTTTGCAATCTGACGGTTGGCCTAACCATATCTTCTGCTATATTAGTTTCCTATTGTTGTATAATAGATTACCACAAACTTAGGGGCTTAAAACAGCATTCATTATTACCACATTTTCTATGTGTCAGGAGACCAAGCATGGCTTAGCTGGATACCTAGTTCAGGATATTCCAAAACCACAATCAAGGTGTCAGGCTCCATCCTTTCTGGATCTTGGGGCTTCTTTCCAGCTTACACGATTGTTGGCAGAATTTAGCTCCTGGCAGTTGGAGTACTGAGGTCCCCATTCTCTTTTTGGCTATAAATAAAATAATTAAATGTAAAATCAGCACACAGAAATGCATGCCTAGTGTGTAAAATTGATGCTATTAAGCCTCTTGAAAGTGGAAGGATATAGAGAAATGTACTTCGATATAATACTCAAGTATCTTTTAATAAAAGAAAACCTGGCATTCTTTAGAAGCATATATTGTTTCCAACAAGAAGACTTGAGGTCTGAAAGTCATGGAAGGAATTAAAATGTGAGTCTGTTGACTTTCAACACCTACACCATTTCCCTGAAATCATGCTGCCTTACAGAGAATTTTAGTTTAAATATTTCATTTTATACATGAAGAAACAGAAAAATAAAAGACAAATATGTACTTAGTAAAAGCTTTGAGAGCAGAAGAACTTAGATCGTCTCATAATTATTTATTGATTTTCTTATTAATTAGATTGCCAATTTTAATGCAAATAATATGTTCACATCTCTAATTCATGATGTATAATGATTAGATATTATCTAGTGAAGGAAGAAAATTGAGGTCATTTATATTGCTTCCTCATGCTGCCCATTAACCCTGTCCAATCTGAGAATTCTTTTTATTTATTTATTTATTTATTTATTTTTGCTTGCCTTTTGACTTTATTTTTTTTTCCAATCTACTTAATTTATTTTGGTCAGTATTATTATTTTTTGAATATATATATATATAATTTTTTATTTTTTATAAACATATATTTTTATCCCCAGGGGTACAGGTCTGTGAATCACCAGGTTTACACACTTCACAGCACTCACCAAAGCACATACCCTCCCCAATGTCCATAATCCCACCCCCTTCTCCCAAACCCCCTCCCCCCAGCAACCCTCAGTTTGTTTTGTGAGATTTTAAGTGGGTACGAGAACAATCTGAGAATTCTTATTTTGGATTCTATGGTACTCCCATACATCTTTATATACTCACTTTCATTATATCCTCAACTGCTTTTACTTGAGAAAGGACACATGAAGGATAAAACGTGTGAATCTTTTAAGTTCCAAAAAGGGTTTTGTTCTGCTTTAATATTTGAAGGATAGTTTGGAAACATTTTGCCCCAGGGCTTACTCCATTGTTCTAGCACCATTACTGCTGTTGAGCAGTCTGACTCCGCAGATGTTTTACCTTCACTTGAAGAATCAATTGACCTCAGACTGTGGGATTCCTACACTGTACAAATGAAGAGATTTCATTCTAGGGCAAGAATATCCTCATTTTTAGACTTAACTTTCATGAGAACAAATTTAATCTGGTCATTGAAAAAGCTTCTAATTATTTGTCTGCAGTTAATCACAACATTTAGGCTCCTTGATTTCAGGCTTCAGGTGTAACTGCTGGTTCTGAGCTCAGAGAGCCACCCAGTCCTAGAAGAATTGTCCACACTCAACATCCTATGCAATTTTATCATATTTTATTTTAAGCTATGATTCTTCTACTGTCAAAATTCTTTCATTTCTTTTTTTTTTCTTTCAGTATTTTTGAAATAACCCTTGCCATGCTAACTCCCTATCTTTGTGCTGTCCTCACCTGGGAGGCTTAATTTTTCTACACTTGTACATGAGGGGACATCTGAAGGGTAAAAAGTCAAACACCTGCTCAGTTCACCACATTGAAGGCAGCACCTGAAGTCTTTTTAAGCCAGACTACTGGATCCATCTTCCTAAGGAAGTTGTGAAAGCAGCCCATAGAAGCACAGCAGGCCTCTATTAGCCTGGTTTTACCTCTTCCCTCAGGAATCTCAAAAAGAGAAACAAGGAACTGTGTGCTGTTGTGGACAGAACCAGGGATTTATAGTTAAAAAGAAGTGTTCAGTTCTACCATAAAAATAAATGTAATGTTACATTGGGCAAATGTTCTATACTCATCATGTCTGTTTCTTTATCTTCATAAGTAGAAATCACTCTTATGAGAACTACTTAAGATGGTGTTTGTACAATGCCAGAGTCTACTGGTCCCCAAACATCCCAACACTTTTGCACAACTTAAGGGCCCCTGTGAGTCATCTCTGTGTTCTGCTTTTCCAGTCTTAGTGAATCAGTGTGTTTGTGTTATATCCAAAATTGCCCTACTGGGCCTTTAGCATGTGTACTGTCTCCTCTCTGGACAGCCTTCCCTCATATGTATTTTGAGAACCTGCTCTGCCTATGAGATTTGGTTTCACCTTCTCATTGGGAATGATTGCCTCATGTCTGTTACCCATACCAGCCATACTCTGCAACCAGGGTGTTACCTGTTCCCCTTGGCGAGCAGGACACTGGGATCTGTAAATGTGGCCCCATCACAGCATGGCCCACACCATTGGGTAGTTTAGTTTCTCTCACTGGTCTCCTTAGCCAGAATTCTCAGAGGGCAGGGATTTAGTTCTCTACCTCTCCTGTATTCCTGTGTCAGCTGCTATCCAGGTATGTAGAAGTCAATCAATAAGTGCTAAGTTAAATTGAATTGAAATGAAATCCTAAGTACACATATTGTTTCTGAGACATGCTTTATTACTCCTTTGAAGTGGTGTGAATTCTCAGAGCATCAGACATATTTATGTTCTAAGGAAGGTTTGAAATTACATTCCAAAATCAATATAAATTTTCCTGGCATTTGGGAATTATCACTATTCCTCCCAACACCAAGCTGAATAGATTTTATATTGTATTAACATCATTTTCTGTGGAATAAGACTGGACTTAAAAAACAATTGACTATCCCTGATGCTGAGGCAGGTTTAATACTGTTATCCCTTGATTGTCCTTGTCAGTACACTCATATTTATGTGTATTCCCAGAATGATTTTCACCTGTCACCTAGAAAATTTTCCAGTATATTAATAACAGCTTAGTGTTGGGATTTTCAAGAATATAAAGTAATTTTATCTTGTATTATTTTTAAAATGGTGAAATAGGCTTAATAAGAAAAATATATATATATGAACACTCCAAAGCATATTGTAAATGATTGTTGGATTACAGTGGCCCCTATATCCCTACATGAACCCAGGTAGTTGGTAATTTGTGCCCACACTGACTATGTATATAGGTAGAAATTGTAGTTGTTTTCTCTTTCTATGATGCTTTAAGTACTCCCTTAGTCTTTTAATATGCAAACCTCAGCTTATCCATAAAAGCTTTCTTCAGCCACCTTGACATAATAGGAGACCTTTTTCAAATACTTAATGTGTGCCCACCATGTGGAGGTACCCACATGACCTGGGTTTTGGGGGTCCTATGGCAGCCAGTGGGAAGCAAGCCTCCTCTTAGGAGTCCATGCGCTACTTACAAAATCACTTTAAACTGTATAGGAATGAAAGTTAAGGAAACAGTAGTTTTGCTATACCAGTTGTACTCCTGGTCATTCCCAGTTTGTTTGGAAGAACACTCTTATATTTGCTTTGTGTTTGTTAGAGCACTTGTGTGTGTGTGTGTTTAATTTTACCAACTAATGGAGGATAAGAGCAAAGGCTAGGACCATTTATCTCCATGTGTTCTCAGGAAACCCTGATAGACAGTCTAAGGAACAGCTCCATGTTTACATTTGACCCACTGAAGGAGAGAATTGAATTAAAAAAGGATAGATGGTTCTGGAGATGATTAGCCCAGAACCCCAGTTCACAATTCAAGATTTCTGATGAGCTTTGCAATGATTTAGGCACTAGAAAACATTGACTCAATAATAATATGTTTAACTTTCATAATTTCATTCTTTTAAAAAATTCTGGTATGATTATTGGGATAATTTTAATCACTGTAAATTACCAAATAATGTTACCATAAGTACTGAAAAGATAATATACTTTTAGCAGTATTGGGATTAGTGTTATGTTTTTTTTTAACAAACTTTAAATTTAGTCAATAAATTAGCATCTTGTGCTATGGAAAATTACCACCTTCTATGCAGATACGGTAGTGTTTTTTAAACCTTGATTAATTATTCAGGTTCAAACCATCAAGTGTGACAACAGAACATTTTTGTGCCTGACATTTATATTTCTTCTTATTATAAGTAATTTGCACAGAGTTGCGTATTCCTTTGCCTCTAAATATTTAAAGAATCATGCATAGTGGTAATCTGTGAACTCACCGGAGTGGTCTTTCTGACATCTTTGTTGTGGAACATCACAGGCATATCAGCACCCTGCCCTGCAGTGTCGGAGAAAGTGACCATTTCTGCCTTCCAGCTGCAGAATGTCCTTATATTTTCCCTTTTGCCTTTGCTGTCATAACTGAAGCTGTCAGCGAGTTCTTTCCATGGATTCATGAACATCAAAATTTCCCAAAATAGGCATGCCTTTTATTCTGTGCTAGGCTCAATGTTCAGCTGACTTTACAGTCTTTGTCCATGAAATCGTCCCCTATTCAAAGCGGCCTCTGGATTTCTGACATTTACTCTCTTCCTATTCCCCAGTTCATAGGCATGTATTTGACATCTGGACGGGGCTGGATCTTACCCTGCGCTGCGCAATTTGCTTTCTGGGACTGTACGTTGTAAATAACTGTCATTTAAGTGCTCCTGAATTTGCTTGCCTTGGATGTTATAACATAGTATAGCCCTGGCTTATCTCTAATTTTTGCATCTCTGCTTTTCTTGTTGTTCCCAATGTGATAATCTTTTTCAAGAAAGTTCCTTTGAGCTAGTCTTGCATCAATGACAGGAGTAATGTTTTCTAATCTCTAAGTGATTTTGTGAATCTGTCTAAAATATGCTGCTGTCTTACAAGTGAAAACAAATGTCTGTTAAATTAAATGTGTAAAAAAAGCTGGAGTGGTCTGTCAACTTCTCCATCTTAAACTCTTCTTAAAACATCTTTCAGTATGATGGGAGTAAATTTTAAGGCATAAAGCTTTAAGATTAAAGATTTTAAAAATCTTATTTAAGAGTATTTTTCCATGCTGTTTTCCAGAGTGGCTGCACCAGCTTGCATTCCCACCAACAGTGGACAAACCATAAGTGACTCTTAATCTCACAAAACAAACTGAGGGTTGCTGGGGGGAGGGGGGTTTGGGAGAAGGGGGTGGGATTATGGACATTGGGGAGGGTATGTGCTTTGGTGAGTGCTGTGAAGTGTGTAAACCTGGTGATTCACAGACCTGTACCCCTGGGGATCAAAATATATGTTTATAAAAAATAAAAAATTTAAAAAAAGAGTATTTTTCCTTTATCCCCCCTTTCTATTGGCTTCTTTCAGTCCTTGTTCCACATTTAAACCTTCAATCCATCACCATTTCCAAAATATCTACTACACAAATGTAGTATACACACACACACACATTCATATATATATATATATATAGTCCCATATATATATATATATATGGGACTATATTACCATTACCAAGTAGATGCTTGGTAATCCAATTTTCTATCAACATTGGACAGAGAGATCATGCTTCCCCCTTCCCCTTTTTCTTCTTTTGGAGAAAACTGTTTATCCGTCTTATCATCGTGGTACTTGTTTGGTATCCTGGAAAGGATGTGTTATTATCATTTTTTTTCTGACACATTTAAATAATAACACCACCTTTCTTTCTTATTTATCCTGAAGTGCATTACTACATTTCATCTCAGATGTCTTTTCTAGGATATTTGTATAGCGAATAGCCTTGGAAAAAAGGACACTGTCTCCCTCCAGAGCAAAGGGCAGGATGCTTAATGTCCAGTATAAGAAAAGTAATGTCTTTCTATAGAGTGGAAGGCAAAGATGTTTCTGCTCGTTGTAAAATATTTAGGTTTCCTAAGCTCAATATTGCTTTACTGTGAGGCAGCTTACTTCTTGTGCTATCACCCTTCTGGACCCTTCTGTGCCACCTCCATGGGACATTGGGACAAAGAAATCTGATAGAACATGGTGATGCTTGTGAAGCTTGTTATGCTGTGAGTGTGTAATGAAGTTCTTAACCCTGACCCAGGAGTCTCATGTTTTCTGTCAGACACTTGAAACTGAGACAAGCCAAATTGTTAGCTTGCAAGTAAGTTATGAGCTTGCGAAATCTTAGACTCTTCACTGTTCTTCACAGCCAGGTCATGGGCAAACTATTATTATCTTATAATTACTTAAGTCACTGTTAATAAATAGGTATTAAGGAGGGCACATTTTTTAAAGATTTTTTTTTAAATTTATTTGAAAGAGAGAGAGCGAGAGAGAGAGCGAGTGAGCATGAAAGGGGCGAGTGGCAGAGGGAGAAGCCGTCTCCCTGATGAGCAGAGAGCCTGATGTGGGACTTGATCCTGGAACTCCAGGATCATGATCTGAGCCGAAGGCAGTTGCTTAACCAACTGAGCCACTCAGGGAGGGCACATGTTTTGATGAGCACTGGGTGTTATACACAACTATTGAATCATTGAACACTACACAAAAAACTAATGATGTACTATATGGTGGCTAACTGAACATAATTTTAAAAAGGCAAAAACTAAAAAATGTAAATATTCAGTATTACAGATATTTTAATTAAAATTATTTTTTTCATAAATGCTGAAAAAGCAAGAGAAGGAACACAAGCAGCGGGAATGGGAGAGAGAGAAGCAGACTTCCTGCCAAGTAGGCACGATCCCAGGACCCTGGGATTATGACCCAACCCAAAGGCAGACACCCAATGACTGAGCCATCCAGGTGCCTTAAGAAGAAAGAATTTTAAAAATGAAAAGTTATCATTTCCTGACTTGTTGATTTTAGCCATTCTGACTGGTGTGAGGTGATATCGCATTGTGGTTTTGATTTGTATTTCCCTGATGCCGAGTGATATGGAGCACTTTTTCATGTGTCTGTTGGCCATCTGGATGTCTTCTTTGCAGAAATGTCTGCTCATGTCCTCTGCCCATTTCTTGATTGGATTATTTGTTCTTTGGGTGTTGAGTTTGCTAAGTTCTTTATAGATTCTGGACACTAGTCCTTTATCTGATATGTCGTTTGCAAATATCTTCTCCTATTCTGTCAGTTGTCTTTTGATTTTGTGAACTGTTTCCTTTGCTGTGCAAAAGCTTTTGATCTTGATGAAATCCCAATAGTTCATTTTTGCCCTTGCTTCCCTTGCTATCATATGATCTCCCTGATATGAGGAAGTGGTGATGCAACATGGGGGCTTAAGTGGGTACGAGAAGAATAAATGAAAGAAGATGGGATTGGGAGGGAGACAAACCATAAGTGACTCTTAATCTCACAAAACAAACTGAGGGTTGTTGGGGGGAGGGGGTTTGGGAGAAGGGGGTGGTATTATGGACATTGGGGAGGGTATGTGTATTGGTGAGTGCTGTGAAGTGTGTAAACCTGGTGACTCACAGACCTGTACCCCTGGGGATAAAAATATATGTTTATAAAAAATAAAAAACTATATTAAAAATAAATAAATAAAAAAATAAAGAAAAAAAATGAAAAGTTATTTGCCATGTATTATATATTAAATCCTTTTGTGTTTTCTTATAAATACATTTTATAAACTAACTCAATTTCCAAAAAAGGTATTTTAGAGAATCTTTGAAAAGCATGTGATTTATGACTGAAACTGCAGTTTGAATTTCACATTTTGGTAAGATATTTTTCAACTATTGGTTGAGGAAAATACAAATTTGCTAACCAAGAAACCCCACCCAAACCAAAACCAAACAAACAACAAAAATCCACTTTATATTTCTGCATGGCAGAAGATTGTAACAATAGAACAAAACAAGGAATCATCGTTTTCTTAGAGGTCATCTATTGCCTTTGTTCAGAAGTTTCATTTTTCCTGACCTCAGAAGAGCAATGTAGAACCTAAGTTTAATAGAGGAATAAAAGTGAACTATGGAAATGCTCTCAAGAATTTCAAATAAAATCAGAATACATTATAATTGAACAACCTGAAAAAATAGTTGAGACCTCTTCTGAATTCATATTTTTTGTGTATTTTTGCTCAGAGCTTTATACAAATATCAAAGATATATATGCTGTTTATATTTACCTGGAGAATACAATGACACATAGTAAAAATGTTCTGGGACAGTAACAACCATTTAACAAATGTAAAGCATGGATACTAACCTTTACTCTGAGATGATCATTCACTGCTACATAATCTGTACATCACAGAATTGCATATTTTTTATACCAAAGAGCCAATTAAGAGGGAAAAAAACACGATAGAATTGCATATTTATTAGCAAAAAGAATCTTCAACAACATTTTAAGTTTTTTTTTTTCTCAAAAGGTTATTAGATTATATTACTATCCAAAAAGTTATGTAAGTATGTATTTGCATAAAATATATGTAAAATATATTTATTTATGTGTAAATGCATATATGTGTTTATGCATATATATAGTTACAAGAAATGTCTAGATACAGGTAATGCATACATTCCTGTAACATATTAATATGTACAAATACAAAATGTATATTTGTATTCTAAATTATTTTGATTTAAGAAAGAAAAAAAGACAATGGATTCTTACTATCCCAGGTAGTTCATATTTTTATTTTAGATTTGATAAGATCACTTTAATTTCAGTGCTGTAGTTTATGTGACACTTTCTAGAATATTACATGTACTTTTTTTCTTTGTTTTTATTTTTCATAAAACAATCACCTCTGCAGGATTTTAGGTGAAATGTTATGTCTTTTGCCAGTCTTGCCAGAACTCAGCCTTCTTGTAGGATGTGGCATAACATTATAAATTCAATTCTCCCACCAGGGTACTGTATGCATGATACTCTTATGGAGTCAAATGACACCAGGCATTTATTGCTGGTATCCATTAAATGACACTCTTCTGGTATGGGATCCAGCTTTAATTTTGAAAACTGTCTTTTCTCCCAGGTAGGTGTGTTCAGGAAGAATCTGATGTCTGATTTCTTCATTTGTACTCAAGAAATGAAAATGGTCGATCCTAAAATCTTAAGAGGGGAAATTCTTTTGAGCCTGTTTAGTTTCTTACCTTCAGACACCAGTTACTTACATATGTAGAATTATATACAGTGGCTGACTCTAATTTCAGAAAGTCTGAAAATTATTTACTCTGTTCCCCTTATTATACACAGGAGAAATTAGGAGTTTCTATTGAAATATATTTATAGCACCTATAAGTGAATTATAATAACTTAGATTATAAAGGTAACATCAAAAGACAAACATCATTAAAAAAGAAAATCTAATATAATAATGATTTAGATTTTAAGTTATATCTCTAATCATTTAATGGGTATACATATTTTTATTTAATTTTAACATTTTATCTGAGATTTCTCATGGGATAAAAATATGAATGGAGCTCCACATGTTAAGGATAGAAACAATTTCAAGCACCTTGGTAGAGAAATGTGGTAAATTATAATACTGAAGCCTTCCTTTATAATTGTCCCAGTTTTAAAGGGTCCTGGGATCGAGTTCCGCATCGGGCTCTCTGCTTGGCAGGGAGCCTGCTTACCTTCCTCTCTTTCTGCCTGCCTCTCTGCCGACCTGTGATCTCTGTCAAATAAATAAATAAAATTTAAAAACTTATCCAAATACTCACAAGTTATTTCTTGTAAACTAAATTATTTTATATTCCTAAAGAAAGATAATTCTATCATAATGGCATGATCTTTTCTCTAATTATAACCGTAGTAAGTATAGAAATAATACAAATTGACTATTGCTGAAACTCCTCCCCTCTGTCTGACTGTCATAAGCAGGGCTTTTGTTATTTAAAAAAAAAATCTTCATCACTACTTCATCTCACAAAACAAACTGAGGGTTGCTGGGGGGAGGGGGTTTGGGAGAAGGGGGTGGGATTATGGACATTGGGGAGGGTATGTGCTTTGGTGAGTGCTGTGAAGTGTGTAAACCTGGTGATTCACAGACCTGTACCCCTGGGGATAAAAATATATGTTTATAAAAAATAAAAAATTAATAAAAAAAAGAAAAATTTACAATAAAATAAGTTATGGAAGAAAAAAAAATCTTCTTATACATAAATAGCACAGAAGTCGCTTCTCCTCCAACTGCCATTTCTGCTCCTCTCAACCTTTCTACAACAGTGCAGAATGCTGATATGTGCTGGGATCGCTTGTGTCACACTGTTTTCCCTGTGCATGTCTAACATGATGTCAGAGCTCATGATTTCTTACTGGCATCTTAAACCATCTCCTTCCAGGCTTCGTCTTCCATGGCTAGTTCTTTTTAGGACTAGCTCCATCTATCATGATTCTTTATGTTGCAGGTGACAGAAAAGCAAATACAGATTGTCTCACTGAATGGAGAAGTGTGGACGTAAAACGAGTTTAGATCAAGCAAGCAGCTCAAGGTAGAGAGGGCCAAGTTCTCTGCACCTTTCTGGTCTACATTCCTCAGCATTAGCGCTGCAAATCCTCCAGTTCCTTGTATCAACTTCAGGGGCTTGCCCTGGGTCTATCAAAAGCTGCTGCAACCTTGAATGCTTATGTGCTGTCCGGGCCAATGATTCTCAGACTTCATTGTGTATCACCTTGAAGATTAAGCAACACCTTGCAAGGCCTCACCTCCCAGAGTTTCAGATTCAATAGGTTATAGTAGTGCCTGAAAACATGTAGTTCTAACAAGATCCAAGGTGATGCTAATGCTGCTGAACCTCTTTAGGAAAATCACTCTTCTAAGTAAAATGTGTTTCCCAAACTTTAATGCACTTATGAATCTTGAAGAACTTGTTAAAATTTAGAATCAGATTCAGTAATCCAGGAGAAGGTCCTGGAAGTCCTCCTCCGCAACAGGATCTTGGTATTTCTGATGCAGCTCAAATGGAACCACATCGTGGGAAACTGGGATCATTGTAGACCACTGTTTTCCAACTTGACATCCTGAGTCTTCTGGAAATATTTTCACACATGTGGATTTCCAGGAACTTCCCATGACGATTCAGGTCAGGGCGTCTGGAGTGTAATCCTGGAATGAATTATTAAGAAATGCCTCAGGTGACTTAAATTTTGACAAGTTTAGGAAGCATAGAAGAAGGAGAAAACTTCAGTGTGATCTCCTGGATGAGAGAAAATATATTTTCCTCAAAGTCCCAGCAAACCTTGTTACATTTTGTCCCTCGTTGAGTTTCCTGATGCTAGGGTGTTGGCTAACTAGAACGACCCTGAAAATGAGGATAATCAGGTACAAACAGCACATGTTCAGTTCTTGTACCCACAATAAGGGTGACAATACAAAACAAAAACTGAATATATCTAATAAACCAACATAGTAGCCTTAATCCGGTCAATGAAGGTTTTTGGAAATCTTTTAACAAGGGAAAGGGGAAAAATTGGAGACTTTCATACCTCATTTTTTTTTTCTTATACACTTACAACATTTTTCATTTTAAAAGTAATTTGTTTTATTTTTTCTTCCTCCCTCCCTCCCTCCCTCCCACTTTCTTTTCTTTTCTTTCTTCTTTCTTTTCTTTTTCTTCCTTCCTTCCTTCCTTCCTTCCTTCCTTCCTTCCTTCCTTTCTTTCTTAGGAAAAACTATACAAGTGATTTAGCAGAACTTTAATTGTCTTCACATGAACAAATCAAGAGCCTTCTAAATTACTTTGCCAAGGTCACACAGACATTAAACAGTCATTATAAAGTATAAAATTTAGTGTCTTCTTCCCAATTCTATTTCTACCACATAGAAGCAACTTATATTTATTGAGATTTTTAAACACATTTTATTAAAATTTAGCACCATATGTAGGGGATAAATAACTTTTCATCATATAAATGGTTTAATTTTCATAAGGCACTGTGCTTTGTTATGGATATTTTATGGGTGGTATTCTTGCACTCTTGGTGTTAAATAAGGCTTTGCTGAGATAGATACAAATACGCATCTAAGTGTGAAATAAAATTAAATGTACAATCAAAACATAAATGAACCATATCCCTAAAATCTATGAAGATCTATTTCCATTAATAAATGCTAGTAACTGGATTGCCAACAGAACTATAGCCACTGGGGAACAGAAAAGATGACAAATGAAACTAATAGAGTCTTCCTTTCTTTGGGCCTATTAGGACACAGAATGTTTTTAATCCTATTTTATTCGTTTTGTCTTAAGGCTAACTGAAAGTCTATTTTCCCAAACACAGTGCCAAGGCCAAGCAGAATTTCTAATCAGAATTTACTGCTAAATAATCAGATTTTAGTTAAAAACACTTTTGGCTAATCTTTTAACTGTTTACTCAATAAATAGTTATTAAGAACATATTAATGCTAGCTTTTATTTATTATTTTTTTTTAATTTTTTTTTATTTTTTATAAACATATATTTTTATCCCCAGGGGTACAGGTCTGTGAATCACCAGGTTTACACACTTCACAGCACTCACCAAAGCACATACCCTCCCCAATGTCCATAATCCCACCCCCTTCTCCCAAACCCCCTCCCCCCAGCAACCCTCAGTTTGTTTTGTGAGATTAAGAGTCACTTATGGTTTGTCTCCCTACACAATGGAATACTATGCAGCCATCAAAAGAAATGAAATCTTGTCATTTGCGACAACATGGATGGAACTAGAGCGTATCATGCTTAGCGAAATAAGTCAAGCAGAGAAAGACAACTATCATATGATCTCCCTGATATGAGGAAGTGGTGATGCAACATGGGGGCTTAAGTGGGTAGGAGAAGAATAAATGAAGCTAGCTTTTATTTTAGGAGCTGAAATGAATAAGAGTGGTCTTTGCTCTACCTGGGTTGGCATCTCCTGTTTCTTTTTCAGTAGAGATGGTGCTGGTGGTCCATCTGGGAGGTGAAGATGGTGGTCAGTGTGCAAGCAATGACCACAGTAGCAGAAGGTGCTACATGGGAATTAGAATTCAAGCTGAATCTATGTGGCTGCTAGTGTTAGCAGCAAGCAGTTCACCTTTAAAAACTGAACTTTATCTTTGAAGCTTGTGATTGGGGAAAACCTTTGTGGTGTGTGTGTGTGTGTGAAATAACTCTAACTATTCAATCGTGATGTTAGTGATTGGTGAAGAAATGAGAAGTTCAGAGAACTATAAGGTGTATTCGATTTCAATTACTCACAAATATTAAGCAAGCTGCATCTATTTTATCCAAGTTGAAACAAGAGCATTTTTTCTTCAAAAATTAACTTACAAGTTGTGTGTTATTATAAGTTTAGTGTACAACCATTTTATGAGGTGTTTTTGTAGGTTTAAATAAACTCAGCCATCTTCAGATGCAATTCCTTTGGGAGGAAATATCTAGAGAAACTCTTATAGGTATTTGTATACTGGCCAAACCAAAGGTGGAAGGGTGGTATAGAATTTTCCTATTGGTATTTTTTTCTTAGTCCACTGAAGGATACAAGTTATTAGAGAAATATCCATAGGTATTTATATACCTATCTACCCAAGGACAGTCCTCTCTCTGAAATTCATGCCTTACAATATGAATGAGCTCTTGCCATAGTGCAAAACTGATTAAAAAATAAAACAAGTTACCACACTCTCAACAGTATTTATTTCCTTGAAAATGTTGTGTGTACATGTGTTCCCCACACCCCCAAGATTTATTTATTTATTTGAGATGGAGAAAGACAGTGTGTGTGAGTTGGGGTGCTTGAGTTGGGGAGGGTTATAGGAAGAGGGAGAGAATCTCAAGCAGACTCCCCACCCAGCTGGGAGCCTGAGGCAGGGCTCAATCCCACCCTGAGACCCAACCTGAGCCAAAATCAAGAGTCAGAGGCCAAGCCAAATAGCCACCCGGCACCCCTGTATGTGTGTTTTCTAATGACATTGGCTTGCATGTATTTTGAAAGTAACTAGAAATATAGACAAGATCAATTTAGACTAATGTGTATTTTCTGTATGGTTTGGCAACATCTACCCAATGTTTATTAATGCATTTTCTCATAGACACAGTATCTTAAAATACTGTATTAATTACAGTGCCTCTCCTTATCTTGGATGTGAAAAAGATTATGATGAGTAATTCACTCGTATTCAGGATCCATGCCTGCATTTGCTTTTCTATAATCCTTGAACTTTGTTGAAGCTATTTAAAATAAGTTATATTCAATTCTATCTTACTCATCATTTGCAGGTCAGCAAACCATTTTTGTTTTTCTCTTATTTTAATAAGCATTTAAATAATTTTGTTGAGTTCTTACAAATCACAAAACTTAAATAATAATAATGATATCTTTTTGGAAAAAAACAATTTAAAGTGATGGGTTCTTTTTAAAGCAGTAAAATATCATTTGAGGCTTTTTACAAATTGAATAACATTTTCTTTTTACTGCTATTACTATTACAATTGTTACTACCTTCCATAATCATAATTTCTATTTATTAAGCACTGATCTTGTGTTAAGCCTTATGTTGAATACTTTAGATGTATTACTGATGTGCTCGATTTCAACAATTTCAGATTGCATATGAGTCAACTAATTTCCAGACTACATGTAAGACTACACTAGTTTCCATCAATATAGCCACATTTACATGAATAATTAGGGAAAAATACAAAAGGAAAAACTGGAAATATAAAAGATCGCTAAAATTAGATTTCTAAAAGTTTTTTTGTTGAAATATAATTGACATATAACAATAGGTAACTTTGTATACAATATGCTGATTTGATATATTTATATATTGTAAATGGTTACCACTAGAGCATTAGCAAGCATCTCTATAATTTCCTTTTTGTGGTTGGAAGAATTAAGATCTAGTCTCTCAGCAACTTTGAAGTTTATAATACAGTGTTATGACTGTAATCACTATTCTACGCATTAGATCTCTGGGACTTATTTATACACTAGGTCCCAGATTGTATCTTTTTTTTTTAAAAGTTTTTTTTTTAATTTTTTATTTTTTATAAACATATATTTTTATCCCCAGGGGTACAGGTCTGTGAATCACCAGGTTTACACACTTCACAGCACTCACCAAAGCACATACCCTCCCCAGTCCATAACCCCACCCCCTTCTCCCAAACCCCCTCCCCCCAGCAACCCTCAGTTTGTTTTGTGAGATTAAGAGTCACTTATGGTTTGTCTCCAATTCTCCCACACCCAGCCTCTGGTAACCACCAATCTACTCTCTGTTTTTACAAGTTTGTTTTTTTGTCTGGTTCCACATATATGTGATATCATACTGTATTTGCCTTTCTCTGTCATCTCACATCGCATAATGCTCTCCAGGTTCATTCATGGTGTTTGAAATAACACGATTTCCTTTTTTTCTCATGGCTGAATAATATTCTCTTCATCTTCTTTATCTACTTATCTATTGACAGACATATAGCTTGTTTCCATATCTTGGCTATTGTGAATAATGCTGCAATAAACATGAAGAAGCATAGGTCTCCTTAAACTCCTGTTTTCTTTTCTTTTCATTTGGATATTTACCCCAAAGTGGAGTTTCTTAATCATGTGATAGTTCTATTTTTAAATGTTTGAGGAACTTCAAACTGCACCAGTTTACATTTACATTCCCACCAACAGTGTTTAATAGTTCCCTATTCTCCACCCTCGCCTACATTTGTTATTTCTTGTCTTCTTGATGATCAATTTTTTACGTGTTAGGTAGTATCTAGTGCGTTTGGGATTTGCATTCCCTTGATCCTTAGCAATGTTGAACATCTTTTCATGTGCCTTTTTGTCACTGGATATCTTCTTTTAAAAAAAAAAATGTCTATTTAGGTCCTCTGGCTTTTTTATCAGATTGTGTCTTTGTTATTGAGTTGTATGGGTTTTTAAAAAAACATATTTTGGACATTAGCCTATTATCTGATATATGGTTTACAAATGTTTTCTCCATATAGTTTCTCCTTATGTTCCCTTTTCATTTTGTTGTTTGTACCCACAAACAACGGAAGCCTTGTTTTGCGGATGCCTTCTTTAGTTCTTTAGTCTAGCTTTTAGTTTGATGTAGTCCCACTTGTTGATTATAGCTCTTGTTGCTTGTAATTTTGGTGTCATACCCTCCAAAATTGCCCAGCCTAATGTCAAGGAATTTCTTCTTTGTCTTCTTCTAGGAGTTTTATGGTATTTGGTTTTATGCTTAAGTGTTTGATTCTTTTTGAGTTAATTTTTATGAATGATGCCCAATTTCATTTTTTTACATGTGGTTACCCAGTTTTCTCTCACACTGTTTATTGAAGAAACTGTCCTTTCCCCATTGAGAATTCTTACCTCTTTGATCAAATATTAGTTGGTGTATATGCAGGTGTTTTTTTTTCTGGTCCCTCTATTCTGTTCCATTGGTTTATGTGTCTATTTTTATGCCAACACCATACTTTTTAAATTACTATAGCTTTGTAGTATGTTTTGAAATCAGAAAGTGATACCCTCAAGTATTTTGTCTTTTCTCGTGATTGCTTTGGCTATTTGGGATCTTTTGTGGTTTCATACAAAATTTAAGGTTATTTGTTCTATTTCTTTTATTTTTAAGTTTTTTGTTTGTTTATTTGACAAAGAGAGAGATCACAAGTAGGTAGAGCAGAGGCAGAGAGAGAGGGGGAAGCAGGCTCCCTGCTGAGCAGAGGGCCTGATGCAAGTCTTGATCCCAGGACCCTGAGATCATGACCTGAGCCAAAGGCAGAGGCTTAACCCACTGAGCCACCCAGGCACCCCATTTGTTCTATTTCTGTGAAAATTTCCACATGTTTCTTTACTAATCAATGAAAACACAAATGACTTCTGTATGTTTATATCCTGCAATTTTGCTGAATTCATTGTTAGTTCCAACAGATTTTTGGTTGACTCTTCAGAATTTCTGTAAATAAGATCATATCATCTGCAAATAACAATAATTTTATTTTTTCCTTTCTGATTTTGATGTCTTTAATTTATTAGTCTTGCCTAATTGCTCTAGCTAAGACTTTCAGTACAATTTTGAATACAAGTGATAAGAGTGGGTGTCCTTCTTTTGGTCCTGATTTTAGAGGAAAAGTTTTCAGCCTTTTGGCATTGAGTATGATAGCTGTGGGTTTGTTGAAAATGGTCTTAATTATGTTGAGGTATGTTTTTTCAGGACTCAATTTGTTAAGAATTTTAATCATGAAAGGACGTTGTATTTTGTCAAATGCTTTTTCTGCATCTATTCAAATGGTCATTTATTTTTTATTCTTTCATGCTGTTATTGTGGTATATTATATTTATTGATTTGCATAGATGGACATTCTTACCTCTTAGGGACAGCCCACTTGATCATAGTGTATAATACATTTTATTGGACTATTGAATTTGTCTTGCTAACATTTTGTTGACAATTTTTGCATGTATATTTTTCAGTCATATAGGTCTCTAGTTTTCTCTTCCATAGTAACCTTATTTGGCTTTGGTTTCAGCATAATGCTGGCCTTGTGAAATTAGTAGGGAAGTATTCCCTTCATTTCAGTGTTTTTGGAAGAGTTTGGGAAAGATTAACATTAATTCTTATTTAAATTAATAAAATTTTTCTACTTTTTTTTAACATTAATTCTTATTTAAATATCTTATTTAAATATCTGCTAGAGGGGGAGGAGTCAAGATGGCGGAGAAGTAGCAGGCCGAGACTACTTCAGCTAGCCGGAGATCAGCTAGATAGCTTATCTAAAGATTGCAAACACCTGAAAATCCATCGGCAGATCGAAGAGAAGAAGAACAGCAATTCTGGAAACAGAAAACAACCACTTTCTAAAAGGTAGGACCGGCGGAGAAGCGAATCCAAAGCGACGGGAAGATAGACCCCGGGGGGAGAGGCCGGCTTCCTGCAAGCGGCAGAGCAACCGCGCACAAAATCAGGACTTTTAAAAGTCTGTTCCGCTGAGGGACATCGCTCCAGAGGCTACCCGGGGCAAAGCCCACACGGGGTCAGCGTGGCCTCAGGTCCCGCAGGGTCACAGAAGGATCGGGGGTGTCTGAGTGTCGCAGAGCTTGCGGGTATTGGAACGGGAAAGCCGGCTACAGAGACAGAGCCGACAGTAAGCTCGCACCTCGGAGTGACCTTGAACCGGTCGCAGGCTCGGTGAGCTCGGAGCGCGCCGGAGGTCAGGCAGACGGGAGTAACTGGGCGCGGTTCTCTGAGCGCGCACTGAGGAGTGGGGCCCTGGGCTCTGGCTCCTCCGGGCCGGAGACAAGCAGGCCGCCATTTGTTTTCCCATCTTCCGGAACTCTACAGAAAGCGCTCAGAGAACAAAAGCTCCTGAAAGCAAACCCAAGCGATTACTCACCCCGGCCCCGGGTAAGGGTGGTGCAATTCCGCCTGGAGCAAAGACACTTGAGAATCACTACAACAGGCCCCTCCCCCAGAAGATCAACAAGAAATCCAGCCGAGACCAAGTTCACCTACCAAAGAGTGCGGTTTCAATACCAAGGAGAGCAGCAGAATTCTAGAGGAGGAGAAAGCAAAGCACGGAACTCATGGCTTTTGCCCTGTGATTTTTTTTAGTCTTGCGGTTAATTTAATTTTTTTCTTTTTCATTTTTTTTTTTTTTTTTCTCGCCTTCGGGTAAAATTTTTTTTTAACTGTTACCTTTTTCTTTTTTAACGATTTTTTACTACTTTATCTAATACATATATTTTTTCTTTTTTATATTTTTCTTAGGTATTTTTTTTTTAAATTCTTTTCTTTTTTTTTTCTTCTTTCTTTTTTCTTTTTTTTTTTTTCGTTTTTTTTCTTTCTTCCTTTTTGAACCTCTTTTTATCCCCTTTCTCCCCCCTCACGATTTGGGATCTCTTCTAATTTGGTTAAAGCATATTTTCCTGGGGTTGTTGCCACCCTTTTAGTATTTTACTTGCCCCCTCATATACTCTTCTCTGGACAAAATGACAAGACGGAAAAATTCAACACAAAAAAAAGAACAAGAGGCAGTACCGAAGGCTAGGGACCTAATCAATACAGACATTGGTAATATGTCAGATCTAGAGTTCAGAATGACAATTCTCAAGGTTCTAGCCGGGCTCGAAAAAGGCATGGAAGAAAGAAACCCTCTTGAGAGATATAAAAGCCCTTTCTGGAGAAATAAAAGAACTAAAATCTAACCAAGTTGAAATCAAAAAAGCTATTAATGAGGTGCAATCAAAAATGGAGGCTCTCACTGCTAGGATAAATGAGGCAGAAGAAAGAATTAGTGATATAGAAGACCAAATGACAGAGAATAAAGAAGCTGAGCAAAAGAGGGCCAAACAGCTACTGGACCACGAGGGGAGAATTCGAGAGATAAGTGACACCATAAGACGAAACAACATTAGAATAATTGGGATTCCAGAAGAAGAAGAAAGAGAGAAGGGAGCAGAAGGTATACTAGAGAGAATTATTGGGGAGAATTTCCCCAATATGGCAAAGGGAACGAGCATCAAAATTCAGGAGGTTCAGAGAACACCCCTCAAAATCAATAAGAATAGGCCCACACCCCGTCACCTAATAGTAAAATTTACAAGTCTCAGTGACAAAGAGAAAATCCTGAAAGCAGCCCGGGAAAAGAAGTCTGTAACATACAATGGTAAAAATATTAGATTGGCAGCTGACTTATCCACAGAGACCTGGCAGGCCAGAAAGAGCTGGCATGATATTTTCAGAGCACTAAATGAGAAAAACATGCAGCCCAGAATACTATATCCAGCTAGGCTATCATTGAAAATAGAAGGAGAGATTAAAAGCTTTCAGGACAAACAACAACTGAAAGAATTTGCAAACACCAAACCAGCTCTACAGGAAATCTTGAAAGGGGTCCTCTAAGCAAACAGAGAGCCTACAAGTGGTAGATCAGAAAGGAACAGAGACCATATACAGTAACAGTCACCTTACAGGCAAAACAATGGCACTGAATTCATATCTCTCAATAGTTACCCTGAATGTGAATGGGCTAAAAGCCCCTGTCAAAAGACACAGGGTATCAGAATGGATAAAAAAACAAAACCCATCTATATGTTGCCTCCAAGAAACTAATTTTAAACCCGAAGACACCTCCAGATTTAAAGTGAGGGGGTGGAAAAGAATTTACCATGCTAATGGACATCAGAAGAAAGCAGGAGTGGCAATCCTTATATTAGATCAATTAGATTTTAAGCCAAAGACTATAATAAGAGATGAGGAAGGACACTATATCATACTCAAAGGGTCTGTCCAACAAGAAGATTTAACAATTTTAAATATCTATGCCCCCAACGTGGGAGCAGCCAACTATATAAACCAATTAATAACAAAATCAAAGAAACACATCAACAATAATACAATAATAGTAGGGGACTTTAACACTCCCCTCACTGAAATGGACAGATCATCCAAGCAAAAGATCAGCAAGGAAATAAAGGCCTTAAACAACACACTGGACCAGATGGACATCACAGATATATTCAGAACATTTCAACCCAAAGCAACAGAATACACATTCTTCTCTAGTGCACATGGAACATTCTCCAGAATAGATCACATCCTGGGTCCTAAATCAGGACTCAACCGGTATCAAAAGATTGGGATCATTCCCTGCATATTTTCAGACCACAATGCTCTAAAGCTAGAACTCAACCACAAAAGGAAGTTTGAAAAGAACCAAAATACATGGAGACTAAACAGTATCCTTCTAAAGAATGAATGGGTCAACCGGGAAATTAAAGAAGAATTGAAAAAAATCATGGAAACAAATGATAATGAAAATACAACGGTTCAAAATCTGTGGGACACAACAAAGGCAGTCCTGAGAGGAAAATATATAGCGGTACAAGCCTTTCTCAAGAAACAAGAAAGGTCTCAGGTACACAATCTAACCCTACACCTAAAGGAGCTGGAGAAAGAACAAGAAAGAAACCCTAAGCCTAGCAGGAGAAGAGAAATCATAAAGATCAGAGCAGAAATCAATGAAATAGAAACCAAAAAAACAATAGAACAAATCAACAAAAGTAGGAGCTGGTTCTTTGAAAGAATTAATAAAATTGATAAACCCCTGGCCCGAATTATCAAAAAGAAAAGAGAAAGGACCCAAATAAATAAAATCATGAATGAAAGAGGAGAGATCACAACTAACACCAAAGAAATACAAACTATTATAAGAACATACTATGAGCAACTCTACGGCAATAAATTTGACAATCTGGAAGAAATGGATGCATTCCTAGAAACATATAAACTACCACAACTGAACTAGGAAGAAATAGAAAGCCTGAACAGACCCATAACCAGTAAGGAGATTGAAACAGTCATTAAAAATCTCCAAACAAACAAAAGCCCAGGGCCAGACGGCTTCCCGGGGGAATTCTACCAAACATTTAAAGAAGAACTAATTCCTATTCTCCTAAAACTGTTCCAAAAAATAGAAATGGAAGGAAAACTTCCAAACTCATTTTATGAGGCCAGCATCACCTTGATCCCCAAACCAGACAAGGATCCCACCAAAAAAGAGAGCTATAGACCAATATCCTTGATGAACACAGATGCGAAAATACTCAACAAAATACTAGCCAATAGGATTCAACAGTACATTAAAAAGATTATTCACCACGACCAAGTGGGATTTATTCCAGGGCTGCAAGGTTGTTTCAACATCCGCAAATCAGTCAATGTGATACAACACATCAATAAAAGAAAGAACAAGAACCATATGATACTCTCAATAGATGCTGAAAAAGCATTTGACAAAGTACAGCATCCCTTCCTGATCAAAACTCTTCAAAGTGTAGGGATAGAGGGCACATACCTCAATATTATCAAAGCCATCTATGAAAAACCCACCGCAAATATCATTCTCAATGGAGAAAAACTGAAAGCTTTTCCACTAAGGTCAGGAACACGGCAGGGATGTCCATTATCACCACTGCTATTCAACATCGTACTAGAGGTCCTAGCCTCAGCAATCAGACAACAAAAGGAAATTAAAGGCATCCAAATCGGCAAAGAAGAAGTCAAATTATCACTCTTCGCAGATGATATGATACTCTATGTGGAAAACCCAAAAGACTCCACTCCAAAACTGCTAGAACTTATACAGGAATTCAGTAAAGTGTCAGGATATAAAATCAATGCACAGAAATCAGTTGCACTTCTCTACACCAACAGCAAGACAGAAGAAAGGGAAATTAAGGAGTCAATCCCATTTACAATTGCACCCAAAACCATAAGATACCTAGGAATAAACCTAACCAAAGAGACACAGAATCTATACTCAGAAAACTATAAAGTACTCATGAAAGAAATTGAGGAAGACACAAAGAAATGGAAAAATGTTCCATGCTCCTGGATTGGAAGAATAAATATTGTGAAAATGTCTATGCTACCTAAAGCAATCTTCACATTTAATGCAATTCCTATCAAAGTACCATACATCTTTTTCAAAGAAATGGAACAAATAATTCTAAAATTTATATGGAACCAGAAAAGACCTCGAATAGCTAAAGGGATATTGAAAAAGAAAGCCAACGTTGGTGGCATCACAATCCCGGACTTCAAGCTCTATTACAAAGCTGTCATCATCAAGACAGCATGGTACTGGCACAAAAACAGACCCATAGATCAATGGAACAGAATAGAGAGCCCAGAAATAGACTCTCAACTCTATGGTCAACTAATCTTCGACAAAGCAGGAAAGAATGTCCAATGGAAAAAAGACAGCCTCTTCAATAAATGGTGCTGGGAAAATTGGACAGCCACATGCAGAAAAATGAAATTGGACCATTTCCTTACACCACACACAAAAATAGTCTCAAAATGGATGAAGGACCTCAATGTGCGAAAGGAATCCATCAAAATCCTTGAGGAGAACACAGGCTGCAACCTCTTTGACCTCAGCCGCAGCAACATCTTCCTAGGAACAACGCCAAAGGCAAGGGAAGCAAGGGCAAAAATGAACTATTGGGATTTCATCAAGATCAAAAGCTTTTGCACAGCAAAGGAAACAGTTAACAAAGTCAAAAGACAACTGACAGAATGGGAGAAGATATTTGCAAACGACATATCAGATAAAGGACTAGTGTCCAGAATCTATAAAGAACTTAGCAAACTCAACACCCAAAGAACAAATAATCCAATCAAGAAATGGGCAGAGGACATGAGCAGACATTTCTGCAAAGAAGACATCCAGATAGCCAACAGACACATGAAAAAGTGCTCCATATCACTCGGCATCAGGGAAATGCAAATCAAAACCACAATGCGATATCATCTCACACCAGTCAGAATGGCTAAAATCAACAAGTCAGGAAATGACAGATGCTGGCGAGGATGCAGAGAAAGGGGAACCCTCCTACACTCTTGGTGGGAATGCAAGCTGGTGCAACCTCTCTGGAAAACAGCATGGAGGTTCCTCAAAATGTTGAAAATAGAACTGCCCTATGACCCAGCAATTGCACTATTGGGCATTTACCCTAAAGATACAAACGTAGTGATCCAAAGGGGCACGTGTACTCGAATGTTTATAGCAGCAATGTCCACAATAGCCAAACTATGGAAAGAACCTAGATGTCCATCAACAGATGAATGGATCAAGAAGATGTGGTATATATACACAATGGAATACTATGCAGCCATCAAAAGAAATGAAATCTTGCCTTTTGCGACAACATGGATGGAACTAGAGCGTATCATGCTTAGCGAAATAAGTCAAGCAGAGAAAGACAACTATCATATGATCTCCCTGATATGAGGAAGTGGTGATGCAACATGGGGGCTTAAGTGGGTAGGAGAAGAACAAATGAAAGAAGATGGGATTGGGAGGGAGACAAACCATAAGTGACTCTTAATCTCACAAAACAAACTGAGGTTTGTTGGGGGGAGGGGGTTTGGGAGAAGGGGGTGGTATTATGGACATTGGGGAGGGTATGTGTTTTGGTGAGTGCTGTGAAGTGTGTAAACCTGGTGATTCACAGACCTGTACCCCTGGGGATAAAAATATATGTTTATATTAAAAAAAAAAAAAAGAAGCACTAAAGTATTCTAGAGTCACTAGCACCATATTTCTCACTCAGTAATTAAAACAACAATTTTATGATCCTTCTTTTTTTATACAAAAGGTGGAGGAGGTAAGTTTGGCAACTTACTAGGAATTCCGCGAGTCAAGGATAGAGTTAAGTATTCAGGTGCCTGGAATCCCTATCAGGTGCGCTCTGCATCAGGGGATAGTCCTTTCCACCTGATATAAACCCGGAACCAGAAATGCTAACACATGCATCACAAATGCGTGCTTTTGCATAGGTTTTGCTTAAGCTTAATTTTGAAGCTTTAATTTTAAAATTTTGACTGGGTAGAAGAGATTGTCAAAATTTGCTTAAATCTAGTTGGTTGTTAGGTGCCTGGATGGCTCAGTCGATTAAGTGTCTGACTCTTGGTCTCAGCTTAGGTCATGATCTCAGGGTTGTGGGATTGAGCCTTGTGTTGGACTCCGTGCTCAGCAGGGAGTCTGCTTGAGTTTCTCTCCCTCTGCCCTTTCTCCTGCTTTCACACACGTAGCCTCTCTCTCTATCTCTCAAATAAATAATGAAAAAAAAAATCTAGTTGGGGCGCGCCTGGGTAGCTTGGGTCATGATTCCAGGGTCCTGGGATCGAGTCCCATATCAGGCTCCTGGCTCAGTGGGAGAGACTGCTTCTCTGTCTACCTTTTCCACTGCCTCCCCTGACTCGTGCTCTCTCTTGCTCTCTCTCCCAAATAAAAACAAAGTCTTAAAAAAAAAAAATATCTGGTAGTATGCACTAGTGAAGCCATCTGATCCTGAACTTCTCTGCTTTGGGAGGTTTTTGATCAATCCCCTTAATTGTTATTGGTATGTTTAGATTTTCCACTTTTTCCTAATTTGGCCTTGTTGGCTGAATGTTTCTAAGGTTTATACCTCTCCATTTCTTCTAGGTTATCTAATTTATTGGCATGTAATTGTTCATAGTGGTCTCTTATGATCCTGTGTTTCTCTATAGAAATAGTTGCAATCTCTCCTTTTCATTCTAATTTTATTTATCTCAGCCTTTATGTTTTCTAAGTTAATCTAGTTAAAGATTTGTCAGTTTTGTTTAGCTTATCAAAAAACTAGCTCTCATGTTTTTTTTCTACTTTTTTTGTCGTCTCAATTTTATTTATTTTGCGTTCATCATTGATACTTCCTTCTGCTAAATGTAGACTCAGTTTGCTCTCCTTTTCCTAGTTCCCTGAAGTATAAACTTAGATTGTTTCATTGATATCTTTATATTTTCTTTTTGTTTTTTTTTTTAAGATTTTATTTATTTACTTGTCAGAGAGAGAGAGAGAGCGAGTAAGCACAGGAAAACAGACAGAGTGGCAGGCAGAGGGAGAAGCAGGCTTCCTGCCCAGCAAGGAGCCGGATGTAGGACTCGATCCCAGGATGCTGGGATCATGATCCGAGCTGAAGGCAGCTGCTTAAGCAACTGAGCCACCCAGGGGTTCCAAGATCTTTATATTTTCTTAATATCTGCATTTATTACTATAAATTTCCCTTCCCAAAACTACTTTTGAAGCATCCCACAGTTTCTGGTATATTGTTTCCATAATGATTTGTTTTGAAATAGCCTTGATTTTGCATTTGATTTCTTCTTTGGCTGATTGATTATTCAGGAGTGTGTGGCCTAATTTCCACGTGTATGTTGATTTTCAGCTTTCTTTTTGTTGATTTTGCTTTATGCTGTTATGATCTGAAAAGATATGTGGTATAATGTCAATCTTCATAAGTCTGATAAGACTTGTTTTGTGTCTTATCATATGATCTATCTTGGAGAATGTTTTGTGAACTTTGAGAAGAATGTATATTCTGTTTCTTTTGGATGGAATGCTGTCTAAATATCTATGAAGTTCATTTGATCTAATGTGTGGTGCAATTCCATTGTATCCTTGTTGATTTAATGTCTAGATGATCTATCCCTTCCTTGAAAGTTGGGTATTAAAGTACCCTATTATTGTATTGTTGTCTATTTCTCCCTTGATATCTGTTAGTATTTTTTTTAAAGATTTTATTTATTTATTTGACAGAGATCACAAGTAGGCAGAGAGACAGGGGGGTGGGGGCAGGGAAGCAGGGTCTCTTCTGAGTGGAGAACCTGATGTGGGATCTCTGATTCCAGGACGCTGAGATCATGACCTGAGCTGAAGGCAGAGGCTTAAGCCACTGAGCCACCAGGCGCCCCAGTATTTTTTTAATATATTTCAGTCATTCAATGTTGGAGATATATATGTATGTGTGTGTGTATACACACACACACACACACACACACACACACACACACACATGTTTATATATATAATTGCTGTATCTTTTTTATGATTGACCTCTTTATCATTATGGAATAATGTTCTTTATCTCTTGTTACCATTTTTGGTTTATAGCCTATTTTGGTCTGATGTAAGTATAGCTACTTCTTCTTTCTTTTGGTTACTAATTTAAAAATATTATCTTTTGCTGTCCCTTCACTTTGAGCCCATATGTGTTCTTAAAGTGAGTCCTCCAAATGCCCCATATAGTTGGATCTTGTTTTTTAATCCATCCAACTACTCTGCTTTTTCATTAGGGCATTCAATTGATTTACATTTAGAATAAGTACTGATATGTACGGACTTACTAATGCCATCTTACTTTTTTCTAGTTGTTTTGTATTTCCATTGCTTCTTTTTCCCTCTGTTCTGCCTACCTTTGTAAGTTATTGATTTTCTGAGACAATATCCTCTGTTTCTCATTTCTTTATCATTTGTACACCTGTTGTAGGGTTTTGCTTTGTGTTTATTTAAGCTTACATAAAACACCTTTACAGATAAAACAGTCCATTTAAAGCTGATAGTAACTTAAATTTAGTTGCCACTAAATCTTCACCCTTTTACATTTTTGATGCCATTGTTTACCTTTTTTTACACTGTATACTTATTAAAACATCACAGCAGCTATAATTATTTTAATATTTTTCTTTGACCTTTATACTGTACTTAAGTTATTTATACACCATCCTATTACAAATGAAGAGTTATTTATGTCTGAATATGTCTTTACCATTATTAATGTGTGGTATACTGTTACATGTTTTTATGTAGCTGATTTATATCTTTTCATTTCAGCTTAAAGAGGATTTTTTTAGCATTTCTTGCAAAACAGGTCTAGTGGTAGTGAACTCCTTAGCTTTTGTTTTTCTGGGTAAGTCTTTATTTCTTCTTCATATCTGTAGAATAACTTTGCTGGTAAAGTATTCTTGTCTGGCAATTCTTTTCTTTCTGCAATTTGAATATATCATTCCACTCTATCCTAGACTCTAGGGTTTTTCAGGGAATTCTGGTCATAGACTAATGGAGATTCTCCGGTTGCTTTTCATTTTCTCCTGGATGCTTTTAGATTTCTTTCTTTATTCTTTATTTTTGGCAGTTTCATTATAAAGTGTTTTGGAGATTTCTTTGCATTGAGCTAATAGGATCATCCATTAGCTTTATGAACTTGGATGTCTGATTTGTTCCCCAAGTTTGGGAAGTTCTCAGCTATTAGTTCCTTAAATAAATATTCTGCTCCATTCTTCTTCAAATATTTGTTTGTTTTATGAGTTTCTGTCAATCATCTATGTTTTCTTCATTTTTTCATTCTTCTTTCTTTTATCTTCTATAACTGGGTTATTTCAAAATTCCTGTCATCTAACTCAGTGTCTCCCATTCACTCTGCTCACTGCAGATATTCACTACTGCATAAATAAAGTTTTAATTTCACACAGAGTTCTTCAGTTCCAGAATTTCTCTTCAGTTCTTTTTTGTGATTTCTATCACTTTGGAAAAAATTACATTTTGATCACATATATTTTTGAGAATTCATTGAATGGTTTTCTGGGTTTCCTTTTTTGTTTTTTTTTTTTAAGATTTTACTAATTTATTTGACAGAGAGAGAACATGAGCGGCCGGGAGGAGCAGGGGAGAAGAGGAGGCAGCCTCCCCACCAAGCAAGAAGCCTGATACAGGACTCAGTTCCTGGACTCCAGGGCCATGACCTGAGCCAAAGGCAGATGTTTAGCCAACTGAGCCACCCTGGAGCCCAGTTTTCTGAGTTTCCTTATAGCTCGTTGAGTTTCTACAAAACTGCTATCTTCAAATCTTTATAATCTAGATTTAAAAACATTCTATGTCTTTGAATATGGTTATTGAAGAATTATTATTTTCTTTCTTTCTTTCTTTCTTTCTTTCTTTCTTTCTTTCTTTCTTTCTTTTGATTACATGTTTCCTTGATTTTTTTCATGTTCCTTGTAGTTTTGCACGGATGCTTACACATTTGGTATAACAGATGCTTCTTTACATGTTTTCTAGTTGCCTTCAGATGAAGTATTCTGGTTAATGTTAATATCTGTGGAATTACCTGTCTTTGTATTGATACACCTGTTCTACATTTCTGATCCTTCTGGTAGCTGAATTTGTTAAGTTTTCATGTTTTCTCTGGTTCTTACAAGGCACCAGGATGGCTACTAGAATCATTTCTCCTCCTCCTCCTCCCCCTCCTTCTTTTCTTCTTCTTTTTCTTTTTCTTTTTTAAGAAGGTGGCATTATAGCTCAAGTTTGTGGTTTCTCCCTTGCTGACAGACTGAGGTCTGTTTTCTCAATGCACTCTCTTTTGCTGCTGCCCATGGAAATGCACACAAAGAGATGGTTGCAGTTTGTTGGAGGGTGTGGATTTAGCAGAGTTGGGCGTACCTGTGGATCTGCCAACCAAAGGTTGGTAGGTGGACTTTCCTCTATGTCAATTCACCAGAAACCATGTCCCTTATCTTGCTTTTTCCCAGTCTTCTCTATCCCTCCTGCTGCAATCAGCATTTAGTATTGCTGGAGAGAAATGGATTTCTCCAGCTATGTCCCAAACAACTGGATTAGCTGGGCACCCACTCACCACTGCCTTTGCCCCTGTGGGAAAGTCACCACTGTTAGATCACCCATGTGGTGTTTCCTTTTGGGGTGGTGCAACTCTGGGAAAGCTTATCTCATCATTGTCTCCTCTGTGATTAAACTCACTTTTTTAAATTTTCTATCTTTAATGGCATGCTGAAATTTCGTCTCAGGAAAGCAGGATTTCTGCATTTTCTCTTATTGCATGGGTACTTGTCCAGTTCAGCACTCTCTAGGTTTTTTTCCCAAAAGCACAGAGAAGGCTCTGGGCAGGTTTGCTGACCTCCCTGGCTGTATGGCTCTTACAGAGCTACCTGCCTATTACCAGATGCACAGGTGGGAGAAACTCCTCCTGGGTTCCTTGGTGTAGAGTGCTAGATTATTCAACATCCACAAATGTGGGTGTCTATTCTGTTGTTAAAAAGAGAGAGGATAAAAAAGAGGAACATCTTATGACACCTCAGTGCTGTTGTATATTACATAAATGTTTTATGCACTGATTTTCTCCTAAGAATATTTAAACTTTTGGTGATGTCATTATACTATGCAAAAGGACATAGTGATATTATTATCTAAATATATCTCTAAGACAAAATAATCCAAATGTGGAGACAAAGATAGTTAATGAATTTACTTTTATATCAGTTATTTTTAATATACTTTTTAACATATATACTTCAATATACTTTTAGTAAAAGAATTTACTTTTATATCAGTTATTTTTTTTAATTTTTTATTTTTTATAACCATAAGACAAAACAACATTAGAATAATTGGGATTCCAGAAGAAGAAAGAGAGAGGGGAGCAGAAGGTATACTGGAGAGAATTATTGGAGAGAATTTCCCCAATATGGCAAAGGGAATGAGCATCAAAATTCAGGAGGAAGCCATCAGTTATTTTTAATATACTTTTAAATATACTTTTTAATATAATATATACTTGAACTTACACATATTAAGTGTATTTATTAAATGAAGTTAATATATTATATATTATATAAGTATATATGTTATAATTAAGCATACATTTATATCTATTAAATACATATGTTAAATATATATTGTATATCTTTAAATATACACAATATGTATTCTATATACATATTTGAAAAATGAATATATATATATGGAATGTATATATTTATTTATTCTCCCTTTGAGAGTTGCTAGTCAAAGAGTAAGAAACTTTGCCATATCTGAACTAAAATATTTATGAGGTGGCCTTAGGAATTCATACATTCTTTTTTTTTTAAGATTTTGTTTACTTATTTGACAGAGAGAGATCACAAATAGGCAGAGAGGCAGGCATAGAGAGAGGGGGAAGCAGGCTTCCTGCTGAGCAGAGAGTCTGATGTGGGGCTCGATCCTAGGACCCTGAGACCATGACCTGAGCTGAAGGCAGAGGCTTAACCCACTGAGCCACCCAGGCACCCTGAAATTCATACATTCTTAAAATCTTGCAGGAATAAATGAAGAAATTTTTTAAAGTCATATATAGACTATGAGATTAGAAGAATGAATATAGCAATTCAAATTCAGTTACTTTGACCAGTTCCTTCAATTTTCTATGCTCTTATTTAATTCAATATTTCTGATTACTTTATGGTATCTTCATAATTATGGCTGTTGATTAAGAGCTCTTAAAAACATAAATTATGAGAGTAAAGCACAACTGTTCTTGCTTATTCATTTTAAATTGCGCAAAATATTTCAAAACCTTACTGGTCTCTAATTGTTAACATAAATCCTTTTGAAACCTTGCTTTTCCATAGTGTTCTAAAACTGCCTAAAATATAGTTTTGAATCTGGGCACCTGATGTAGAAACTATTTTCTGAGTATTTCCTGCTTTTCTAAAATATATCACCAATTAGATATATATAAAACAGTTAAATTGATTGCCATAACTATTGATATGTTAGCAAACCATTTATCATTCAAGCATTTGAGTAATATGGAACTTTCATCATTCAATATTAAAAATTTCCAATGAACAATGATAGAATGAGAGCTACATTTACCCAATGGATAAAATCATTCCCAAATGCGTTTCCACTTTTATATGTCCTCATGAATTTGAGGTATGGTAAAGGCAATATACCACAATAACATCGCAAAGGCATGCTTGTAGGCCCTGAAATCCAGAAAAGAGTAGAGCTCAGTCCTGGTACTTGGATATGACTATACCAAAATCAAGGGATGCTACACAATTATGCTCAAGATCACAAAGTGAGGCAGGAGAGAATTATAGCTTAGCCCAGTGATTTTTCTGCCACACAGTGGAATTATATTTAAGTCTGTATTTTCAAAGTGTGACCACTTGAATCCAAATAATTTCCTGAATTTTCCCCAAAATCCACTGAATCAAAATGAAGTCTGGGAGGATCTGCACTAATAACAATCAACCTGTAACCCTTGCTTATATGCATCAATTAAATATGTGTATATATATATATATATATATATATATATATATATATATATAATACAAACATTAAGGAGTAAAATATAGCTATAACTATAAGCAATCAACTTTTTTGTCAGTGTCATTAATATACTAATACCATCAAAATAACTGGGGGAAATTCTCAATAACAATAATGTAAGTTCTGAGAGTTTATTCCACATATGATAGTTGTTCTAGTGTGAACACAAATGATGGGCAAAATAGAAAACATTTTTTCTATGTGATGCCATCATTTCTTTTCCCAAGTGCATTAGTTATGCATTAGAAATGTATTGTTCTTTTTATAAAGCTATTTTTCTTAAGCTACAAGTTTAGAATTAGTCACTTGACTAGCAGTGAGTCTATTGAAGCACATGACATTTCCTAGTTAGCTGTACTAAAATGTACATAGCTGTAGAATTCATAAAGCTCCTATAATAAACTTAATTAAGAGCACATTAATTTTTTTTTCTGGCTGTACTAAATGCCTGGTTATAGCCAATATTAAAAGATATGTTCATCAACAGATGAATGGATCAAGAAGATGTGGTATATATACACAATGGAATACTATGCAGCCATCAAAAGAAATGAAATCTTGCCATTTGCGACAACATGGATGAAACTAGAGCGTATCATGCTTAGCGAAATAAGTCAAGCAGAAAAAGACAACTATCATATGATCTCCCTGATATGAGGAAATTGTGATGCAACATGGGGGCTTAAGTGGGTAGAAGAAGAATAAATGAAACAAGATGGGATTGGGAGGGAGACAAACCATAAGTGACTCTTAATCTCACAAAACAAACTGAGGGTTGCTGGGGGGAGGGGGTTTGGAAGGGGGTGGGATTATGGACATTGGGGAGGGTATGTGCTTTGGTGAGTGCTGTGAAGTGTGTAAACCTGGTGATTCACAGACCTGTACCCCTGGGGATAAAAATATATGTTTATATAAAAAAAAAGATATCACTTATATCCTAAACTTAAATATGAACTTCATTGATTTTATTATGTTTATAATAGTAACAGAAGTATGTGTTTGCATGCATGGTCTTTCAAAAAATTACTGCTTTTGATTAGAACTCCTTTGAAAATATAGAATATGTATTTTAACTAATATAGAATTTGTTCTAATCTTTATCCCTCATAGTTTGCTAAAAATATTAAAGCATTCAATCATGAATTTATTGGCAGATAATATGTAGCAACCTCCTGTTGTGGTTAATTTTAAATATCAGACTGATTGGCCTACAAAGTGCCCAAATATTTAGTCAATTATCATTCTGAGTGTGTCTGGGAAGGTGTTTTTGGGTGAGATTAACATTTGAATCAGTAAGATGAGCAAAGTAGATTGCCCTCCCTCCTTGTGAGTTGTCCTGATGCCATCAGAATGCCTGATTCAAACAAAAATGGTTGACTCTTACACAAATAAGAGTGAACTCCTGAAATAAAATAAAATTTAAAAATAAACAAAAAAAATTTGGATAAAAATATATGTTTATAAAAAATAAAAAATTATTAAAAAAAAAAAGAGTGAACTCCTTCTGCTGACTGACTTGAGCTGGAACATCAGTCTTTCCTTGAGTTTTGACTTGAAGCAAAACATATTTTGAGTTCTTGAGCTTGCTGGCTTTCAGATTAGAATCTATACATACCTTTGGCTGTTCTGGGTCTCGGGCCTGTAGACTGAAACTGAAACAACACCATTGGCTCTCTTGCGTCTCCAGCTTGCTAATTGCAACTCTAGAATTTCTCAGCCCCCATAATTATGTAGGGCAATTTCTTATAATTAAGGAATATAGTTTTATATATACATATCTATGGGGATGTATGTATGTGTGTGTATGAATACATATGTAGATAATATTTAAACATACATACATACATGTATGTATATCCTTTCTGGCTCTGTTTCTTTTGAGAACCTTGACCAATATATCACCTACCCACCTACATAAAGTACAGCTCAGCTTTATTACAGACAACAGAAGCCACAGATGTGCTTTCTGGCAATATAATCTTTGATGAATTACATATGCTTTTCCTTCACAGAAAAAAAGATGCTGACATCATACTAGAACATTGTTAGTCAGTGATTTCCTGCTAGAACAGATGTAACATAATAGTATATTTAGGTAAAAATGGTACAGAATAAGTTCTTGTGTAAGAGAGACTTCAAAATTAAATTTGTATGTTGGTTATACTTATAATTATGTTTATTCTCATTTGAATGAGATTAAATCAAGCTCGTAGAATAACTCCCACATTGTACTATCTGTCCACTGTGAGGCAAATAATTCAGGAACAAGTTAATAAATATGCCCATGTTGTGTATTTCCTTATCGTTTTTCTCTTTATGTGTATCTTTGACTACCTCCCATTTTTGACAGTAGAGAAAATAAAATTAAGTGTGGAAAGAGCATGGTCACACATATTTTATATCCCAGCTCTATCACTTCTGAATTTGGCTATGTCCCTTAACCAAACTGAGTTTCCTGGCCTTCCTCAGAAAATGTGTTCTTTATAACAAACACCTTAGACTTATAAAATTTCAGTTATTTATCATGATATAGGTAATCTAGTAGACTTTCAATAAATATTTATTAAGTAGAAATTTATACTTGCTTCAAAAGACCAATACATCATTATGTTATTTTCCCCTATTTTAGAAGAATACAAATGTAAAATGAGGGATAAAATAAGTTGTTCAGAGGTCACTGTTGAGGAAATGTTAAAAAATCTAGATGTTTGAAAGTATCTAGTTGCCAAATTTATATAATCTTAATGTGGAAATTGATTAAAAATATTTGAGAATGAATTCATTACACATATGTATGTATGTGATGAGGTTTTGCTTCTTAAATTTTGAAATAATTTTCATAAATAAACTTTCCTATTAAATTTAATCATTAAATAAAAATAAATTTAATTTTGAAATAATTATAGATTCACAGAAATTTCCAAAGAAATGTACAAGGAAGTCCCTTGCGTTCTTTACTTAGCTTCTTATAATGTTAATATCTTCAACATCAAAGGCAGGACACTCTGTGTGTGTGTGTGTGTGTATGTGTATGTGTATGTCTACAGCACTGTGCATTTTTATCACATGTGGCTTCATGTAAGTACCACCACAATCAAGATATATGTCAATACCATAACATAAAGCTCCCTTTTACTCCTTTATAGCCCTCTCCCCATTTCTTTTCTCTCTCTTTTTTATTATTGAATTATCTTGATGATTAATAACATCATCATCAACAGCAACATCAGACATTTTTTTAAGTAAGCTCCACATCCAACATGGAGCCAAACAAACATGGGGCTGAACTCACAACTCTGAGGTGAAGGCCTGAGCTGAAACCAAGATTCAGACACTCAGCTGACTGAGCCATCCAGGCGCCCTAATATCTGACATTCTTAAATGAAGACCAAAGTTATGCCCTGTGTTAAATATCTTCCAATACTCCAACTTTCCATTCCTACCATTCCTAACTTTGAGACATAGCAATAGACTTAGTGACTGTCAGGACTTGACCTAACATGACTGGTTTTTGTTGTTGTTGTTGCTGTTGTTGTTTTTGTTTTACCATATTCACCATTTCTACTTAAGTACATATACATTATTCTGTAATTGTCAGTACCTTTTTTATTTTGTAATCCTGTTGAACAACAATGCCACTTTTCCCCAGACCCCCAGGCACTGAGTACTGCCATCCCCCTTTATGTCTCTAAGACTTTGATTCCTTTGGGTATCTCATTGTGAGTAGAATCATGTAGTATTTGTATTTTTGTGAATGGTTTATTTTGCTTGTTGTAATATCCTTAAGGTTTATCCATGTTGTACCACATGACAAGATTTCCTTCATTTTTAAGGCTGAATAATCTTTCATTGCAGGTATACTACATTTTTTTGGTACATTCATCCATCAGTGAATATTTGGGTTACTTCCATCTCTTGGCTATTATGAACAATTTTTAAAGAATATGATGTGCAAATACCATTTTGAGATCCTGTTTTATAATTGATGGTTAATTATAAATGGAATTCTTTTGGCTGTATACCCAGAAGTTGGACTGCTGGATCATATAGTAATTTCATTTTTAATTTTTTTGAGGAAGATTTGTACTCTTTTCCATAACAGCCACACCATTATATATTCCCACACCATTATATATTCCCACCAACAGTGCACAAGTATTCCAATTTCTCCACATCTTTGTCATTTCTTGTTATTTTCTATGTTTTTTTTTAAACTAAGTTCTTTATTTAACTGCAGTATAGTTAAAATACAGGGTTATATTGGTTTCAGGTATAGAATATAGTAATTCAGCAATTTTGTCCATTACTTAGTGCTCATCATACATGTATTGTTAATCCCCATCTTCTATTTCACCCATTATCCTACCCATCTACCTTCTGGTAACCATCTATTTATTCTCTATAATTAACAGTCTGGTTTTTTGGTTTGTTTTATTTCTTAAATCCCATATATGAGTGAAATTATATGGTATTTGTCTTTCTCTGACTTCCTTATTTCACTAAGCATTCTACCTTTTAACTCCATCCATGTAGTTGTAAATGGTAAGATTTAATTGTTTTTTATGACTCAGTAATATTCTATTATATGTACCATGTGTTCCTTATCCATTCATCTATCAATAGACACTAGGGCTGCTTCCATATTGTAAATAATGCTGCTGTAATATAGAAGTACAAATATCTTTCTAATTAGTGTTTTTGTAGTTTTGGGGAGAATTCCCAGTAGTATGACTATTGGATCATAGGGTAGTTCCATTTTCAATTTTTTAAGGAAACTCCATGCTGTTTTTTGTTTTGTTTTTGATAGTGGACAATCTAAGAGGTATGAAATAGTATGTACTTGTGGTTTTGACTTGCATTGCTATTATGACTACAGATATTGAGCATCTTTTCCTATGCCTATTGATCATTTATCTATCTTCTTTGGAGAAATATTTATTCATATATTTTCCCAATATTTCATTTGAATATTTTTGTTTTGTTTTTGAATTGTATGGATTCTTTATGTATTGAAGATATTAACCCATTACTAGATATATGCTTTGAAAATATTTTCTCCCATTTCTTAGCCTGCCATTTTACTATGTTATTTCCTTTTTTCTGCTGAAGTTTCTTTTCTAAGTTTTAGATAGTCCCATTTATCTATTTTTGCTTTTCCTACCTGTGCCAAGAAATCATTGCCAAGTCCAATGTCATGAAGTTTTCCTATTTGCTTTCTTTCAGGAGTTTTATATTTACAGATCTTATATTTAGGTCTTTTTCAATTTTTTTTCAATTTTTAAAAAATTTATTTCTATTTAAATTCAATTAACATATAATGTATTATTGATTTCAGAGGTAGAGTTCAGTGATTCATCAGTATTATATAATATCCAGTGCTTATGATATTGTGTGCTCTCCTTAATGTCCATCTCCCCCCAGTTACCCCATTTCCCCACCCCTCTCCAGCAACTCTCATTTTCTTTCCTATGTTTCATATTTACATGTTTCCAGAAATATATGCATTTATTCTAGGTTTCAAATTTCTTAAGCCATTAGCATTTTTTTTAAAAAAATTGTGGCTTATTTTGTAATATCACCTCTTTTTTCTTTTTGAAAGATTTTATTTATTTATTTGACAGACAGAGATCACAAGTAGGCAGAGAGGCAGGCAGAGAGAGGGGGGAAAGCAGGCTCCCTGCTGAGCAGAAAGCCCAATGCGGGGCTCAATCCCAGGACCCTGAGATCATGACTTTAACCCCTCAGCCACCCAGGTGCCCAGTATCACCTCTTTTATTTCTGATTTCTCTTATTCTGTTTTTTTCTTTTTTCACATTTAATCCAGTTAAGAGTCTGTCAATTTTGTTAATTTTTTTTCAACTATTATTTTTTTTTTCTATTTCATTTATCTGCTGTTATCTGTTTCTTCTGCTAAGCTTAGATTTAGCTTGTTCTTCTCTTTTTAATTCTATGAGGTGAAAGTTATGTTATTGATTTGAAGTCTTTCCTCTTTTTCTTTTTTTAATGTAGGCATTTACTACTATAAACTTCCCTCTTAATTCTCTTGCTGTATCCTGTAAGTTTTGGTATGTTGTATTTTCATTTTCCTCAAGATAGTTTATAATTTCTCTAGTGATTTCTACTTTGATCCATTGTTTTTTCAAGAGTGTTTTAATTTTCAAATGTTTATGGATTTTCCTGTTTTTCTTTTACTATTGATTTCTAGCATCATTCCATTATGCTCAAAGATAGTTTGTGTGATTTCAATCTTCCTAAGAGTGTTAGCAGTATTTTTGTGACCTAGCATCTGATCTACCCAAGAGAATGTTCTGTGTGCTTAAGAATATTTATTCAGCTGTTGTTCAGTAGAGTATCTTGTATATATCTGTTAACTTCAGTTATTCTATAGTATTTATTTAAGTCCTTTATTTCCTTTTTGATCTTCTGTCTGGTTGATCTATCCATTATTGAAACTGGAATATTTTGGTTTCCCATTTCTACAATATTTTGGTTTTCCACTTCTACAATTATTGTGTTGATGTGTATTTTCTCCCTTCTATTATGTAAATATTTACTGTATGTATTTGGATTCTCTGTTGTTAAGTGCATATTTATAATTGTCATATCTTCCTGCTAAATGACCCTTTTATCATTATTTACCATTTAATTATGTATCCTTGTTTGTCTTTTATGATATTATTTGACTTAAAGTCTGTCTTATCTGATATGTGTGTAGCCACTTCTGCTCTCTTTTGGCTTGCCATTAAACCATTTTTTCCCCCCATGCTTTCACTTTCTGCCTATATATGTCCTTATATTTAAAGCCAGGCTCTTGTAAGTAGCATATAGTTGAATCTTGTTGTATATACATTGAGCCATTATACATCTTTTGAGTGGGGGATTTAATATATTTATATTTGAAGTAATTACATATATGGAAATACCTATTATTGTCATTTTGTTTATTGTTTTCTGTATGTTTTATAATTATTTTGTCTTTCTTTTTCCTCTCTTGCTGCATTCATTGTGTTCATATATATATATATATATATACACACACACACACATATGAAATGCATATGTGTATATATATTTATATGAAATGTATATGTATATATGTAAATGAAATGTATATATACACACATATATGTGTGTATATATACACATATATACACACATATACATATATATATGCATTTGGTGATGTGCTTTGCTTCCGTTATCATTTTCTTTTTCCATCTTCTATAGGTATATTCTATGCGATTACCATACACATTACAAAAAATATCATATAGTTATAACAATCTATTTAAACTGATAAGCTTTAGCACATAAAATGTCTCTACTTTTTATCTCCTTCCACCTACTTTATGTATCAGATATTATCATTATATCATTGTCTCTCTGGGAAAATAAGGGCTGGGACTTCTATTCTGCCATCTTGCTGGTGTAGCTTTCCTTTTCCTTCTATTTTTAAATGGACAAATAAACTTTTAGAGTTATTATTTCCTATTACAAATAAGTCAAATAAGTAAGAGATTATCATAATTTAACTTAATATACTTTTACTAAGTATCTACTCTATGCTAAGTTCATTAGAAAGTCTGGGAATTCCAAGAAAAGCAGGACACATGTCTGACCTCATTCAGTAAAGAATTAACAAATAAGAAAAAAATCATTAAAATCTAGTGTAATGATTTAAATAATGAAAGCATGTATAGAGTGAATTGTGAGGAATTGACTCTCTGAGAGAGTTATAGAATCCATCTGAAGAAAATCCTTACTGGGCTTAATTTTAGGAGGTAGACGGGTAGATTTTATATATGTCTACCAATATTTATATACAAATCATACACACACAAAAAAATCCATGACTTTTTACTAAAGAGTTTCCAAGAAACAATTGTAAGCATAATTGATTTAGGATATAATGGTTATATTGAAAATGATTTCCTGGTTCTGTCTGCCCAAGGAATAGATTTAGATGTAAACATTTATCCATTCTGTGTGGGTTTGTGTGTGTGTGTGTGTGTGTGTGTACATTTACCTACAGAATTTTTTAAAACCTCAGTATTGTGTATTTCTTTTTATAAATGAGTTTTATTATTGTCTCTGCAGAGAATGGAGGGAGTAAAAAATGCTGATGCAGGTAAAATATATTGTACTTCTAGTGAAAGAAACCCCAATGAAGTATACGATGAATTCTTTTTGTAACATAAACAAGACTTTTTTTTTTCATGAGAATAAATGAGCTGCAATACTCTTTGATTGGAGATTATTAAATTCCAATATAACATTATTTAAAGAGTGAAAATGCATATTCACAAAGTTGAGTTGTTAATTTAAATTTATAAGCTGAAGAATGGTGAGTTATGTTTAATTAATGTGTAAATCACATCTTTACATCTGCTACTGTTTGGTTAAATTGATATAAAAAACTTAAACATTTATTAAGTAGTTAAAAATGTATAATATGTCTCAGTTTCTTCATATTCAGAATAAATATGTATTTTCCAGGATTGATGACAGAGAGACAATAAATGGGAGCTCATTTAAAAAGTGTGAAGTTCCGGGGCACCTGAGTAGCTCAGTATGTTAATCCTCTGCCTTTGGCTCAGGTCATGATCTCAGGAGGTCATGATCTCAGGGTCCTGGGGTCAAGACCCATGTTGGGCTCCCTGCTCAGTGGGGAGCCTGCTTCCCCCTCTCTCTCTGCCTGTCTTTCTACCTACTTGTGATCTGTCTCTCTGTTAAATAAATAAACAAATAAAATCTTAAAAAAAATAAACTTAAAAAAAAGTGTAAAGTTCCAAACTCACACAAGACATTGTGATTTTATTATGATTAAATGTGCATTTTAAAATACATTTGAAGAGCCCAATATACTTGCAGCTGAATATTATTTTTCTTAAAATCAGATGTCCTTAAGTCCACATGAAATAATTGTGACATTGACTGTCACATCACCTGGCTTGTGTTGATGCTGACTCCAGACCTCATTCTCTATTATTGTTTAATCACCAGGTTGTTTTGTCTCAAGATTCCATGAGCGTCCTCACTCCCCTGGGCATCCTTACTACTGAGACTTTGCAAAAGTCATTTCATTAGGGACGCCTGGGTGGCTCAGTTGGTTAAGCAGCTGCCTTCGGCTCAGGTCATGATCTCAGCGTCCTGGGATCGAGTCCCACATCGGGCTCCTTGCTCCATGGGGAGCCTGCTTCTCCCTCTGACTCTGCCTTCCACTCTGTCTGCCTGTGCTTGCTTTCACTCGCTCTCTCTCTGACAAATAAATAAATAAAATCTTTAAAAAAAAAAAAAAGTCATTTCATTAGTGCTCCAGATCTAGCCTGTACAGTGCTGTCACATTATTAATAGACACTGACCTCATCAAAAGCTAAAATTTTCAAAATATGGCTCCTATCTGCCTTGATAACGTGGTCTCCACTACACCTGCTCTATCCATTTTAGTTGGCTTGGGAATTCAACAGCTCCTTCATTCTATCCATACTTGAGTGCAACATCATTTGTTCCCCAGAGGACATTCACTTGCCATTATATATCTAAATTCTTCTGAGTTGAGGAATGCAGTGGATAAGCCTGTATACTCTGGCTCAAAGGGCTTGGTCTTAAGCTCTGGCTCTATCTTTCCTGCTGTGTGGGCCTGGACTCATTGCTGAAATTCTCTCTGCCTCAGCGTTCTCATTCATATGATGAAGATGAGAGCAGTACCCATTTCATGAAACTGGTGTAAGCAATTAAATTGAGACTCCATGTAGGCAACACAGGTCTAGCACAGTACAGGCCTACTTAGCCCTATTTGTTATTAATATAACTAGGACTAATCATTAGTAGTAGTAGTAGTATTGGTAATAAAAGCAGTGGTAGTCATATGGTGCTGGTAGTAGTAGTTGTAGTAGTAGTTGCAGCAGTAAAAGGATTTGTATCAGAATCTTCTTCCTGACCTCACATCCTCTTAGCTTACCTTTTACTCCAGCAATTACTGAAAGAATATATCCTGAGGGGAAGCCCTTGCTAGCTGCCTCAGCTGCACTGCATGTCTCTGTCTATCTGCCTGGGGGAAGGGAGTTAGTACCCACTGGACAGCTTGGCCCAATAAGGTAGATATGTGCATAAGATCCTGCTTCTTCCCTGCCTCAAGAGGGTAATTTTAGGAGCATTATAACAGCTCTTCAGCAGTCCCCAGGCTGAGCACAGCTGGAATGGGTAGTGAGTTTGCATTTTTGACCTTCATATGTCCTTCCCACTTCTCTTTCTGTTTCTTTTCCTGTGCCACCTCTCATCCCCATCCCCTTTTGCTCCCCAGGACTACCTTAGGTAATAAACTCTCTTCCTGTAAATTCTTCTTTTCAGCTTTATTGAGGTATATTGAGGTATAATTAAAATACATCATGTGAAGATTTGATATATGTATACTTCACAAAATGGCTGCGGTACACCTCACTCACATAGTTACTATGTATTTATGCATGTGTTTGTGTGATAAGAATGCATGAAGTCCATTCTCTTAGAAAATTTCAAGTACTCAACATAGTAATCTTTTTTTAATTAACATATAACCTATTATTTGTTTCAAGGGTACCAGTCTGTGATTCATCATTCTTACATAATTCATAGCACTTACCATAGCACACACCCTCCCTAATGTCCATTACCATTACCCAGTCACCCCAACACTCCCACCCCCTCCCCTCCAGAAACCCTTAATTTATTCTTAACCCTGGTCATCATTCTGTACATTAGATCTCCAAGGCATGTTGTTGATTTTGGTCATTCTAACTGGTGTAAGGTAGTATCTCAATGTGGTTTTGATTTGAATCTCCCCAATGGCTAATGATGATGAACATTTTTTCATGTGTCTATTAGCCACTTGTATATCTTCTTTGGAGAAGTGTCTATTCATGTCTTCTGCCCATTTTTTGATGTGTATTATCTGTTTTGTGTGTGTTGAGTTTGAGGAGTTCTTTATAGATCTTGGATATCAACCTTTTGTCTGTAGTGCCATTTGCAAATATCTTCTTTTATTCCGTGGCTTGCCACTTCGTTTTATTGACTGGTTTCTTTGCAAGATCAAGAAACTCTTGATCTTGATGAAGTCCCAAAAGTTCATTTTCGCTTTTGTTTCTTTTGTCTTTGGGGACATGTCTTGAAAGACGTTGCTGTTGCTGATGTCAAAGAGGTTACTGTCTATGTTCTCCTCTAGGATTTTGATAGATTCCTGCCTCACATTGAGGACTTCTTTCCATTTTGAGTTTATCTTTATGTATGGTATAAGAGAATGGTCAAGTTTTATTCTTTTATATACAGCTGTCCAATTTTTCCAGCACCATTTATTGAAGAGACTGCCTCTTTTACACTGGATATTTTGTCCTGCTTTGTCGAAGATCATTTGACCAGAGCATTGAGGGTCCATATCTGGGCTCTCTACTCTGTTCCACTGATCTCTGTGTCTGTTTTTGTGCCGGTATCATGCTGTGTTGGTGATCACAGCTTTGTGTAAAGCTTGAAATCAGGCAACATGATGCCCTCAGTTTTGTTTTTCTTTTTCAACATTTTCTTAGCAATTCGGGATCTCTTCTGGTTCCATACAAGTTTTAGGATTGTTTGCTCCAGCTCATTGAAAAATGCTCATGGAATTTTGATTGTGATGGCATTGAAAATATAGATTGCTCTAGGCAGTATAGGCATTTTAACAATGTTTATTCTTCTGATCCATGAGCATGGAATGCTCTTCCATCTTTTTGTGTCTTCTTCAATTTATTTCATGAGTGTTCTGTAGTTCCTGGAGTACAGATCTTTACCTCTTTTGTTAGGTTTGTTCCCAGGTATCTTATGGTTCTTGGTGCTATAGTAAATGGAATCAATTCTCTAATTTCCCTTTCTATATTTTCATTGTTAGTGGATGAGAAAGCAACTGATTTCTGTGCATTGATTTTGTATCCTGCCACATTACTGAATTGCTGTATGAGTTCTATAGTTTTGGGGTGGAGTCTTTTGGGTTTTCCGTACAAAGTATCATGTCATCTATGAAGAGAGAGAGTTTGACTTCTTCTTTGCCAATTTGTATATCTTTTTTTCTTTTTGTTTTCTGATTGCTGTTGCTAGGACTTATAATACTATGTTGAACAACAGTGGTGAGAGTGGGCATCCTTGTTATGTTCCTGATTTTGAAGGGAAGACTGTCAGCTCTTCCGTGTTGAGAAGATATTTGCTGTGCATTTTTCATAGATAGATTTTATGAAGTTGAGGAATGTTCCCTCTATCTGAATACTTTGAAATGTCTTAATCAGGAACAGATGCTCTATCTTGTCAAATGCTTCTTCTCCATCAGTTGAAAGGACTATGTGGTTCTTGTCTCTTATCAATTTGTTCAATCACATTGATTGATTTGAGAATGTTGAATAAACCTTGGATGCTAGGGATAAATCCAACCTGGTCTTGGTGAATAACCTTTTTAGTGGACTGTTGGATCCTATTAGCTAGGATCTTGTTGAGAATCTTGGCATCCATATTCATTAGGTATACTGGTCTGAAATTTTCCTTTTTGGTGGAGTCTGCTTTATTTGGGGTCAGGGTAATGCTGGTTTCATAGAAAGTGTCTGGATGTTTTCTTTCTGTTTCGATTTTTTGAAACAGCTTCAGGAGTATAGGTATTATTTCTTCTTTGAATGTTTGGTAGAATTCTCCAGGGAATCCATCAGGTCCTGGGCTCTTGTTTTTTGGGAGATTTTTGATCGCTACTTCAATGTCGTTACTAGATATTGGTGTATTCATGTTGTCAATTTCTTCCTGATTCAGTCTTGGAAGATTGTAGTTTTCCAGGAATGCATCCATTTCGTCTAGGTTTCTTAACTTATTGGCATGACTGTTGATAATAATTTCTGATGATTGTTTCTATTTCCTTGGTGTTAGTCATGATCTCTCCCCTTTCATTCATTCATAATTTATTAATTTTGGTCCTCTTTCTCTCTCTCTCTTTTTTTTTTTTTTTTTTTTTTGGTATTAGTTTGGCCAGTGGTTTATCAATCTTATTGATTCTTTCAAAAAACTAGCTTCTACTTTCTTTGATGTGTTCTACTATATCTCTAGTTTCTATCTCATTGATCTCTGCTCTAATCTTGATTTTTTCCCTTCTTGTGCATGGGGTTGGCTTAATTTGTTGTTGATTTTCCAGTTCTTTAAGGTGTAAAGAAAGATGGTGTATTTTTCACCATCTTTGGGATTTTTCAATTTTATTTTTGAGTGAGCTTGGATGGCTATGTATTTCCACCTTAGGATGGCATTTGCTGCATCCCTTAGGTTTTGGACTGATGTGTCTTCATTCTCATTGGTTTCCATGAATTGCTTAAGTTCTTCTTTGATTTCCTGGTTGATCCAACATTCTTAAGCAAGGTGGTCTTTAGCTTCCAAGTGTGAACTCCTTCCAAACCTTTTCTTTTGGTTGAGTTCCAGTTTCAAAGCATTGTGGTCTGAGAATGTGCAGGGAATAATTTCAATTTTTTATCAGTTGAGCCCTGATTTGTGACCCAGGGTGTGGTCTATTCTGGAGAAAGTTCCATGTGCACTCAAGAAGAATGCTTTTGTTTTTGTTGTTGTTGTTTTTGTTTTGTTTTGTTTTAGGGTGGAATGTTCTGTACATATCAATGAAATCCATCTGGTCCAATGTGCCATTCAAAGTTTTTGTTTCTTTATTGATTTTCTGCTTGGATGATCTGTCTGTTACTGAGAGTGGCATGTTAAGATCCCCTACTATTAATGTATTCATATCAATATGACTCTTTATCTTGATTAACAATTGGCTTATGTAGTTGGCTGCTCCCGTATTGGGGGCATAACTATTTACAATTGTTAGATCTTCTTTGTGGATAGACCCTTTAAGAATGATGTAGTATCCTTCTGCATCTCTGACTATAGTCTTTAGTTTAAAATCTAATTCATCTGATAGGAGAATCACTCTCCCAGCTTTCCTTTGAGGCCCATTGATATGAAAAATGTCTCTCCATCCTTTCACTTTCAGTCTGGATGTGTCTTTAGGTTCCAAATGGGTCTCTTGTAGACATATGGATGGTGCTTGTTGTTTTATCCAAACTGCAATCCTGTGCCATTTTTTGGGAATATTTAGGCAATTCATTTTGAGAATGATTACTGAAAAATGCGTTTTTATTGACATCATATTGCCTGTGAAGTCCTTATTTCTATAGATTGTCTCTATACATTTCTGTTCCATGGCACTCTTGGGTTCTTTTTCTTTTATAGAACCCCCCTTTAATATTTCTTGTAGTGCTGCCTCGGCGGTCACATACTCTAAAACCTTGCAGGTCTTGGAAGCTCTTTATCTCTCCATCCATTTTTAATGTCAGCCTTGCTGGATAACGTATTCTTGGTTGAATTTTTTTTTTTTTCATTTAGTGCTCTGAATAGGTCTTGCTTGCCCATTCTGGCTTGCCAGCTTTCTGTGGACATGTCTGACTTCATTCTGATGGACCTTCCTCTGTACATAAGGAATCTCTTCCCACCAGCTGTCCTCAGAAGCTCTTGTCTAAAATTATTATTCATCAGTCTCACAATCAAGTGCCTGCAGGTTTTTCTAGACTTGTTGATCTTGGAGGGTGTTCTTTCTGCCTCTAGGACATGAAGGCTGGTTCCATGCTCCCAATTGGAAAAATTTTCATCCAGAATTTGTTCAACTATATCTTCTAGTCATCTCTATTTCTCCAACCCCTCAAGTATCCCAATAATTCTGACGTTGGAACGTTTCATGGCATCATTTATTTCCCTAATTCTGTTTACATGGCTTCTAAATTGTTTCTTCCATGCCTCCTCCTGATCCTTTTTCTCTATCAGTTTGTCCTCTAGATCACCAATTCTATCTTCTGCCTCAGTTACCCTAGCTGTTGGAGTATTTAGACTAGATGGGATCTCATTTATAGCATTTTAAACTTCTTCCTGGGCAGCTTTCACTTCTGACCTTAGAGATTCTATGTTGTCACTAATGGTTTCCTCCAATCTAGCCATTGTCTGGATAATTGTTACCCTGAGTTCTTTTTCTGACATACTGTTTATGTCCATATCCAATAGTTCTGCTGGAGAGGGCACAGTCTGTGAAATTTTTCTCTGTTGGGTGTTCCTCCTCCTAGCCATTTTGGTGAAAGGTGGTTGAGGGGATGTGTAGCCGAATATATCAACTGCGATTCAGGCAAGGTGCACTGGAACACTTCAGAGCAATCGGAAGTCAGCACCAAAAAGAAAGAAAAAAAAAGAGAGAAAGAGGAAAAAAAAAAAAGAGAGAAAACTCAGCTAGAATGAGCCCCAAATTAAGATTTATAAGCTATTCAAACAAAAACGGACAAACAAAAAGACTGACAAAAGTAAATGACAAGGGGGAAAAAAAAAAAGCCCAACCAAAATGGACCTGAAGGGTAAGATTTATATAACACCAGAACAAAACCAAGTACACATGAGAGACTGTGGACACTGAAAAACAACCTGAGGGTTTTGAAAGGGCTGGGGGTGGGAGGTTGGGGGAACCAGGTGGTGGGTATTGGGGAGGGCACGTATTGCCCAGAGCACTGGGTGTGGTGCAAAAAACAATGAATACTGTTACACTGAAAATAAATAATAATAAAATAAAAAAAAAAACAAAGAAACAAACAAACAAAAAAACCCCAAAACCAAACACACAGAAACATTGACAGAAGAAAAAGATGGGACGGTGGTTATAAATCCTTGATGTGGGTGAGGAAGGTTATCTTGATCCTTCCTGGGTGTATCTTGATATCTTTGTTAAAGGACTCAACTTTCCAGAGATAGAGATTAAAACTCATTTATATATAGGGGTAATATTGGCGAGGGAATGAGGATTATCTTGAAGCTTATATCTATATGTATATTAAAAAATAGAAAAGAAAAAGAAAAACAGCTATATGTATGAAAAAAGTTCAATTTAAAAGGTTATTATGGAATATGTTGTAGTAAACCTCTCGTTGTAATGGTAAGTAGGTTCAAAAAATTAAAAAGAACAAGAATAGTGAGAACGAATTAAAAATAAAAGTTGTATCTATGAAATACACAGGTTTTAGGGCAATGCTGGGAACTGAATATCTTGTTTTCCCTGATATTGGGGTTTTTCAGTTTTATGGGGACCCTGTGGTGGTTGTTCTCTCATTCTTTTGACTGCCTTTCTCAGGGATGAGGCTGCCACACTGTTTTTCAGTCAGTCTTACTTCCTTTGAGTCCTCCTGCCCCCTATCAAAGGACTGGGCTCTGTGGAAACCACTTTTTCAGGCTTTTGTTCTCTGGAGGTTTTTGTTCTTTGGTGGATTTTTGCAGCTTTTCAAGGTTTATTAGAAAGCAAACTGCACCCAGACCTCAACCTTAGAGAGAAGCCTCTGTCTGCTCCCCTCTGGGTGGTCCAGAACTCACACACTCCCCCTCTGCAAACTTTGGTGAACTGTGCAACTTCCCACAGGCAGTGCACATTCCCAGACACCTTCTCAGGGGTCGCCCTACGCGCCTGCTTGTCTCTGTACCCCCGTGCCACTGAAACCTTGAGCGATATTGGTCCAGGGAACCCACTTTTGGTGGTTGCCTTTGCTGTGACTGCTGCCTGGGGTTCACACCTCACAGTTACCAAGGAATCCAGACAAGAGATCAAGCTGAGTTCCTTCAGGCCTGGGCTGAGAGCCTCCAGACACTCCGTGGTCCTAGAGACCTCTGGCTAGTGCCTGCCAGGAGCTTTCTCAGGCACAGGTTGGACCCCAGTCACGCAGTGTGCACAGAGCATAAAGGTTGTAGTCCTAGGGAATGCAAGCTGGTGCTATCACCAGACTCCCTCATTCAGGGGTGGGTGTACACCTAGCCCAGCAGTGGTGCAAGCCACACAACCTCAGGGCCTCTGGGACCAAGAATTGGAGCCTCTCTCTGGCATGGGTGGTCACTGGTGGTGGCTGTCCTAGGTCCGTGGGCTTAGGTCCATGCCCATGAACACCCAATTCCACCAGTTGCCCCTTAAGATCTTTTACTCTTTTTGAGTGCTTTTAACCAGGCTCCAAGTTAATGATGTTCTACAATCACAGGGCACTTTTGTATTGGAGTATTACTTTCCAATGGGTCACTTTTGGTGGCTCCCTTCCCTTCTGTTTATCCTCTGATATCAGTCCAAGTGTTCCCAGTACGCTTTACCTCTCCACTGGTTTCTTCTGCCCCCAAAGAGATCCAGAAGTGTATCATCCTACATCTCAGGCTGATTTCTTGGGTGGTCAGAGTGTTCTGGTGGATAATTAACCCACATTAGGGAACCAGTTGAAACAGGGTCTCTTACTTCTCTGCCATCTTGCCCCTCCTCCCATTATTCCTTTAAATAACTTTTTTGCCCCTCCCCTTTTTTTTCTCTCATCTCTTTATAGTCCTATAATGAGGAGTTTTGGGTTTTTTTTTTTTTTTGAGGGTTTTTTTTTTCTTTCTTTCTTTTTCTTTCTTTCTTTTTTTAAAAATTGGTATCCTGTAATTCACATAAGCATTCATAACTCTTGTTGTTGTTGTTTGTTTTGTTTTCCTTTGACTGAATGATTGCAAATGACTTGTCTTTGACTTCACAGATTATTTTCTTCTGCTTCTCAAATATACTGTTGATGGTCTTTTCTATTGTATTTTTCAAGTCATTCATTGTATTCTTCAGTTCTAGAATTTCTGTTTGGTTCTTTTTATGATTTCTATGTATCTGTTTAACTTCTTATTTTGTTTATATATTGTTTTCTTGATCCCATTGAATTCTTTCTGAGTGTTTTCCTTTTTTTTTTTTTAACCTCATTGTGTTTCCTTAAATCAACTATTATTTTTAATTATTTATCATGTAAGTTGTGTATCTCCATATCTTTTGAGAAATTATTATTTTCTTTTGGTGGTCTCTTGTGTCCTTGATTTTTTATGTTCTTCTAAGTCTTGCATTTGTCTTCACATTTGAAGAAGCAGTCATGACCAGCAATCAGTGAAAACTGACTTTAAAAGAGAAAAATTTGTCAGCCTAGCCAAGGATACTGAGGCTTTCTTAAACCATTTCCATGGATACACATGCTCCACACTTGTTCCCTCTTGTGGGGAAATTCTTAAGATTGGATGCCTTCTTGGAGTACCTCATGGTTCAGTTGGTTAAGTATCTGACTTTGGCTTTGGTCATGATCTCTGGGTCCTGGGATTCAGTCCCACTTTGGGGTCTTTACTTAGCAGGAAATCTGCTTGTCCTTTTCCTTCTCCCCCTGCTCATGCTGTCTTTGTCTCTCTCTCTCAGATAAATGAATAAAATCTTGAAAAAAAAAACTAAAAAAAAAAAAGAAAAGAAAAGAAAAAAAGAAAAGACTGTATGTCTTCTCTCAATACTTGAAAGTGAGGTCAGGAGTCATGAGCCTCCCATTTGCTTTCCATGTAGTAGTGCTGAAAGCTCAATTTTGAGTACTTTCTCCCAGTTTTGGAGTTGAGATTTTTTTTTAAGATTTTATTTATTTATTTGACAGACAGAGATCACAAGTAGGTAGAGAGGCAGGCACAGAGAGAGGAGGAAGCAAGGTCCCTTCTGAGCAGAGAGCCTGATGTGGGGCTTGATCCCAGGATCCGGGGATCATAACCTGAGCTGAAGGCAGAGGCTTTAACCCACTGAGCGACCCAGGTGCCCCAGTTGAGATGGCTTTCTATGTTTACCCACTAGCTATCTACAAAGGTCTGTACTCACTACTCCTCAGAGGCATGAACAAGGAGTCAGCTATAACCTGTAAGGATGTGTTGGTGAATTGAACAGAGCATTGGGGTGCCTGTGGGCCATTTGGGGAGACCCAAATTGGAAGTGACTTCAGTGGTTTATTGATGAGCATCCTCATAAGTCTGCAAAGAGGTTAGTAGGATACATGAGGGCCCTGGATGTGTCTTCCCGGCCCCTGCCCCACCAGTTATATAGTTCACCTCAGTATTTTGAATAGGGCAAGGAAGAGGAGGACTTCTTTGGCAGTGTTCTGCACAGCTAGGGAAGCCAGGAACTCATTCATACACTCACTTTTCTCTGTGAAAGAAATTATGAGTTGAGAAGGGCTTTTTGTTTGTTTGTCTGTTTGGCACTAAGCTGTTCCACCTTGGGGGAGGTATGATGTGGGTAAAGTAAAACTCTTCCCCTTACCCGCTTTGATGTGTCCAGTCTTAGATTCTTTTTTCCTCCAATAGTTTGTTGGAACTTCTCCACCGAACTCCCAGATTTCCACATAGGTATGTTCATCCATGAGTTATTGTCAAACTTATGTTTGGGGAGAAGATGGTAGAAAACACCTGTTCTGCCACTTTGTTTTTGTCATTTGACTTGTAAACTCCTGTGTCAACCTTTATTTTCTGAGGTGAGACCAATGGTTAAGACTTTTTTACTTTCGATGTCCATGTATTTGACTTTATTACATGAATCTTCTCAGCTCTAATACACAGTGATATATTCTTGTTTATGCTGTTTGGAACTTAATCTAATCCAAAATGTGATATAACTTTATTTATATTTGTTGCTGTGTAAAACATTAGCACTGTTGACTGTCTATGAGTATGGGCACTTGAGAAATCTCCTTATACGTGCTATCCAACTGAATTCTTTCCACTTACCCTTGCTGGTGGTGATTATCAACTTGAAAATTATAGTGGAAGAAACTGAGGTTTAGAGAATTTAAAATATTCTACAGTTTCTTATAGGAAGTGAATGAATGGCTTGAATTCAAACCTCGCTTTCCTTTATTACAAAGTTAATATATCCTTTCTAATATTATTTGTGCTTTGTCTTTCCATTTACAAATGTGACATGTGTCTTCTATTTCACACTAAACCAATCACTGCCTCTGCAAATATTTATGCTACAGTGGAAGAACAGTCCACCTAAAATATTGAATTATATTTTAAGTTTGGGCACAAAACTGAAGGATCTTAGAAAAAGTATATCATTTTCAGAAGTTTCCAATTCCAAAGGGACTTCCCTTTACTCAATAATGTAAAGAGGAAGTTGTAGAAAAACGATTGTCAAGGCTGTGCTCACTTTTAAAATTTTATTATCTTTCAATCTAACTTGATACTTTATGATTTCATAAAGTGAGATAATATTTAAGAAGCTTGAATATTAATAATCTTGCTTCTGAAAGTGATTTATTTTAATTATTACCATCACACAATTATTTTTCCAAATTTTAAACATTATATCCTGTATCTTTTAATAATATTAATAAATAATAATATTCTTTCTTACAAAATTGAGCTGAATACATGTGTTCTCTGCTGTGAACTATGATATCTAACAATTTTTTAAAAAATATATAACTTCTAAGAAGATTAATTTTGATGGTGAAGGACTCTGTGAAAAGGAATTTGCCAAGGCTATTCTGCCATATTTTGGACCACCTTTTAGGTATCTGAGACTTCTACATTTTCTACTGCAATCATATATTAATTTGGACTAGTTTGATAATCTGTTGCCTTGCTAATAAGAGAAACAACAGGGCTTTTGCTATCTCCTGGGAGCCTGACTTCCCATCAGGGACCTACTGGATTGAAATCTTCATGTTAACAGAATCCCTTGGTGATTCCTTTGGATGATAAATTTTAAATTGCATCTTTGAAATACAACTCAATTACTTCCCCAGGCCGCAAAATGAATGAAGACTTCATATTTTTTTTGAAGTTTTGTCTTTCTAAAAAATGATAGGGCATTTTTTTCCAATTTATGTCAGTCCCTGAGTTTACAATGAGAGCCATTAATATTATTGTAGTCTGCTCTTTAAATTCATAACAAGAATTCTTTTAATAGTTGTAAAGAGTAAAGATAAATCAAGTCTGTCAGAATTTATCATTATTGTTAAAACTAAGGTTGAGATGTTAAAACCATTCTGATGACAATATTGTTCTTTCTATAGAAAAACTTGGTAATATTTTTGAAATGGCATAGTGATAAAAATTTCACCTCAACTGAACATTCAACTGGTCAAAATATCAGAGTAGTTGTTTTTGGAATCATGGGAAAGATTTAATAAGTAACTAAATTTTGTATAACAAAATTATACCTTTCAAATTCATTTAATTTCATTCCTATTCTTCAGTGTATTATTACTATTTTGTGTGGTTAAGTGACTTATCTTTTAATTTTTGTTGCTTTATTGAAAAGCATATGATACATGGAAAGCATGTTGATTTGATACATTTACATATTATAATATAATTCCCACTATAGCAACAATTAGTACCTTTCTCATATTACATAATTACTATTTCTTTTAGTGGTTAGAATAATTAAGTACTAGTCTCTTAACAAGCTTGAAGATTATAATACAGTATTGCTGTCTGTAATCACTGTACTCTGTACCAGATAGATATCTAGGACTTATTTACTACTTACTGCAAATTTGTGTCCTTAAACCACATTTGTTTTATTCTTCTAGTGCCCAACCCCTGCAAATACTATTTTAATCTCTGGTTGAATGAATTGGCTTTTTTAGATTCCATATTTGGAATGATTATAGTACAGTAATTGTCATTCTCTGATTTATCTCACTCAGCCTAACGTCCTCAAGATCCATCCTATGTTGTCACAAATGGTAGGGTGGTCTTCCTTTTCATGGTTGAATTATATTATATTGTGTATATATGCTACATTTTCTTTATCCATTTATTCACTGATGAGCACTTAGGTTATTTCCTTATCTTGACAATTGTGAATAAAGCTGCAATACCTGGAAGCATTTATATTTCCTCAAACTCTTATTTTAATTTCATTTGGATATATACCCAGAAGTGGAATTTATGGATCATAAAGTAGATTTATAATCTACATTTTTTAAGAAGCTCCATATTGCTTTTTTCATAGTGGCTGAACCAATTTACATTCACTACTAACAGTGTATAACCAATATTGTACAATGGTTATCTTTTCTCCAGAGTTCACCAACCCTTATTGTGTCTTGTTTTTTGATGATAGCCATTCTAACAAGTGTGAGATGATTTTTCATGTACCATTGGCCATTTGGTTGTCTGCTTTTGAAAAATGTCTATTATCTTTTGTTTAGGTTGTAATGCAAGGTACACTTTCATACAGATGGTGTTACTCTAATAAGGTGTGGAAACAGTCATGATTTTCCCTCCAGAGCTCCAGGGTTTGAAAAAAATGGCCTAATTTTCTGCGGGAAAGAAAGCAAGCCTGAGAACTTGAGCCTTCTCTCTTGCCTATATCAGCAGTAACTGTTCAACACTGAGGCATTTTTCATACTGAATTTCTGCATAGCATTTAGGTGGAATGCATCATTCCATGGCTGAATAAGTAAATGCAATTCCCTAGTTGGTTTTGTCTTTCTCTTAGCAGGTGGAACACTGTTTTAAGTTGGGAACTTTTTTTTTTTTTTTTTTTTTTTTTTTTAACATAAATGAGTTGCTCTTTCCTTGTGAAGAGCAAAGGTCATAAGCTCAAATACCTCAGGCCTTGGGAGATAAATTAAGTGAAGATGTAATGTATTCTAGAGAGAGGCAACTTGCGATCAATTAATTGAAGAGGGAATTGTCTTGCTAGAGTGAAAATTTGACACACAAACAAAATCTGTCTACAGGCCACATTTGTTGCTTGGTTTGTTATCAGAGATCTCTCCTATAGAGGATACTTGAACATGTAGGGCAAAATGATGTGTTCTAAAATGAAATCATTTCTGAAATGCATTTCATCCTGGTGATAAAAAATGCTGTGCTAATTGCTGACCTCTGTGGGCATAAAGCCTTGTATCTTTAATGTCATCAGATCCATTCCAAGCATGTGGCTGGCAGACTGGACTGACCTGGGTGAGCCTGCCTGCTGTGCTGACCTGGCGGATGCCAGGGAAGTGGGATGGTCACAGGACAGCATAGGTGACAAAACCCAGAACTTTATAGAGTCAAGGATTTCTGCATGAAACAAATATAACTTGTCGAGGAGCCAAGTGAAGATAAGTGAATGAGAGGAACTTAGCCATAGACTAAAGGGAAGGTAGCATATGACAGTTAATGCTAAATAATCATAGTTATAATCAACCAAAAGTGAGAGTAAATAGTCCAGAACAGTAGCAGGGAAAGGGAGAAGTTTGGGTTTAATCACAGGGAGTGGTGCCAACCTCAATTCTGACATGCAATTGTTTGTGGATATTATTCCCATTGAAAGGGAACCAGGATAGGGTTATTGACCAAATCCTCCTTCGCTACAATGAGCAATTAGAATTTTGTGTTACTATGATTATGTAGATCATATACATCCTGCACTTCAAATTTAAAATAAACTCACAGTTAGTAAAAGTTGAGACTCATTCTTGCGGTTGAGTTTTGAGTGTTTACATGTCTTAGCATGGGTAAGTTACTTTCATATATCATCTTCCTGAGTTTTCCTTGTGGCAGTAATAATGATTTTTTTAAGTTAACGATGCTATTGATTGACTTATTTATATTAATTTCTAAGTTTTTCAAAATACTTACACACACCGTATTTCATTTGAACTTATATTATCCCTGAGTAGAGGGATTGGATTCCTCATTGGAAAGAAAGAGTATTGAGAATTGGACCATTTAAGTACATTTATTAAGTGCCATGGTCGATATAGCGTGCTTCCTGAATGCCTTTTGATGTTTTCCACACTGCACTTGTTTTCTTTCTGGATCCTCATTAAGTTGGATACTTGTTTTCACCTGCCTCCATGTATCTGAGGGCTTCATTTTAATCTGTTTTATCAATACACATCTATATTAGTGTTTCCCCATGGTTTTATAAAAACATTGCCTTACTCTGTAATCCTATTCATTTTCACCTTCTTTTGTAAGTTATATATGTTGATCGTTTTTTCTGTATTCTTTACATATATATTTAGAATTTACTTTCTAAAGGATTAAAATCTCATGCTTCAAAGCTGAAACTTTTATCCAGACCTGCTCAAGATGAAAATAGAGATGGTCACATAGTGTATTATATAGAAATGTTCATGTGGAGGAAAGGTTTTGAAAATAGCAAGAAAATAATTAACTCCAGAATAGAAAAGTCCATACCTTGAAAATCTCACCGTCAGAGATGGTGTTAAGACATTGAATCTGTAGAGATCTTAATGCCAGCCTGTGTGCCAAACAATTACATGAATTGTAAGGGAAGCATACCTGCCCGGGGGACTCCCTGTCCTGGCAAGATACCATGAATCCCATGTTCACACTAAGATAAGTGGCATGAAATGTCAGCTTTCTGAGTCATAGGCACAAAATAACTACATTTACAGGAGATGCTTCTTGGGAATTGTATATGGGGAGGGCTTAAAAAAGCAAAAAGCAAATGAACTAAGGGTTTGTATAATGAGTTTGAAGTTTTAAAATGATTAGACCTAGGTACTGAGAAACCAGCATCTTCATCAATAAAAACTTTGAGAAGAAAAAGGAAGAAAAAAATCAAGTGTGTTAACAATATGAATATTGATATCCATATATTTATAATTTTTTAATTTATTTCTGTGCACAATGGGATGGTTTGTAACTTTATATATAATTTCATGTATTTTAGCCATTTTCTGGATTTGGAGTAGGAGATAATCTTAAATAATTTTTTATTGAAATATATTTGACATAACATTTTGTAAGTTTAAGGTATAAACATATCAATTGATATATTTATACATTGTAATATGATGACCATTGTAAAATTAGTTAGCACCTCTACCTTATTGCATAATCATTTTTTGTTATAAGAATAAAGGCTCTAATCTCTTAGCTAGTGATTATAACACAAAATTGTTGTCTATATTTACTATACTGTGCAATAGATCTCTAGGACTTACCTACTTTTGCAAATTTATACACTTAAACAATATCTCTCCTATTTCCTCCATGCACCAACCTGGTAACCATCTTTTCACTCTGTTTTTATGTGTTTGGCTTTTTAAGATTCCACTAAATTCAAGAACACAGAGGAGGAGACACTTTGTGCAAAATAGGACATTCTTCAGTTTTTTGGAAAACTCTTATAAGCATGCATTTCTTTCAACACATTATTTGCTGTATTTCTAATTCACTAGGCCCTGCAGTGCTTGTCTGGCAAGGTATTGATGAATTTCCAGAACTTCTTCTCTTCCTCTAAGTGAAGTATAAAGAGACAAAGAAACCAAAGGTGATTTTTATCAGACTGCATATGGTGAAGAAACAGGGAAATAAGATGGAAAGAGTGAGTTTCCGATGCTTTGAAATCATCTCTTGATTATTAATCTTGGACCTTATAGGAGAGGAAAAAGAAGCTGCTATGCTGTTTAAGCCATTATCACATTAGTAATTTTTTAAGTAACCAACTAGTATGCTAACCAATAAAGAAAGCTGAAAGAAAGGGTAGTCAAAGATGGAGGATAAGTCTTAACCAGGAAGAGTCTTAACAAGGTAGAAAATTATTGGTTATCAGACTTAACAAAAAGTACTATAATGAAATATACCTATTAGAATGACAAGTTTCATTACCAGAAGATTTTTTAAAACTGGAGTAGCAATACTTCTATCAGATGAAACAGACTTTAAAACAAAGACTGTAATAAAAGACAAAGAAATGCATTGTATAATGATAAAATGACCAATCCAAGGAAACGATATATTTGTAAATATTTATGCACCCAACATAAGAGCACCTAAGTATCTAAAGTAATATTAACAGATATAAAGGGAGAAATTGACAGTATTACAACAGTAGGGGACAGTAACATCCCACTTAGATCAATGGATATATCATCCAGACAGAAAATCAGGAGGCAAATCAGCCTTATATGACAATTAGGTCAGATGGACTTAAAAGATGTCTGCAGAATACTTTATCTAAAACTGTAGAATAAACATTGTTTTCAAGAACACACGGAACATTTTTCAGGATAGGTCACATGTTAGGCCACGAAACAAGTCTCAATTGATCGAACAATATTAAAATAACATAAAACATCTTTTTTGATCACTATGGTATGAAACCAGAGATCAATACAAGAGGAAAATTGGAAAATATACATGCAAATGGAGATTAAACTGCATGTCCCTATGTAACCAGTTGATCAAGGAAGAAATCAAAAAGGGAATTTAAAAAATACATTGATATAAATGATAATGGAAAAACAAACTTCCAAATTCAATGAAATGCAGCAAAGGCAGTTTTAAGAGGAAAGTTCATAGTGATACAGACCTATCGTAAGAAACAAGGAAAATCCCAAATAAGCAATACAATTTTAAGTCTGAAGGAAGTAAAAAAAGAAAGAACAAAGCCTGAGATTAGAAAGCAGGAAGTAAGAAGGAGTGGAAATAAATAAAACAGAGACCACAAAACAACAGAAAAGATCAATGAAAATTGAACTTGTTTCTTGGAAAAGATAAACAAAATTGATAAACCTCTAGCCAGACTCTTAAAGAAAAATAAATAGCGAATAACTAAATAAATAAAATAGAAAATGAAAGAGAAGTTATAACTGACCACCACAGAAATACAAAAGATTGTAAGGACTACTATAATTATATGCCAACAAATTGGGAAACCTAGAAGAAATGTTTCAATCCCCACAAATATACAAATTTCTAAGACTGGATCACAAAGAAATAGAAAATCTGAATAGATCAATTCAAGTAGTAAAATTGAATCAGGAATTTAAAAACTTCCCAAAAAGGAAAGTCAAGGACCAGACAACTTCACAGGTAAATTCTAGAGAACATTTTAGCAAGAGTTATTATCTATTCTTCTCAAATTATTCCAAAAATTTTGAGGAGAAAAGAATACTTCCAAACTCACTTTTTTTTTTTTTAAAGATTTTATTTATTTATTTGACAGACAGAGATCACAAGTAGGCAGAGAGGCAGGCAGAGAGAGAGGAGGAAGCAGGCTCTCCGAGGAGCAGAGAGCCCGATGCAGGGCTCTATCCCAGGACCCTGAGATCATGACCTGAGCTGAAGGCAGAGGCTTTAACCCACTGAGCCACCCAGGAGCCCCTTCCAAACTCATTTTAAGAGGCAACATTACCTTGGTACCAAAACCAGAAAAAGATATCACAAGGAAAGGAAATTCAGGACAATATTCCTGATGAACATAGATGCAAAAATTCTCAACAAAAAACTAGCAAACCAAATGCAACAATACATTAAAAGATCATATACCGCAATCAAATGGTATTTATTCCATGGATGCAAGGATGGTTCAACATCCACAAAGCAATTAGTATTATATAATTCATTAACAAGATGAAAGATATAAATTATGTGGTCATCTCAATAGATGCAGAAAGAGCATTTGACAAAATTTAACATCAATTTATGATAAAAAAATAACTACATAATAATGGCCATGCATGATAACCCCATAGCTAACTTCATCCTCAGTGGTGAAAAGCTAAAAGCATTTCCTTTGAGATCAGGAACAATACAAAGATGCCACTTGCCATCACTTTTATTTAACACAATATTGGAATTTGTAGCTACAGCAATACTGAAAATAATTACATTATTGTATGTAATAAGGACATACAAACTGGAAATGAAGAAGGCAAACTCATTATTTGCACAGGGCATGTTACTATATATAGAACATCCTAAAGATTCCATATACAGAATCAATTATATCTTTATACACTAACAATAATTTATCAGAAAGAGAAATTAAGAAAACACCCCTACTTAACAATTGCATCGAAAAGAATAAAATAAGAATTAAAAAATAAGAATAGGGACGCCTGGGTGGCTCGGTTGGTTAGGCAGTTGCCTTCGGCTCAGGTCATGATCCCAGCGTCCTGGGATCGAGTCCCACATCGGGCTCCTTGCTCGGCAGGGAGCCTGCTTCTCCCTCTGCCTCTGCCTGCCATTCTGTCTGCCTGTGCTTGCTCTCTCCTTCTCTCTCTCTCTGATAAATAAATAAATTAATTAAAAAAAATAAGAATAAATTTAACCAAGGAAGTGGAAGACCTATACTCTGAAAATATAAGACACTGTTGAGAGAAACTGAAGATCATGCTCATGGTTTGGAAGAGTTAATATTATTAAAATGTCCAAATCAATCTACATATATAGTGCAAAACCCATCAAAATGCCAAAGGTATTTTTCAAAGAACTAGAACAAAGAATCCTAAAACTTGAACAGAACCATAAATCCTAAAGTTTGATAGAATCACAAATGACCCCAAATAGATAAAATCATCTTGAGAGAGAAGAACAAACCTGAAGGTATCACACTCCCAGATTTCAAACCACTAAAAAGCTATAGTAATCAAAACAGTATGGAACTGGCTTGAGAACAGATACATAGAAAAATATAACAGAATAGAGAGCTAAGAAAGAAACCTACAATTATATGGTCAGTTTGAAGGAGGCAAGAATATACATGGAGAAAGTATATGGTGAAATAAATGCATAAAGAAATGTATGAAGAAATAAATGGTGCTAGGATAACTGAAGAGCTACATACAGAATGAAATTAGACCACTATTTTATATCATATACAAAAATAAGTTCAAAATGGATCTAAGATTTCAATGTAGATCATGAAACCATAAGCCTGCTGGAAGAAAGCATAGGCAGTAAGCTCTTTGAGATCAGTCTTACTAATATTTTTCTTACCAGTATCTCTTCAATCAAGTGAAAAAAAAGCTAAAATAAGCAAATGAGATTTCATCAAATACAAAAATCTTTTATACAGTGAAGGGAACCAACAAAACAAACGGCAACTTACTGAATAGGAGAAGATATTTGCAAATCATACGTCTGATAAGGGGTTAATAGTTAATATTCAGAATATATAAAGATTTTATACAACTTAATATCAAAAAAGAAAACAAACCAATTAAAAACTGGACAGAGGACCTGAATAGATATTTCCACAGAAGACATGCAGATGGGCAATGGGAACATGAAAAGACAGTCAATATCACTAATCATCAGGGAACTGCAAAATAAAAGCAGAATGAGATTGACTATTATCAAAAAGGTAAAATAAATAACAAGTGTGATCAAGGATGTGGAGAAAAGGGAACCTTCCTATTTCATTGGTGGGAATATAAATTAGTGCAGCCACTATGAAAACAGTATGCAGGTTACTCCAAAAATTAAAAATAGAACTATCAAACAAATCTACAGTTAATTCCACTTCTAGGTATTTATCCAAAGAAAACAAAAGCACTAATGATAAAAAGATACATGTACCGCTATGTCCACAGCAGCATTTTTTATAATAGCTAAGACACGGAAGAAACCCACTTAAGTGTACACTGATAGATAAACAGTCAATAAACCATTTTTTTTTCTTATCCCTGGTTATGAAGATGAAAGCATTTGGAAATTATACATTTGTTTTGCATTATATCTTAATACAAATCAATTCATTTAAAGCAATTATACAAAGAAAGCCTTAAAAATCTCAGATGTGAATAGGAAAAAGTAGTATTGAGATGATGAATGTGTCTCTAGAAAATTTTGTTGTTGTTGTTTTCTGAGGAAAAGATTAAGTTTGAAATCTCCAATTAAGATGTCATCATTTTGTTAATGGACCACTGAAAAATGAAATTCTTTTCTCATAGCTTTTTTATAGTATAACAGAAATACCTGATATATAATATATTTTGAAAACCATGATATTGAACCTGCTTGTACTTATTAATTGTGCTTAATGGACTTTCAGAGATACTTAGAGACATGTTTTATTAGTCAGTTATTGTCACAGTAATTTTGCATAGTAAAATCATAAATCTCACTGGCATTCACTATTGTGTCAGTCAAGATCCTCCAGACAACAGAATCAGTTTGATACCTACATATCTTGAAACATACACTGAGATTAATTTTAAGGAATTGGCTCACACTATTATGAGAGCTGACAAGTCTGAAATCTAAAGGATAGACTAAAAACCTGGAAATGATGTAGGAATTGGTCCTGCAGACTTGAAGTTGGTATTCTTTATCTGAGAAATGTCTGAGTTTGCCTTCAAGGCCTGCCAATTATTTTATTTGCATGAGTCTCACCTACATTATCTAGAAAAATTTCATTTACTTAAAGTCAACTGATTATAGATATTTGCCATATCTGCAAAATACCCCCACAGCAACTCCGTTAGTGTTCGATTACATAACTGAAGACCAGGTTGAATAACTGGTCTGGCCAAGTTGGCACACAAAAACAGTCCACTCCTTGTCACCTTGACACCCAAACACATCTTCTTAACCTACTTAACCTCCAAATAGAAACCACAAAGTCATACTTCAAACAAAAAAAATGCAACTATTCTTCATAAAATCTAGAATACACTAAGCATTTCCTTTCAAGGTAGTAGAGTCCTTAAGTGATATTCACTCTTCTCCTTAGTGTGCTGTAACTTAAATATTGTGATATAAAAGTTTATATTATTAATAAATTATATGTTACATAAGAAGGGGATAAGAGAGGGAAGAAAACAAAAACATTTGATATACACATGTACTCATGCATATATACACACAAACATATTTATATGCATATATAATATATAAAATTTAAATATATAGATTAATGTGTAGTGTATAGTATATATTATATAGTACACTATCCATGATATACAAACACAAACTTATTCATAACAAAATGAAGAATAAATACATAACTGGAGTCTCATTTCTGTAAGAGGACAACATGGTTGTAGCCCTTATTTATAGCTATTTTCTTCCACCATCCATTACATATTCCTTTGCCTCAACAGGTACCTCAGCTGGTCATCATTCATCATCTCATAGGGTAATCCAAACTTTCCTTCACAAAGAGTCTGACCAATGGGTAGTTGTGTTTTAATTGTTCTTTTTGTTTTGTTTTCATTTTTTTAATGGTTTTCCATTGACTTCAATCACATGGTGTAGTAATACTAAGAGAAGCACTAAGGTACCTCCTATATTCCACACATATGTCTCATTACTTTGTTGTAGAGTAGCAGTCCAATTTCCCTTTGAGATCAGGATCAGTCACCCCAGCTGGTAAAGTAGCTCCTTCTTTGATATTGATTCAGTCATGAGGATCCTAAAGTGGCTAGGCAGCTTAGTTTCCAGTTCAATGAAATCATCCTGTCTCCTTCTGGAAGTATTTCTCTCTTTGGAACAAAGATCTCTAGACCAGCAGAACCTAAGTTTACAGGAATAGGAAGTAAACATTTTGCTAGTGGGTAATAGTGGGTAGTGCCACTTTCATTTCCTCTTTTGATTCTTGGATCCATCGATCCTTGCAATGGGAGAAAGAGAACCAAAAATATGATGCCATTTCAGAGCATATACAGCTTTCTGGAGAACCTTATCCCAGTCCTGCAAGATATTGCTAACTGACACTGTAATTAAGTCTTCTTAAGGCTGTTACACTCTTCTGTCAAACCACCTGTTTCTGATGAGGTACATGGTAAGACCAGTAAATTCCATGACTTTGTGTCTATTCCTCACAAAAGGTCTGACCAATGGGTAGTTGTGTTTTAATTGTTCTTTTTGTTTTGTTTTCATTTTTTTATGGTTTTCCATTGACTTCAATCACATCGTGTAGTAATACTAAGAGAAGCTCTAAGGTTCATTAACTGTTAAGTGAGTTTCTTGATCAAAACTAGTGCTGTATGGAATACCATGGCAATGGTTAAAGGATTCTATAAATTTGTGGATGGTAATTTTGGTAAAAGGATTGCATATAGGAAAGGCAAGTCTATTCAAAATATTTACCTTAGGAAGAACAAAACAGTACCCATTCTAATATTGAAGTAGTCTTTTGTAACCAAATTGTCATCAGGTAGCTGGCTAATCACCACAGGAAATGTTGCTACATTCGATTCAGCATTGATCTCTGTTGTTGGATGATTAGATATTGAGCAGTGACTAGCCAGTTTAAAATTGGGGAGTAGAAGTCCATGTGGCTGACCCATTAATATACTCTATCCTTGCCACAAATGTCACTTTGTTCATCTGTCCATTCACCACTGTCCATTCTCAAGACTGTTTTTCTGCACTAGCCAAATAGGTGGGTTGGATGGGAATGTAATGGGAATCATTACACCTCTGTATTCTTGAAGTTCTTGATGGTGGCACTAATATCCATAATCCCTGCAGAAATTCAGTACTGTTTTACTATTTGTCCTGGTAGAGACCATTCTAGGGGCTTTTACTTCTAGGGCTTCTAGACCTTTTCTTTCATAATAGCCCTCACTCCACAGAATAAGAAACAATGTAGAAATTCTACCAGTTGCTGGGTATGTCTTCTTCAATTACATATTCTGGAGCTCTGGCAATAATAATAGGATGGGTTCAAGAATCCCCTGAACTCACTGTGAGATGGGTCTGAGTTAAAGTTTCGCTTATCATCTAAACTTCAAAAGCCCCAGTGCTGAGGGACCAGTGTGATGTTTTGAATCTCCTAGAATTTGTGCCATGTCAGTTAAGGACTAGTATCCAGTAGTCCCTGAAAAGTCTGATTATTTTCTTTTCCTCAATGGACAGTTACCCTGGTGGAAGGCCATCTGTTTTCTTTTGTTTTTCCTTTAAGGAAAGCCGGAGAGACATAAACAGGGTCCTTTTCCAAGGGAGCCCACCCTTCCCCCATCCATGGGGTTCTGGACCTATAAACTGATTCAGATTTGGAAATTGATTGAAGGCCAAGGACTGTTTCGGTGATTCAGGATAGACTATTCCCTGGACCTACAATTCTTCTGCTTTTTTTTACCATGACTGTGAGGCAAGGATTTGCTCTAGGAATCAAACACTCTGTGGTCACTTCTGTGAGTTAGACAGTAAACAAGTTTCCCATCTATTTCAGTTTTGGGAATACATAATCAACTTGCCAGTGCCATTGTGTCAGACCCACGAGAGACCAAGTGATATGCAGACAAGTAGGAGAACTCAGATTTATTTTATGCTGGCCGAGGGATGAGCTTCTGCTTGAAGTTCTGGGCCCCAGGCAATGGGGTTATAGGGCTTTTATAGAGGACTACAGGAAGTCAGGTTCCAAAGGCTATGCTGACTGCTGGTAGGTGGGTTTAACCTGGGGGAGTAGGGCCTGCTTTAGGCGGGAACAGTAGTGCAGGGAACCTGTGGTGGGAAGCCTGTTACAGAAGCAGAAGTGAATGGTTCTCTCTTGCTCCCAGTAGGGCTCTGGTTATCTCTAGCTTATTGTTAGTAACATTCCATCTTCTGGGGCCTCCTGGCCTGGGTCTGCTCTGGGTAATTTTCCTCTTCAATAGGTTTCTGAGAGTCAGACTATTCTGATTACTGCTTTGAAGACTCTGATGTCCATTATGGTAACCATTCCCACTTTATCTTTGGTAATTAGTGCTGCCACTTGGCCCAGCCACTCCAAAATCCAATTACTCCCTGCATTTAAGGATCCCAGTTCAGTGGCAGCACTTTTCACTGTAACTTCTAACTCACAGAAGTGACCACAGAGTGTTTGATTCCTAGAGCAAATCCTTGCCTCACAGTCATGGTAAAAGTTGTAACTGAGTAGGTTTCACATGATACACTCACTCTGACACCCCAACCTCCCTAAGCCTTTGGATCTCATCCTCTGCATAAACCAAGGCAGGTCTGGCATTTTTAACTCTCCTGTTGTGGGCCATGTTTTGGTCCATGTTTTAACCAATGAGCCAAACTGATAGATCCCTTCTAGCCCCACTAGGTTAAACATTAAGTCCAGAATCTGCTTCATGGGGCCATGTCAGTAAATTTGATTTAATTCAACTTTATGTTCTCATGTTCTCTCACCATTATCCCATATTCTTTTTTTTTTTTTAAATCCCATATCCTTAGTATCTATTGCTACACGATTCCTCAGAATTCTGTCTGTATAAATTGGGGAAAATATGCAATTCTTTTCACTGTAGCATACCTCTTCATGGGTCACACTTCAATTAGGAGTATTCAGTGCTGATATTTTATATATTTCTATCGCTATATTAGTGTTTTCTTTCATGGTTGAGGTAGAGTCACTGGTGCCTTTAATCAGATTAGAGAACAAATTCTGGAAATCCCAGAACCAATTCAGAAAACGCCTTCTTAAGGTTCTATTCCTCTAAAACCACTCTTGGTTCCAAAATCTGTATCAGGCAGGATTCTCCAAAGAAACAATCACTTTGCATGTATGCACATAAACATATATACATATACATAAACATAAATATTTATGTATGCATATGGAAACACACACATATATGTATGGAGAGAGAAACAGAGACAGAGAGGGAGACTTTAAGGCATTGGATATAATTGTGGTAGCAAAGCCTTCTTATTGATTGGATGAGGCTAATGCACATTATTGAGAATAATCGCCAATAATTAATGTAAGTCAACTGTAGGTGTTATCCACATTTACAAAGGTTTTTCAAAGCTGAACCTAGATCAGAGTTTGACTGAGTAATTAGGGACTATAGCATAGTCAATCTGACACATAAAGTTAACCATTACAAATACTAAGCCTTTATTTTATTCTAGAATCTGGAGGTTGGCTGTAGGTCAGTCTGTTTGGCCAGGGATGTGAGGGTGACTCTGCTTTACCCTATGTTCTGTGGGTCATTTAAAAAAATTTCGGTTTAGGTATGTCATTCTTTGCTCAGGCCAAGTGTATGGCAGCTTCTCGAGATGCAAGAAGTGCAAGAGAGCAGTGGGAACATGCCAGCCCATTTAAGAAATCAACACAAAATTGGCAGGAGTAAATCATGTGGTCAAGTCTAAAGTCAATGTATGGAGAAAATACTCCCTCCATGATAAATTTATGGCATGGAAGTGGGTGCCAAGAGAGATAGAAAATCTGGGTCAATCATTCAATTTTCCACAAGTGTTTACATATTTTAGCTTATGGTTAATTATAGCCTTGACGTCTTTCATTGTATCTGTAGAGAATCAAAAGTTATCAATATAACCTTCACTCAAATGGTAGTGTTCATCTAAAAGATATTCCTTTGCTGTGGTGTTTTATTTTTCGAGCCTATTTTTGTTACTAACTCAGATATATTATTACAGACATATTTGTCATTTACTAAAAGCTTCCCCCAAATATGAATAATTTATTTCTGACATCATATGCTGTCAGAAAAATAGAAACATAAATACATATATATATATAGAAAGTTATATTTATATAAATATAAACGGAAATAGGCTAAAAGGATCAGATAGAATTATATCTTTGCTTTCATTGGGAAGACATGTGGAAGTTTAGTGTAATTTTTCCTGGATAAATATTACTGGGTGCATCCTTACAAATGGGCTTTTCATATATATGTATACTTCCTTGCTAACCTCAGCTGACCTTGCTCTATCAGGATCTAAGTAAGTGGTTGAGTAAATAAATAAATAAATACATAAATAAAATGGGGGAAGAACAGGCACATTTTCTTTCCAATGTAATTTCAAATAATTCATGTAGACACTTCACCCTCAAGGAAACAAAGTGTAACTTCCCACTCCTTAAGTATGAGCTGCTCACAGTGACTTCTAACCAAAGAGTAAAGTGTGGAGAGAGGAGAAAAGAATAATTTACCAATGGGGAAACCTGATAAATAATATCCTAGTCATGTGGTTATAGTCAGCCTCTATAGTGATAAATCTTATTGACAGGTGGACCACTGATACAATGTGGTTAAATGATTCTAATGTCTGTGGTATCCTCCCTAAATCTCTAGCTCTAGTATAATCATGAGAAAAACAGCAGAATAATCCCAATGTAAGTACATTCTACAAATTACTGATTAGTACTCCTGAAAACTGTCACACTCATTTTAAAGAAACAAAGTCTGAGTAACAGTCATAGCCAAAAAGAGCCAGAGACATGGTGATTAAATATAATGTGTTGTCCTGGATCCTAGAGCGGAAAGAGGACAGGAGAAAAAAAAAATGGAATCAAGTATGGATTTAATAATAATATGATAGTATTGATCCATCAACTTTAACAAATGTGCATACAAATGTAAGATGTTAATAATAGGGGAAAAAGGAATGTGGGGTATATGGGAACTCTTTGTGCTATTTTCACAATATTTAAGTAAATCTAAAGCTGTTCTAACATAAAAGTTTATACAGAAAAGTCTCAAAATTTTTAAATAAAAGAACTAAACAGCTTTTACTCCAATTTTAAATTTATAATCATTGAACATAGTTTTATTATAGTATGCAATGTATTCTTACCTAGTAACTTACTTGTTTCAAATCTCATAATAATATTTTTCTGAATAAACATTGATATTACTACCTAATATTTTGATGAAAGGTAATGGAAGATTCAAGAAAAAGAAAAAATAGTAGAGGTGCATGCATAATGTGTCATATTATTAATAATGTCTTAAAATGTATGAACTAATATTCAGCATATGAAACTAAACATGAGCTTATGTTTAGACAGATGGTTAAATAACCCCATGTTTATTTCTCTAGTTGCTTTTTAGTAGCAGGAAATTGGTTCTAGATAGATAGACCATGTTTTTATATAATTAATAAATATTGAAATTCTACTTTTATACTAAAGGCATAACTTTACATCAAAGTTGGGGATAAGCAGATGTTTATAGTTTTTTTTTCAACAGTTTTAAGGGCAATTCTGAAAAGTAATTGTTAAAACTAACAACCAATTTCTCATGGCTATCAAAAATTTAAGTAATTTAAATAGAGAGGGAGACAAACCATAAGAGACTCTTTAAGATAAAGAGCAAATTGAGGATTGATGGGGGAAGTGCGTGGGGGAAGGGCTGAATGAGTGATGGGGAGGAAGGAGGGTAACTGTGATGAGCACTGGGCGTTGTATGGAAGTGATGAATCACTAAATTCTACTCCTGAAACCAATATTATACTGTATGTTAACTAGCTAGAATTTAAATAATTGAAAAAAGAGATTACCATAAAAAAATCTAAAAACAAAAAAGATTAAGTAACTTACATCATCAAATTATGATGTTTATCATCAAATTGACTTTTATTTGTAAATAATTTGTTGCTCCCTAGCTTTACTATAATCAGACTGCTTGTGCATTCCAGGTCCACAACCCTTAAAACTTATTTAGGGAAAATACTCAATATATTATGCAGTATGTTCAGTTGACTATTGAAAACGGTCAGTCTCTTTTCTTTCAGGGTCAATAGCAATGATCCAGTGACAGCATAAGTGAATTCCCTGCTCTATTTCACCAACACTTACTAAAAAGAACAAATAATTTACTGTAATAAATTATTAAATAATTTACTGTTCCAAAGACTAAGAGAAGGATTAATTTTGAGGAGTCCAGTCTTTTATTATGGAATTCACCATACATTTCACTTAAAAGTCTCATTTACCTAAACTATATTATATTTTGGCTCTGTGTTTTTTCCAGTGTCAGGGTGTTAAATTTCTATGACCACTCTTGGTTTTATTATCATATAACCAAAATAAAATTATCTAAAAGCATTAAAAATATGCACTTTATATGCATTTGAGTCCATGTTCACCATTTACATATTATAATGACCACAAAATGAATCTGTGTTAATATTTCATACATCGATTTATCTTAATATTATTCACTCTGATAAATAGCTTGTTTCCTTACATCATACTGTTTGTGAATAAAATTTTGTTTCAGAGAAAATTATTCATGCATGCAGCTTTTTAATTAAAAAGAGAAAGATTAGTCAACCTTTTTTCAAGAGATAACCACATGAAAGGCAACTTTTAATTACTCCTTTGAAGTTTCTTTCCCAGTTGCAAACTCAGGTTTCAAAACGAAAGCTGGGAATGCGCAGAACACTTGAGAGAAGAGGTTTATCCTATCTCAGATCCTGTCTGAATGCTTATTGGAGTGGAGAGGTCCATAGAAGTGCTCCCTCTGGGTCACACTGAGCCATTTACGGTGCACAAGGGCGGGGGTTAAGACTTCTTTCTTCTCCTTCTGCTCTTTTCATTGTACTCAGGGAATTCTTGTCCCTTACAGGTGGCCATAAACAGTTTGCCCAGAGTATCTGCTCCATAAATTGCTTATGCTTTGCTTTATTAGCGTTTTCCACTCTTACACTCAATGCTGTGCTTGATGGCTTACCATTTCTCTGTCTTTTCAGACGACATCTTTTGAGGTGCCGTAGCACATGGATTTCAGGACTGCCTGTGAAGAGGTATGTTACATGGCTTTCTGCTTTTTGAATAAGGGAAACCTGTTATAAATGGGACACACTTAGCCCTCTTTTATATAAGTGGAACACTGCTTTTGGTGGAGAGATGGGTGACAGGTCCATTTCAAATCCAAGGTACGGTCTGTTTTTGCAAGTCTCAAAAAGCCAGAGTGCCCGGGGAAGCTCGGATTTTCACTCTTCCTTAAGAATACTGGAGCATATTTAATGTGATTAAATTGCCCTTCTCCATAAACTATGCACTTACTACATGATTTCAGGTAGTAGAAGTGTTGGAAGTAATTCTTTTCACATAAATGGTTATAAATTAGAAGATACTGATGTCCTTTTCAGCACTAAAATTCTACAATTTTATGATTCCAGTATTATTTAAGTATTTCAGTATTGTTTTAAGTATATCACACATAGCAGTTCAGATTCTCTGTAGAGCTGTCTTCACACTTGGTGTGAATTAAAGTGATACATTGCTCTTTCAAGGATTTTAAAGGCCATTCAAGTGAATAGTCAGTAGTGCATGGAGTTAGGCCCCAGGGATATAACCATTCTATCTTAGGAAAAAACACTATTTTACTAAACATGCAACATTCAAAGCATTCTTTCATTCTTCAGGCCAAACGCAGTCACTCATAGGTTAAAATGTTCCATATTTGCTTAAAAGGTTTAAAATATTTTTATTGTATATATAGATACCCCAAGAAAAACAACCATGACTAGATTACCTATGATACAGTTAAAAACAAACCAATAAACACTTGTTACTAACATTTTTAACAATAAACACTTGCTATTAACATTTTAGTCATTTGAGAGAGTGTGCACACATGAACATATGTGCACCCAAGGCCAGAGGTGTGGGGGCAGAGGGAGAAAATCTCAAGCTGACACCTGGTTGAGCTTGGAACCTGATGTGAGACTGATCTCACCACCCATGAGGTCAAAACCTGAGCCTAAGCCAGGAGTCATTTGCCTTAACTGACTGAGCTACCCAGGCACCCTGCTTTTATATTTGTAATACTTAATTAAGCTTAAGCTTTTTGTTTTCCAAAAGATTTTCTCTATGCTAACACTTTTCAAATTATTTTATAGTTATTTATTTACAGATCTCTCTTACATGCTACACTAAATACAATAATGACAATGTATAATTTATTCATCCTTTTAACTCAGCACCTATCAGTTCATATTTTTTAAAAGTAATTTAATGCTTTAGAAACTTAAATTTGAAAACTTACATTTTAATTCTGTGTCATTTCTAGTGTTAAATACACCTCATACTCTCAATTTTGGATGTAGTAAGTCTATTTCCATCACTGTGTTATCTTATGTTTTAGGTAGTAAAACACTCGTCGCATGGATAGTTGCATGAATGAAATACAAACGAAAAACTTATGAGCGTCATGAGATCCTCAAAGACAGGATAGTGACCAAATACTATTTTAACACTTGGTTTACCTTGGACTCCAGAGACTGACTTAAGATTTATTTTTCCAACTTTTTTTTAAACAAAATTGTTTGATTCATTGATTTGGAATATATGTATATTAAGTATTATTTAAGGTTCAGATTTATTTTATTTTACAGTGATAATATCACTGTGATCATCTTAATGTTGCTTTCTGTAACAGAAGTTCTTGTTCTCTTGCAATGAGTCCTTTGATAATTTCCACCATTTTAGACTGTCCCCAGGGTGGAGTTAAGCTGCCTCAGAACTGCTCAGCAGCAGCAGCCATGTGTCTTCCACACACTGGCTGGGTTGGCAGGAGTACAGAGCTATGAGATACTCTGAAGATGATCAAATCCCCTGCAGATGGATCAAAGTCATTGAGTGCAACTGAAATGTACAGTCTTAGAACATTTAAGTGGACAGAAACCATAAAGATAATTTAGCTTAACTGTCTCACTTCGCAGGTATAGAAATTGAGCAGTTTTATGAAATGCTAAGTCCCATTTAATTAATTAGTTAAAAGCAAAACCATAATGTGTAGCTTGGAACTCTTTAAGTTTGATCCTCTTTCTAAATTATGTTGCTGGAAATTATAATATAGTCAATTATAACGTTATAACATAGTCAAATATATGTTGAATAAAAGTTGTTTTCTCTTGACTGCTAAGATATTAAAGATGTAAATCTGATATCCACATCATTGGACAGATCTAATTGATTATAACCATACACATACCAGGAAGTCTCTTCAGTGAAAGGAAATGGAAGTATGTCTAGTTCCTATAAAATATCTTAATTTTCTAATACAAATCCTTTGTAAAAGAAAGGTTTATTAATTAAGAAGTTTCTCCCCTTAAAAAGAAAATGTTGCAATACTTTTAAGGAATTGGAATTTAGATGTCTGATAAAATGTAAAAATAAAGGTAGAGAATATAATTGGGACAACACAAAATTCACAGTTTGGAAGAAAAAGTGCATGTTATGGGCAGGCATAATTACTGATTCTCTACTTTTAAAAGTGCTAGCAAAATAATAATGTGTTAGGAGTGCTGTGTAGCTCAGTTGGTTAAGTGTCTGCCTTTGACTCAGCTCATGATCCCAGGGTCCTAGGATTGAGCTCTGCGTCAGGCTCCCTGCTGATTGGGGTGTCTGCTTCTCTCTCTCCCACTGCCCTTCCTCCTCCTACTCCTTCTGGTGCTCTCTCTGTCTCTCAAGTAGATAAATATAAATCTTTAAAAAAGTAAAATAACAATGTGTTCAAGAAGTAATTATGCTATCTTTAGTGTAGGTATTCCTCTTATTTCATTTTCCTCATATTTCATTCCTCATATTAATTTTCATCTATATTCCTTAAAATATTATTCACATCTCTGTGTTGACCATGAAAATACATATTTTCTATAACATATATTTAATAATTTATAATTCATTTACATATATAATTTAACTTAGTCCTTCACATAATAAGAGAATTTGTGACTATGATTCAATCAACAAATATTGAAACAAAGCTTACTCTCAAAAAACATTGTACTAGGTTCTACATATTAATAGCCCATAATGATAAAAATGGTATTAACTTATTATTAAGATCTTCTTGTGATAGCAACGTATGTGACGAGGTTAAATACTGTGATATTATTGAAGTCTCTACATGTGATGCCTAAATACAATTCTGCTTAATTGTTAGGTGAATATATTTATTCAATAAAAACCCCGAGTTCAGAAAAGGAAGCACTTGTTTGGATGGAGTGGTCTTGGAAAGCCTCAGGGTGAAGTGAATCATGTACTAGGGCTTGACAAATGGCTGGCATTTAGGCAAGGAGATCATGACTGGAAGTAATCCTGGAAGGGAGTACAAAATGCAGTTGGAGGCAGATGGCATCAAATGGCATTTAGTGCAATATTGCAATAATATGGTAGGGTATAAGAAATTACACAATACTTAAAACTATAAGGTTACAGAACAAATTAAGCTATATTTGGCAAGCAAAATATGGATATATCAAGGAGACCTATAAAACTACGTGCAGGATATATATGGTCTCTGCACCCTTGTAGTTTGTAGTTTTTTTTATGTTTGATATTACAAGTGTTATATTTCCAGATTAAAGGAACATAGATTTTAAAGTTTCATGAAAGTGGTGGTGCCTGGATGGCTCAATAGGTTGAGTGTCTGACTCTTGATTTTGGCTCAGGTCATGATGTTGGGCTCTGTGCACAGTGCAGAGTCTGGCTGAGATTCTCTCTCTCCCTCTCTCTGTCCTTCCCCGTGCTCACACACTCTAAATAAATAAATAAGTAATAAATAAATAAAATCTCTAAAAAAAAATGTCTCATGAAAGCGCATGTTCTTTCAAAGCCTAGAACCTAAAGAGGCCTTAACTTTTTAAGATTTTATTTATTTGAGAGAATGAGTGGGAGGAGGGACTGAGGGAGAAGCCGACTCCCTGTGGAGCAGAGAACCCGAGGTGGGACCCTAATCCCTGGACCCTGGGATCATGACCTGAGCTGAAGGAAGACACTTAATTGACTGAGCCACATAAGTGCCCAAAGAAACCTTAACTTCTAAGTATGAAAGGAATCATAGCCAAGTTTTTAAAGTTCCAAGGTTTAAGCGAAGCCTAAATTCTTGTTAACTGTGAGGTCTGTTTGTTTAAAACAGAGTGAACTCATGTGAATTCATAAACACACTTCATTGATTTACAGAAAGCTAGCTGATGACTAGATTTTTAAAAAGTATTGCTTGTTAAATCATTAAGATGCATGGCCTTTTAATAGTCCTCTAAATAAACAATGTGGATTTTGTAAAATCCCCATGCAATATAGTATCATATATCAGGCACAGGAAAACATTTGAATCTATATCATTTTTTATGAACCATCCCTTTAAAATTTCAAGTTTTATGTATGTTTCATAATTTGCATAATATATTGTATATGTCTACATAGAGCACATACATTTCTTTACTCATGTGCAATGTGTACACAGTCCACAAAGTTTGAAGACAAATGATTCTTATGTTAATAAAGAAACAGACTGGTACAGGATCTAAGTTTATAGTAAACTGTGCAGCCAATACTTATTTAGGTGATTTTTTATTGTTCAGCAGTCTGGGTGCATGGATGTGATGACTGCAGCCAGACTCTTTTAGGTTATGCTATTCTAGTGGCCACTCTCACAGTCTTGGTTCCCATTTTTAACCTTAAGCAATCTATGGGGGATAAGGCTACGCAGATTAAGCCTCTCCCCATATGAGACAGTGTTTTATGCATCCTCAGTAGCTTGCCTTTGATGGAAAAATCATCAGGTCAGAGTGGTCTCACTCACTTTACCCCCAGTGGTCATTGTTTGATACAGAAAAAAAAACAGTTGGTTCAAGATGATGACCTTCTCACATCTGTTTGTACTCCCAAAGGAGATTCTTGGTGACTGAAATGCTGTCTCCTGCTGAGAGACACCAGTGGCCATATCACTGTTTATAGAGAGATTGGGCAGAAGCATCCCTCAAATCATCTGTGCATGAGTGAAACCAGAGCAGTGGTTAAGAGCACAGAATCAGGAGCCAGCAGTCTGGGTTCAGATCCTGACTTCCATTCATCTCTGCTCCTCTGCTCCTTTCCTATCTATGAAAGCGGGTGCACTGGGTGGTTAGGAGGAACAAATGAAATAATATTTCTGGAAACACAGTAAACTTTATGCAAGTGGTCATTAAACAACAAATAAAAATATGACTGCATTTCACTAGTGATGGTACCAGTCCAGCAATGCTTCTCTGAATCAGAAGATTTCCCAGACATGGATTTTACCTATTTTTTAATCTACTGTACCAGTTCTGACTCTAATGCAGTTATTTACCAGCCCTCAACATCTTCTGCTCAAGGCTTATACATCTGTTAACAAAAAGTATGTGGTATCTTTCCCAATTCCTATCCATCTCCTTTTTGAAGAAATATATTTATAAAACATAAACCACTGTTCAGACTTCTCCAAGGCATCTCTAATACCTTTAAACTCCTGGAATATCACATAAGGGCCTTGACCTTCCTCCTCTTCACCTGGCACCTCTTCTCCCTTGGCCTCTGCTGGATTATGCAGACTTAGCTCTGGGATGCATTCTCATGCCTCTCTCTTCTTGAATCATGTCAGCTACCCAGTCTCATATTTTCATAATTTTATTCATTTTCCCTCTTGAATAAAATAACTTTTGCCTCCTCTAATTCTTTCCTCAATTTATTAAGACAACCATACATTTTTTTTATCTAGAAAACCTTCTTTAACACCCCCCTTCCTCAAAAATATTTAACTCTTCTCTTTATGTTGCTCCCACATCTGATACCACATTGCATCTTATGCATGTATATATATTATATAAATAAGAACGCTCTGAGGTCAGAGACGATTGTCTGATTCATGTCTGAATTATTTGCAAATTATTTGCAAAATTGATGTATGTATGGGATTTAAATGTTTTCATGTACATAGCTGAATTTTTATAATAATATATATGTAAAATCTATAAAATCTATAACCCCTAAAGAACTTAAAGAATTTAAGTTCAGTTTGTTTCAAGCTTCATTAGTGCTGTTTTCTGTTTTCTTCAAACAGCTATTTATGTGTGTATGTGTGTGTGTGTGTGTGTGTATTCATTTTAACAAAAGCTACTTCATTGTTTGTTCTCTTTAATTCTGTCTTTTCAGGACCCAAATGTGAGCGCAAAGTCTATATATTCTGTTTTGCAGACAACTGTCTAATAATTAGGGGACATTTTATACATTATTTGAGTGAATGGAGCTTTGACCACATCAGATGTAATGAGAGAAGTCTCATAGCTATATTTTTGTCTCTCAAACTTTCCCTGGATGATCTTTGATATCTCTTTGATGTGTAACAATAATGTATTTATGGGCTCTCAGGGAAAACCCCTCTTTCATCCTCACGTTGAGACAGAGCATTATTTGTCATTGCCAGATATTCCATTACACTTCTGGGAGAAAATTGGCTTGACTATACTGTGCATTAAAACATCAGCAAATGTGCTCAATTATGTTCACTTGGCTTTGATACTATTTTATACCCTCCTCTTCCCCATGCTACCTCAGAGAGTCCTGATGTTGGCTCCCAGCCAAGATCACATTGTAAGCATGAAAGACGTTTCTCTGTGAGAAAGGTAGAAAATTATGTTCTATATTAAGGAAAATATCATTTGCCTTTGCTGAAATATTTTTGTCCTCTAGATGTATCCACTTGAGTTATGCTCTAGAATAGATTAATTGACACAATTTAGTGAGTGCCTGCTGTGCGCCAGTCTTGTAAAGGAGGAAAGAACACCATCCTTGCTTTTGGAAAAGACTTGTTTTTTTCTTAAAAGATATCATAACACTTAGGAAATAATTACAGACAAATATAAGCCCATAGTGATAAAGGGTATGATGGTATGTATTAGCATATGGGATAAAGCTATTTACAGAGGAATTATCTTTAGCAGCATCAGTATCTATGTTCCCATTTACATTATGAAACATTCTTTTAAAGAAACAAACTCCTAGCAATCCATATGTAAATTTATATTCCAAGAGAAAACCTGGTATTATTGCCTAGAATTTTACGCTCATTAATACTAAGGATAAATACATATTTCTATAAACTTATCCTTTTATCCAAATTAAGAATGGCTTAATAATTATTAGATGAAAATACAGCTGCCAAAGTGGTCATTGTTCCTATTGACTTTCTGGTGCAGAATGACAGCCAGTGATTATTTTCTGTCTCAAAAAATTTTCCTTTTGTATTTCTGACAAATGAGAACCTTAAGTGCTCTTACTAGGAGGCATATTTCTTTTTTTTTTAATTTTTTCCTTTCATTGTTGCAAAATTCATTGTTTATGCACCACACCCAGTGCTCCATGCAATACATGCCCTCCTTAATACCCTCCACCAGGCTCACCCAACCCCCCACTCCCCTCGCCTCCAAAACCCTCAGTTTCTTTCTCAGAGTCCACAGTTTGTCATGTTTTTTCAGCATATTTCTACTTATCTGGGTGAATATTATATATTTTCAGGAGTAATGGGATTTGTGGGTTTCTTCAGTGATTACTGAAGTGATTACTGGTGGAAGGCTATCTAGTGCAAGTTCAGCAGTTTTCACAGGCTATTTTTATAATTTCCAAAAAAATATGTGAAGCAAAACAGTGGCTTGGGAATCATAGATTTGGGGTCCTAAGCCAGGCTATGTTTTTATTTATTTATTTTTAAAGATTTTATTTATTTATTTGACACAGAGAGAGAGAGAGATCGTAAGTAGGCAGAGAAGCAGGCAAAGAGAGAGAGAGGAGGAAGCAGGCTCCCCATTGAGCAGAGAGCCTGATACGGGGCTTGATCCCAGGACCCTGGGATCATGATCTGAACTGAAGGCAGAGGCTTTAACCCACTGAGCCACCCAGGCGCCCTCAGGCTCTGTTTTTAATTAATTGTACTAATTTAAGCAATTCACTTCTCCCCTTTATCCTCATTTTCTCATCTGTACTGCGCGTGTGTGTGTGCGTGTGTGTGTGTGTGTGTGTGTGATTGTTGGCAAATAGGAATGATGAAATTTTGGAGGATAAAAATGATGTTAAGTAGGTATGGTTTCAGTTTCTAAATCCTATGATAGAGGCAGAATGTAGATTAGTGGTTGTGTGGGGCTGGGGAGGGCTAGGGTGATGCATGCAATAGATTTTTTTTTGGAGTTTTGAAAATGTTCTAAAATTGATTATAATGATGCTTACACAACTTTGTACGAAAAACCATTGTCTTATAGATCTTAAAGGGTTAAATTATATAGAATGTGAATTATATCTCAACAAATCTCTTATCAAAAATTTTATATTTAGATAATATGTATTAAGCAAAACTTTATTTTTCAAATCTAGTATATAAACATACTCCTTATTCTCCTAATCTTAGTGGGTTTTCTAACAAATCTCCATTACCTGAGGTCTACTTCATGTGAAATGGTTAACCTTGTCTCTGTTTCTATATTAAGTATTATGTTCCAGATTTATCAGAGTGCATTTTCCTTAGCTCTCAAATGCTATTCATCATGTTTTGCTGTGAATAGCCCATAAAATTATATTCTGTAACCTAAGTAAATTTTTTTTCCTCTGTTTTGTTCTTTTCTTGCCTGAAGACAAAGACAGGGATTTGTTTGCTGCAGGATGGTAATCAGGAGCCTTTCAAAGTCCGGCTGCACCTAGCCAAAGATATTTTGATGATCCAGGAACAGGATGTGATATGTGTGTCTGGTGAGCCTTTCTATTCTGGTGTAAGTAGCTTTCCTTCTGTTGAACTCTTTTTTTTTTTTTTTTAATTTTTTTTGTTAATAAAAATGCTTATTCACAGAAAGTTCATAATATATTATTCTTTTACTTTCAGAGCATAGTCAATCCTCCTGTATGTAATTTTTGTTGACATTATTAAGTAAGCAATGTCCTTGTATAAGTACCAAACCTAGGTCCACAGCCACCTATCAGGGCTCATCCTTACACATTAGAGCATCCCATTGACTCCCAGTTGTTAAGTGGCTGCAATGACACTTGTATAATCTGATCTTGAGAAAGTGCATCTACCTTTTCATACAGAGGACTATCTGAAGACAGTGCACAGTAGTTTTTCCTGCCCCAGTTTTCCCTTGCATCATATTGGACATTTGGAGGTGGCACAAACGTGGAGCCCAGTGATTTGCATTTGGGAAGTGTGAGACTTTAAGTGGCAATCACTGGACTCAATATCAATGCTTTTCCCCAGGAGATTGTGCATGAATGATTCCCTGATAGAATTATGCCCAAGTGTCATAGTAGTTTCTGTCTAATGTCCTAAATGGTTGGCATATTACCCTGCTGCTAATCCAGCCTCAGAAAGAGCCATAAATTATCAGTCAAAACTCATTGATCTGCTCACGAGCACTGAAGTACAGCTGTGGAAGACATCTTTAGGTGAAATTAGATTATATTGGACAAAACAACTTTAGCATTAAAGAGGACAACTTTAGAGTTCATCATTTATTATGTAATAACATTAAAGACATTATTTTAACAGTGTTGCCAAATATGATCTCAGAAGAAATTACAGCAAGTAACAAACAGTCTGCTTCCTGGATTCCCCAGACATCTATAGCTATTTAGCACAAAGATTTAATTTGTAGCTTATTAACAGACTTACCTTGGAGTATTTTGTTGGTGGTGAATAATGCTGAACTTGAGTTTCCACCTCACTTCTCACCAACATCCTATGGGAGTCACACCAGGTCCTAAATCAATAGGCCCTTGCTAACTAAAGATAATGGACATTTTGCAGACTGTTAACTCTTCTTTTGTCACAGCTGATTTAAATCATCCTGAATCATGGGTCTGGCTGTCAAAGATGATTAAATTGTTCTTATGGAGTGCCCATTCTTCCTTTTAGTTAATAAAAGAATGGCAATCAATGGTTGATTTCTCCTTCCCTCCCTCTTTCTTTCCTCTTTCTTTCTTTCTTTCTTTCTTTCTTTCTTTCTTTATTTCTTTCTTTCTTTCTTTCCTTCTTTCCTTTTTACCTTCCTTCCTTTCCTTTAACTCCTTCTCCTCCTTCTCTCCGCCACCTATCTCTCTTCAGTGAAACAATATGATTAATATAACTCTCTGGAGTGAATATTTTACACAAATTCTACATCAGTGAGGTTGTAATTTTTAAAATTCAGTCTATTAATACTGAAATAACGTTACTGATTTTAAACTATGCAGTAAAAATAGTTAATACACAAAAATGTAATCTCTTGTTTCAAAAGAATGCTGGGAAGAACTTGACAGAATTAAGACAGAATTAACACTAGGAAGAACTTGACAGAATTAAGACAAGAAGAACACTGGGAAGAACTTGACAGAAATATCCTATGATAATGTCAACAAATGCAAAAAAAAAATTGACAAAATTTGACAGTCATTCATAAGAAACACTTTCAACAAAGTCTGGATAGGATGGAACTCCCTTAATTGAATAAACCCTAAAGAATACTTCTCACTAACATTATAGTTTCTGAGTTTGTAAGCAAGTCAAGGATCATCACTTGCTTCATTTTTACTCAGTATTTCTTTGGTTATACAGTAAGTTGGGAAATGGATATAAATGGCATAACAATTGAAAAAGAAGAAGTAAGGGTCTCCTAGGTGGCTCAGTTGGTTAAGCGACTGCCTTCGCCTGAGGTCATGATCCTGGAGTCCTGGGATTGAGTCCTGTATTGGGCTTCTCCCTCTGACCTCTCTCCTCTCATGCTCTCTCTCTCTCTCAAATAAATAAATAAAATCTTAAAAAAAAAAAAAAAGAAGAGGTAAATAGCTCTATTTTAGATGTCAAGATGGTGTATGTAGAAACCCCTAAGAAATCTGCAAAAATAGAATAACATAGGGACGCCTGGGTGGCTCAGTTGGTTAAGCAGCTGCCTTCAGCTCAGGTCATGATCCCAGCGTCCTGGGATCGAGTCCCACATCGGGCTCCTTGCTCCGCAGGGAGCCTGCTTCTCCCTCTGACTCTGCCTTCCACTCTGTCTGCCTGTGCTCGCTCTCGCTCTCTCTCTCTGACAAATAAATAAATGAAATCTTTTAAAAAAAAATAGAATAACATAAAAATTCATCAAGGTTGCTGGAAATAAGGATGATGTCCAAAGTTAATTGTACTCCCATAATTTGTAACAAACAAAATAAAAGTGAAATCCACAATACATCAAAGGAATAATACACTCTGAAATAAAATTAACAAAATATGTACAAAGTTTTACCTTGAAAACTATAGAACTGTGATAAATGAAATGAAAATAAACCAGTAATGGACAAATGTAAATGGACAAATGTAACATGGTCATTAATTAAAGACTAAATATTGTTAAGTTTTCAAATCTTCCTAAGCACCCAACATCAATTAAAATCTCCAAAATGTTTTTGTAGACCATGACAAGTTGATTCGAAGATTTACATGGAAATACAAAGACTCAGTACAGGCCAAAAATGTCCCATCCTCTCAGCCCTTGACAACCTCTATTCTGCTTTCTGTTTCTATGTATTCATCCTTTTGTATCTGGTTTATTTTATTTAGTGTAATTCTTCAAGGTTCACCTATCTTGTAGCATATATCAGAATTTTCTTCCTTTATAAGACTGAATAATATATACCATATTTTGTTTATCTTAACTATCTATCTATCTATCCAATAGTGTACATTTGGGTTGTTTTCTCTTTTTGGCCCTTTGGAATAAGGCTAATATGAACATGGGAGCACAGATGTCTGAGTCATTGTTTTTCATTCTTTTCTGTATGTTACCAGAAATAGAATTGCTGGATGAAATGGTAATTCTGTGGCTTTTGTTTGTTTAATCTCATATCAGGTGTGTGATTTGCAAATAATTTTCTCCCAACTTATGGGTTGCCTTGTTACCCTGTTGTTTCCTTTGATGCACAGAGATTTTAATTTTTATGAAGTTCAGTTTGTCTACTTTTCTTTTGTTGACTATACTTGTGTTATACCTAAGAAATCATTGCCAGATCCAATGTCATGAAGATTTCCCCCTCTATTTTCTTCTAAGAGTTCTTAGTTTCAATTCTTACATGTACATCATGTACACTGATTCATTTTGAATTAATTTTTGCATATGGTGTTATGTCCAGCTTCGTTCTTTTGCTGGTGGGTATGCAGTTTTTCTGATACCAGTGCATCTTTGTACCCTTGTCAGAAATCATTTGACCATATAAACAAGGTTTTATTTCCAAGCTCTCTATCTGTAGCATTGGTCTGTCTGTCTGTTTTTATGTCAATACCATACTGTTTTGATTACCTTAGCTTTGTGGTAAGTGTTGAAACCAGTAAACTTATGGAGGGAGGAAGGGCAGGATGGCAGAGAAGTAGGAGACCTTGTTTCAACTGGTCCCCTAAAGTGAGCAAAATATCTACCAGAACACTCTGAACACCCATGAAATCAGCCTGAGATGTAAGGTTATACACTTCTGGATCTCTACGTGGACAGAAGAATACCAGTGGTAGGGTAAAGCAGATTGGGAGCACTCAGACTGATATGGAAGGATAAACAGAAGGGGGAGGGAGCCACCAGAGGTGACCCAGTGGAAAGTAATACCCCAACACAAAAGTACGCTGTGCTTGGGGACCAGCATTAACTTGGAGTCTGGTTAAAAGCACTCAAAAAGAACAAAGGGTCTTAAGGGGCAACTGGTGGAATCAGGCAGCATAGGCAAGGCCCTAAGCCCATGGTGCCAGGGCATTCACAGCCAGCACCCACACATGCCCGAGACAGGCCGGTAGTAGTTCCAATCAGTGGTCCCTGAGCCTGTGGCTTTCCACTTTCCACAGGTGGAGCCTGTGGCATCACCACTTGGGCTGGGCACACTCTGGCCCACAGCTGAGAGAGCCCAGCACAGGCTCCTACCAGAGATCACTGGGCCTGCAGCCTTCTGTGACCTGTGCCACAGCTGCTGAATATTAGCACACCTGGTGTGGGCCTGGACTCCAGACAGCAGTCCTGTCAATGGCAGCCACAGGAATCGGGCTCCTGGGACCAATATTGCTTATGGTTTTAGTACCATAGGAGTGCAGAGACAAGCGGGGGCCTTGGGCAACCACTGAGATGGTGGCTGCAGATGCGTAATGCCTGTAGGAGTTTGCAGTATTCATCAAAGTTTGCAGAAGAGGGGACTGTGTGTTCTGGACCATCAAGAGGGGAAGCAGACTGAGGCTTCTTTCTGAGGCAGAAGACTGGGTGTAGAAAGTTTACTTTGCACTAACCCTCCAAAAAGCCACAAAAAGCCACCAAAGAACAAAAACCTCCAAAGAACAAAAGCTGGAAAAACCAGTTTCCATAGAGCCTAGCCCCTTGATATGGGGCAGGGTGACTCAGTCCAAGTGAGAGTGACTGAAAAACAACACGACAGGCCCCTCCCCCAGAAGATAAGCCAAAAGAACAACATGACACAACTACAGGGTCTCAATAAAATTATAAAATACTAACATCAGGGGAAAACAGTGTATTAAGCCCTGGTGCACCTTGCCTGGATCATGGTTGATATATTCAGCTACACATCCCCTCAACCAACTCTCACCAAAATGAAAAGGAGAAGGAACACCCAACAGCAGAAAAACTCAGAGATCGTGCCCTCTGCCACAGAACTATTGGATATGGACATAAGCAGTATGTCAGAAAGGGAATTCAGGATAACAATTATCCAGGCAATGACTAGGTTGTAGAAAACCATTAGTGACAACATAGAATCTCTAAAGATGGAAGTGAGGGCTGGTTTGGCAGTACTAAAAAAGCTATCAATGAGATGCAGTGTAATCTAAATACTCTAGTACCTAGGGTAATCAAGGCAGAAGATAGAATTAGTGATCTAGAGGACAAACTGATAGAGAAAAAGGATCTGAAGGAAGCCTGGAACAAACAGTTTAGAAGCCATGAAGACAAAATTAGGGAAATAAATGATGCCATGAAACATTCCAACATCAGAATTATTGGGATTCCTGAGGAGGGAGGAGGAAGAGAGAAGACTTGAAGATACAGTTGAAAAAACCCTGGATGAATATTTCCCTAATCTGGGGAATGGAATAAGTGTTCCTGTTCGAGAGGCAGAAAGGGCAACCCTCAAGATGAATGAGTCTAGAAAGACTTCCAGGCACTTAATTGTGTAATTCATGAATCATAATTTCAGACAGGAGGTCTTAAGGGAAGCTAGGGGAAATAAATTACTTATGTACAGAGGAAGAACCATCAGAATAACTTCAGACCTGTCCACCGAAACCTGGCAATCCAGAATGGGATAGCAGGATATATTCAGGACACTAAATGAGAAGAACATGCAGCCAAGAATACTTTATCCAGGAAGGCTGACATTCAAAATACATGGAGAGATAAAGAGCTTCCAAGACCAGCAAGGTTTAAAAGAGTATATGAACACCAAGCTGGCACTACAAGAACTATTGGGGGGGAGGGTCTATAAAAGAAGAAAGAACCCAAGAGTGAACATATGATCTATACAAAAAGGATTTCATGGGCAACATGATTTCAGTAAAAACTTACCTTGCAATAATCACTCTCAATGTGAATGGCCTAAATGTTCCCATAAAATAGCATGCAGTTGCAGACTGGATGAAACGACAGGACCCATTTATATGATGTCTGTAAGAGACCCATTTAGAACCTAAAGATATATCCAGACTGAAAGTGAAGGGATGGAGAAGCATCTTTCATGCCAATGGACCTCAAAAGAAAGCTGGAGTAACAATTCTCATATTAGATAAATTAGATTTTAAGCTAAAGACTATAGTAAGAGATACAGAAGGACACTACATCATTCTTAAAGGGTCTATCCACCAAGAAGATCTAACAATTGTAAATATTTCTGCCCCCAATAGGGGAGCAGCCAACTACATAAACCAACGGTTAATCAAAGTAAATAGTCATATTGATATGAATACATTAATAGTAGGGGATCTTAACATGCCACTCTCAGTAATAGATCTTCTAAGCAGAAAATCGACAAAGATACAAAAGCTTTGAATGATACATTGGACTAGATGGACCTCATAGATATTCACAGAACATTCCACCATAAAACAACAGAATACTCATTCTTCTTGAGCAAACATGGAACTTTCTCCAGAATAGTCCACATACTGGGTCACAAATCAGGGCTGAACCAATACCAAACAATGAGATTATTCCCTGCATATTCTCAGACTAAAATGCTTTGAAACTGGAACTCAATCACAAGAAAAATTCTGGAAGGAACTCAAACACTTGAAAGCTAAAGACCATCCTGCTCAAGAATGTTTGGATTAACCAGAAAATCAAAGAAGAACTTAAACAATTCATGGAAACCAATGAGAATAAAGACGCATCAGTCCAAAACCTATGGGATGTGGCAAAGGCATTCCTAAGGGGGAACATACATAGCCATCCAAACCTCATTCAAAAAAATTGAAAAATCCTGAATGTACCAGCTCTCTTTACACCATAAAGGACTGGAAAATCAACAACAAATTAAGCCTACCTCATGCACAAGAAGAGGAATAATTAAGAATAGAGCAGAGATCAATGAGTTAGAAACTAGAGATACAGTAGAACACATCAATGAAACTAGAAGCTGGTTCTTTGAAAGAATTAATAAGATCAATAAACCTCTGGCCAAAAAAATCCAAAAGAAAAGACAGAGGACCCAAATTAATAAAATTATGAGTGAAAGGGGAGAGATCATGACTAACACCAAAGAAATAGAAACAATCATCAGAAAGTATTATCAACAGTTATATGCCAATAAGTTAAGCAAGCAACCTAGAAGAAATGGAAACCTATAAATTTCCAAGACTTCCAAGACTAAATCAGGAAGAAATTGACAACCTGAATAGACCAATATCTAGTAACGAGATTGAAGTAGTGATCAAAAATCTCCCAAAAAACAAGAGCCCAGGGACTGATGGAGTCCCTGGGGAACTCTACCAAACATTCAAAGAAGAAATAATACCTACTTTCCTGAAGCTTTTTCAAAAAATAGAAACAGAAAGAAAACCTCCAGACTCTTTCTATGAAGCCAGCATTACCCTGATCCCCAAACCAGGCAAAGACCCCACCAAAAAGGAAAATTTCAGAACAATTTCAGACCAATATCCCTGATGAATATGGATGCCAAGATTCTCAACAAGATCCTAGATTATAGGATCCAACAGTACATTAAAAAGATTATCTACCATGACCGAGTGGCATTTATCCATGGGATGCACAGTTGATTCAACATTCTCAAATCAATAAAAGAGACAAGAACCTCAGGGTCCTCTCAATTGGTGCAGAAAAAGTATTTGACAAAATACAGCATCTGTTCCTTATTAAAATGTTTCAAAGTATAGGGATAGAGGGAACATTTCTCAACTTCATAAAATCTATATGAAAAATCCACAGTGAATATCATTCTCAATGGGGAGAAACTGACAGCCTTCCCATTGAGATCAAGAACACAGCAAAAATGTCTACTTTTGCCACTGTTCTTCTATTGCTAGAAGTCCTAGCAATAGCAATCAGACAACAAAAATAAATAAAAGGTGTTCAAATTGGAAAAGAAGGTGTCAAACTCTCTCTATTCACAGATGGCATTACAGTTTATTTGGAAAATCCAAAAGACTTCAACTTCAAACTACTGGAACTCATACAGAAATCAATAATGTGGCAGGATACAAAATCAGTGCACAGCAATCATTTGCTTTCTTATACACTAACAATGAAAAAATAGAAAGGGAAAATAGGTAATTGATTCCATTTACTATATCAATACGAACCATAAGATACCAAGGAATAAATTTAACCAAAGAGGTAAAGGATCTGTACTCAAGGAACTACAGAACATTCATGAAAGAAATTAAAGAAGACACAGAAAGAAGGAAAAGCATCCCATGCTCATGGATCAGAAGAATAAACATTGTGAAAATATCTACACTGCCCAGAGAAATCTATACTTTAAGTGCCATCCTGATCAAAATTCCACTGGCATTTTTCAAAGAGCTGAAGAAACAATCCTAAAATTTCAATGGAATCAGAAAAGATCTAGAATCATTAAGGAAATGTTGAAAAAGAAAAACAAAGCTGTGGGCATCACTTTACCTGATTACAAGCTTTACTACAAAGCTGTGATCCTGGTACTGACACAAAAACAGACACATAGACCAGTGGAACAGAGTAGAGAGCCCAGATATGGACCCTCAACTCTATGGTCAAATAATCTTCGACAAAGCAGGAAAAAAATATATACAGTGGAAAGAAGACAGTCTCTTCAATAAATGGTGCTGGGAAAATTGGACAGCTATGTTTAGAAGAATGAAACTCAACCATTCTCTTACACCATACAGAAAGAAAAACTCGAAATGGAGAAAACACCTCAACTTGAGGCAGAAATTCTGGAGGAGAACATCCCATCAGAATCCTAGATGAGAACATAGGCAGTAACCTCTTTGACATTGGCCACAGCAACTTCTTTCAAGATATGTCTCCAAAGGCAAAGGAAACAAAAGTGAAAATGAACTTTTGGGACTTCAAGATAAAAATCTTCTGCACAGGGGCAGCTGGGTGGCTCAGTGGGTTAAACCTCTGCCTTCAGCTCAGGTCATGATCTCAGGGTCCTGGGACTGAGCCCTGCATTGGGCTTTCTGCTCAGCAGGGAGCCTGCTTCCTCCTCTCTCTGCCTGCCTCTTTGTCTGCTTGTGATCTCTCTCTCTCTGTCAAATAAATAAATAAAATCTTCAAAAAAATAAAAAGTTCTGCACAGAAAAGGAAACAGCCAATAAAGCAAAAAGGCAAGCCACAGGATGGGAGAAGATATTCATAAATGACACTACAGACAATGGGCTGATATCCAGGATCTATAAGGAACTCCTAAACTCAACACACAAAACAGATAATCATATAAAAAAAAAAAATGGTCAGAAGACACAAACAGACACTTCTCCAAAGAAGACATACAAATGGCTATCAGACACATAAAAAATGTTCATCATCATTAGCCATCAGGGAGATTCAAATCAAACCTACATGAAATACCACCTTATACCAGTTAGAATGGCCAGAATTAACAAGACATTAAATAACGTGTGCTGGAGAGGATGTGGAGAAAGGGGAACCCTGTTACACTGTTGGTGGGAATGCAAGTTGGTGTAGCCACTTTGGAAAACAGTGTGGAGATACCTCAAAAAATTAAAAATAGAGCTACCCTATGACCCTGCAACTGCACTCCTGGGTATTTACCCCAAAGATACAAATGTAGTGAAAAGAAGGGCCATATGTGCCCCAATGTTTATAGCAGCAATGGCTATAATCACCAAAACTGTGCAAAGAGCCAAGATGTCCTTCAACAGAAAAATGGATGAAGAAGATATGGTTCATATATACAATGGAATATCACACCCCCATCAGAAAGGATGAATATCCAACTTTTGTATCAACATGGATGAGATTGGAGGAGATTATGTTGAGTGAAATAAGTCAAGCAGAGAAAGTCAATTACCATATGATTTCACTTACTGTAGAGCATAAGGAATAACATTGAGGACATTAGGAGAAGGAAAGGTAAAGTGACTTGGGGGAAATTGGAGGGGGAGGTGAAGCATGAGAGACTGTGGACTCTGAGAAACAAACAGAAGGTTTTGGAAGTGAGGGGAGTGGGGGGATGGCTGAGCCTGGTGGTGAGTATTAAGGAGGGCACATACTGCATGGAGCACTGGGTGTGGTGCATAAACAATGAATCTTGGAACACAGAAAAAAAAAATTAAATTAAATAAAACAAGTTTAAAATCTTTTTAAAAAAATCAGGAAACATACCAATCCAGCATTGTTCTTTCTCAAGAATGTTTTGGCTACATAGAGTTTCCTTGGGATTCCATATAAATTTTAGGATGGATTTTTCTATTTTCATAAAAAATGACATTATAGCACTGAATTAATAGCTAGCTCTGGATATTGCCATGAACACAGGATGTCTTTTCATTTATTCATATCTTTCTTTCAGTAATGTATTGTGGTTTTTAGTGTATGTCTTGCACCTTCTTGTTAGTTAATCCCCCTAAGTTATTTATTATTTATATGCTATTGTAAATGGAGTTGTTGTCTTACTTTTTCTTTGATCAACTGATTTCTGTGTATTCACTTTGTATCATGCTGCTGATTTTTTGTTTTGTTTAGTGACTGTGTATGTATAAGTATGTGTAATCTTTAGGTTTTTCTGCTTATAAGATCATGTCATCTGTGATCAGAGATAATTTTACCTTTTTCCTTCCAATTTGGATATCTTTTTTGCAATTTTCTTGCTTAGTTTCTCTGTCTTTTTTTTTTTTAAGATTTTATTTCACAGAGAGAGAGAAATCACAAGTAGGCAGTCAGAGAGAGAGGGGAAGCAGGCTTCATGCTGAACAGAGAGCCTGATGTGGGGCATGATCCCAAGACTCTGAGATCATGACCTGAGCTGAAGGCAGGGGCTTAACCCACTGAGCCACCCAGGGACCCCTCTAAGTCTTTTATTACTATGTTTAATAGAGGTGGTAAAAGTAGGCATCCTTGCTTTTGATCTTAGAGAAAAAGCTTGGAGTTCACCTCTGAGTCCAGTCTTACCTGTAGGTTTTTCATATGTAACTGTTATTATTTTGAGGTAGTTTTCTTCTAAGATTTTTGAGTGTTAAAAGGGTGTTGAATATGCCAAATGTTTTTTCTCCATCAAATGAGACCAAACGTGTGTGTGTGCACACATGTGTGTGTTTCCTTCATTCTGTTAATATGGTCTATTATAATGATTGAATTTCATATATTGGATTATCCTTGATTCCAGGAATAAATCCCCATTGTTCATAATATATAATATTTTCAATATGCTGCTGAGTTCAGTTTGCTAGTATTTTGTTGAGGATTTTTGCATCAAAGTTCATAAGTTCATAGTTTCTTTTCTTAACATCTTTTTTTCTGGTTTTGGTATCAAGGTAAAATTACCCTCAGTGGATGAGTTAGGATGTTTTCCCTCTTCTTCATTTTTTTGTAAGAGTTTGAGAAGAAGTGGTATAATTTCTTCTTTTAATGTTTGGAAGAATTGACTATTGATATTAGCAGGTTCAACCAAGTCCTTTCTTTGTTAGAAGGTTTTTGATTACTGATTTAAACTCTTTGTTAGTGACAAATCTGTTCAAATTTTCTATTTCTTCATGATTCAGTGTGAGTAGGTTTTGTGCTTTTAGGAATCTGTCCATTTCATTAAGCCTATCCAGTTAATTCTTCATTCTTTCTTTGGGTTATTTTTAAATTTCTATCAAGTTGATAGTAATGTCTTTACTTTTTTCCCCCTGATTTTAGTCATTTCTTTCATCTTTAATATATATTTTTTTCTTAGCCAACCTAGGTAAACAATTGTGATTTTGTTAATATTTTCAAGGAACAAATTTCCTTCATTGATTTTTCTCTAGTGCTTTTCTATTCTCTTTTGTGTATCTCCATTCTAATCATTATTATTTCCTTCCTTCTATGTATAGATGTCTCTCACTGGGGTGATGGTGGGATGGGTAGTTACCACAGTTATGAGGGCAGAAATTGACCTAAATTAGCTGTGATTTACCATCCAAAACCTCTCCTGAAAGTTGCAGTCTTTACAATAGACTCTAGGATTCAAAAATAATTGCACCAGACAACCAAGTGCAGTTGTGTAGGTGGAAAGGATTCTTGGTGCTTCCTATTTCCTCATCTTCTTTAAAGCCCCTGGTCAATTGTCAAACCAGATCAAAGGGGATTAAAAATCTTTTCAATAAATAATGCTCAATGAATATATGGAAAATTCAAATTACATCTGACTCCTACTTTATATGAACTACAGATATTTTGAGATTGATTCTTACTGTGAAATATAAAACTAAAACAAATAATTTTCTGGAAAAAAAAACACGGGAAAATGGTTTTGTGTTCAAGGCTAAAATAATTTTTTTTAGGATGAAACAATACTAATAAAATTTTTAAAAAAGAATGGTAATGTGAACTTCACTGAAATTTTTAAAAATTGAACTTTAAAATTCCTTATAAGAAAATAAAATGACAAGCTCCAGATTAGGGGAACATATTCCCATTTGACACAGGGCTTGTGTCCAGTATATCTAAAGAACTGTCACAAATTAAAAAAAAAAAAAATCCTACTCCTTGGGATGTACCCAAGAGTAATGAAAATAAATGTTCACAAAAAGACTTGTACAGGATATACAAGTTGTGAACCAAAACAAATTCTTGACTGATGCATGAATTCTGATACCATCCTAAAATGATTTTCTATTCATTTATTCTCTTAAAAAAGAAATAAATAAAGTATTTTTATTTTCTGGTTTTACATATAAGAGCTTGCAAGTCACCACTTGATCATAACAAGTAGAATTTGAACAGACTGGAAAGTCATCAGCTCTCCTAGGATCCATAAGAGAGGAGAGGACACAGGGCAAACTGCTGCTCCCAAGACAGGTTAGACAAGATAGGCACTGTGGTCAACAGCGCTAGGGTAGGAAAGCCAGAATTGTAATTGAATTGCTAGAGGCTCAGTGTGGACAAGTCTGAGAGTAAAAAATGCAAGGGGAATTCTGGTTTCTAGTTCTGCTTTTAAGGAGCTTGAAAATAAATCTCCACCCCTTTCTCAAAAAATATAAAGTTGAGGGGTGCCTGGGTGGTTCAGTGGGTTAAATCCTCTGCTTTCAGCTCAGGTCATGGTCCCAGGGTCCTAGGATCAATCCCTGCATCGGGCTCTCTGCTCAGCAGGAGCCTACTTCCCTTCCTCTCTCTATGCCTGCCTCTCTGCCTACTTGTAATCTCTGTGAAATAAATAAATAAAATCTTAAAATACACACACACACACACACATATATATATATATATATATATATATATATATATATATATATAAACAGACTAAAAAAAATCACCAATTCTCTTTGGATTCATAAAAGAGAAAACTGGACAAACTTCTGCCCTCAGGACTGGAGAGACAGGAGGTTGAATACAGAGAGTTGCTGCTAACCAGAGCAAAGACTTAAAGGCAGACAGTGGCAATCAGAACCAGGGTAGGAAGACCAAACTGTAATTGAAGAACTGCTAGCCACTCAGTGTGGGCAGTCTGAGAATTAAATACTCCAGGAGGACCCGGTCATAGGGACTGCCACAATGGTGTAAAATTTACCTCAGGAGTTTGACCAGTTTCTCAAAGAAAAAGTTGGAGAAAATCCTTCAAGTGTTCCCTGAGGTGGAGGGAGATATGGAACCATTTTGAAATAAGTCAGATCACTGTGTTCTTCTTACCAAAGCCTGCTCTCCAGGAAGCTAGTTAATCAGAGCCTAAACTACTTGGGTGTTTTCAGACCCTAACTGACCTGAGGAAGGGAAATACCCAACTCCAGCACCTACTCCAGTGCATTCTGGACATCCTGTCTAACTCAATGGAGTAGGAAAAAACTGAGAAGAACTTGTGAGGTTCACAGTCCATAATCATGGGCTTACCAAAAGAGTGAGAACAAACCATAGGACTATAGAATGCTTCTCCTTCCCTACACTGCACCACCACATTATTAAAGGCCTATTGACAGTAGTTCCATTTATGTAATACAACATGGGAAGCTACCAAGAAAATTTTACAAGGACTACCAAGAAGGTTACAAAAACACACACAGATTTTGAAGAGACAGAACAAACACCAGAACCAGACTTGTCAGACATGCTGGAATTATCAGATCAGAAATTTAAAATGACTATGGTTAATGTACTAATGGCTCTTCAAAATAAAATAGGCAGCATGAGGAAAAACGTGGGTAATATAAGCAGAGAGCTGGGAATCCTAAGAAAGAACCAAAACGGTTCTAGAGATAAATACATGGTAACAGAAATGATGAATGCTTTTGATGGGCTCTTTAATAGACTGGACACAGCAGAGGAAATGATTTCTGAGCTAGAGGATTTATCAATGGAAACATCAAAATCTGAAAAATTAAGAGAAAGAAGACTGAAAAGAACAGAATACAATATATGAGGACTGTTGTAGGATAGCTACAAAAGGTGTAACACATGTAAAATGAGAATATCAGAAAGAGAAGAGAAAAAGGAAGAAATATTTGAAGGAATGATGACTGAGAATTTCCCCAAATTAATGTCAGACACCAAACTACAGGTGCAGAAATCTTAGAGAACAGCAGTAGAAGGCTGCTTCAATGCTAAAAAACCTACACCTAAGCATGTAAATTACAGAAAAGCAAAGATAAAGAAAAATAAATAAATAAATAAAATTTAAAAAGCACACCTTGCGTATAGAACAGAGATCAGATTTACCACTGTTCTCCCCTCAGAAATCACTGAAACAGGAAGAGAGTGGAGTAAAATATTTAGAAAGTGTTGAGAGGAAAAGTTATCCAACCTAGAATTCTGTACCCTGCAAAATTATTCTTCAGAATTGTAAGAGAAACAAAGAGTTTGTCAAACAAAAACTGAAGAAATTTGTTAGCATTCAATCTGCCTTTCAAGAAATAATGAAAGCTACTCTTTAGGGAGAAGGAAAATAATATAGGTCAAAATATGGATCTTCATAAAGAAGGGAAGAGCAACAAAGAATAAATAAATGAAAGAAAAATGAAAAATTTTCCTTTTTTTTTTCCTAATTGGCATAACAGATAACAGTTTATTCAAAATAATAACAACAAAAAGTGGTTTTGATTACGTATGTTTATGAGTACTATATATATATATATATATATATATATATATATATACATATCCATTCTCATTATAAGTGAAATGACTGACAGAAATTAGACAAGGGAAGGGAGAGCAGAATTAGCATTACTTGGTTATTATAATGTACACATATTACCTATGAAGCAGTGTAGTGTTATTTGAATGTAGATTTGGATTACCTGCAATTATATATTGCAAACTTTTGGCCAATTACTAAAAAAGTAAGTATAACTGACATGTTAAAATAGGAGAGAAAACAGAATCATACAAAATATTCAATTTAAACAACAGAGGCCAGACAAAGAGTGGAAGACAAAGATAGGATAAAAAAACAGGCAACAATCAAAGGAAATGAAATCTTGCCATTTGTGACGACATGGATGGAACTAGAGGGTATTATGCTTAGCGAAATAAGTCAATCAGAGACAGACAATTATCATATGATCTCCCTGATATGAGGAAGTTGAGAGACAATGTGGGCGGTTGGAGGGGTAGGAAAGGAATAAATGAAACAAGATGGGATCGGGAGGGAGACAAACCATAAGAGACTCTTAATCTCACAAAACAAACTGAGGGTTGCCAGGGGTAGGGGTCTAGGGAGAGGGTGGTTGGTTATGGACTCTGGGGAAGGTATGTGCTATGGTGAGTACTGTGAAGTGTATAAAACTGGCGATTCACAGACCTGTACCCCTGGGCCTAATACATTATATGTCAATAACAAACAAAAACCTTTGAAAGTGGGAAAAAAAAAAAAACAACAGGGCAACAAATCAAAACAATTACAAATATGGTAGCCATTACTCCATCTATATCAATAATCACTATAAAATCAATGGTTTAATATATCAGTTAAAGGACAGATACTGTCAGAAAGCAGATATTGTCAGAGTGGATCAAAAGTTCAGGCCCGATTACATGCTGTCTATACTAAACTCATCTTAAAAATAGGCACATGCAGATTAAAATTAAATAAGCTGAGAAAAATATGCTGAAACTATAGACTATCTTTAATAAATATAGATATAAAATCCTCAACAAGATATTCATAGATCAAATCCAACTATGTATATAAAGAATTCTACACCAAGACCAAATGGGATTCATCCCAGGTATGCAAGTCTGGTTCATTATTCAAAAATCAATTAATACAATACATGACATCAATAGGCTAAAAAAAGAAAAAAAAAAAAACTTTAGTGGAAGAGTCCTAGAAGGGAAGCCCCATCTTCCCTTGGCACACTGTTACAAAGAGATCCCATCTCCTTTCCAATACATATCTCACTACTAGGCCAAATCAGCTTAGTCAGGAAAATATCTGGTAGCTACTGCTGCTTAGTTAACCATTTTTCCCTCTCACAAAATCATAGGAACTAATGAAGCCCCAGTCCTTTCCTTCTAAAACCAGCTGCAGCTCTAAACAGGTATTCCCTATGTGCACCTTTGTAGGCAGGGTCTAGAGTGTGCTTAGTCGCAGTCTTTCAGGGTCATTAGTCCCTGTCTTCAAGGACACAGCAACATTTGAGGTCTCTATGTTCACAACCTCTTGGTGGATCCTCGCAAAAGGTAGAGGAGATGGTGCCAGTGCTACAGGGACTTGCCTGTATTCCTGTGGTTCATTGCTTCCTACACAATTGTGGTTCCTCACCTAGGCACTGGCCACTCTCATGCTCAGGGCTTTCTCTGTTTGTGCAAGTTCAGTAATTTTGTGCACAGGGCAAGGGAAAATGCTGGGAATTTCCTCCCCCAACCAGTGGCCAACAAGTACTGAAGGTTAAGCACCAGCATCTTCAATTTTAGGTGGTACTTTAAGGGACCTACCAATTCCAGTAGGACAGGACCAGCTACACAGAACAGCAATCTGCTTGAAAACACTCCTTGCATTGGCTTCATTTCCTTCTGCTCTCTCAAGCCCTCCCCTTCATTTGAGAGCATTTCCTGGGACCCATCCCAAATGAAATTCTACCTTTTGTATTTACACCTGGGGGAAACTAATCTATGAAAAAGAATGTAGTGCCCTATGCTCTCAGACTTAAACAGTTTTTCTCTGGGAAAACTTTGTCTTCTTTTTGAAACCTTCCACTGCCAAAGGCTCTTAGATACCTGTGTATTGGAAACCAGACCCTCTTTGAATGTGACCTTCACAATGTATGGTTTTTGTACTTTCTCCACAATGGTAGCTTGACTTTTCACTTAATATGAGTTTGGGAGGGTGGGGGAATTACTCATCCAATTTGTGAGAGAATAAAGTCATATCTTTTTGTGAGAACTGGAACATTGCTGACACTTATTCTCCTTAAGTTAGTGGAAAGTTTGGGAAAGCAGTCTCAGGGCACAGCAGACATTAGGTGGACACTCAGGCAAGGATGCCAGTATGAAATCTGGGGACAATGTTATGAAGCTCTGGCTGGAGAATACAGGAAGAGAAAATCCATGGTAAGCATGGGAGGGGGGCCTCCACGAGAGGGGACATCAAGAGAGATAGTGACAGTTGTCAGTAGGACAGTTGTCCTCAGACAGTTTACTTGTGAGGGAAAATGAAGCTCCACTCTGCAGAAAACTCCAGGAAAGTATAGAAATTCACAGTTTAAATTTTCTTACATCCTGACAGTAGGGCAGGAGGAGCTGAAATTTCTGTTCCTAAGCCCATTCCATTAGTTTAGGCCTGGCCCTGGGATTGTCACCTTCTGACACCTTCTGAGAAAGTCCTGGGGAAATGACTCAGGAGCCACTATGGGATAAGTGCGGAACTGGAGAGTTAGCAGTGAAGCCTGGCAATACCTGAACTTCTGTGGCATACATGGAATTGGCTTACTGAACAGGGAGCACACACACTAGGGCATAAGCCCAGGGCAAAGGCCCACTTGAATAGATGAGACATGGGGCTGAGTGGTTTGAGAACTTGAGTTAGGCAAAATGTTAGTTTGTGAAGATCAAGGATTAGCAGACTGGCCAAAATCCAGGCATCCATGCTAAGTGAGATTCATAGCTCCTTTCTCTGAAGGCCCTGATATAAGGTAGGTCTTCGTCACAGGAATCTAGAATTGGAAAAATCATAGTAACTGTGTGAGGAGATGCCTCCGTGAGAAGACAGGAAAGATATTGGTTTGGGATGATGAAGGAATACCTTGGAAGTCTATTATGGACTGAGTGTATGTTCATCCCCAGTTTTCATAGGTTAAAGCCTCATCCCGAATGTGATGGGTCCTTTGGGATGTACTTAGGTTTAGATGAGGTGATGAGGATGGAGCCCTGTGATGGGATAAGCATTTTTACAAAAAGAGGATGACTTCCTCTTCCTCCCATGTGGAGATACAGCAAGAAGGTGGCCATCTGTAAGACAGGAAGTAGGCCCTCACCAGAATTCAACCCTGCTGTCTGGCACTCGAATCATGGACTTCGAGCCTCCAGAACTGTGAGAAAATAATGTCTGTTGTTCAATCCATTCAGTCTATGGTATTTTGTTATAGCAGCGTGAGCTTACACAGAACCTTTACTTCATGGAATGGGATATGGAATTTGAGGGAGGAGGGCAGCACGGGAACATCGCATAGGCCACAGGATGAAAACACCACAACATGGTGAATTTTATCAGCAAACTATGGTGGAGCTGATCTCCTGAAATGCCATCAGTATGAGCTTAGTAATGAAAATGTCAGAATAATCACTCTCATCGGAGAGGGACATAAACCCATGTCATCACTCCCTCCTCAGAGAGCTTTGGAGTTTACAACAGAATTGAGTCACATACTGGGGCAAAGGAAAAGCATCTTGACAAATGACATTTTTATTCTAGTTATATGCATAAAATTCAGCAGAATGTTGATTATTTGGAAAGTTTGGAAACATTTTCAATTATCAGTAACAAAGAACAGAGTTCAGCTATCTAAAGCAGGTACCTTGACTTCTACCAGCAAACAGACTAGATTTTGTATTTGTTATTTTTCTGGAATATTCTATGATTTGTTCAGACATTATATGATTGAAATTTTAGCATCAAGTTCATATCAGTTAAGTCTTTTTCCATCTGTAATAATTTGGAAACAGTAGGAAAATGCCAACAGCAATTACTCAAGGCCTTAGATGCAGATAAGACAGTGACTGCTGATCAGAATTATACATAATGGTTGTCAGATAGATATGTTGAAGCTTCAGTTAATGTAGGAGAAAGTGATCATCTTCTCTTGTGCTCAGAAATCATTCAGTTCCTGTCACCCTCTGAATGATCTACCACTCTTAAGTAGGAGATGGCTGTGGTTGATCTAGTGATATTGCCTTCTCCAGTGTTGCCATGAAGGAAAGTAAAATTTAGCCTATAATAGTTTTAATATTGACAAAAAAATTTTAGAAAGCCATTGAGGCTAAAATCAACATGAGATAGCTACATATTTCATTAAAAGATACCAGTTTCAAACATATAGCAAGCAGAAGGCAAGAAAATCTTGGATATTAAATCCCAGATACAGTATAACTACCAGATAGTGATATAGCATCAATATCAAGTAGCTCCCCTCCCCTGATCAATAAGAGATATAGTCCAAGAGGCCCAGTGGATGCCTGAAACCATAGATAATACCAAACCTTATATAAATTGTGTTTTTTCCTATACATGTACACTTATGATGAAGTTTAATTTATAAATTGGGCACAGAGATTAACAATTGATAATAAACTGGAATAATTATAACAATATCCTGTAATAAAATTATGCATGTGTGGTCTCTCCCTCTTTTTCTTTCTTTTCTTTCTTTCTCAAAATATCTCACACTGCACTCACCTTCTTTTTGTGATGATGTTGGATGATCAAATGCTTGTGTGATGTTGGATGATCAAATGCCTATGTGATGAGATCAAGTAAGGAGAAAGATGTATGCATGTGATAGAGTGGTAGGCTGCTATTGATTTTTTGATGGCGCATCAGAAGGAAGAGCATTTGCTTTCTCACTGCACTTGACCCTGAGTAACTGAAATAGTGTGTTTTAAAAGAAAACCTTGGGTAAGGCAGAGTTTGGGGAGGAGTTGTTACTGTAATCAGTATCTTAGCAGAGTTTTAATGGGCATTATTAGAATTTGGAATCAAGAAAATACACAGAGTTCCTTTACTTGTGCTTGTAGGAGAAGCATGCAATTAGTAATCCCACTAGAGAAACATAATTTCCTGAAGGTAACATTCAGAGAAGTTAACAGCTACCTTTAGCCTTGGAGTTAGTGCTGATTCCCACAGGGGGTTGTGATAGGATGCAGAACAGTGTGGATGATCTTCATTACCTGTGGAAAATTTGATCAGAAGAAAGATTGCAGCTAGATTAGATAGCTCACTGGTGGTAAATTCTTATTAGGTCACCTAGGACAGATGGACAGATAGTGTATGTAGCCTCAGATAATGTTTTTTTCCCCCCACATCAAAGAGCCATTCAATAGAGATAATAACCTATGCACATACAAACAGAAAACATACACATATTTTTCAAACTTCTACTATTTTTATTTTTATGTATTTATTGGAGATCTATTTATTTTAGAGAGAGAGGTAGAGAGAGAGCATAAAAGGGCAGAAGGAGAGGGAGAGAGAATCCCAAGCAGACTGCTAGCTGTGCACAGAGCCCAATCTGGGACTGAGTTCAGGATCTGCGCTAAAACCCAAAGTTGGAGGCTTAACTGACTGCACTACTCAAGGGCCTCTATTTTTCGAACTTCTGAAAAGTCATCTCAAATGCCAACAATTACCTATTAGAACATGTTATAAAATTTGATCTAAGTAAATATATGATTTTCCCAAGTCAGTTTTATAGTTAAAAGGGGTCATTGATAAGTAAAATTAACATAGAAGCTATTAGTGTAATTCTGACCTTTTTAAAATTTTATTTTATGTGTATGAATGAAATAATGGAGGGTATTTATCTCTGTTCCTCATTTTGACCTGTGTTTTTTGGGGGAGACAGTCATTGTAAGGAAGACTAGGAAAGGGGGATCTGTATACTCAAAATTAAAAAAAAAATAGTTATAGATAAAAAATTGTGCTGTATATAGCTGTAATTTTATAACAGAAGGACATACAAAGGCGTAACCTTCAAAACTAGAGCATCTTTTTCTTTTATTGTTATAGAGATTGTAAAATTTATGTGAGCATGCTGGAGAACTTTCTTTTGAGGTGTTTTTGTTCTTTGAAACAATCCACAATCATTACGTGGTCACTGATATTTGTAAATCTCCCAGGGTTTAAGCTGCAGGAACTATGGCAGCTGTGGAACATAGGATTATGGTTCAAGGAAAAACATTTTCTCTAGACCTATGGTGATGTCAACAGTTTTAATTAATCAGAGACAACTATAATGATGTAGGCAACAGCAGCAGTGAAGTTTGTGATTACTAGCAGTCCCTTTGTTTAGACAGAGGAGGTGCAATGGGAGATTTCGGTGGTGTTAGATGAGGAATGTTCCAAATGAAAAAGAAAATGAACGATAACATTTACCACAAGAAAAATAATAGCACTGGCAGAAGTATCCTTTATAAAGAGAGTTAATTTTTCTCATGAAATCATTATTAATTATATGAAGCATATTAAGAATATTATGCATAACTTGCTCTATTAAATGCAGATTTTTAAAAGCATTTTTCTATTGTGTACTGGAAGTCTTTTTTTTTTCCTCCATTAAAACAATCTAACATGTTTTTCTTCTTACATAAAAAACAAGTGTATGGGCAAGTCTTTAATATTCCACTTTAAGACCAAAATATAATTTATTTATTATATTGCTTTTGTAGCTTTACTACCATTGAGTCTGTAAGAAACATCCAAATGATGCCAGAATATATTATATTATATTGATGGCATGCATAATTATTGAAATATAAGTATGTAAGAATAACAAACACATTTTTCAAATATATGATTCAAATACTTGAACAAATGGAATAACAAGTCATCACCATTATATATCTTGAATGAGTATAATCCTATTATATTTTTCATGTATTGGACATATACATAATGCATAGATTATGCCCTTTTAAAAACCATGGCTCATCAGTCAGATTGCTTGTCAAGCCAGATTGCTAATTTACTTGGTTTCAAATGTAGCTGATCTCCCCGCTTGGATCAGCCTACAATCACCGAAGGACCTCGGATATGTCCTTTACTGATAGTGTATTTTAAAACTCTATTATTTTTGTGTTTAGCATTTTCAAATAACTTATAATAAAATCATCTTTTCCCCCCATTAATCTTAATGCTCTTGATTTATATGAATAGAGCTGGTCTTTTGAATTATTGCTCAATATGCATATGTTACCTGATTGCCCAAGAAGAGAATGCATTTTTGTAGAAAAAATGGTATCTAATCTCTAGCCAATTATCTTGTATCATCTGTCATAAACATCGGTATTAAGGACTAAAGTGTGAATAAACTGTCCCATGTCTTCTACAGCTCCACCTGCTAAATGAATTGTTCATCCATATAAACAGACAAAGCTTGGATGGTAGAATTGGATTAGTTCTAGGCCAGATTTTTCCACTTACTAGTTTGATTATTTCCGTTTCCTTACTTATAACTGAGGAAAACATGATTTGCCTCATTTCCTTACATGTAAATCATATAAATGAGGATAATATTTACTTCAATGAGTAATTGTGAGGATCAAATAAATTAATGCATGTAACAAAGGCAATACAGTCCCTGACACATAGTAAGGTCTTAAAAATAATATTTTCATTAACATGAAATATGACATATGTAGGTGTGTATAGATATGATGATAACAAAGTACAATAGTCTTACTTAGGGGCTGCTGCTCCCAAAGACTGTCATTAAGGAAATATATCTTAAGCACTGGGCAGAATGTTGCAAGATGTACATGAAAAGCAGAACTTCTACTCAAAGGCAAAGTGTGTGGAAAATTAATAAGCTATGAAAGAGCATATAAGAAGCAAGGATTGTGAGTCATGGGACAAACTGCTTATGGGATGGAGTAGGGCAGGATTTAAGGTAAGGTGCAAGCTCATAGGAAAAGTTGCTGTGGTGTTGCCTTTAATGAAGGAAGGTACATGAGAAGAAATACCATATTTCAGAGAAAAGTTAGATAAAAGTTGAATCTGAAGCATGCTCAGCAAAAATTTCTCATAAAACTCCTCTAGGACCAGCCTTAGAGAATGATGCATGGGTATAGAGTACAAAGCAAAGAAGCAAAACCAGCGTTGATTTCACACACTTGGAGATAATTGGAGTTTCCACTAGACCTATTTATATTTCTTTTTAATTTCTCTAATATGACACTTATTGAACTTCCCTATTTACATATTTTCTGCCACCAAAAGACTATGAGTTCCTGGAGGGCAGGGAGTTCGTTTTAATCATCTTAGCAATTCTCATACTTACAAAGTACTAACCTTGAATAGCATTTGATAGGAGTTCTAATTAAAGAATGAGTTTAAGATAGTGAACAGAAGAGGAGCCAATCTGTTCAAACTATTACAGCCTGACCCCAGTCTCTTCCCCTTAGGACTGTTTCAGAGATTCGTAAAGCTTGAAACCAGATCAGAATAGTTTGAGCAACAGATGAAAAGTAACTTACTGATGCTTGTTCTTCAAGTGAAAGATGGTGATTACAAGTAAACACAGAGAGTGAGGAAAAAAAAACACACACAAAATTTTTTCTCCTTTAATTTTTGGTTTTCTTCACTCTGTGAGAGTTGAACATGTCAGTTGACTAAGGAGAAGCCAATGAAGTAGACATGAGAAGATACAAGGGAGAAGGGAATGAAGATTACTTTCAGGATCATTAGTTAGAAAGACTTGTTTAGGAAGATTGGCAGCAAAGCCACAGCTTCTCATTCTAATATATGGGCATCTCTTCTCTGAATTGCATAGCAGTGATGATGTGCACAGCCTATCTCTGGACTTGAGGCAAAGGAGGAGCAAAGTAAAAGAGATAAAGGATTGGCAACAATACAATATATAGATTGGATATCAGATTGGAAAAGAAGATATGGAGTACTTTTAGACCAATTGGAGACATTAAATGTGGGCCATATATTAGATAATATCATGGTGGCAGTCTTAAATTGGGATTGATAATGATATTGGAAAAATACATTCAGAAAAAGAACATGTCCTTTTTCTTAGAAAAAATATATAGGAACATTTAGAGATGAAATGTCAAGATGTCTGGAACTTCCAAATGCTTCAGCAAAAATAATACCTAAATCAATATCTAGAAAACAAGAGAGTACTTGTAAAGGTGGCAAATATAAACATCTTGTTAATTTTAAATTTAGAGTCTAGGGATTCCTGAGTGGCTCAGTCAGTTAAGAATCTGCCTTCAGCTCAGGTCATGATCCCAGGGTCCTGGAAAGGAGCCCTGCATCCAAATCCCTGCTCAGTGGGGAGTCTGCTTCTCCCTCTTCCTCTCCCCTCTTTCCAGACTTGTACTCGCTCTCTCCTTCTAGCTCTTGCTCTATCTCAAATACATAAAATCTTAAAAAAAAAAAAAAAAAGGGGGGGGGAGTCTGAAGGGGGAGATTAGCCATTCTTGCAATGTATTATAGATTTGATTTTTTTCTCAAAATGGAAACTGTGGAAAGATGACTCTCTCTACTACCATTTTAAAGTATAAAAGTATAGTATAATATTTCCAAAGCTGAACTAAGAATGTAGGTCAGATCTATAATTTTAAAAAACAAAAACTGAAATTGGCTTATTAGAACAATGATGCTTAATTGGCTTCTCAGTTATATTGTTCTTATTTATAAGCTTTCATATACAAAATATATACCATACTTATATAAATTAATTTTTATAACATATAATTTGCATTTGAAGAGCAAGAAGGATATGTCACTTATGTGCCCATCATCAGCTTAGGAAGTATGATACTCATACCCCCGGTGCTTCCCTCACTGGTACATTCGCATTTTGCATTTTGCTTTTATAATACAAAAACTGATTTGCATTTTGTGTTTATAATCCTGTTAACTTTATTTACTATGTGCAAATACTATGAATCTATCAATAATCTTTATCCACATATATGAATCACATATAGTATGTATATAAGTTGTAAATAGGTGGATAGGTAGATAGATATTTTAAATTTTTTAATGTTTGTTTTTCTTCGTCTTATAAGAAAGTTGACATTTTTGCCTTATTTTGTTATATTTTGCCCCCCCCCAAAGTTGAGTGTGGAGTTTTAGAAAGTCTGCCATCGATCTAATTATGCTTTCTTTTTTTTCCCCATTTAAAAAAATTATGTTATGTTAGTCACCATACAGTATATCATTGTTTTTGATGTAGTGTTCCATGATTCATTGTTTGTGTATAAAAGCCAATGCTCCATGCAATGCATGCCCTCCTTACTACCCATCACCAGGCTCACCCATAGTCCTACCCCTCTCCCTCTAAAACCCTCAGTTTGTCTCATGGAGTCCATAGTCTCTCGTGTTTCTAATTATGCTTTCTTTGTAGGGATTCTGTCCCTTCTTCTGTGCTTTGAAGGTTTAGGAATCACTGTCTCTGGTGATCTCCAGTTTCACTCTGATGTGCCTATGAAGATTTCTTTCTGTTTACTTTGCTTTGGAGTCATAGTGACTCTTGAATATAAGGATTCATGATTTTTTTCAATTCTAAAGAATTACCAACAATTATTTTTTTAAAGTATGCATATTTCCCAATCTCTCTGGTCTTTCCCCTTGGTAATACGTTTTAGGTGGATGTTAGATCATCTCCCCTGATTCTTCATTCTCTTACTTTCTTATATTTTATAGTTTGTCTCTGGAGCACTGACAGTAACTCCTCATGTTCTTTCAATTCACTAACTCTCTCTCAGGTTACATTCACTCTGTTGTTTAAACTATTTATTAAAATTCTGATTCTGGTAATTATGTTTTTTTGTTTGTTTTATTTTTGGGTTTTTTTTTTTTTTGCTTCTAAAAGTTCTATTCGATCACATTTTGTATTTGCTACATAAAGTTTTATGTCACAGTCATAGATTTAATATCTCTTTCTGTTCTATTATTCATATTAAGAATCCTATCTATGTGGTGTCCTTGGAATTCCATCATAATATGTTTATTATATATTATTATATATGATTATAGATCATATTTTTATTGTTCCTTGTTTGTTGGTTTGTTGTTGTGTTGACTCATTCATCATGCTCTATTTCTTCCTGTGATTTTTCACTGTGAGCCGAGGGATTTGGCACTCTGAGTATTTCTTGGGGTTCAGCTGTATAATGTGTCACAAATATAAAATTTGCATTTGCATTTGCTTTTGCAAGTTGTCCAAGGATACTAGCAATGAGATACTCTTTAAACTAAATTCTGTATTGGGATTTGAGGACAGAAAGTTAGTGTGAACCTCATCTCAAACCCACCTGTAGAGCAATAATATTTACAAAATCTCAGGAGAATTTGTTCTTAATTCTTTCATTCAGAGCAAAATTCAAAATGAACAAGTTTTCTACTATAGCCCTTTGGGTGGTAGAAATATTTTTCCTGCATACCCACTATTACAATGCCACCTCTCACCTTGCCTAGGTCCTGCCAGTCACAGGCCCAGGATGAATGCAAGCAGGGCCACTGCTTGTGCAGAGCCTTCCCACCCCTTGATTGACATTTCGTTTTCATTCTGACAGACAACTGAGATATTTTTTCCTCTTCTCTTATCTCCCTGGCTATGCTTTGGCATTATTTTTTGTTTATCCATCATCTTTTTGTATGTTGTCCTGACTCAAAGGAATGCCAGATTTAAGATAGTTTTGTGTTTGTGTGTGTGTGTGTGTGTACACACACATGGGTATGTTTTATGTCTATTGGCTTTGAAATTAAGCAGATCTGGCTTGTAATCTCAGCCTCACCACTTGCTAGCTTTGTGACACTATGTGAGTTAATTATCTTCTCTGAATCTTGGTTCCCATTAGTGAAAAATTTATATAATTTACATAATTCACTGTGACAGCATTAAATGAGATTGCATTACCTTGGAGGCTGCTTAAGGTGAAAAATAAAAGTTGGTTCCCTTCTTCTCACTTTCTGTTTTTCAACTATTTAGTTATGTTTGCCTTGGTTCCAGAACTTTATCTGAGGTCATAATTGATTCCTAAAACAATGAACAATCTACTGATCTGGATATTTGTTCCTTTCTGTAGTTCACTTTGCCTATAATTTTGAATGATTATTCTGGATGAACAGTTTTAACAATTTAGGCAGTAGCCTTTCTGTATAAAATTAGAAAACAACAATTGTCACCTCAAAACAAAAGGTTCTATGAGTGAATGAATGATTTTTAAATGCAAGGGAGTTCCATTATTATTACTTGACACCAAAGTAAAGTGTTCTTAATATGATATTAGTAAAAAAGAACCTAGGGATATTCTAAATATTATAGATTTATGAAGGTTATATTGCTTCCATAGAATTTTATTTTAATTAAATATGTAATATTTCAATGAGATTGAGTAAGATTGATAGGCTAACATTTGCATTGTTTTGGAAATGAAGAATCACACAAACTAGGTGAAATTAAATGTCATATTGTGAAAACAAGTTCCATATAATTTATGTAATTGCTATTCTACATGATTTAACATAATAAATTAAAGAGTGAATTTTTTAATTAAAATGGTCATTTTTTAAAATGACGCATTTACTATTTTTCCCACTTAGAACTGACTTCTTCCTACATTTTATGTCACAGACAGAGAAATTTGATGTTTAAAGAAACATTTTTTTTTTCCTTCACATCACACTGGAGAGGTACACAAGGAGGCCTTACAAAAAGTCAGGATTTTCACTACAGCCCATTGAACCTCTCTTCACAATAGTGTCAGCTGAGAACTCTCGGGGAGCAGTAATGAGGCATTCCTATGCCTCCAGCCATGGTTTTGTCCATAGAGGCCTGGAAAGCAGCTGGAATTTCACCTATGACCAGTAACAAGGAAATTCTCACCTTATATGAGAAAAGACAATCAACAGATGCCAACCATGAAATGATACAGATGTTACAATTATCTAACAAGTATTATAAAGTAGCTGTCATAAAATTGCTTCCTGTTTGTTACAAACAGGATTGAAACAAATGAGAAAATAGGTCTTAGCAAAAGTGGAAATTATAGAACTGGAAACAATTGTAATAAAAACTCAATGGATGGGCTCAACAGAATGGAGAAGATAGAGAAAACATTAATTAACTTTAAGATGGAAACATAGAAATTACCTTTCTGAACAAAAGAGAGAAATTGAACTGGGGAAAAAAGAATGGGACACATGGAACTCTAACAAAAGATCTAACATTTATTTCATCAGAGTCCCAGGAAAAGAGAAAGAGATTAGAACTCAGAGTGCTTGAAGAAATGCTCACTGAAAACTCCCAAATTTTGTAAAAGATATAACTCTACACATTCAAGAAGTAGGGCAGATCTCAAAGGGATAAAACCAAGAAACCCATGTCAAGATACATCATAGCCAAATCCTGAAAACTAAAGACAAAAAAAAAAAAAACAAAAACAACAACAACAACAACAACAAAAAAAAAAAAAAAAAACACCTTAAAAGCAGAAAGAAAAAAGGTTAACATATTAGAAACAGGGAGGAAACAATCTACTGAAAATGGCAGCAGTTTTCCCCTAAAAGTGGCAAAGTACTCCAAAGGCTGAAAAGAAGCAACTATCAACCCAGATTTCTGTATGTGTCAAAAATATTCTTCAGTAATCTCAATACACACAAAACAGATAATCATATAAAAAATGGGCAGAAGATATGAACAGACACTTCTCCATTGAAGACATACAAATGGCTATCAGACACATGAAAAAATGCTCATCATCACTAGCCATCAGGGAGATTCAAATTAAAACCACATTGAGATATCATCTTACACTAGTTAGAATGGCCAAAATTAGCAAGACAGGAAACAACATGTTTTGGAGGGGATGTGGAGAAAGGGGAACCTTCTTACACTGTTGGTTGGAATGCAAGTTGGTGCAGCCCCTTTGGAGAACAGTGTGGAGATTCCTCAAGAAATTAAAAATAGAACTTCCCTATGACCCTGCAATTGCGCTCCTGGGTATTTACCCCAAAGATACAGATGTAGTGAAAAGAAGGGCCATCTGTACCCCAATGTTTATAGCAGCAATGGCCACGGTCACCAAACTGTGGAAAGAACCAAGATGCCCTTCAACAGATGAAGGGATAAGGAAGATGTGGTCCATATACACTATGGAGTATTATGCCTCCATCAGAAAGGATGAATACCCAACTTCTGTATCAATATGGACGAGACTGGAAGAGATTTATGCTGAATTTGAAATAAGTCAAGCAGAGAAAGTCAATTATCATATGGTTTCACTTATTTGTGGAGCCTAATAAATAGCATGGTGGACATGGGGAGTTAGGAGAAGGGAGTTGGAGCTGGAAGGGGAGGTGAACCATGAAGAGACTATGGACTCTGAAAAACAATCTGAGGGATTTTAAGTGGTGGGGGGGGTGTGAAGTTGGGGGAACCAGGTGGTGGGTATTAGAGAGGGCACGGATTGCATGAAGCACTGGGTGTGGTGCAAAAAACAATGAATACTGTTATGCTGAAAATAAATTAAAAATAAATTTAAAAAATATTCTTCAGTAATCAAGGGGAAACTGATAAATAGGAAAACTAAGAAAAATTTTTACCAACAGAAATATTCTGAAGAATGACTAAAAAAGACTTTATAAGCAGAAAGTAAATGAAGAGGAAATAAATTGGAATAACACAAAGGAAGAAAGAACAATGGAAAGAGTAAAAATATGGGAAATACAATACCTGTTCTTTCTATTGAGTTTTCTAAATGATGGATGAAGGTTCAGCAAGAATTGTAGCAATGTTTAATGTGGTTTTCAGTGATCATAGAGGACATATTAAAGGCAATTATATTAGAAATAAAACAAGGTAAAGGACATAAATGAAGATAGGTATTCTTCATCTGCTTTGCATTGGTAAAATATTGGCAGTGGGAGACAGTGATATTACCTATAGCGAATCCACTGCCAGGTCAGCGTGTCTCTGTATAACTAAATATGTTATACATATTATACATGTTATAACATATTTAGTTATACAGAGACACGCTCAAAAAGGACGATAGATAAATCAAACTGTAATTCTAAAAAATATACACATATCTACAGGAAAACAGTGAAAAGGAGGGGAGAAATTAACAGAGAACAGAGACATTACAAAATAAAATAAAATGCCAGAATTAACATATCAGTTATTTGATTAAATTAAATTCAGTTTTACTTTATTGGTACAGACTTATAAATTAAAAGATAGAGATTAGAAGTGTGAATAAAAAAAAGTAAGTTCATGCTATCCTCTCTGCAAGATTTATATCAAGTAAAATGATATAAATAAGTTGAAAATAAAATTATGAAAAAATCTATAAAGATATGTCATTAATGAAACTGTTAATTGAGAAAAGCAGACCTCAGAAAGAGTAGATAGTAATATCAGACTGAGTGGACCTTCGGGCAAAACAAAAATGATAAGGTGCAAAGTAATATATTACATAATAACAAAAGGTCAACTTATCAGAAACGTATAGCAATCTTAAATGTGTATGAACAAATAAAAGAACTGCATAATATATGAATCAAAGAGTGATAGAAATGAAGGGAGAAATAGAGAAATCCACAATTATATTTAAAGACTTTGACATCCTCTCTCAAAAATTGATAGGCCAATTCAGCAATATATTCGAACTCATTAATCAACCAAATCTAATGAACATTTACAGAACATAAAGCATATTATGTATGTGTTTAAAACATAACATAGAACATTTATCAAGAAAAAAACACTGTGAGTCATAAAACATACGTTAGGAAATTTAAAAGAATTGAAATACAAAGTGTGTTCTTTATGTATAATTGAATCAAACCAGAAATCAAAAACAGAAAGAAAGCAGTTACCAAACACTTGGAAACTAATCAATGCAATTCTAAATAACAATGAATCAATTAAAATGTCTCAAGGGAAATCTAAAAATGCATTGAATTGAATCAAATGCAGCATATCACTATGTGTGGGATTCAGAAAAAGTTGTATTTGAGAGGGAAGTAGCATTAGATGCATACATTAGAAAAGAAGAAAATTTAGAGTCAATAATAAAAACTTTCTTGCAGAGGACATGGAAAAAACAAAAGCAAAATAAATATAAAGCAAGTAGAATGAAGGAAATAATAAAGAGCAGAAATCAATGAAATAAAAACAGAAGGAAAAATGCATTGAGGAAAAATCAGGAGAAGAAATAAATGTAACAAAAACCAGGTTTTTAGAAAAGATCAGTAAAATTGACAAGCCCTCAGTAAGATTGATGAAGAAAAGATACTGAATATATGGATTTAGTTGCAGATCACCACAGGAAAGGGAATATCACACTAAGGCTAATCAAATGGATTTTCTGGTTTTCCATGTGTATAGACGTTATGTTTACAATATGCTATAGTCTCTTAAGTATGTAATAGTGTTCTCTGCTAAAAACAAACAAACAAAGAAAAAACAAAAATAAAAACCAAAACAATGTGCATACCACAGTTAAAAACACATTATTGCTTAAAAATGCAAACACTCATTTAAAATTTCAACAAGTCATAATCTTTTTGCTTGTGGAAGTTCTTATCTTGATGCTGATGGCCACTGACTGATTAGGATGGTGGTTGCTCAAGGTTGCGTGGTTGGGGCGATTTCTTTAAGACACCAATAAAGTTTGCAGCAACAGTTGACTCTTCCTTTCATGCATGCGTTCTCAATAGCAGGTGATGCTATTTGATAGCATATTACCCAGAGTAGAATTTCTTCCAAAATAAGAGTCCATCTTTTCAACCCTGTCACTGCTTTACTAACTATGCTTATGTAATATCCTATATCTTGTTTTGTTATTTCAACACTAATGACAGCATCTTCACTAGTAGTTTCCATTTCAAGAAACTATTTTCTTTGCTCATCCATAAGAAGCAACTTTTCATCTCTTCAGGTTTTAACATGAGATTGCAGCTATCCAGTCACATCTTTGGACTCCACTCTAATTTTAGTTCTCTTGGTATTTCTAGCACATCAGCAGTTACTCCCTCCACTGAAGTCTCAAACTGCTCAAAGTCATCTATGAAAGTTGGAACTAACGTCTTTCAAACTCCTGTTAATGTTGATGGTTTGACCTCTTCCCATGAATCATGAATGTTCTAGTGACATCCAGAATGGTTAATACTTTCTGGAAGGTTTTTAATTTACTTTGCCCAGATCTATCAGGGAATCACCATCTATGGCAAATACAACCATACAAAATGTATTTCTTATATAATAAGCCTTGAAAGTCTAAACAACACCTTGATCTATGGGCTACAGAATGGATGTTGTGTTAGAAGGCATAAAAACAATATTAATATCATTGTTTTCCACCAGAGTTTATGGTGATGAAGTATATTGTGAGCAAATAATAAAATATTAAAAGGAATCTTTTTTTTCTTATAATTTTAAAAAGATTTTTATTTATTTATTTGACAGGCTACAAGAGAGGGGACATAAGCAGGGGTAGTGTGAGAGGGAGAAGCAGGCTTCCTGCTGAGCAGGGACCCCCGCAAGACAGGGATCAATCCCAGGACCCTGGGATTATGACCTAAGCAGAAGGCAGACACTTAACAACTGAGCCACTCAGGTGCCCCCAAAAGAATCTTTTTTTCTAAGCAATAGGTCTCAACAGGGGACTTAAAATATTAAATAAACCATTTTATAAACATATGTGCGCCATCCATACTTTGTTGTTTCAATTTTAGAACACAGATAGAGTAGATTTAGCATTATTTTGAAAGTCCCTAGGATTTTTTTAGTGATACATGAGCATTGGTTTCAATATAAAGTCACCAACTGCATTAGACCTTAACAAAAGAGTCAGCCTGTCTTTTGAAGCTTTCAGGCAGGCCTTGGGACCTCCTCTCTAGCTATGAAAGTTCTAGATGGCATCTTTTTCCAATGTAAGGCAGTTTCATCTACACTGAAAATCTGTTGTTTAGTGTAGCCACCTTCAAGCATGAATTTCACTAGATCTTCTGGATAACTTGCTTCAGCTTCTACATCAGCACTTTCTCATCTTCCTCATAAGTTATGGAGGTGGTTAGTTTTCTCAAAGCACATGAACCAACCTCTGCTTCAAGCTTCTTCTCAGCAACGTCTTCATCTCTCAGTCTTCACAGAATTGAAGAGAGTTAGGGCTTTGCTATGGATTAGGCTTTGGCTTAAGGGAATATTGTTACTGGTTTGATCTTCTATCTAGACCATTAAAGTTTTTTCCATATCAGCAATAAGGTTGTTTCATTTTATGATCATTTGTGTGTTTATTGGAGTGGGACTTTTAATTTCCTTTAAGAACTTTTCCTTTGCATTCACAACTTGGCTAACAGTTTGATGCAACAGGCCCAACCTCCGGCCTGTCTGGTTTTCAATGTAAATTCCTCATTAAGCTCACTCATTTCTAATATTTGATTTAAATTGAGACATATGCAACTTTTCCTTTCACTTGAACACTGAGCACCTATTTAGAGTTATTGATTGGTTTAATTTCAATATAGCCATATTTCAGGGAATAGGAAAGCCTCAAAAGAGGGAGAGAGATAGAGGAATAACTAGTTGGAGAACAGTCAGAACATACATGATATTTATGAAGTTTGATGTTTCATATGGGCATGGTTTGTGGTGCCCCAAAAAATTACAACCATAACATCAAAGACAGTGATCACAGTTCACCATAATAGACATAATTAATAAGGAAAAAGTTGGAAATATTTTGAGAATTGCTGAAATGTGACACAGACACATAAGTGAACAAAGTGCCTGTAGATTTGCTTGATACTCAGGTCCCCCAATGCCTCAGTGTGTAAAAAACACACTATCTGTGAAGTGTAATGAAGTGAAGCACAATAAAACGAGGTGTCCCTGGATTATGAACAACTCTACACACCTCAGTTTAACAAATTAGGTAAAGTTGGCTAATTCTTCAAACAACTCAGGCCATATGAAACTGATTGTTTTATAATTCAGGAAATGGAATTTCCTGTAATGAAAGAACCCTATGAAAAGGAATCTCAGGTCTCAGGTGGTTTTGTCAGAGAACTCTACCAAAGAATAATTAATAAAAAAATCTATAAAGTCTCCCTCCAGAAAAGAGTAGAGGTGATATGTAACATTTCATTCTTTAAACTTATTCTGATACCAGAACATGAGGCAGCACACAACTTAAAACTATGGATCGATATACTTCATGAATACAGACACAAAAATTCTTGGAATGTTAGCAAATAGAATTCAACACTGTAAGGAATTATACATCACAATCAAGTTGGGTTTATTCTAGGGATATAAGACTGATTTAAAATCCAAAAATAATCAGTGAAGTCAATTCATGATAAAAACCATCAGAAAACCAGGAACTTCTATAATTTTGAAGAGAATATCTACACAAATTTATAGTTAATAATATAGTTAATACTAAAAAATGAAATACATTTCCCCTAAGTTTGTGAATAAGGCAAAGATGTCTGCTCACACCACTGCTTTCCTATGGAATACTGGAGGTTTTATCTAGAGCAGTAAGGCATTAAAACAGGAATGAAAGGCCTATAGATCAGAAAGAAAGAAATCTGTCCCCTTTATTCTGGGTATACCTGATACTTCCTGAGTATAGCAGGTGAATTTCATTGTAGGGTTTTTGGACTTGTTGGCCTTTCTCTCCTGAAATACCCTTTATCTGGGTATATTTTCACTTATTATTTTCTCACCAAAACCAGTTGTCCTCAAGTGTCCTCACCTCAAAGAGACCATTTTTATTCCCTTTTTATTAGTATGAAGTTCTATGTCTCTGGAATTATTTTTCTCCAAAGCGTGCATTGCCCTTAACCTGTCTCCCAATTAGAATGTGAACACCTAACAGCAGGGATTTTTGATGCTTTGTTCTCTTTTGTAGTTACAACAGGTAAAATAGTGTCTGCTATGTAGTAGCCATTTATCAACTATTTGAAATATTTACCATTTCAAGAAAGGAAATAAGGTCTCATCTATCTTGGTTTGAATTCTGTATTCCAGCTATTCTGAATAATCATCCTTTAATTGTCCCTTTCCAAAAGTTTGACTCTCTTAATATTTTTCCCTTTAACATTCCCATAAAAGTTTTAATTTTAACTGAAGTTTATCTCATTTTCCCTTCATCCAAAAACCACAGCAGAAAAGTGTCATCTCACAGAGAAATATGGTGATTGCATGCATAGACGCAGTACTTCCAGTTCAAGTATGAAGACAGGGTATCCTGTGTGGAAATCGACTCACTAAAGCTCAGTGCGTGAAGACTTGACTTAGAGCAAATCTATATATCACTTCAAGAGAGGCATAAAGCACAGGAGAATGAAAAGAAATTCCAGCTGGAAGCTGGCAACAATTTGGTGGGGTGAGAGACAACTAACAGTAGTTTAGAGAAAGCTAAAATCTCAGTGTCTGAAATGGGGCTGCTAACATAGGCAATGTGAAGTAGTCAAACCTGAACTTCACGTGGCACAAAAACTCAAGAATTTAAAGCCTAAGAGTCCAATGAAGTCCTGGGTTCAGGAAGGGCTCAAGATAGAAACTGAATTTCTGTGTAAAGTTTTAAAGAACTGGATTGCCTTTCTTAGATCACAAATCCTCATTCCCCAGTCTGTCCCTAACAGTAAGCAAAGATGAAATTTGCTTTTAGAGGGTGAACCAGAGGCTCAGGGAATATGGCTGTAGTGGGGCATTTCACTGAAAATTTAAGAGGCAGAAAACAGTGAGATGCAATACCCCAGTGACCCTCTTTCACGTCATTCCCTCCCCAGAATATAACAGGGAGCGAGGTTAATCATTGGCTAGTTTGAATAATTGCAGCAAGCTTGAGGCATAGGCAGTTCTTAGCTCTTAGGTTCTTAGTTGTCTAGTGCCAGGTCATGAGTGATTAGGGCAGATAGGTAGTGACCCTGAGAGTGAGAGCCCAGTCAGGGAGGTGGTTGGGTGTGGACTTAGTTTGCTATTCCAGAGGCGAACTGTCCAGCTTCAAGCCAGGGCCTCAAACTGGGCCAAAACTAGCATTAAAACAAACAAACAAACAAACAAACCCCAAAACAATGTCACAGGGTATTGTTTCTTCTAGATCCTCTCAACAAAACGAACAAGTAGATTATGTGTGTGTGTGTGCGCGCATGTGTGTAAACCAACCTAAAACAAGGATCTCAGGAAAAGCAAAAGTCAAGATTAATAATATTACTGTAATTTCCCTCTAAATTAGCATGATGACAAAGGCAACTATCACAACCATTATTTAATGGTGTTATAAAATTAAAAGCTAATTCCACTAAGATATGAAATACCACAGAAATATAATCATTATTAATATCAATATTTATAAATGTATAAATCCCTTTTTGAAAACTGGACTATTGAAAACATAAAATAAACAGTGGTTATGTACATTTTCAAAATTATTTTCATATTATGATTCAAACATATTCTAGGACAAATAACTTGCTAAAATGTTCTTTTATAATCTGCCTAGAGGTTTTATGGGTATGACATATTCAAACACAACTTATTAGGTGATTAAAAGTGAGTGAATCTTTGGTCCACATGACCTTTTAGATATATATGTGTCTGAAACAATTAGAAATCACAGAGTAAATTTTTCAGTTAGGGAAACAATAGATTAAACAAAAAGAAATAGCATGCTTAATACAGGACTTCTCAGAGCTGTCATAATCTTAATAAGTGTTAGAAGATAGGAGACAGAATGGATCAGGGGACAACCACATGGGTGGTTGCTCACAGTGCCTGGATTTCAGTTCAAAAGATTCACCACTGACTGAACTTGGCCACAGTAATTGACATCACGTTACTGCTTGAATCCATTATAGATGCTCATTTGTCAGAACAAAACTATAAAGATAAGATTTCAGTTTCATAGGTGGTGGAGAATATGAAAGTAGAAAGGTGCTATTCCGTTCTCTGCAATGGTACCTTTAAAAATAAACAGGAAATATTTAAATTTCAAACAACACCCATGTTAATTCAGGAAGGACTCACTACAAATTACATTTGCCAACAGGCTTTGGGGTGCCCCCATTGAAAATAGTTTTTAAAAAGAATGAAACACTTGGGTGCCTGGGTGGCTCAGTGGGTTAAAGCCTCTGCCTTCAGCTCAGGTCATGATCCCAGGGTCCTGGGATGGAGCCCCACACTGGGTTCTCTGGCTCAGCAGGGAGCCTGCTTCCCTCTCTCTCTCTCTCTGCCTGCCTCTCTGCCTACTTGTGATCTCTGTCAAGTAAATAAATAAAATCTTAAAAAAAAAAAAAGAAAGAAACACTTAGGATTAAATTTGCAAATGTACAAAATATATATTCTGAAAATGAAAAACAACAACAACAGCAACAAAAAAACATTGAAAGATATTAAAGAAGATCTAAATACATGGAAAGGCATTCTTTTTTCATGAGCTCCAAAATGTAATGATATGTTAAAATACTAGTAATCTCCACATGATTTACAGATCAAACTCTATTAAAATCCAAGCTTATTTCTTTGCAAGAATAGACAAACTAATGCTAAGATTCATATAAAAATGAAAGGGACTTAGAATAGCTAAAACAATTTTGTAAAAGAAAAATTTGAGGCACTCACACTACAAGATTTAAAAAAAAAAAAACTTAGCAGTTTTAGAGAAGTGGTAATTTGGACAGTGTGAGATATGTCCACATATGGCATATAGATAGTGATACACAGTCATTGAAATAGAATTTAGAGTTCAGAAATAAACCTTCATATTTACAATCAATTAATTTTCAGGGGTGACAAGACCAATGGGGAAAAATTATCTCTTCAGGCAATGCTGTCAGATTAATTGGATATCCACATGCAAAATAATGAATTTGGGAACTTACACCATTATAAAAATTAACTCAAAATGGATCAAAAATCTAAGTATAAAAGCTAAAAATATGAAACTCTTAGGAGACAACATAGGTATAAAATATTGTGACACATTCAAAGGGTTCAAGGGGACATTTCTCCCAAGAAGGTATATAAATAACCAATAAGCAAATGAAGAGATGCTCAACCTTGTTAGCCATAAAGGAAGTATATATCAAAGCCACATGAAATACTTTATAGCCACTGGGATGGTTATAATAATAAAGATAGAGAAGGGCAAGTGTTAGTGAAGATGTGGAGAAGTTGAAATTCTCAGACATTACTGGTGAGAATTGTAAAATGGTATAGCTTCATTGGAAAACATTCTAACAGTTCCCAGTTTCACTCTTTAGCAAAGGGTCAAAGGAAAAAAGCACATAGGTACATATAAAATTTGCACACAAAAGTTTATAGCAGCATTATTTGTAATAACCAAATAGTGTAAACAACCTAAATGTCTATCAGTGGAGGAATGGATAAATAAAATGTGGCATACCCATGTGATGGAATGTCATTAATTTAAATTAATATTTAATTAATAAAAATTAAATATTGATACATGCTACAACATAGATGAACTTTGAAAATATCATGGTTAGAAGCCAACATGAAGGACTGTATGCTGTGTGATACCATTTATGTGAAATGTCCATAATAGGCAAATCTATAGAGATAGAAAGTGGATTAGTAGATCTACTAATTAGTTAGATTAATTAGTTATATTAATTAGTAGATCGTTAGATAATTAGTAGATCCCTAAGGCTAGGATGAGCTTTAAGGATTGAAAGATATGGGGTTACATTTTGAAAAATGCCAATATTTTAAAATTGATTATGGTGATGAATGCATAACTGTGAATATACTAAAATTCATTAAATTGTACACTTTAAATAGTTGGCTTTATGGTATATGAATTGTATTCCTGTAAAACTATTTTTAAAAGGATGAAAGATAATCTCTATATATTCCTATATCTTTAAATATTTCTGTGTGTAACCATCTGTATCCACATTACACTAAGCATGAGTTCATACTGCTATCTTTAACTGTCTTCCATTACACAATGGACTGTTTTAGCCTTTTTCCCTTGCTGTAAATTCCCTCTCCAACAGTAAGAAACTGGTTGTTCCCATCTACTATCAACTTACTTATTTAATTCATATATATATATATATATATATATATATATATATATATATATAAAATCAGAGTTATTAACTTTACCTTCATGTGGAAGGGCTTTCTCAACCAGAATAACCAGAATACAATACTATGTGCAGTACCTTTTGTCTTTAGTCTTTAGCTTTAGTCTTACTGATTCCGTTCATTTCCAAAGTTACCTAGTTCAGCACATTTACCGGTATTCCTTTCAAGGAGATAGTAACAGACATTTTAAATGCAATGAGATTGTTTTGTTACAGCTGCATTCCCTCTCTGGATCCTCTAACTTTTTAAATGACTCTTCTAAATGAATCTCTATTAAGATGCATTCTTTGTTCTCTAAAGTTTAATGTGCTTTCACTAAAGCCTAACGTCATGTACTCATTATTGTAATATCAAAAAGAATAGTTTCATGGGACGCCTGGGTGGCTCAGTGGGTTAAAGCCTCTGCCTTCGGCTCAGGTCATGATCCCAGGGTCCTGGGATCGAGCCCCGCATCTGGCTCTCTGCTCAGCAGGGAGCCTGCTTCCTCCTCTCTCTCTGCCTGCCTCTCTGCCTCCTTGTGATTTCTGTCTATCAAATAAATAAATAAATCTTAAAAAAAAAAAAGAATAGTTTCATTACCCTGTAAATCTCCTGTGCTTAATTTATTCAGCCCTTCCTCCCTCTCCCTGAATTCCTGGAAACCACTGATCATTTCATTGTCTCTATAGTTTTGTCTTTTCAGAGTGTCTTATAAATGGAATCAGAATATGTATCCTTTTAAGACTGGCTTCTTTTACCTAGTGGTATACATTTGAGGTTTCTCCATGTCTTTTTGAAGCTAGACAGTTATTTCTTTCTACTAGTGAATAAATATGTTCTTGTACAGATGTACCACACACAGTTTTGTTTGTATCTTTATCCATCCTATGGATAAAGTGCATCTTGGTCACTTTCAGTTTTTGCCAATTATGAATAAAGCTGTTACAAATATTTTTATGCAGAGTTTTTTAGGTAAACACAAATGTTAAAATGAGTTGATTAAATATGTAGGAGTGCAGTTCCTATGTAATCTTTTTTTTAATATAATATTTTATTTTTTATAAACATATATTTTTATCCCCAGGGGTACAGGTCTGTGAATCACCAGGTTTACACACTTCACAGCACTCACCAAAAAACATACCCTCCCCAATGTCCATAATCCCACCCCCTTCTCCCAAAACCCCTCCCCCCAGCAACCCTCAGTTTGTTTTGTGAGAATAAGAGTTACTTATGGTTTGTCTCCCTCCCAATCCCATCTTCTTTCATTTATTCTTCTCGTACCCACTTAAGCCCCCATGTTGCATCACCACTTCCTCATATCAGGGAGATCATATGATAGTTGTCTTTCTCCACTTGACTTATTTCGCTAAGCATGATACGCTCTAGTTCCATCCATGTTGTCGCAAATGGCAAGATTTCATTTCTTTTGATGGCTGCATAGTATTCCATTGTGTATATTTACCACATCTTCTTGATCCATTCATCTGTTGATGGACATCTAGGTCCTTTCCATAGTTTGGCTATTGTGGACATTGCTGCTATAAACATTCGGGTACACATGCCCCTTTGGATCACTACGTTTGTATCTTTAGGGTAAATACCCAATAGTGCAATTGCTGGGTCATAGGGCAGTTCTATTTTCAACATTTTGAGGAACCTACATGCTGTTTTCCAGAGAGGTTGCACCAGCTTGCATTCCCACCAACAGTATAGAGGGTTCCGCTTTCTCCGCATCCTCGCCAACATCTGTCATTTCCTGACTTGTTTATTTTAGCCATTCTGACTGGTGTGAGGTGATACCTCATTGTGGTTTTGATTTGTATTTCCCTGATGCCGAGTGATATGGAGCACTTTTTCATGTGTCTGTTCGCCATCTGGATGTCTTCTTTGCAGAAATGTCTGTTCATGTCCTCTGCCCATTTCTTGATTGGATTATTTGTTCTTTGGGTGTTGAGTTTGCTAAATTCTTTATAGATTCTGGACACTAGTCCTTTATCTGATATGTCGTTTGCAAATATCTTCTCCCATTCTGTCAGTTGTCTTTTGATTTTGTTAACTGTTTCCTTTGCTGTGCAAAAGCTTTTGATCTTGATGAAATTTTTTCGGACTTCTTTGAACTCTATGAGAAACTACCAAACTCTCTTGAATTCTGACCTGCAAGGAGGGTGAATTCTTATGATGATATATCCCACTTGATATAGTTAATGTTTTAGATTTTAGTCATCCTAGTAGATGTGTAATGTTACTTCATTATTTTAATCTGCAATTCCTTAATAACAAATGATGTTGAGCATCTTTTCATATGCTTACTTGCCATCTGTATATTCTTTGATGAGGTGCTAGCTCAAATATTTTGGCAACATTTTAATTGGATTGTTTATTTTCTTGCTAAGTGTTAAGAGTTCTTCATATATTTTGGAAACAAGTCCTTTACCAGAATGCATTATGCAAATATTTTCTTTACATCTGTGACTTTTCATTCTCTTAAGCATATCTTTTACAAAATAGATGTTTTTAATTTTAAAATATTTTAACATCAATTGTTTCTTTTTATGGATCATGCTTTTGATATTATATTGAAAAGCGCATTGTTAAATCCAAAGTCAGAGATTTTCTCCTGTTTTCTTTTAGAAGTTTTATAATAATAGTGTTTATGTTTAGATCTGTGATCCAATTTGTGTTAATTTTTATGAAAGGAATGGCATCAATGTCGAGATTGCTCCCTTCCTTCCTTTCCTTCTTTCTTTCTCCTTCCTTCCTTCCTCTTTCTTCTTTCCTTTTTTTTTTGTTTTTTTTTTGTTTTTTTTGTTTTTTCTTTTTGCCTTTTTTCTTTGTCAAAGATCAATTAACTGCATCTGCATGTTTGCTTTGGCTTTGTTTTGTTTTGTTTGGGGGCATTCTGTTCTATTCCAATAATCTATATGTTCAAAAATTTCATGCTGTCTTAATTACTGTAGCTTTTAATAAGTCCTGAATCAGGCATCCTGAGTCCTCCAACTTTTTCTTCTACTTCAATATTGTGGTGGCTATTATGGGTCTTCTGGCTTCCCACGTTAACCTCAGAAACAGTGGGATGGCATTGATTTTGTAGATCTAGTTGGGAAGAGTTGAATCCTAAAAATACTGAGTCTTCTAGGGCATGAATATAAAATTCTCTGTTTTAATCATCTTTTATTTCTTTCTCCAGAGTTTTGTAGTTTTCCATATATAAGTTCTCACTTATTTTGTTAGATTTATACCAAGTATTTCCTTTTTTGTGAGCTATTGTAAATGATATTGTGATTTTCATTTCAAATTTTAATTTCTCATGGGTGATATATAGGAAAGCAATTGATTTTTGTATATTTTTGTCTCCTGTGACCTTGAACAATTATTTATTATTTCTATGAGGATTTTATTGATTCTTTGGGATTTTCCATATAGACAATGACTTTTACTTCAGATTATTGCCTTATTGCAGGTGCCTCGTTAGCGCAGTAGGTAGCGCGTCAGTCTCATATTGCCTTATTGCACTAGTTGAGAATCCAAGCACAATGTAAGAGGAGTGGTGATGATGAAGTCCCAGAACCTAAGTCAGGTTAGGTGGGGTGAGGTTCGGAGCCAACGACTAAAGAAAGAATTCTTAAGACATCGCTGGTGCAAAAGGTGGTTTATTAAAGCACGGGGACAGGACCTGTGGGCAGGAAGAGCTGCTGCCCCAGGTTGAGAGGGATGGCAGGTTATATACCTTGTGGTTGGGGGAAGGTAAGGAGAAGGCATGGGAGGTTTCAACAGAGTTTTCACATGTTAAGGAGGGCCTACAAGGTGCCGGGGGGAGGCCTTGCCCTTATGGCTTGATCAATGTCATCTTTAGGTCAGGCATTAACATCAAGATAGTTGGGAGATTCTTGGTGGGGTGTTATGATCCTGCTATCATTTACATTCCCTTCTACCTCAGCCTCCTCCAGTTTATGGTGGGGAGGGAGACATTAGGGCTTCAGGAACTGAAAGTTCTTTGCCTCTGGAAATTTGTGATATTGATAAGGTAGGTAACCTCCCTATTTAGAGCTCTAGGACATCTGTAGAGCAAAGGAGATTCCTGTTCTGCAGGATTGTGATCCCTGCAAGTTAACTATTTATCATTTTATGGCAGTCAGGGGTGCCTGAGGAATGCTACACATATGGAGGGGAGCAGGTGGAGAGGGGGTGCAAGGTGCCAGCTCTTGCTCTGTCCTCAGCCAGCTTCCCGCTCCCTCATCAATGAGACAGATGATCCTTGCCTTTTTCTTGATTTTAGAGGGAAAACATTCAGTTTCTCACAATTCCTTCTCTTTTTATTACAATGTACCCTGATTTTCCAGTTTCTTTTTTTCTTTCATCCCAATTCTCCATCCCATCCCAATCCTGTTGTTATAGTGGAATCAGAGATACCTTCATTTAAATCATGATTTGGATCTTGTCAAATTAATATAACTCTTTTGCATTTAGTTTTCTCATTCTAAATTAGAAAAATATTGTTTATCCTAAGTGTTGTTAGGATGATTACTTAGGAAAATACTTGCAAAAAGCTTTTGATTTTTCACTTAATGCATGAAAGCCTAACTTTGATATAGGCCCTATGCTAAATTCTTGGAATTCAACTGTGGACAAGCCTCAGCTCTCAGAAAAAATAGTTGACAAAAAAAAAAAATCAAGGTCACAATGTATTTTAATAGTTATATGTGCTGTGAAACCTGTCAGTTCACATATTTTATTTTCAGTACCTAGAAGCTACCATTTTTATTATTATTCTTTTTTCAACATTTTATACTCTTCTTGAACCATCAAAAGAACTAACGACATTCCCTCTTTTCTTGTATATCTTCTTTATTCTCACCCCACATAATCAGTACAAACAATTCTCCTTTTGATAATCTCTCTAGTTTCTGCATTGTTATCACTGCTTCCTTCTCTTTTCAACTACATATCTCAAACATTTCTATACTTGGGATACACCATAACAACACTTTGTGTTTGGTATCATGCATATTTTGGTTATAGTTCCCATATAGTTCACACAGCATACATGGAGTATTCAAATATAATAATCCAGAGGGCAGTGGTGACAATAATTTGATTTAGACAGAAAACGAATGTAGGACTCTGAAAAACAATCTGAGGGGTTTGAAGTGGCAGGGGGTGGGAGGTTGGGGTACCAGGTGGTGGGTATTATAGAGGGCACGGATTTCATGGAGCACTGGGTGTGGTGAAAAAATAATGAATACTGTTTTTCTGAAAATAAATTAATTAATTAAAAAAATAAAACAAGGTTTTTTTTTTTCATAACATTTATGCTGATTAGTTAGGTATACAGCCCATCTTTTTTTTTTTTTCTTAAAGATTGTATTTATTTATTTGACACAGAGAGAGACAGAGTGAGAGAGCACAAACAGGGAGAGCAGCAGAGGGAGAGGGAGAAGCGGGCTCCCCACTGAGCTGGGAGCCTGACCCGAGGCTCTCTATTCCAGGACCCTGGGATCATGACCTGAGCCAAAGGCAGACACTTAGGCAACTGAACCACCCAGGAGCTCCTACAGCACCTTTTTATAAGTCCATCGTTTACATTTTACAAGGAATAGGAAGATTAAAGAAAGGCTTTTTGTATATGTAAGAATGTGGGGATACTTGTCTTGATTTTGTGTTTTAAAGAAAAAATAACCAATAAGCATTAGTTTCCTGAACGATAGGGCTTTGTTACTTAGGCAATGTCTTTATGACACCCCAGATGTAACTAAATACAACTTCAGATCAGTTTTCAGATAGATATTCTCTGATTTATGAGGTGAGCAGCTGAAACAATTCATTACATTGCATTAAAAAAATATTTTGGTGGGGACAGTAGGAAAGAACCAAATGTGAAGAGGTGGAAAGGGGATAGAGGGTATAGATAACACAAACAGAGACAGTGGGAAGAATGTCGGGAAGGTGCCACACTGGGAGCAGTTGTTTTGCCATTCTATACTTCCCACTACCTGCAGTGATAAATTTAATATTTTGGCTTAAAACACGAGTTTGTCTTGCTTGTTTCTCCTTACTTTCTTATAAAATAAGCTAATGAAGCAATAGCATATAAAGGTGTTGGCTGGAATTTGCATATATGTGCATGTGCCCATGTGTTTAAAATACATTAAAATAATTGCTGTCTCTGAGATTTTCAGCTGTTATTGCTGACTCTCTAGTTTCCAAACTCCTTTCTGCATCAATTTTGCATTTGATTTGGAACATGTTCTAAATATTCTCCACCAAAGACTGGAAAGCAGTCTTGTAGACAAGGAGTAAAGACGTTGCATAGAACTTTGATCACCCTGGCATGCTTGTTGTCCCTTCAAAGAAAAGCAGTGTTTCAGTATACATTTGGCTGGTTAATAGAGTTTACTTATCAAGTTGTCCTTGTGACTAATGATTTCTGTGCAAGACGTTGTAGGAAATTTAGGTGAAGTAATTTACTAAATAAAATAGATTTTCTTTGACAGGCTGACTTCTTTACTTTGAGAAAATAAAGATGAATCTTTATTTTAAGGAGTCAAGAATTTGTTCCTTATAGACATGGAATTAAGAAAATAACTACTATCTAAGAAGCTTTTAGTTTGATAGGCAGTTTTGTGAAAGCAGTTTGCTTATCCGTTTTAAAAGAGGAAGCAAGGGAAAAAATGAACTACTGGGATTTCATCAAGATCAAAAGCTTTTGCACAGCAAAGGAAACAGTTAACAAAATCAAAAGACAACTGACAGAATGGGAGAAGATATTTGCAAACGACATATCAGATAAAGGACTAGTGTCCAGAATCTATAAAGAACTGAGCAAACTCAACACCCAAAGAACAAATAATCCAATCAAGAAATGGGCAGAGGACATGAACAGACATTTCTGCAAAGAAGACATCCAGATGGCGAACAGACACATGAAAAAGTGCTCCATATCACTCGGCATCAGGGAAATACAAATCAAAACCACAATGAGATATCACCTCACACCAGTCAGAATGGCTAAAATCAACAAGTCAGGAAATGACAGATGCTGGCGAGGATGCGGAGAAAGGGGAACCCTCCTACACTGTTGGTGGGAATGCAAGCTGGTGCAGCCACTCTGGAAAACAGCATGGAGGTTCCTCAAAATGTTGAAAATAGAACTGCCCTATGACCCAGCAATTGCACTATTGGGTATTTACCCTAAAGATACAAATGTAGTGATCCAAAGGGGCACATGCACCCGAATGTTTATAGCAGCAATGTCCACAATAGCCAAACTATGGAAAGAACCTAGATGTCCATCAACAGATGAATGGATCAAGAAGATGTGGTATATATACACAATGGAATACTATGCAGCCATCAAAAGAAATGAAATCTTGCCATTTGCAACAACATGGATGGAACTAGAGCGTATCATGCTTAGCGAAATAAGTCAAGCAGAGAAAGACAACTATCATATGATCTCCCTGATATGAGGAAGTGGTGATGCAACATGGAGGCTTAAGTGGGTAGAAGAAGAATAAATGAAACAAGATGGGATTGGGAGGGAGACAAACCATAAGTGACTCTTAATCTCACAAAACAAACTGAGGGTTGCCGGGGGGAGGGGGTTTGGGAGAAGGGGGTGGGATTATGGACATTGGGGAGGGTATGTGATTTGGTGAGTGCTATGAAGTGTGTAAACCTGGTGATTCACAGACCTGTACCCCTGGGGATAAAAATATATGTTTATAAAAAATAAAAAATTAAAAAAAAAAAAAAGAGTAAAGACAACCATTTACTTGGCTTATCCTTGAGCTGAGACTTCCAGTATTTGAGTTACTCTGTGATGTAACTATTGGAATACAAAGTGGACAAATATTAATCAGATATTTAAGTGACTACTAAATAAGAATATCTGTCTAGAATAACAGATTGTGTGTATTTGTGTGTGTCTGTGTGTGTGTGTGTGAGAGAGAAAGAGAGAGAGAGAGAGAATATTAATTAAATTTCTACTCTATCCTGGGGTTCTTCACAATTACTACTCCTCAAAACAAAGCTGTTACTGTCTTATTTATCACCATTTTACAGATTAGGAAAAAGAGATTCATAGGGATTAAGTAATTTTCCGAACATATTAAGTTGTGGATACTTGAGTCATTGATAGATTCTTTGATTTCAATTCCATTATTTTCAATTTATAGCTTTAATCAATCCTTTAGTGAGAAATAAACAATGATTACTTAATTTAACAGGTTCTTCTTACCTTGTCTAACAAAAGGACATTTCCAATAAATATGTAATATATTTTAAATTAGATTTTCTGTGTGTATAATGCATGTGCCCACTTTCCTTTTTGATTTTGTACATGAAGTTATGCTTATATACATAGATATTACAATATAAGTTCTAAAGTACTGTTTCTTCCCATATCTGTGATCCCAAAAATGGGGAGTGATACAATATTTGGCTTAAAAATAAAAAGTAGAGTTTATGGTATTATTTAACATGAATAATGTGTTTTATATTTCATGTTCCTTTTCATACATTGTAATACATCTGTAAACGTACTTTGTGTAAGTAACTTTAATGTTGACTTGAAAACATAATTAGAGGACAGGTTTTAAGAGTGAAATCTATAGTTTTAAAATAGGTCAAATTACTTAGGACATGACAAAAAATTGAGATAACTAAGTGTTATTAATTTGTACTAATAATTCTTTTTCTTATGCCCCAATCTCCAACCATAAATGTTTATTTTTTAATTCAAAATAAATGACACTTATTATACCTCAATATCTGGTATAGTGGTATTGTTCTTTAAACATTTTTTGCTTTTATTTATGAAATCTAAAAACATGGCTTAATGAAAATATTTTGTAACTGCCAACATGATGAGGTTTTATACTATACTACCTTAAAGTATTTAGGAAGAACCATCAGAAGCACACATTTTCCAGATTTTCTTTTTGTTCTTTTTTTTTTTTAAAGATTTTATTTATTTATTTGACAGAGAGAGAGATCACAAATAGGCAGAGAGACAGACAGAGAGAGAGATGAGGAGAAGCAGGCTCCCTGCTGAGCAGAGAGCCCATGCAGGACTCGATCCCAGGCCCCTGGGATCATGACCTGAGCCGAAGGCAGAGGCTCAACCCACTGAGCCACCCAGGCGCCCCTCTTTTTGTTCTTTTTAAATAATATAAACTGCTCCACATAGCCCCTCTAAAACCAGGGAGTAAAGGAAAGAATCAATAAGAAAGAGATCATAGCAAACAAGCTGGGCATTTGTAGGGAGAAATATCTATCCCAAGTACAACAGGAGAAAGGGGAGGAAGTCTTAAAGTGTTATGGATAGGGGGAGGTTCAAAACATAAGAAAGTTATAAGTAAGTTGAGAAGGTAATAAATAAAATTTCAACACACTTCCAGAATATGCATGATGTAGAATGGCCCTAAAACAGAGTAATACTGATTATTTTTTTTAAATTAAAGGATTTGTTCAAATGTAGATTTTTGTGATTTTTGTTTTAAACACTAGTGATTGAATTATCTTTACCATTGTTGAAAGAAAAAGATAATTGATTTTGAAAATTGATAATTCCATTGTCATTATTAGTTAGGTATGAAATCCATTCTTTTCCAAATAAACAATCATTATGAACCTGGTTTATCCACAGTTTCAGTCCTAGACACACACATGGATCATTTATGTGTTGGGAAACAGCAGCGTCCCAGCTCAGCTCTCAGATTTCCACAGCAAGATAATTTAGTCCTGAAGGAAATAAGACCTTGGTTGACAAAGATAATATTACCATTGACACAGAGTTATTTTTTTGTAACCCAAACTTGTCATTTCTTAGACAACAAGAATACATAGTGTGAAAATGAGAAAGTAAGAAGGTAAAAGTTAAAATTCCAAAATATGTCCAGAGAATCATTGAAAGGAAGCTTAATAACCATACAGTACCTTTTATCTAGACAAATAAATTAACCTTTGATTAAAAATTACAAAATGATCCATTTGTTGCAAAAATTAAAGCCTGTTTGGTGTCACAAAATGTTTCTTTTTTAAAGGAACAAAAACAGAATTGAGAGGAGGAAAATGGTGTGTAAGTCTATTATTGTGAAATTCTAACCTCTTTTAAAATCCTGTCTTTCAGGAAAGAACGGTGACCATTAGAAGACAAACTGTAGGAGGATTTGGATTAAGCATAAAGGTATCCTGTCTTTTCAGTCTATCCTCAAAGGCATGCTGTAAAGCCTGCATTTTTGTGTATTTTGATTTTTTTGCTGATTAATAATTAGATAAGAATGGCTATAGCAAATTGTTTAATATTTGGAATGAGATGTAAAATAGGTAGATTCTCACAAAACCTTGGGCAACTTTTGATTTAGAAATTCTCTTAGAAAAAGTACTTGGGAATTTTACCCGATATTGAACATAGGTTATTCACTTTCTCTGGTGTCATTTAACATGTCAGATATTGTGTTATAATATGCATGTCTTCCTCTAACCAGCCAGAATAGGTGCGACTGCCCTTTCAGTGAATGGAGCAAGAACAAGTTTTAAACTAATAATACATAGTTAAGACTTAGTTGGATTTTATTCATCTTTTTCTTTGATTAGTTTTCCTCTTTTAAAGAATTTTCATATCACAATGCCAAGTAAACAAGATAGACAGAATTTTAGCATCTCATTTATTTTAAAAATGACCATACCTGTTCACTTCCATTTATTATGAAATTCTAAAGGCCTCTTTTCCTCCTGTACATGGTTGACTAGTAAAGATGTACCATATCTGCAATTTGTCATCACTGAAACAAAACAGAAAATTTGAAAGGGTGAGAAATTACATAAATATTATAAAAGTTAACTCAATGTCTTTAAAGTCCCTTTAGAAATCTACGTCTCTGCATAGATAAATGAAACCTAACTTTATCTTGACCATTGGGTTAGGTATTTTGCCTATGTAGGGTGACTATCATACATCTCAGGTATATATTTCAAGAAATTTTAACACAGCTCAGTTTATATATGCTTAGAAAGTGGAACTCTAAATTTGGTGGTTATCAGTTCTAGTTGACATTATGGAAATGACTTAGAAAAATGTACCTGTGTGGAATAGCATTATGTTGTCAGGTGATAAGAATATCACTACATAAAGTGTTAGTTTTGAAATATTTATTTAACTTTCCTTTATCTGTCATCAGCTAAAACGAGGAAGGTTTGCAGGCCAAGTTAATAGAATATGGAAATTATTTTTGTTTTTGCTGTGATATTTATTGGGATTTCTTGAAGGATTTAAAGTTGCCACTAGAGATAGTAAGAAGTCCATGAAAGAGAAAAAAAAAATGCTAAGTGTGAATAAAATCCAATCGTGAGAGTTGGTTTCATTTGAGATAAATATTTTCACCTAGTAGGCCTGACTCACTCTTACTTTCTTATTTATTTATTTATTTATTTATGAGTGTGTGTTTGCGTGTGTGTGTGTGTGTGTGTGTGTGTGTGTGTGTGTGCTTGAACAAGGGAGGGGGCACAGGAGAAACAGACTAGGGGAGTGCAATATGGGACTTGATCTACTACCATCAGGAGATCATGACATGAGCCCAAACCAAGAGTTTAACACTTAACCAACTAAGCTACGCAGCCACTCAAACTCTGTTTCTGATGGTGGAGCTACATTAGTTTTGTGTAGGCTGGAAATGTTCTTTTCTATTTTTTTTTTCTGTTTCCATTTATAATTTAAAGCCAATAATACAATGTAATTTATTTTTACTAAAATTGCACCGTTTTAACCTAGGCAGTTTTTAAAACATCAGGAATTTCACCAAATTAATTATATCCATTTAACATTTTTGTTATTCCAGTCCAACTGAAACTCCTACACATAACTAAATAATTTTTTAAATCAAATGTGGATAGTTTGCATTCATAATATTGACCACAAAAGCAGTATTTTTTTTTATTTTCATTTTTTAAAATTTTTATTTATTTATTTGACAGACAGAGATCACAAACAGGCAGAGAGGCAGGCAGAGAGAGAGAGGGGAAGCAGGCTCCCTGCTGAGCAGACAGCGGGATGTGGGCTTGATCCAAGGACCCTGAGATCATGACCTGAGCCGAAGGCAGAGGCCTTAACCCACTGAGCCAGCCAGGTGCCCCAAAAGCAGTATTTCAATTGTGATTTGTGCCATATGTTAGGAATTCTAACAAAAAAGGCAATTCGTTTACGATTCTTATGACACACTAACCATAGATACTAAAATTACTATTTTTATTTATAATAGTACCCAGTCATTCTGAAAAGATTTTTTTTTGGGGGGGGGTTTTGCAATTTGCTTTTCTTAATACTTACCTCTGACACTTGCTTTTTTATTTTTAAACTATCTTTCAGGGCACCTGGGTGGCTCAGTCAGTTAAGTGCCTGCCTTTGGCTCAGGTCATGATCCCAGTATCCTGGGATCAAACCCCACTCCCTGCTCTGTGGGGAATCTGCTTCTCCTTACCCCTGCTCTTGTGCTCTTGTTTGTTCACTCTTGTTCTCTCTCTCTCTCTCTCCCTCTCAAAAAAATAAAATCTTAAAATAATAAGCTATCTTTCATTCTGTTAATGTGTGTGCATAGATATATATACATATATATATTTCATGTTTTATATATATATATATATATATATATATACTATATATGCAGAATGAACATTTAAGAGATCATTTAAGCTTAAATGCAGAATTAATATTTTAATATTCACCATTTATTTATTTTCTTTTTTTCTCTTTAACACCTTTATTTTTTGGATAAACACTAGATTATTTTTTAAATTTTAAATATTTAGTTTTTTATAAACATATATTTTAATTTTTATCCCCAGGGGAACAGGTCTGTGAATCCCCAGGTTTACACACTTCACAGCACTCACCAAAGCACACACCCTCCCCAGTGTCCATAACCCCACACCACTTCTCCTAACCCCCCTCCCCTTAGCAACCCTCAGTTTGTTTTGTGAGATTAAGAGTCACTTATGGTTTGTCTCCCTCCCAATCCCATCTTGTTTCATTTATTCTTCTCCTACCCCCTTAAGCCCCCATGTTGCATCATCACCTCCTCATATCAGGGAGATCATATGATAGTTGTCTTTCTCCACTTGACTTCTTTCACTAAGCATGATACGCTCTAGTTCCATCCATGTTGTCGCAAATGGCAAGATTTCATTTCTTTTGATGGCTGCATAGTATTTCATTGTGTATATTTACCATATCTTCTTGATCCATTCATCTGTTGATGGACATCTAGGTCCTTTCCATAGTTTGGCTATTGTGGACATTGCTGCTATAAACATTCGGGTGCACGTGCCGCTTTGGATCACTACGTATGTATCTTTAGGTTAAATACCCAATAGTGCAATTGCTGGGTCATAAGGCAGTTCTATTTTCAACATTCCCAGGAACCTCCATGCTGTTTTCCAGAGTGGTTGCACCAGCTTGCATTCCCACCAACATTGTAGGAGGGTTCCCCTTTCTCCACATCCTCGCTAGCATCTGTCATTTCCTGACTTGTTCATTTTAGCCATTCTGACTGGTGTGAGGTGGTATCTCATTGTGGTTTTGATTTGTATTTCCCTGATGCTGAGTGATATGGAGCACTTTGTCATGTGTCTGTTGGCCATCTGGATGTCTTCTTTGCAGAAATGTCTGTTCATGTCCTCTGCCCATTTCTTGATTGGATTATTTGTTCTTTGGGTGTTGAGTTTGCTAAGCTTTTTATAGATTTTGGACACTAGCCCTTTATCTGTTATGTCCTTTGCAAATATCTTCTCCCATTCTGTCAGTTGTCTTTTGGTTTTGTTAACTGTTCCTTTGCTGTGCAAAAGCTTTTGATCTTGATAAAATCTCAATAGTTCAATTCTGCACTAGCTTCCCTTGCCTTTGGCGATGTTCCAAAGAAGATGTTGCTGCGGCTGAGGTTGAAGAGGTTGCTGCCTGTGGTCTCCTCAAGGATTTTGATGGATTCCTTTCGCACATTGAGGTCCTTCATCCATTTTGAGTCTATTTTTGTGTGTGGTGTAAGGAAATGGTCCAATTTCATTTTTCTGCATATGGCTGTCCAATTTCCCAATAGCTTTTATTGAAGAGGCTGTCTTTTTTCCATTGGACATTCTTTCCTGCTTTGTCGAAGATTAGTTGACCATAGAGTTGAGGATCTATTTCTGAGCTCTCTATTCTGTTCCATTGATCTATGTGTCTGTTTTTGTGCCAGTACCATGCTGTCTTGATGATGACAGCTTTGTAATAGAGCTTGAAGTACGGAATTGTGATGCCACCAACGTTGGCTTTCTTTTTCAATATCCCTTTGGCTATTCGAGGTCTTTTCTGGTTCCATATAAATTTTAGGATTTTTTGTCCCATTTCTTTGAAAAAGATGGGTGGTACGTTGATAGGATCTACATGTGTAGATTGCTTTAGGTAGCATAGACATTTTCACAATATTTATTCTTCCAATCCAGGGGCATGGAAAATTTTTCCATTTCTTTGTGTCTTCCTCAAATTCTTTCATGAGTACTTTATAGCTTTCTGAGTATAGATTCTGTGCCTCTTTGGATAGGTTTAATCCTAGGTATCTTATGGTTTTGGGTACAATTGTAAATAGGATTGACTCCTTAATTTCTCTTTCTTCTGTCTTGTTGTTGGTGTAGAGAAATGCAACTGATTTCTGTGCATTGATTTTATATCCTGACACTTTACTGAATTCCTGTACAAGTTCAAGCAGTTTTGGAGTGGAGTCTTTTGGGTTTTCCAAATATAGTATCATATCATCTGCAAAGAGTGATAGTTTGACTTCTTCTTTGACGATTTGGATGCCTTAAATTTCCTTTTGTTGTCTGATTGCTAAGGCTAGGACCTCTAGTACTATGTTGAATAGCAGCAGTGATAATAAACATCCCTGCTGTGTTTCTGACCTTAGCGGAAAAGCTTTCAGTTTTTCTCCATTGAGAATGATATTTGCAGTGGGTTTTTCATAAATGGCTTTGATAATATTGAGGTATGTGCCCTTTATCCCTACACTTTGAAGAGTTTTGATCAGGAAGGGATGCTGTACTTTATCAAATGCGTTTTCAGCATCTATTGAGAGTATCATATGGTTCTTGTTCTTTCTTCTATTAATGTGTTGCATCACATTGATTGATTTGTGGATGTTGAATCAACCTTGCAGCCCTGGAATAAATCCCACTTGGTCGTGGTGAATAATCCTTTATTGTGCTGTTGAATCCTATGGGCTAGTATTTTGTTGAGTATTTTTCGCATCTGTATTCATCAAGGATATTGGTCTATAGCTCTCTTTTTTGATGGGATCCTTGTCTGGTTTGGGGATCAAGGTGATGCCGGCCTCATAAAATGGGTTTGGACATTTTCCTTCTATTTCTATTTTTTGGAACAGTTTCAGGAGAATAGGAATTAGTTCTTTAAATGTTTGGTAGAATTCCCCTGAGAAGCCGTTTGGCCCTGGACTTTTGTTTGTTTGGAGATTTTTAATGACTGTTTCAATCTCCTTACTGGTTATGGGTCTGTTCAGGCTTTCTATTTCTTCCTGGTTCAGTTGTGGTAGATTATATGTTTCTTGGAATGCATCCATTTCTTCCAGATTTCAAATTTGTTTGTGTAGAGTTGCTCATAGTATGTTCCTATAATAGTTTGTATTTCTTTGGTGTTAGTTGTGATCTCTCCTCTTTCATTCATGATTTTATTTATTTGGGTCCATTCTCTTTTCTTTTTGATAATTCTGGCTAGGGGTTTATCAATTTTATTAATTCTTTCAAAGAACCAGCTCCTCGTTTTGTTGATTTGTTCTATTGGTTTTTTTTTTTTTTTTTTTTTTTTTTTTTGGTTTCTATTTCATTGATTTCTGCTCTGATCTTTATTATTTCTCTTCTCCTGCTGGGTTTAGTGTTTCTTTCTTGTTCTTTCTCCAGCTCCTTTAGGTGTAGGGTTAGGTTGTGTACCTGAGACCTTTCTTGTTTCTTGAGAAAGGCATGTACCACTATATATTTTCCTGTCAGGACTTCTTTGTTGTGTCCCACAGATTTTGAACCATTGTATTTTCATTATCATTTGTTTCCATGATTTTTTTCAATTCTTCTTTAATTTCCCGGTTTACCCATTCATTCTTTAGAAGGATACTGTTTAGTCTCCATGTATTTGGGTTCTTTCCAAACTTCCTCTTGTGGTTGAGTCTAGCTTCAGAGCATTGTAGTCTGAAAATATGCAGGGAATGATCCCAATATTTTGATACCCGTTGAGTCCTGATTTAGGACCGAGGATGTGATCTATTCTGGAGAATGTTCCATGTGCCCTAGAGAAGAATGTGTATTCTGTTGCTTTGGGATGAAATGTTCTGAATATATCTGTGATGTCCATCTGGTCCAGTGTGTTGTTTAAGGCCTTTATTTCATTGCTGATCTTTTGCTTGGATGTTCTGTTCATTTCAGTGCGGGGAGTGTTAAAGTCCCATACTATTATTGTATTATTGTTGATGTGTTTCTTTGATATTTTATTAATTGGTTTATAAAGTTGGCTGTTCCCACGTTGGGGGCATAGATATTTAAAATTGTTATATCTGGTTGTTGGACAGACCCTTTGAGTATGATATAGTGTCCTTCTTCATGTCTTATTATAGTCTGTGGCTTAAAATCTAATTGATCTGATATAAGGATTGCCATTCCTGCTTTCTTCTGATGTCCATTAGCATGGTAAATTCTTTTCCACCCCCTCACTATAAATCTGGAGGTGTCTTCGGGCTTAAAATGAGTTTCTTGGAGGCAACATATAGATGGGTTTTTTTTTTTTTAAGATTTTATTTATTTATTTGACAGAGAGAGAACACAAGTAGGCAGAGAGGCAGGTAGAGAGAGAGGAGGAAGCAGGCTCCCTGCTGAGCAGAGAGCCTGATGCGGGACTCGATCCCAGGACCCTGCGATCATGACCTGAGCTGAAGGCAGCGGCTTAACCCACTGAGCCACCCAGGCACCCGGGGTTTTGTTTTTTTATCCATTCTGATACCCTGTGTCTTTTGACAGGGGCAGTTAGCCCATTAACATTCAGAGTAACTATTGAGAGATATGAATTTACTGCCATTGTATTGCCTGTAAGGTGACTGTTACTGTATATGGTCTCTGTTCCTTTCTGATCTACCACTTGTAGGCTGTCTCTTTGCTTAGACGACCCCTTTCAATATTTCCTGTAGAGCTGGTTTGGTATTTGCAATTTCTTTCAGTTTTTGTTTGTCCTGGAAGCTTTTAATCTCTCCTTCTATTTTCAATGATAGCCTAGATGGATATAGTATTCCTGGATGCATGTTTTTCTCGTTTAGTGCTCTGAAAATATCATGCCAGCTCTTTCTGGCCTGCCAGGTCTCTGTGGATAAGTCAGCTGCCAATCTAATATTTTTACCATTGTATGTTACAGACTTCGTTTCCCGGGCTGCTTTCAGGAATTTCTCTTTGTCTCTGAGACTTGTAAATTTTACTTTTAGGTGACGGGGTGTGGGCCTATTCTTATTGATTTTGAGGGGCATTCTCTGAACCCCCTGAATTTTGATGCTCGTTCCCTTTGCCAAATTGGGAAATTCTCCCCAATATTTCTCTCCAGTATACCTTCTGCTCCCCTCTCTCTTTCTTATTTTTCTGGAATCCCAATTAGTCTAATGTTGTTTCATCTTATGGTGTCACTTATCTCTCGAATTCTCCCCTCGTGGTCCAGTAGCTGTTTGGCCCTCTTTTGCTCAGCTTCTTTATTCTCTGTCATTTGGTCTTCTATATCACTAATTCTTTCTTCTACCTCATTTATCCTAGCAGTGAGAGCCTCCATTTTTGATTGCACCTCATTAATAGCTTTTTTGATTTCAACTTGGTTAGATTTTAGTTCTTTTATTTCTCCAGAAAGGGCTTTTATATCTCTCGAGAGGGTTTCTCTAATATCTTCTATGTCTTTTTCGAGCCCGGCTAGAGCCTTCAGAATTGTCATTCTGAACTCTATATCTGACATATTACCAATGTCTGTATTGATTAGGTCCCTAGTCTTCGGTACTATCTCTTGTTCTTTTTTTTGTGTTGAATTTTTCGTCTTGTCATTTTGTCCAGATAAGAGTATATGAAGGAGCAAGTAAAATCCTAAAAGGGTGGCAACAACCCCAGGAAAATATGCTTTAACCAAATTAGAAGAGATCCAAAATCATGAGGGGGAGAAAGGGGATAAAAAGAGGTTCAAAAAGGAAGAACAAAAAAAAAAGAAAAAAGAAAAAAAAAGAAAAGAAAAGAATTAAAAAAAAAAGAAAACAAATAAGAAAAATATAAAAAAGAAAAAATATATATATTGGATAAACTAGTTAAAAAACGTTAAAAAAGAAAAAGATAAAAGTTAAAAAAAATGTACCAGAAAGCGAGAAAAAAAACAAAAAATGAAAAAGAAAAAAATTAAATTAACTGCAAGACTAAAAAAAAATCACAGGGAAAAAGCCATGTGTTCTGTGGTTTGCTTTCTCCTCCTCTGGAATTCTGCTGCTCTCCTTGGTATTGAAACCGCACTCCTTGGTAGGTGAACTTGGTCTCGGCTGGATTTCTTGTTGATCTTCTGGGGGAGGGACCTGTTGTAGTGATTCTTAAGTGTCTTTGCCCCAGGCGGAATTGCATCACCCTTACCAGGGGCCAGGGTGAGTAATCCGCTCGGGTTTGCTTTCAGGAGCTTTTGTTCCCTGAGCGCTTTCCATAGAGTTCCGGAGGATGGGAATACAAATCGCAGCCTCCTGTTCTCCGGCCCGGATGAGCTGAGAGCCCGGGGTCCCACTCCTCAGTGCGCCCTCAGAGAACAGCACCCAGTTACTCCCGTCTGCCTGACCTCCGGCCACGCTCCGAGTTCACCGAGTCTGCGACTGGTTCAAGGTAACACTGAGCTGTGAGCTTACTGTCAGCTCTGTCTCTGTAGCCGGCTTTCCCGTTCCAATACTCGCAAGGTCTGAGACACTCAGACACCCCCGATCCTTCTGTGACCCTGCGGGACCTGAGGCCACGCTGACCCCACATGGGCTTCACCCCGATTTAGCCTCTGGAGCGATGTCCCTCAGCAGAACAGACTTTTAAAAGTCCCGATTTTGTGCTCCGTTGCTCTGCCGCTTGCCGGGAGCCGGCCCCTCCCCCCGGGGTCTATCTTCCCTTCGCTTTGGATTCACTTCTCCGCCGGTCCTACCTTTCAGAAAGTGGTTGTTTTTCTGTTTCCAGAATTGCTGTTCTTCTTCTCTTCGATCTGCCGATGGATTTTCAGGTGTTTGCAATCTTTAGATAAGCTATCTACCTGATCTCTGGCTAGCTGAAGTAGTCTCAGCCTGCTACTTCTCCGCCATCTTGACTCCTCCCCGAAAACCTCCATTTTTGATTGCACCTCATTAATAGCTTTTTCAATTTAAGCTTGGTTAGATTTTAGTTCTTTTATTTCTCCAGAAAGAGTTTTTATATCTCCCGAGAGGGTTTCTCTAATATCTTCCATGCCTTTTTCAAGCCTGGCTAGAACCTTGAGAATTGTCATTCTGAACTCTAGATCTGACATATTACCAATGTCTGTATTGATTAGGTCCCTAGCCTTCGGTACTGCCTCTTGTTCTTTTTTTTGTGTTGAATTTTTCCGTCTTGTCATTTTGTCCAGATAAGAGTATATGAAGGAGCAAGTAAAATCCTAAAAGGGTGGCAACAACCCCAGGAAAATATGCTTTAACCAAATCAGAAGAGATCCCAAATCGTGAGGGGGGAGAAAGGGGATAAAAAGAGGTTCCGAAAGAAAGAAAGGAAGGAAAAAAAAAAAGAAAAGAAAAGAAGAATTAAAAAAGAAAACAAATAATGAAAAGTACAAAAAAGGAATGATATATATATATATATATATATATATATATATGTGTGTGTGTTAGATAAACTAGTTAAAAAACGTTAAAAAAGAAAAGGGTAAAAGTTAAAAAATTTTAGCATAAGAAGAGAAAAAAATGAAAAAGAAAAAAAAATTAAATTTACTGCAAGACTAAAGAATCATAGGGAGAAAGCAGGGAGAAAGCCATGAGTTCCGTGCTTTGCTTTCTCCTCCTCTGGAATTCTGCTGCTCTCCTTGGTATTGAAACCGCACTCCTTGGTAGGTCAACTTGGTCTTGGCTGGATTTCTTTTTGATCTTCTGGGGGAGGGGCCTGGTGTAGTGATTCTCAAGTGTCTTTGCCCTAGGCGAATTGCACCACCCTTACCAGGGGCCAGGCTGAGTAATCCGCTCGGGTTTGCTTTCAGGAGCTTTGGTTCCCTGAGAGCTTTCAGTAGAGTTCCGGAGGACGGGAATACAAATGGCGGCCTCCTGGTCTCCCGCTCGGAGGAGCCGAGAGCCCAGGGCCCCACTCCTCAGTGCACGCTCAGAGAACAGCGTCCAGTAACTACCGTCTGCCCGACCTCCGGCTGCGCTCCGAGCTCACCGAGCCTGCGACCGGTTCAAGGTAACACCGAGCTGTAAGCTTACTGTAGGCTCTATCTCTGTAGCCGGCTTTCCCGTTCCAATACCCACAAGCTCTGCGACACTCAGACACCCCTGATCCTTCTGTGACCCTGCAGGACCTTGAGGCCACGCAGACCCCGCATGGGCTTCACCCCGGTTTAGCCTCTGGAGCGATGTCCCTCAGTGGAACAGACTTTTAAAAGTCCTGATTTTGAGCTCCATTGCTCTGACACTTCCTGGGAGCCAGGCCCTCCCCCTGGGGTCTATCTTCCCTTCGCTTTGGATTCACTTCTCTGCCAGTCCTACCTTTCAGAAAGTGATTGTTTTTCTGTTTCTAGAATTGCTGTTCTTCTTCTCTTCAATCTGCCAGTGGATTTGTAGTTGTTTGCAATCTTTAGATAAGCTTTCTAGCTGATCTGCTAGCTGAAGTAGTCTCAGCCTGCTACTTCTCCGCCATCTTGACTCCTCCCCCTTATTTATTTTCTTATGTATTTATTTGTGTACCTACTGCTGGAGCAATTTGAGCCAGTAATACAATTATTCACATAAATATATAAACATATATCTTATCCTTATTTGCTTCAGTTAAATAATCACTTCTGGCACACACTGGAGATTTTGCAGTGAGAATTACTGAATTAAAACCTGGAATATCTCAACTGGAGATAACAGAAGGAAGAGTGCCTGTTGGACAATTAAAGAGGCTTTAACCAGTATAGTGAAGACTCCTACAAGTGCTCCTGAATTTCACTATACTAAGAACATATAGTGATGTTATTTCAATTTTACCTTCTAAAAAATTATTTGTAAAAACTTAACTAAAGTGTAAAAAAAATGTTTTTCTTTCTTTCTTTCTGTCAGAAAACTCTAAAACACTCCAAAATGGGCTGTTACAGGTCAAAGCCAACTGGCCATGCTCTGTGCTCCTGACAAATCTTGGCTCATGGGCCTTTCCTCCCACTGTCATCACTGTGCATGGTGGCAACTCCTCAGTTTTCCCACGTGGTGGTCAGTGCTACTAAAGTTGTTGGTCAACATCATAGGCTTCTTTCATAGCATCTTTTTAATGCTTTATTAACATACCCTAGTGGCTATAGACTGTGGTTAGAATGATGTCCTTGAAGCTACCAACGCCCTTTAAGCCTTGATGTTGCCTATTCATGTACAATGTTCTTATTCCCCAACATTCTCCAGGCAGAGATTCCCCTATAACGTTGATAAAATAAAAGTGAGCCTTTACCTTCTTTTATTTTCGCTACCTTATTATTGAAACAATATATCTTAGGGATATTAAAACTTCAGGGATAAAAGTTTGTGGCTTAGTCCAAGGTGGCTTAGAGATTGAGGTAGTCATATGTCAGTATGTCTGATTCTAGGTGTTTATAATTTGATATCTTCCCTTGAAGAACAGAATGATGTAGTACATGTTAAGGAGAGTTTCCATCCCAAAATTTCCTAAAAATCTTCAGGAATAAGAGAAAAACATAAATAAAAATGAAAGATTACATTAGATCTAAATTTCTAAAAATATATTTAAGTTGTAACCCAGCTTCCTTTCAAATTTTGTTTATTTCTTCTCTTTACTATAATTTTGCTTTTTTCACCTTAAGAAAATTTTTGGTTTGAATTATTAGAACTTTCTTACAAGATCTAAGACTCTTCTTGAAAATCCACATTTATTAATATTTTAAATCATATCCAAAGTTACTAGACTCCCAATGTGGAATACAGCACCCAAAAAGAGCTTGGACATCAGTTACATTGAGATTTAATGTAGAAGTCAGATTTATCTCCAGAGACAAATTTATTTTTTAGATCATAAAATCCCATTTTTTTTTAATAACAAGAGTGTTTTAAAATATTTATTTATTTATTTATGAGACAGAACACATGGGCATTCTTGCGTGCAGGAATTGGGGGGAGGGGCAGAGGGAGAGAATCTTCAAGCAGACTCCCCACTGTGCACAGCCCTCCCCAGGGCTCCATCTCAGGACCCATGAGATAAAGACCTGAGCTAAAACCAAGAATCAGTCACTTAACTGACTAAGCCACCCAGGTGCCCCATAACAGGTGTGTTTTATAATGGAAAGGTAGAGATGAAAATTACCTATGCATCTATGTAAATTCTACAGGAGGGCAAAACAAAGCAAAACAAACAAAAACAAAATCCCCCAATGCAGAACCAAGGACCTGCGGGGACGTGACAGACTTGTGCTAATGCTCCACGTTTCAAAGCAGGTATCCTGACAAATAGAGCCGCCACACACAAGGCTGACTATCTTGATCCATCTTCCCATCCTCTGGTTTAGCTAAATTTTGGTCTTCAGCTCCTTAAAAAGAAAGGGATTCTTTTTAACCCCTGGAGAGCATGCCTATCCCTGGATTCCTGCTAGTTTCTACTTTGTTCTCTCAGTGCAGTTGGCCAATCAAGTAGGAGCAAATGCGCAACTGAACCAAGGTATAATGAGGTGAAATTTGGAGGTACAATATGCACACCTCTGTTGTCATCAAATAGCGTTTCATCCACAAGCACCTACACCTAAATAGAAATTATGGTCCTACATTCTGATCAGAAACTTAGTCGTGAAGCACTGCTAGAGTTTTCTGCGCTGTGCTCAGTCTTGCACTGTCTTCCAGAAAGCTTTGCTCATTCAAGCTATTTTTACCTTTGTGTTGCTTTTTAGAACACTTTTAGCATCTGCCATAACTTTGGATTTTTTTTTAACAATTCTTTAGGAGTTTCCCTGGCTTTCACCATTATTCATTCTTCCTCAATTTAAACATCGTTCAGAATTCAGTGTGTGTGTTTTTCTTTTTCTTCCTTATTAGTTTTTGTTTTTGTCACTCAGTAAAATGTCAAGCTCTTCTTATTTACGTTTTTTTTTTAAAGATTTTATTTATTTATTTGACAGACAAATCACAAGTAGGCAGAGAGGCAGGCAGAGAGAGGAAGGGAAGCAGGCTCCCTGCTGAGCAGAGAGCCCGATGTGGGGCTCGATCCCAGGACCGTGGGATTATGACCTGAGCCGAAGGCAGAGGCCTTAGCCCACTGAGCCATCCAGGCACCCCCTTATTTACGTTTTTAAACTTCCAAAATACCATTCTCCAAAAACTGAACAAAAAGATGCCTAAACTCTCCACTTATAATCACATAATTTTCTCTGTTCTCAGACTGAAACTGCTTCTTTTTATTAAAAAAAAATTCAGAAATTACAGAGGTAAAAATAAGGAATCATTGAAATAGTAATTAGTGAAAGTTTATGCGCACTCACCAAAAAGACAGTTTGCAGAGCAAGAGCACTCAAACCAAACCATGGAATGAGACTCAGGGTAGATTGCTATAAAAAAACTTACATTGTGGGAAGGCAGTGACTATTTATTCTTCACAGGGACTGGTTATAAAATTACAATTTTCTTAAATGATAAGGAACTGGTTAGTGGTTACCTCATAACAACCTTGGGAAGTACTTCAAATTTTACTTATGATTTCTAGAGGCATAAACAAGAAAACCTTGCAAAATAAACTAAATGAAGCTTTGTTTGTCTGACTAAAGTGGTTTTGTCTGCTCAGAGAATTTTCAAGGCTGGTCTCCATTTGTTTTTGATTTTCACACCTTGAAGCTCTCAGATTTATCAGGCTGGCTGGCATATCTACTCGTTTGTCTTACAGGACATTCTGATCTGGGCCCTTGTCTAGTTTTCCAGAGTTCCAAAATACCGATGATCTTTTCTGTCCTTTATTTCTGGCTCTTCAGCTCCTGCCCCCATTTCCCTCATACCACATCTGCCTTCTGGCCTTCTGGTAAAATCTTGTTTCAAGGGCTCATCCCTTTTGTCTGGACTATCCTGAAACTTAACTATTTCCACAAATAACTTAAAGGTCTCCCACACCTGCATTCCCAATAATCACCAAGGCTTTGCAACATAAGACCTAATGTTCTTGTATTTTTGCTTCATTCTTATGAGAATCACCATATGGATAATCACCTTAAAGCAAGCCACTATCTTTTATTGATCTTCCACATCTTTGAAAATAGAATACCGTATATTTGCATATTATTAAATCCTACTTCTGGCCATTGTCAGTTAATAAATCACTTTTTAGAGAAAGGGTGTTTTGTTTTGTTTTGTTTAAAGATTTTATTTATTCATTTGACAGACAGAGATCACAAGTAGGCAGAGAGGCAGGCAGAGAGAGAGGAGGAAGCAGGCTCTCTGCTCAGCAGGGACTCGATCATGCGGGACTCGATCCCAGGACCCTGGGATCATGACCTGAGCTGAAGGCCCACTGAGCCACCCAGGCACCCCTGGTATTTTGATTATTATTATAAGAAAAGGTTCCATAGAATTATTTTCCAACAGACAATGCTATGTCATTTATGTCCATTAAGGGAATGTTTGTAATGAAATCAAAGGTGGTATTTACATGAAATCTTTAACTTTGCAGCAATCAAGAATGAAATTGTAATAATTATTAAAATGTTATCATTTATAAACAATAATTGCAAGTATTTATTAACTGTTCCTTAAATGCCAGATGCTAAGTAATTTATATTCAATTTCATTTGTCCTTTAGTATCGAACAAAGTAGGTAACTATTGCTATCCCTCTATAGGCAATGTGGTTAGGTACTAAGAGGTTAAGTAATTTACCCATTGTTGTACCTGGCAGAGCTGGGTCTAAACTCACATAAAGCAAATGACATAGTCCTTACTGTTAATAACTATGCTCTGTAGCTGTAGAAGCCAGACTAAATTATCTCTAAACTCTCTACTTGGGAAAAGAAGTAATATTTCCTCTCTAAATTATTTACATTCTGGTTTATTCAAAATTAAACTAAATAGATCAATATTTCCAGGATCAAGCAAGCAGTTTAATATCAAAGATTTGGTATTATTTGCATCAAATTTACCAAATAAAAATATATGTCTTAATAGCAGCTATAGTAAATGTCTGCATTTTAGGGGCACTTGGGTGGCTCAGCAACTGTCCTTGGCTCAGAAATGATCCCAGGGTCCTGGGATTGAGCCTCACATTAGCTCCTTGTTCAGAAGACCTTCTCCCTCTGCCTGCAGCTCCCCCCACTTATACACTCTCTCTGTCTCTGACAAATAAATAAATAAAGTTTAAAAAAATAAATTTCTGCCTTTTAATTTATTAGTAGGTGATACAACACACCCTCATTTACATATGCTTCTCCTCACCCTGTTCTCTTTCTTTTTACTTGAGTTTGTTCTTCTATTTCCACCAGAGACATTATGGATACATACCTTTAAACCATAGAAATAGGAGGATATCAGGCAGGTAATAAATCTGAGGTTGAAGATTATGGATGAATCCCCAAGAGTCAGTTAAAACCACTGATCAATTTTCATTATAAAGACCATTTTTAATTAAATAGTTTATTGAGATATAATTTACATATCATACAACTTAACCACTGAAAGTATACAAGTTAGTGGTTTTTATTATATTCACAGATGTGTGCATTTTAGAACAATTTGTCTTCCTCGTGTCCTTGAGCTATCATTCCCTTCTCTCCTTATCTCCCTAACTCATCTCTAAGCAACTACTTGTGTACCTTCAGTCTCTATAGATTTTCCTACTTTTAACTTTCATATGAAGGAAATTATACAGTATGTGGGAGAGACCATTAATTTGTGCCAAATTCAAACTAAGTGATATTAGGAGGTAGGCATCGCACTCAAATAGGTAAGGACATTTTCCCATGATATTTTCAGATTATATTCTTTTAGGTACTTATCCCATATTTGTTCATTAGGCTCTTGACCTTAATTATTGTGTTGTTATTATCTGCTTACAAATATCTTCCTAGCTCTAAATAGATATATAATGGTGGGGCCTACGTCTCTCTATCTCCCCCCAGAGCCCAGAATATGATTGATTGATTAACTGGGATAATGAAAATATCAAATTAAAAATATTTATCTGGCAAGATTTCCAATGTTCTAGGAACATCCTAGCTTTGATTTGGTGGAATTTCAGTTATACTGGCAAATTCTTTTATGGAGTCTTAAAATGCTTCAGAAAAGAATTAATATCCTGGTTCCTATAAAGCTAGTTGTAAACTTAATTATGCATTGAATGGTATATATTTTAATAATTTCTGGGATGCACTGTAGAATGTTGCCTCATTTTCCTTAGTCTTGATTTTACACTGGAACAACAGAGCTCAATTAATTCATTTATTCTCTAAACATTGACCACAAGCCTGCACCCTGGCTGGCCTAATGGTAGGTTGAGGAGAAGTACCTGTAAAGGAAACTCTGTCTTGACCCCCTGCCCTTTATAATCCAGTGGGAAAGTAGATATTAATCAAATTGTGATGTAAATAAATGTAAATTATAGCCTGGATTCAGTGTTACAGAAGTGAATTACTTCAAGCGAGGAGACACTGATAAATGGGATCCTTTAGCTAAAATTCTGAATTTGAGTGGGAGTTTACCAGGTTGAGTAAAAGAAAAAACAAACAAACATGTAGGCAGAGGGGATAGTGTGTAATGATGTCCTTTGGTGTTCCAGTGATAAACATCCGGGATGAAGACATAAGGCAGGTTGAGGCCTTAAGACAGAGGGTTGCTGAGGATCTGGGGTTTTATTCTAAGTGTAGTAGGAAGCCTGTCAGCTGTTTCAAACAGGATGAGTTACATTGTTTGATTCTTGACTGGAAAACCTTACATTTCCCCATTTAGGTTGAGAGCTAAATCTTATTAATTTTAATAGAGCTGGACTGCTCTCACAAATCATCCAATAAAATAAGGTACTATGATTTTAAGTTCTAATTTCATCTCCTGAGTTTTGTCTAAAAATTTGTTCTTTAGCAATTGATTTAAGAATTCTTTCACAACTCCTACTTTGATTAAAAATTTGATTAAGAAATTAAAAAAAACACTTTTGGACTCAAACCATTCAAATTTCAGGAGAAATTTTACATATAGAAGAAAAACTTGACAAAATACGGGTTAGTTTCAGTCTGTCATTGAAACACAGTTCTAACTTTCTGGTGTTGAGGGAGGAATGGAGTTACTGAGCTGGCCCTCAGAAATTGCTATCTCGTTTTTTTGTTTGTTTGTTTTTGTTTTCCCTAGATAGATCTCAGGGAGAGGTTTCCCACTGTCCTGCCATGGTACTTGGCATTAGAAATCTGAGCGCTGAGGAATTTTTGGATTCAGTAGTGCAAGGAGAGAAAAATGTGAAAAGCTAAAGAAAAACACTCTGATGACAGCCACACAGACAAGAAAAAAATATGTGACATAAAAATATGTGACCAAAATGTGACATAAAAAAATGTCACTTTCTGTCCCCTAATATCTGAACCACAAAATATCTGGTTGAGTTTATTTCTTCTTTTTATACCACCTAAAACTTCTTTGGTGGATGATTAGTCTCTGTTAACTAGATTTTTCTTCCAAGAAATGGAGACATATTCTTAAAATCCTTTCCAATCTCCAAGTATCTCTAGAAACTAACTGTAACCATGGTCATTTAATTTCATTGCACATTCTTAGCTCCTACTTAAAATCATTCTTCAGTATGTTTACAACAATAGCTCTTGGGCCTGGCAAAGCTTTTGACTTTATTTATTCATTTGTTCATTCATCAATAAACATTTCAAAGATAAAAAAGAAAGATATTATTCCATGCATTGGGTTTACATCTATGTATGAAACAAATTACTAGAAAAATTCAGTGCCCTCTTGGAACTTATATTTTGCTTAGGAATGGGGGAAAATGAATGAAAATGAATAATAGATATAATAAATGAATAAAGATAATAGGAGGTTGGAAACTGATAAATATAATGGGAAAGAAAGAATAAAACAGAAAAAGGGGATTGGGAACTTGGAACCATAACTAGTAACTACTAAGGGTCTTAGAACAGATTAGTGTTAAGCTTATTTACCACTCTAATGCCATATAATTTTATTCATAAATCTTAATTGATAGACTAATTAGGATAATAACTACCTTGTATTCAGTGCTTGTTGTGTGCTAAATAAGGACTAATTTCAATTATACTATCAGACACAAATCACTATCTTTTGATCAAATGAGAAGTCATCTTAAACAGGATTTGGGCTTGTTATGAATATACTGACCAAAAGGCAAAGCGGAATTAGAAGCCATGTCTCTTACACAGAGCTAGTCCTGGTGGGTAGGTGAGTATTTGGTTGGTAGAAAATAGTGAGTAAAGTGAGTTAGCACTGGGTTTGAATTTCAATGTGAGGAAGAGAGTTTTCAATATTTCACTTATTATGTTTCTTCTTTAATATTCTGGAAATAAATTAGGAATACTTGCCAAGAAAATGTTGACTACTACTACTTTTCTCAAAAACTATTGTCCGCCTTATATTTAAGTATATTGGCAATTCAGTACTAAAAACTGACATTCGTGGAAAAAATAGGGTTCTAAAATAACTTTTGTTCTTAAATAAAAAAAGCTTTAGGAAGTTTATGTGTTTTGAAGATAGAGAAACCCGTAGATTTTAGATTGTCTTTTCAACTGTCTTGTGTTAAAAGTGCTATACTTCTTTAATACATGACATTTTATTTTCTATTATTATTTTTTTATAATTTTTTATGATTTTATTTATTTATTTGGGGGGGAGAGTGAGAGAGGGAGACAAAGCAAGAGCAATGGGGGGTTGGCAGAGGCAGAGAGACAAGCAGACTCCCTGTTGAGCAGGGATTTTTTTTTTCCCCCATAGGAGCTCCATCCCAGGATCCTGGGATCATGACTGAGGTGAAGCCAGATGCTTAATTGACTGAGGCACCCAGGCACCCCAACATTTTATTCTTTAGTGAATTTATTTGATTTTTCAACTGTTGGTTTCAGCTCTGTAATATTTAAACAGAATTTTTATGCACTTATTTCAGGATTTATTATTTATTTCCATATAGGTCTCACTTACTTATTATTATTATTTTTTTAAATTTTCTCTTATCTCATCTGGTCAGTTAGATGAAGAATTATCACAGTGTTTTGCCAGCATATTTTATTATGTTCTTCCATATGTGCTTTCACACATAGAGAAATCTAATATTAATTAAAGAAATGCAGATGATCCCTTTCCCAACATGCATATGCACTCTGATTTTTTATATCATTTTGTGCAGGTAAAGGTCTCTAGTTACTTAACATCCCAAGGGGTCTGTGCTTGGTCACATAGAGCAACTTATCTAGTTAATGGAAATACATAATTATCTGGCATTTAAACAAAATAAGAAATTCTACAATGGACAGCATGCTACGCATTGGAAAGAATGCCTATTCAAGGCATTTCCAATCTTTAATTGAAAAGCACAGGCTTTCAAAGTCAACTGTTATTAATTGCTAGATGTCACAGTATATTCTAAATAGGTAGATAAGTATTTTGGGGAGCACTATCTGCTGAGTAGAGAAATTCCACAAGATTATTTAGATTGTATCTGGTGTCCATTAACATATTATTCTTAGCATGTATAGTTTCCTAATTAAAGGCAGAATTTTTTACTTTTGCAATTAAAAAGCACAACATATGATTTTTTTTCTTTGCAGGGGGGAGCTGAACACAATATTCCAGTTGTCATTTCAAAAATCTCCAAGGAGCAAAGAGGTAAAGTGTTTTGAGAATTACATAGTACCTGTTCCTTTGTAAGCCATCCTTAATGAAGAATAGGTCATATTAAAGAACCATAAGTTAACATGTGACTGACTAGCTCCAGGTTCCTCATGACCAGAGAGTAGGTGGCCAAGTCTGATTCCTAACTCTATCACTTTATTACTCCAAGGAAGGATTTCTTTCACAGGAAAGCAAGGATGAAAGACAAAAGAACATGCGACTGTATGAAAAATTAGGGACTGCACAGCTTTTCAATTATTTCAATTATACAAACATAGAGACACATTTAATGATAAAAAGTCCCATCAAATAAGGCAATTCCTCATACACATATTTTTTCAATTCTCGTATGCAGTTTAACTTAGTCATGAAATTTCATTTAGAAAAACACCAAACATGTAAAACAGTTTTTTCAATGACTGAAATCAATAAAATAATCTAATGTTCAAAAAGAAACCTAGAGCTGATCTCATAACTGATGAATTGAATGTTTAGGTAGAAAATTTTTCATAGATACCTTAATATTATAAGTACGTGAGAAAATTTTGTCATCCATCCAGAAGAGTGACCAGTTTTAGGCAACAGTAAGATCTGAAATGATGGGATTAAATGGAAATAGGTATTCCAGTGTGTGGGCAGAATCATACAATTGCTTTTGCACTCCTATTACTTGTGGATCTTTTAAGATGCTATCTGAATAAAACATTTAATATTTTCCTTGTATTAATTTTTATTTTGCTTAATTACAAAACTTTTTCATCTGTATGAAGAAAATAGTTTGTGCATAATCATTACCCTTCTTCCTTTCCAGCGGAACTTTCAGGGCTGCTCTTTATTGGAGATGCAATTCTACAGGTATATATTTTACCCTTATTTTCTATGTTCAACCAATACATAAATTCAATTCACAGTATGCCAAGTGAAACCATAATTTTTTTCACTGCAGATAAATGGAATTAATGTGAGAAAATGCAGACATGAAGAAGTGGTGAGTTTTCTTTACTTTTTCCTAATATCATAATATTCCCCATGTGCAAATAAGGATCTATGGCACTGCTAAACACTGTTCAATTTATTCATTAGGTAGATGTGACATTGGTCCAGTGTGTTAATCAGATTTTCAGATGATCTCTTAATTAGTGTCTGTGTATGTGTTTCATATTAGAAGTAGGTCTGTGGTACTACCCAGGATGAAATGTAATTCAAAGAAATACCTTGACCGTTGCTTATTATGGGTTTTTGCAGTTTTCCTATGAATCCCTGCCAGCCAATGTCCACTTAGTATATATCTCTAGGTGAAATATGTCTCTGACTCTTTGCAAATGTTTAGAAGCTTATAAACAATAGAATTTATGTCTGTAAAATCTTACACAGTAACAGAGTCAACTGGAAGAGCATATAACGGCTGTGTGTGTGAGAGAGAGAGAAAAAAGAAAGAGACAAAATTTAGAATTTAATCTCAAAGCATACTGAATTAGCCCTAGGCAGAATGGTCATCAGTCTTTGTGTGTGTGTGCTGTTGTGTTCTGTAATATGTATGTATGTATGTATGGATGGATATTGGTAATTATGCATATCTGAAGCCTCAGCCTCAGATACTCTATTTCAGTCAGTTTAGGTAGGCCGAGGAATTTGAATTTTAATAGTCGGCCCACGTGGTTCTATTGTAGGTGGCCTGTCAACCACACTTTGGGAGAAGCTGGAAGGTTGAAGGGCTTCTGTTGGTGATGGTGAGAAGACATAAAACATGTTACAAAAAGAATAGGACGGCGTTAGGCATTTGGGAAACATTCGTCCTGGTTGATTAAATAAGATTCATAGAACCTTCCCTGAATTTCTATAGTAGCTCGCAATGGAAGAGATAGAGGAGAAATTATGTTCAAAAGTTTATGCTAAAGGTTTGTGTTTGAATACGTTGTTCCTCTGTTAAAAGGTATTTCAAGAAAACCATTCTGATGTGTTTATTTCAAACCTCAATGAAGCACCACAAGTGTTTCTGAGAAACCACAGTCCCACAAGCAGTGATGCACGGGAGGGTTTTCCGTTGTGCATGCTTGGAATAATTCATCTAGTTTGTATTCATCACTTGTCTTTTGTCTTCTCCAAAATCTTACTGGGGCCATGGTATCGCCACTCTGTGCTGAACATCACATGTAAAATATGCGTTTCAAGTCTTGAATTTACTACAGATATGTTCAGAAAAAGCAGAGTTTTAGAACAAGTTAGAGACAAATGAGAAAACAGCAAAAAGTGCTCTGTTCTGCTGATACAGATGCAAATGTTAAATATAGCCATGTAAGCAAAGATATTTTAACTTTAGTCTTCTCTCGAAAATACAAATTGATTTTAAACTCATTATACAGGGAGCAAAACCAAGTGCATTCTCTTTTAAAACCACATGCTGTTAGATGGGGTCCTGTTTGCAATTTGGCCTTCCGAGGCAGGCAGCATGCTCACACAAGCTGTGCTAGCTTTGATTAGACAGATTAGTGTGGCGTGAAAGATTAGAATGTGCTAATAACGCCACTTCCTAATGCTGTTCATTCTGTTTCAAAGAAAAGGAATTTAGGATTGTATTGCAAATTATGTGCAGCTCTTCACAATACACTTATTTTTTTGAGAGGCTTAACCTTATCAACTTTGAAATATAGGCACTAATATTCTGAAGTTCCACTCTTTCCTTTTCCAACAATAATTAGATGCCTTTGTCCTCACTGCTAATTACCTAAGCAAGTAGACTGACTTATACCTCAGTGGGGCTGAGATATTAATTAAATGTTTAAGAATGGACTTAAATGGGCAGAAAAAGGCACAACAAGCTCAAAGGATGTAGATGGTTTTAAAATAGCATGCTGATATACCACATTCTGTATTCCAAATCTGTGATTCACACAGAGTTCCAAACTCAGAAACAAATTGAGTAGGTGTGACAGTATGTTGTGGGTGCATATAACTTTCCTTTTATTCATCTGCATTACTCATTGATGTTGCTAGAAATTTTGTATTTGGTCCCTGGTTAGCTTCAGTCTTAGGATGCCTTCAACAATATAGATGTAACTTTTGTGTTGGTGTTACAAGATTTAATCTTTGTGATAGGTGAATCCCACAGTGTCTGTTATGGGTACCCAGTAAGACTATTAAGGAATTATTTAGCCGAATGCCTACAATTAGATCACTGAAGCATTTGTGTCTGTGTGTTTCCACGTTACTAATGTGGACAAAAAATACATCAATTCTGGGTTTGCATCCACACCATGCAAAGCAAGAAGAAGATTGCTGAAGAAGAGAAGCTTCTGAAGTTTCCTCATAGGAAAGACCAGCACAAGTGTTAAGGGTTGTTTGGTGTGTGACATGGTGGGAAGGTAGCAGGGTACTCAGATGAGAGGGCTTTCACACTCACAAAAAACTATCTACAAGTCCTAGCTGGGCCACTTATTAACATTGTAACTTCAGGAAAATGAACTTGCTTCTGTCCCTCTCTTACTCATCTGTAAAAGCAAACTAATAATTACCTTTATAAAGATTGAATGGGAGTAATGTATATGAAACTCCTGGCACAGATGTGGCAATTAAGAACACTTAGGTATTATTTTATGCCATAGAATAATATTGCTTCACATGTTGGCACTCTTCTCCCTATTCACTCCCAGTGGTTACTACTGTGTCAGTGTTGGGCAGTGTCTTGTTGAATCCATGCTGTCCCCTTGAAGCTTCCCATACAGAGAGAGTCCTAATGCATGCTGGTCTGCATGCCAAGCTCCTTCCACCACACCCAGTCAGAAATTGAAGTGGGCACCCATGTCTTGAGGGACAGAGCTGTTTGTAAATGAAGGTTTCTTGTTCATCATAGCAGACGTCTTTTTATTTTTTTATATGAATGTGTTTTGTAGTCCATGAGTTATACTCCCAAGATACAAAAAAACCCTAAGGTACCTTTTTTTTCCCCCCCAAGAAAATGCAGATCTGTTGTCACTGTTGATGTTAAGATTGATTCTATTTTTTTTTTAAAGATTTTATTTATTTATTTGTCATAGAGAGAGAAGCGAGAGAAATCACAGGCAGACAGAGTGGCAGGCAGAGGCAGAGGGAGAAGCAGGCTCCCTGCCAAGCAAGGAGCCCAATGTGGGACTCGATCCCAGGACACTGGGATCATGACCTGAGCCGAAGGCAGCTGCTTAACCAACTGAGCCACCCAGTCGTCCCAGATTGATTCTATTTTTATTTAAAGATTTTATTTACTTATTTGACAGACAGAGATCACAAGCAGGCAGAGAGACAGGCAGAAAAAGAGGAGGCAGAGCATAGAGACCGATACAGGGCTCTATTTCAGGACCCTGGGATCATGACCAGAGCCGAAGGCAGAGGCCTTAACCCACTGAGCCACCCAGGCGACCAGATTCTATTTTTTCTTTACCTGGTCATTGAACCTTAGACACATTAAATTGATTGCTATCTCTCTACCTTTCTATCTTCTATCTATCATCTATCTATATTTTATTAACAGGTAAATTGATCACATATCAAAAAAAAATCTGAGTATCATCTATAGGAGACATACTGAGATAGAGTTCTTTGTGTGACAAGAAAGAATATACAAATAATTTTGTCTCTAACTTTATTGCTATGTGGACATCATTTCTGTAGAGTTTAATAATTAAAAGAGTTGTACAAAAAATTTATTAGGAAAGGGCATGTTGACTTATGGTCTTCAAAGTACAACAGTGGTGATCTATATATGCTCAGTCAGAATAAAAGGAAATAAGTTCTAGCTATAGTAGGAAAAAAATGCATCTTGAGTCTACAATTAAGATGGTTGGAAATGAAAATCTGTAAGTACAATTGAAATTTCCATCTAATAAGACTTTCAAAATAGGATATCTCATTATTAGGCGAAGTAGAATGGATGGATAGAGGATTCCAGAGGTTTCCTTCTAAAATACTTCTGATTTCATGATTGAAATTTATGTGTTCTAAAAAAGATGCCTTTTGTTTCTATGGTTTTGTTGATAGAAAACATTAGATAATTAGAACTGCAAATAACTATCCACATCTGAATTTTTATTTTTAAACCAAACTCTAAAAAACTGTAATTCTTATAAGAACAGAATGAGTATCTCAAAGTATGTAAGTTAAAATGATATATGTATGCAATAAAAACAAATTTCGAGAAAACTAATATTAAGTATTGTTTAATAGCATTTTAATTATTATGATATGCTTGACTTAATTCAAAATTTCCATTGGAATAAAAAGAATATGTTCTTTTCTTAACTTAGATTAATCAGAAAATAACTTAAAAAGGCTTATGTCCTATCATCTGAAAATAAAGCATTAATTTATTGAAACAGTTTAAGTTTTATAAATTACCAAGGAACATATTTAGGATATGATTTGGGAACACACATCATTTTACATCTTGGCAAAAAAGATTAAAATATCACAGAGTTACAAATTGTGTTTTACTTAACTGCTAATAATTCTTAATTTGTTCTCAGCTTGGAAAAAGGTTTTGAGGCCTTACTGCTTAATACTTTGCTTAAGAATTCTAAACATAGTAGACTCCTTTTCTTTAAATTAACTACCACCAAGGAAAGCCATATATGAAATGATTATACTTTTAATACTTTCTACTGATTTTAGAAATGTTCAATGCAAAGACAGAAATGTGCAAAATATTGTTTATGCTATGTCTGATTTTGGAAAGAAATAAAATATCCAGAACTTGCCTTACCTACAACTTAGCTTTTTATTAACACTGTTAGGAGTTCCCTCTCTGCTAAACCCACAGGTCTGTCTCATTAGGTATGAATATAGATAGCATAGGCCACTCTTTAATTAAATGCATGGTCTTCACTCTTGGCTACTAATTCTCATCAATTCCTTTATTTGCTGTCTAACATAGTTCAATGATCCAACTTTGCAGCTCCCTTAATAATGAGACAAAGCCAAGCCTGATAAACCAATTACTTAGTGTGGTCTCAGCAAATTTTTATCTAGAGGAATGGACACAGAGAATATATAGCAGCAGGTACAAGGAGACCAGGTGATACTCGGGGGACAAAGTGACTTGAGGTAGAAATGAACACGTTGATATTCCTTCCTCACCTCTTGCAAACACTCTTAGTCACTCTCACTCTCCAGATTAAAATGACAAGGGTACATGTGTGTTATAGAGATTATACAAGTTCACAAAACAGAAATTTTATTTTCAAAATGATTAAACTGAAAGGCAAGGAGGAGAAAATGTGTGGAATGGAAGTTTGAAGATCTAAATTAAAAATTGTGTAACAGGGGTGCCTTGGTGGCTCAATCGGTAAGGCATCTGTCTTTGTTTCAGGTCATGATGCCAGGATCCTGGGATCAAAACCCATATTGGGCTCCCTGCTTAGTGGAGAGCCTGCTTCTCCCTCTCCTTCTACCCTCTCCCCCCCACCACTCCTGTTTGCTCTCTTTCTTGCTCAAATAAACAAAATCTTCTAAAAAATTGGGTTATAGGCACTTTTCTCATCTTTGTTGTTTGAAAGGTAGAGTTTGAATGGTGGACTATTTGAAGTATATCAGTCTTAATATCTTTTTCAGCTAAAATGTTCAATTATTTTATTTTAAAAGAACACATACTTTGTTAAAACTGTAAAACTAACTATACAACACAAACAGTGAACTCTGTTGGATCTAACTATGGGCCTTAGCCAATAATAATGTACTGATAAGGCCTTATCAACTGTAACAAATTAATACACTGGTGCAAGATCTTAATAATAAAGGATACTCTGTGAAAAAAGATGGGAAGGAACTTTCTGCATAATTCTGTAAACTTTAAAGCATTGTAAAAAGTAAAGTCCATGAAAATTGAATAAAAGGGAAAACAAAACAAAACAAAACAACACCCTCCACTGTTTTCTTTCCTGAGTAAGGAACTATATGCCAAAATCATGGCATTTATGTCAAGTGTACAGAGAAGTCATGTAAATTAGGAAGTGATACTGAGAGCTGACGTAATTACTCAGATTAGTTTTTCTTCTTTTGGCCACCCACAACTCCTAGGGATTCAGTCTGTGTCCCGGGAAAGAGTTCATTAGGGGGGAAAAAAAACTTAAGAAAAATATTTTGGGGAGAATGCCTTTAAAATATCAGAGTGCAAGGAATGATGACTTGCTGCCTCTAAGAAAATATCTCAGAACACTGACTACCACTATGTGATGAAGGAAGTGGTACCCGGTAGAGCAGCCACAGTGTCCAGCAGAAGCAGTAAAGTCCTGTCAGCATCTAACATAACTAAGAGAATTTAACAGAGGTGACCAGAGAAGAAGAGAGAAAGAAAGATAGAGCACTGGACAAATGGAAAGACCAATTGATAAGCACAAGGATACACTCAGAATAATCAGGGGATAGATAATTTTTTTACAGAGGTTGAGATTCTACAATTTAATGGGGGGTAAAAAAAAATAAGATAAGGTTTATGCATTCATCTATCACTCTCAAAGTGGATCATTCTTACCAAGAGGCTTCTAGAGTTCTATGTTCTGAAGTTGTTCTGAGGCATCTCAGGATGCTACAAGCTACTACCGAAATAATTGGGGCAGTACACATGATTCTCTGGATCAGAGATCTGGGCATCATAAAGGGAAAACCCAAGATCTAGTTAAAAATCCAAACACCTGTGATCACCTGCATAAGGAGTGGCTCTTTGGGTAATTTTAAGGCAGAAAGATATCCTATTATGCATGTGTTTACTTTGAAGAAGGACTGGAAGCCCTAAAACAGCAGCTATGGAATTGTGCCGTAGAAAATACCATGCCCTTTACCTAATAGTTCCAATGTTGTATATATAAACAAACTCCTAGACAAATCTGCTATGGTCTGAATAGCTGTATCTCCCCAGATTTCATATGCTGAAATTCTAATGCCAGTGTGATAGCACTAGAAGGTGATTAGGTCATGATTGTAAAGCCCTAAGGAATGTGATTCCTGACATTATTAAAGAGGTCCTACAGAGCTAGCTACCCACCTCCCTCATGTGAAATGTATGAAGTCTATATCCCTGGAAAGAGCCCTCATCTGACCATGTTGGCACACTAATATTAGTCTTCTAGCCTCCAGACTGGAAGAAAAAAGTTTCTTGTGTTTGGAAGCTGTGTCTGTGCTGTTTTGTTATAGCAGCTGGTACAAAAATACCTTCTTCCATGGTGTGTGTGCAATCTTCAGCAGAGATTTGGAGGTAAAGGAAATGTTTTTATTGTTTCCCCTTCCTGAAACACTGTTTTATCATAATAAACAGAGTCATAGGTAAATTTTTTGAAAATGGAAAGCAACCTCTTTTTATCCCCTTTCTCCCCCCTCACGATTAGGGATCTCTTCTAATTTGGTTAAAGCATATTTTCCTGGGGTTGTTGCCACCCTTTTAGTATTTTACTTGCTCCTTCATATACTCTTATCTGGACAAAATGACAAGAAGGAAAAAATTCAACACAAAAAAAAGAACAAGAGGCAGTACCGAAGGCTAGGGACCTAATCAATACAGACATTGGTAATATGTCAGATCTAGAGTTCAGAATGACAATTCTCAAGGTTCTAGCCGGACTCGAAAAAGGCATGGAAGATATTAGAGAAACCCTCTCGAGAGATATAAAAGCCCTTTCTGGAGAAATAAAAGAACTAAAATCTAACCAAGTTGAAATCAAAAAAGCTATTAATGAGGTGCAATCAAAAATGGAGGCTCTCACTGCTAGGATAAATGAGGTAGAAGAAAGAATTAGTGATATAGAAGACCAAATGACAGAGAATAAAGAAGCTGAGCAAAAGAGGGACAAATAGCTACTGGACCACGAGGGGAGATTCAAGAGATAAGTGACACCATAAGATGAAACATTAGAATAATTGGGATTCCAGAAGAAGAAGAAAGAGAGAGGGGAGCAGAAGGTATACTGGAGAGAATTATTGGGGAGAATTTCCCCAATATGGCAAAGGGAACGAGCATCAAAATTCAGGAGGTGCAGAGAACGCCCCTCAAAATCAATAACAATAGGCCCACACCCCGTCACCTAATAGTAAAATTTACAAGTCTCAGAGACAAAGAGAAAATCCTGAAAGCAGCCTGGGAAATGAAGTCTGTAACATACAATGGTAAAAATATTAGATTGGCAGCTGACTTATCCACAGAGACCTGGCAGGCCAGAAAGAGCTGGCATGATATTTTCAGAGCACTAAACGAGAAAAACATGCATCCAGGAATACTATATCCAGCTAGGCTATCATTGAAAATAGAAGGAGAGATTAAAAGCTTTCAGGACAAACAACAACTGAAAGAAATTGCAAACACCAAACCAGCTATACAGGAAATATTGAAAGGGATCCTCTAAGCAAAGAGAGAGCCTACAAGTGGTAGATCAGAAAGGAACAGAGACCATATACAGTAACAGTCACCTTACAGGCAATACAATGGCACTAAATTCATATCTCTCAATAGTTACCCTGAATGTGAATGGGCTAAATGCCCCTGTCAAAAGATACAGGGTATCAGAATGGATAAAAAAACAAAACCCATCTATATGTTGCCTCCAAGAAACTCATTTTAAGCCGGAAGATACCTCCAGACTGAAAGTGAGGGGGTGGAAAAGAATTTACCATGCTAATGGACATCAGAAGAAAGCAGGAGTGGCAATCCTTATATCAGATCAATTAGATTTTAAGCCAAAGACTATAATAAAAGATGAGGAAGGACACTATATCATACTCAAAGGGTCTGTCCAACAAGAAGATTTAACAATTTTAAATATCTATGCCCCCAACGTGGGAGCAGCCAACCATATAAACCAATTAATAACAAAATCAAAGAAACACATCAACAATAATACAATAATAGTAGGGGACTTTAACACTCCCCTCACTGAAATGGACAGATCATCCAAGCAAAAGATCAACAATGAAATAAAGGCCTTAAACGACACACTGGACCAATGGACATCACAGATATATTCAGAAAATTTCATCCCAAAGCAACAGAATACCCAATCTTCTCTAGTGCACATGGAACATTCTCCAGAATAGATCACATCCTCGTTCCTAAATCAGGACTCAACCTGTATCAAAAGATTGGGATCATTCCCTGCATATTTTCAGACCACAATGCTCTAAAGCTAGAACTCAACCACAAAAGGAAGTTTGAAAAGAACCGAAATACATGGAGACTAAACAGCATCCTTCTAAATAATGAATGGGTCAACTGGGAAATTAAAGAAGAATTGAAAAAATCATGGGAAAAAATGATAATGAAAATACAACGGTTCAAAATCTGTGGGACACAACAAAGGCAGTCCTGAGAGGAAAATATATAGCGGAACAAGCCTTTCTCAAGAAACGAGAAAGGTCTCAGGTATACAACCTAACCCTACACCTAAAGGAGCTGGAGAAAGAACAAGAAAGAAACCCTAAGCCCAGCAGGAGAAAAGAAATCATAAAGATCAGAGCAGAAATCAATGAAATAGAAACCAAAAAAAAAAAAAAAAAAAAAAAAAAAAAATAGAACAAATCAGCGAAACTAGGAGCTGGTTCTTTGAAAGAATTAATAAAATTGATAAACCCCTTGCCGGACTTATCAAAAAAAAAAAAAAAAGAGAGAGAGAGAGACAGAAAGCAAGAAAGCACCCAAATAAATAAAATCATGAACGAAAGAGGAGAGATCACAACTAACACCAAAGAAATACAAACTATTATAAGAACATACTATGAGCAACTCTACGCCAATAAATTTGACAATCTGGAAGAAATGGATGCATTCCTAGAAACATATAAACTACCACAACTGAACCAGGAAGAAATAGAAAGCCTGAACAGACCCATAACCAGTAAGGAGATTGAAACAGTCATTAAAAATCTCCAAACAAACAAAAGCCCAGGACCAGACGGCTTCCCGGGGAAATTCTACAAAACATTTAAAGAAGAACTAATTCCTATTCTCCTAAAACTGTTCCAAAAAATAGAAATGGAAGGAAAACTTCCAAACTCATTTTATGAGGCCAGAATCACCTTGATCCCCAAACCAGACAAGGATCCCACCAAAAAAGAGAGCTATAGACCAATATCCTTGATGAACACAGATGCGAAAATACTCAACAAAATACTAGCCAATAGGATTCAACAGTACATTAAAAAGATTATTCACCACGACCAAGTGGGATTTATTCCAGGGCTGCAAGGTTGGTTCAACATCCGCAAATCAGTCAATGTGATACAACACATCAATAAAAGAAAGAACAAGAACCATATGATACTCTCAATAGATGCTGAAAAAGCATTTGACAAAGTACAGCATCCCTTCCTGATCAAAACTCTTCAAAGTGTAGGGATAAAGGGCACATACCTCAATATTATCAAAGCCATTTATGAAAAACCCACCGCAAATATCATTCTCAATGGAGAAAAACTGAAAGCTTTTCCGCTAAGGTCAGAAACACGGCAGGGATGTTTATTATCACTGCTGCTATTCAACATAGTAGAGGTCCTAGCCTCAGCAATCAGACAACAAAAGGAAATTAAAGGCATCCAAATAGGCAAAGAAGAAGTCAAACTATCACTCTTTGCAGATGATATGATACTATATGTGGAAAACCCAAAAGACTCCACTCCAAAACTGCTTGAACTTGTACAGGAATTCAGTAAAGTGTCAGGATATAAAATCAATGCACAGAAATCAGTTGCATTTCTCTACACCAACAGCAAGACAGAAGAAAGAGAAATTAAGGAGTCAATCCCATTTACAATTGCACCCAAAACCATAAGATACCTAGGAATAAACCTAACCAAAGAGGCACAGAATCTATACTCAAAAAACTGTAAAGTCCTCATGAAAGAAATTGAGGAAGACACAAAGAAATGGAAAAATGTTCCATGCTCCTGGATTGGAAGAATAAATACTGTGAAAATGTCTATGCTACCTAAAGCAATCTACACATTTAATGCAATTCCTATCAAGGTACCATCCATCTTTTTCAAAGAAATGGAACAAATAATTCTAAAATTTATATGGAACCAGAAAAGACCTCGAATAGCCAAAGGGATATTGAAAAAGAAAGCCAACGTTGGTGGCATCACAATTCCGTACTTCAAGCTCTATTACAAAGCTGTCATCATCAAGACAGCATGGTACTGGCACAAAAACAGACACATAGATCAATGGAACAGAATAGAGAGCCCAGAAATAGACCCTCAACTCTACGGTCAACTAATCTTCACAAAGCAGGAAAGAATGTCCAATCGAAAAAAGACAGCCTCTTCAATAAATGGTGCTGGGAAAATTGGACAGCCACATGCAGAAAAATGAAATTGGACCATTTCCTTACACCACACACAAAAATAGACTCAAAATGGATGAAGGACCTAAATGTGTGAAAGGAATCCATCAAAATCCTTGAGGAGAACACAGGCAGCAACCTCTTTGACCTCAGCCGCAGCAACATCTTCCTAGGAATAACGCCAAAGGCAAGGGAAGCAAGGGCAAAAATGAACTATTGGGATTTTATCAAGATCAAAAGCTTTTGCACAGCAAAGGAAACAGTTAACAAAATCAAAAGACAACTGACAGAGTGGGAGAAGATATTTGCAAACGACATATCAGATAAAGGACTAGTGTCCAGAATCTATAAAGAACTTAGCAATATCAACACCCACAGAACAAATAATCCAATCAAGAAATGGGCAGAGGACATGAACAGACATTTCTGCAAAGAAGACATCCAGATGGCGAACAGACACATGAAAAAGTGCTCCATATCACTCGGCATCAGGGAAATACAAATCAAAACCACAATGAGATATCACCTCACACCAGTCAGAATGGCTAAAATCAACAAGTCAGGAAATGACAGATGCTGGCGAGGATGTGGAGAAAGGGGAACCCTCCTACACTTTTGGTGGGAATGCAAGCTGGTGCAGCCACTCTGGAAAACAGCATGGAGGTTCCTCAAAATGTTGAAAATAGAACTGCCCTATGACCCAGCAATTGCACTATTGGGTATTTACCCTAAAGATACAAACGTAGTGATCCAAAGGGGCACGTGCACTCGAATGTTTATAGCAGCAATGTCCACAATAGCCACACTGTGGAAAGAACCTAGATGTCCATCAACAGATGAATGGATCAAGAAGATGTGGTATATATACACAATGGAATACTATGCAGCCATCAAAAGAAATGAAATCTTGCCATTTGCGACAACATGGATGGAACTAGAGCGTATCGTGCTTAGTGAAATAAGTCAAGCAGAGAAAGACAACTATCATATGATCTCCCTGATATGAGGAAGTGGTGATGCAACATGGGGGCTTAAGGGGGTAGGAGAAGAATAAATGAAACAAGATGGTATGGGAGGGAGACAAACCATAAGTGACTCTTAATCTCACAAAACAAACTGAGGGTTGCTGGGGGGAGGGAGGTTGGGAGAAAGGGGTGGGATTATGGACATTGGGGAGGGTATGTGCTTTGATGAGTGCTGTGAAGTGTGTAATCCTGGTGATTCACAGGCCTGTACCCCTGGTGATAAAAATATATGTTTATAAAAAATAAAAAATTAAAAAAAAAAGAAAATGGAAAGCAGATTTTCATGTAGTGGTACTGTCCTAGATCGGAGAAAGCTGAAGCAAAGCCGATGTCCAGCAAGCATTCACATTAGAAAGCTCAGATAGGAATCAGAGTGAGCAGGGGCATTCTAGCCAAGAATAGGAGTTGAATATTTGGGTCCAGGCCTAGAAGAGGGCATAGGGGAGGTTCTGTACTACAATAAAGTGAGATAGATATTCTGAGCAGCAAGTTTCTTTGCTTTTTCCCTCATTTAACTCTCAGAACACTAGCATCTAGGCACTTTTTTTGTTTTTGTTTTGTTTTGTTTGCCACTAAGAGGGAAGACTATATTTATAGTGAAATTGATCTAAAAGAAATAACCCACAAATAATACATTTGGACTCCTCCACTGCAGGCTGAGTTTCTATCAGTAATTCCACAATAGAGACCAGTAGTGAATAAACCACGTGTCCTCTACCCAAAGCTGTCAACTTGCTTTTCAGTGTCTAACTCTTAAATATTGACTGATATTAAAGGATAATAAATATTTGAAGAAAATTGTCCACATCAAGACAACAGCTAAAACAAAGAAAAAAAATTGAAGGAAACAGATAATGCAACAGTTAAGAAAAAAGAAATGGGAGGTCTCAACACTCTAATGTTTTCAGATAGGTAGCAGAGACTTATTATACACATTTTTTTAAAAGCCATCATTACATATAAAAGGAAAATGTGGAGGACAAAAGAAAATATTAAAACTTTGATAACAATATTGAAAAAAAAACTTTAGAGTGTAGAAGAATTACAAAATAAAGTTGAGAAACTGGTCAAAAACGAATAAAATAACAAGTGGGCAGTAAGACAGAAAAGAATATTAGAGGTATTCCATTCAAGAATTCTAACATCAGAGCAATAGAATTTTCAGAAAGAAAATACATGGAATAAAGAGATTGGCCTCTATCTAAGGAATGTCACAAGAAAAGTATCTAGAGTTGATGTATATGCTTTCAAATATAAATGAAATGCCAAGCAAAAAAGAGAAAGAAAAAAATATAAAGAAAGCACATCTGCATATCTATGCTTCCTATGAAGTTGTAAAATACTATAATTTTAGTTTGTATTTCCCTAAAGACTAAGAATATTGAACATCTTTCTATGTGCTTATGATATTCCTTTATATTCTTGATTAATTGTGTTACCTATTTCAAAGAGTTTGTTTATTTTATACATTCTGGCTGCAAGTCAAATATATAATTTGCAAATATCATTCCCAATTCTGGCTTGGCTCTTCAGTTCTTAATTGTATCTTTTGAGCTTAACGTTTTTGATTTTCATTAAGATCAGTTTATGTATATTTTAACTTTTATCACTTGATCACAGCTTTTGCTGTCTTATCTAATAATTCTAAGGATGTGAAGATTTATTTATTGCTTTGTTTTCTTCTGAGAGCTTCATGGTCTTAAATGTTACACTTAAGTATATTATCAATTTTAGTTAGTTTTTGTATATGTGTGAGATAAAATAATGTGGGTATTCATCTATGCCAGCATCATTTGCTTTGGCACTTTTGTTACAGTGTATCATGCTAAATTTAAGAGTTTATTTCTAAATGAATGCTTATTCTTATGCCAATAAGCATACACATGTAATTGTAATCCTAGAGAATGTATCCTTTTCAGATTGTTTTGTTCCATTTAACAATGTTCATTTATGAATAATCCATGTCTTTTCATGGCTTGATAGTTCATTCCTTTTTGAGCACTGAATAATATTCCATTATTCATACAGTGGAATAGTAAAAAACTGCACTACAGTTTGCTTATCTATGCACCTACTGAAGAGCATCACCTTTGTTTCCAGTTCTTAGTGATGATGAATAAAACTATTATAAATATTTGCATGCAGGTTCTTGTGTGGACATAAATTTTCAAATTGACAATAATCTAGGACTAGGATTGCTGATTATGTAGTAAGACAATACTTAGTTCTTAAGAAACTGCCAAACTGTCTTTCAAAAAGGTTATGCCATTTTGTACATCCATCAGTAATGAAGAAGAGTTACCATTGTTTGATATTCTCACCAGCTCTTGGTATTGTCAGGTTTTTGATTATAAACCATGTTAACAGCTGTTTAGTAGTATCTCATTGTTATTTTAATTTACAGTTCCTTAATGACAAATGATGTTGAACACTTTTTTCATAGATTTATTTACCTTATTTTTATTTTCTTTGGTGATATACCTGTTTGTACAGTTTGCCCACCTTTTTTTAAAAATTTTTTTATTTTTTATAAACATGTATTTTTATCCCCAGGGGTGATGCAACATGGGGGCTTAAGTGAGTGGAGAAGAATCAATGAAACAAGATGGGATTGGGAGGGAGACAAACCACAAGTGACTCTTAATCTCACACAACAAACTAAGGGTTGCTGGGGAGGAGGGGGGTTGGGATAATGGGGAGTGGGGTTATGGACATTGGGGAAGTTATGTGCTTTGGTGAGTGCTGATTCACAGTTTGCCCACTTTTTAATTGAGTTGGGAGTTTTATTGTTGAGAGTTAAGTTCTTGGTATATATTGGAGATAGCTATGTGGTCATGTTGGATACATAATCAGATTTTTTAAAATACATGTTTAAAAATAGTTTTCCCTGCTTGTGGCTGAGTTTCCTTTTAGTTTTCTAAAAAGTATATTTTTCAGAAGTTTATCATTTTAATAAAGTCCAATGCATCAATTTTTTCTCTCATGAATTGTGCTTTTGGTGTTGCATTTGAAAACTCATCACCAAACCTAAGATCATTGGGTAATGGCCTTTACTTTCTTCTAAATATTTTATAATATTGAATTTTACATTTAGTTTATGATATTTTTGAATTAACCTTTGTGAAAAGGATAGGTTTCTTCTAAGTTATTATTGCTACTATTTTTGCATATGGATTTTAATTGTTCCAGCACATTTGTTGAAAAACTATGAATTTCATTGTATTGCCTTTACTCCTTTGTTGATCAGTTGACTGTACTTGTGTGAAGCTATTTCTGTTTTTTTTGTTCTTTTCTGTTAATCAATATTTATGTTCTTTTGCCAATAGCATGCTGCCTTGATTATTGCAGCTTAATGGTTTTACTCTTGAAATCAGGAACAGCATGCCCACCAACTTTCGTTTTCCTCCTCAGTATTTTGTTGGCTCTTTGAAGTCTTGTTTTTCCATATAAACGTTAGAATTACCTTAATTTGTTTAAAGTTTTTATTTACATTCCAGTGAATTAACCTACAGTGTAATATTAGTTTCAGGTGTACAATATAGTGATTCAGCAGTTCCATACAACCCTCCGTGCGCATCACAAGTTCACTCTTTAATCCCCATTACCTATTAACTCCTCTTCATACTCCTCTTCCCCTCAGATAACTATCAGTTTGTTCTCTATAGCTAAGAGTCTATTTCTTGGTTTGCCTCTCTCTCTCTCTCTCTCTCTCTCTCTTTTTTTCTTTTGCTCATTTGTTTTATTTCTTAAATTCTATATGTGAGTGAAATCATAAGGTATTTGTCTTTCTCTGACTCAATTATTTTTTTTAACGTGATACTCCCTAGCTCCATCCATGTTATTGCAAATGGAGAAATTTCATTATATTTAAGGCTGAGTTATATTCGTGTGTGTGTGTGTGTGTGTGTGTGTGTGTACCACATCTTCCTTATCCATTCATCAGTTGATGGGCACTTAAGCTGTCTATAATTTAGCTATTGTAGGGAATACTTCAATAAACACCGGGCACATGTATCCTGTGAGGTAATATTTTTGTATTTAATGGGTACTTAGTAGTGTAATAGCTAGATCATAGGGTAGTTCTATTTTTAACTTTTCAAGAACCTAGCATTGAGTTCAGAAAACTTGCACAGTATGATTTCAGTCTTTTTGCATTTGTTGAGGCTTATTTTGTGATCTAATATGTGATTTACTCTGGAAAATATGCCATGCACACTTGAAAAGAATGTGTATTCTGCTATTAGAATGGAATGTTCTAAATATACCTATCGAGTATGGACATCTACAAAATAGCTTTTACGATTTTGATAGTGATTATATTAAATTGATCAGTTTAGGAAAATCAACATCTAAACAATATTGACTCTCATAACCCATGAGTGTGAATTATCTAGTCTTTATTCTATCTTTAGGATTTTGTAGTTTTGCACATCTAAATCCCACATATAAATTGTTAGATTTAACAAAGGTTTGACAAAGAAATTCACTTTTTATATTAAATGTCCATTTTGTTCCATTGTTTTCTTTATCTGTTTCAGGAATTGGTGGTTGTTGTTATTGTTGATTTTGGTTGAGATTTTCTATGCAGATAATATCTGTGAATAAAGGTGACTTTATTTCCTTCCTTCAATCTATGTAATTTTTATTTCTTCTTGGTTATTGTCATAAGGTACTAGACTGGGCTTTCAGCATGATTTGAATAGACATTGTGGAGCAGATATATCTTCGCCTGTCTCAGTGGGAAGGGTTCCAGCTACTTACCATTAAATACGATGTTAGTTGTGGGGTTTTGTAGACACTCTTTATCAAGTTGAGGAAGTTCCCTTGTATTCCTGCCTTACTGAAAGTTTTAATCATAGATATATGTTGTGTTCTTTCAAATGCTTTTTCTGCATCAATTGATACAACCATAGTATTTTTGTTTGTTAGCCTTTTGATGTGCATGATGCTGATTGACGCTGATTGTATTAAAGATGTTTAATCATCCTTGCTTACCTGCAATAAACCCAATTTGGTGTGGTATATCATTCATTGTATAGAATGTTTGGATTGTTGGGCTAATAATTTTGGGGGGATCATCGTGTTAATGAGATATATTGGTCATCATTTTCTTTTTCTATAATGTTTCTTTAAAATCATTTTTAAAGAGCATTTTTTAAATTTACATATAATGTATTATTTGTTTCAGGGGTACAGGTCTGTAATTCATCAGTCTTACACAATTCACAGCACTGACCATAGCACATACCCTCCCAATGCCCATCATCATCATTTTTGATATTAAGATAATGCTAACAGCAAAGAATGATTTAGGAAATGTATATCATGCCTCTCTATATTCTAGACAACATTATGGAGAATTGTTATCATTTATTCATTAAATATGATAGAACTCAACAGGGAAGCTGGGTTGGGTATTTTTAATATATTTTTTGGTCATATTATTAGTATTGGTTCGATTTCTTTAATAGACAGAGGCCATTTCAGAATATCTATTTTTCCTTGTGTGAGTTTTAGTAGTTTTGTCTTTTAAAGAATTGATCCATATCTTCCAAGTTATCAAATTGTGGGCAGAGTTGTTCAGAGTATTCCATTATTGACCTTTTGTTTTAATGTCCATGGGATCAGTAGAGATGACCCTTCTTTCTTCTCTGATATTGGTGATCTGTATTTTCTCTCTTTATTTCTTCATTAGTCTTGTTATAGGTTTATCATTTTTATTAATCATTGTTCAGATTTATTTAATCATTGTCTATGTTTCAAAGAACATGCATTTTGTTTCATTGATTTTTCTCTGTTGCCTTTGTTTTCCATTTCATTGATTTCCTCTGTAATTTTTATTGTTTGCTTCTGTTGCTCTACTTTTTGTAGGTTCTTATAGTGGAAGCTTATAGCACTGATTTTAATCTCCTTTATAGATATATGCATTTAATGGTATAAATTTCTATCTAAGCATTCTTTTCACTGCATTTCACAAATTTTAAAAAATTGTATTTTATTTTTATTGAGCTCAGAATATTTTTAAATTTCTCTTCAGGCATTTTCTCTGACTATGTGTTATACAGAAGGTTACTCTTTTATCTTCAAACAAAAGTTGGGGCATTTTCCAACTTTCTTTCTCTTAGTGATTTCTGTTTTAAAGTCCTTGTTGTGGGGCACCTGGGTGGCTCAGTTGGTTAAGCATCAGTTGGTTAGGCTCAGGTCATGATCCCAGGGTCCTGGGAACAAGCCCCACATTGGTGGTCCCTGCTCAGTGGGAAGGCTGTTTCTCCCTCTTTCTCTGCTTGTTGTTCCCCCTGCTTGTGTGCTGTCTCTCTCTCTCTGTCAAATAATAAATTAAAAAATAAAATAAAATAATGTCCTTGTTGCCTGGGGATATAGTTTGTATGATTTCTTGTTAAATTTTGTTTTCTGAACTAGAATCTGGTCTGTCTGTATTAATTTTCCATGTAAGCTTGTGAAGAATATGCATTACACTGTTTTTGGATGGCATGTTCTGGAAAAGTCCATTGTATAATTTGTATAATTCTATTGTATAATGTCTAATTCATACATTAGAACCATTAGAATGGAACCAATAGAATACATTAGAACCACTAGAACCATTAGAATGGTTCAACTCTACCATTGTGGAATTGCTATCTGCTTGAACTATTAATTCTTGAAAGAGTGCTGTTGAAGTATACAACCATCATAATGGACATATCTATTTTTCCTTCAATTCTGTAAGTACTTACCTCACATGTTTTGATATCTTCTGTTAGATTATTTAGTATTACTGTATATTCTTAGATTCTATCACTTTATTAGTATTCAATTCCTTTCCTTTTTAAAGATTTTATTTATTTATTTGACAGACAGAGATCACAAGTAGGCAGAGAGGCAGGCACAGAGAAAGAGGGAAGCAGGCTCCCTGCTGAGCAGAGAGCCCCATACAGGGCTTGATCCCAGGACCCTGAGACTATGACCTGAGCTGTTGGTAGAGGCTTACCCCACTGAGCTACCCAGGCGACCCTCAATTCCCCTTTTTAACCTGCAGAAATTATTTTGGTTCTGAAGTTGGCTTTGTGTGTAATTCATATATTTCCTCCACCTATCTTTGAATAGTGTTAGCAAGGTACATTTTCTGTACGCCTTTACTTTAAACTTATCAATATCTTTATATTTTTTGGGTAGAATTTAGAGTTAAGTTATATCCCCTTGGCAAACCTCTTTTTTAATAGATGCATTTAGATCATTCAAATACAAAATGGCTATTGATAGAACTAAATCAATAACCACATGCTTATAAATATATTCTATTTGTTGAACATTTATTCTCTGTTTCTGTCCCCTTACACTCCAATTTTATTTTTACTTCCTCCAATACATATTTTTAATTAATAAGAATTATTTAATCTTCAAATAGCCTTATTCTGTTTCATTCATAATTCAGGTACTTTATTACAGAATATTCCTAATCCATCCCTTTCATCTCTTACATAGCTGTCATTGATATTACTTATCTGTATCTTTCAACAAACCCATATATTGTTACTATTACTTTTTTTTCTTATCTTGATCTGAGTTTCTGGCATATTATTTTTCTAATCCATAAACAAATTCACCTAACTTTTTTTTTCCCCTCCAGCTCAGAGTCTCATGAAAAGCATTCTCTGTTGTGTTTCTAAAGTTTTTATTTCTAGGTAAGATGTTTCTGTCAATCTGTGGCTTATTTCAGGATTTCTTTTTTGTCTTTGATTTTCTCCAATTTGAGTTACCACAGTAATTACCCATGGAAAAGAACATATCCACACAAATACTTATATGCAAATGCTCACAGCAGCATAATTCATAGTATGCAGAAAACAGAAACAGCACATCAACTGATGATTGGATGAACAAAATATGGCATAGTCACAAAATGTTATTTCATAATAAAAAAGGATAAAAGTACTAATACATGGTACAGTGTGGATGAATCTTGAAAATGTAGTAAGTAAAGAAGCTAGTCACAAAGGACCATGTATTGTGTTATCTCATTTACATGAACCATCCAGAAAGGCATAGAAAAGAGATTAGTGTGGCACCTGGGTGGCTCAGGGGGTTAAGCCTGTGACTTCTTGGGTCATGATCTCTGGTTCCTGGTATTGAACCCCCGCATCAGGCTCTCTGCTCAGCAGGGAGCCTGCTTCCCCATCTCTTTGCCTGCTGCTCTGCCTACTTGTGATCTCTCTCTCTCTGTCAAATAAATAAAATCTTAATAAGAAAATAGATTAGTGATTGACTAGGCCTAGGGAGAGGGGGTGATAAGAAGTGAATGTTAATGGATACAGGTTTTTTTTTTTTTTTCAGGTTGACAAAAATATTCTAAAGTTAGATAGTGGTAACAGTTACACAATTCTATGTGGATATTAAAAACCACTGAATTGGATACTTTAAGCATGTGAATTTCATGGTCTATAAATAATTTATCAATAATGATATTAGATAAAAATGAAAATGCACTTGTAGAAGTCCCTGAATATGGTTTAAATGTTATTTTAATTCTTATTTAATGTAACTTAGTTTTACATAAATTTCATAGTGAAATAAAAGGCAAATACAAAAAACCCCACAAATATATAGCTTAGTAAATTATTATAAAACAAATAACCTTTAATTATTACTATACTAGGGAATGAATTTGTCTCCCATCCAGAAGTCCCACTGTACACTCTGTCTTAAACATAGGCTTCCAATAAAACCACTAGCTTAAATCTTACATTGATCAGTTACTTGGGTGATTTTTATTAGATCCCTACACAATATTGTTTAGTTCTGCCATTTTTTTTTCCAGAACTTTCTATGTAGTTTAGATTTTAAATATCCAGGCTTCCTCTGGAGTCGTCATCTCAAATTTTGTTTTATTGTTCATTGATAATGGAATAGATATTTTACAAAAGGAATTTATGCCATCTCTCTACCTTATGTTCTGGAAATACCACAACTATAGTGATAATTACAGTTTATTTTATTTTATATTTTTAAAGGTTCTATTTATTTATTTGGGAGAGAGAGATAGAGCATGAGCAGGGAGATGGGCAGAGGGAGAGGTAGACTCCCTGTGAATCAGGGAGCCCAAGACAGGGATTAAATGCAGGGCCCTGAGAACATGACTGGATCTGAAGGCAGGTGGGTTTAACTGACTGAGACACACAGATGACCCCCCCTCCCTTTTTAAAAAAGATTTTATTTATTTATTTTTTATTTGTTAGAGAGAGAGAGACAGAGTGAGAGAGAGCACAAGGAGAGGGAGTGTGGAAGGCAGGGCTCTCTGCTGAGTAAGGAGCTGTATGTGGGACTCTAACCCAGGATCCTGGGATCTTGACCTGAGCTGAAGGCAGATGTTTAATCGACCAACTAAGCCACTCAGTCATCATTAGTCACATTATATTAATAAAACCTTTTAACTTGAGATAAGTGTAGATTCACATGAGTGAATATAATTATATATCTTATATCTTATATCAGAATATAAGAGATAAAGAGAGATCACCTTATTCAGTTTCCTCTAAGGTTAACACCTTGCAAAACTTCTTGAAAACATCTTGTAAAGTACAGCAGCATCACAACCAGGATGTTGACATTGATATAATCAAGATAGAGAATGTGCCCATCACCAAAGGGACCCCCATTTTATCCACTTAAAAGAAAGTAAAAAGGAAGTAGCTGTTCCTACTTCCCTCCTGCCCTCACTCTCTACCAAACACCTGGCAACAACTAACCTGCTCCCCGTTTTTATAATTCTGCCATTTCAGGAATATTGCATAAGTAGGATCATAAAGTCTAACCTTTTGGAAGTTGCTTTTTTTCACCCAGTGGATATCTCTGGAGATTCATCCAGGACGTGAAGACTTATGTTCATACAAAAACCATAAATGAATGTTTATAACAGATGTATTACTAACTGCCCCAAACTGGAAGCACCCAGATATTTTTTGATGGTGATGGTTAAAATGTAGTACATCCATACTATACTCTAATTCTCAGAAAATGAGTGAACTATTGATATATGGCTATATGATTTTAATAACTATTCAGGAACTCTAGTAGTATTCACATCAGTGTAGTATAAACAAGTAGATGTTTGTCATTTCTAGCTGATGAACATTTATGTAAAACTTTTATTCAGTTCTTTTTTTTATTTTTAAAAGTAACAAGCAGGTTTTCTGAATTAAAGAATAATAAATGAGAAAAATGCTGCAAGTACAATCTTCTGTTAATTTACAGAGCATTAATTGGCAAGACTTTTTACTGGAATTTGGCCAGCATGATTTTTGATGGTTTATAAGCACTTAAAAAGTAAATCCTAGGGAAATGGTTCATGTTACACAAATGTTTCTATTATTTGTCTTATGATTATTCAGTGATCTGAAAATAACAAATAAAACAATGTAAGGAAATTGTTATAATAAGATGAGAAATTTTTCATCTCTTGATGCAATATATATATATTGTATATATGTTTTATATATATATTTGTAATTATATCATATATATTTATATATCTATTACATAATATAACTGAATATGCATTTAGCATACTTAAATGAGTATGCATTTTATATATGTACTTTATAGATATAAAGTCTATATATTTTATTTATACATATGAATATAAATATATTTCTATAGAGATATATATTATACATTAGTATATGCTATATTATACATATTCATATATGTGTATTTTATGTGTGCATATATATATATATACATATATACTAGTTTTGCTATAAGCTTATCCCACAAAATGATGTTATTTTTTCTTTAGTATAAGTTTCCTTGAGTCTAAGCCTGAACCTGACAAAAATAGATTTATTAAAATTTTCCATTTTACTCTTCTGAAATGTTTACTAAGAAGGATAGAAAACAAAACTTCAGATGATCATTATGTTCATTAGGATTTTTTCAGAGAGATATTGTAGAGATAAGATAAACCATATATGTGTGTGAAATGTATATTTATTGGCTTTTATTTTTATTGGATATATATTACTATTTCTTTTCTTTCTCAAGGTTAACTGAATTCTGTTCATAAATAGATTCTTTCACATGAGAAAATATTTAAAAGATACTATTGTACACCTGAACTTAATACTACACTCTATGATAACTACTGGAATTCATATAAAAACTTAAAAAATTAAAGAAAAAAACCAAAATATATTACACATATAGTCAAAGTTCTAAAAGCATCTTGCATAAGAATATACATGTCTAAATTAACTTTTAAAATAAAAATATAAAGGTTTAAAAGAGATTAATTGAAGTGTTCAGAATTTGGTATTTTTCTACTTTCTAAATTTTAAGCAAAAGCAAATAGAAATAATAAAATAATTATTTTACAACATCAAGTTACTTAGGCATTTAATAATAGTATGAACCAAACCACACATCAAGCAATTTCATAATCTCAGGTATATAGAAGTTATTACTATACCACTTTGACATATGAGGAAAGTAAAACTAAAATACATAGGAGTAATTGGCCCAGATTTGAGTCAAAGTTGAGTAGTGGCAGAATTAAATCAAATCCAGTCCCACTTCCAAAGTTTATGGCCAGTGGGCTACAAAACTAAAATTGTGCATGAGATTCACTCAGTAAATACATGTTTAAAAGAAATGATTACTATAAATTAGCAGACAAAACAAGCTCCCTCCCTGTTTTTTAAACAAAAGATTCTCTTCAGAATGATTTCAGTAGGAAACTGTAAGAGCTTCGACAATGGTTAGAAAACACTTCTTAACTTTAAATATTCCCTTCACTGGATAAGTCATATTAATGGAGATGGCATTTTAAGTTCTTTGATATTCTCCTTTTTTCCAGCGATAATCTTTACCATGTGATCATTATATTTCATGTAAAACAGCAATATCACTACAATTTTGAGGTCTAAGTGTTCTATTGTGAATGACAAAGACCTATTTATTTATCTTCTAATGAAAGGAAGTATTTAAGGGTAAGAGATAAAGATTTTATATTGATAAAGATACAGATAAAAATTAGGATATTTTGCTTTTAATTATGGAGATCTTCTTTGGCATCCAAGATAAATTAAGTATAGATTTTAATTATTCTTACTTATTTTAAATTACATATCATTGCTTATTAGTATGTACATATGTGTAGAGAAATTTATACTAGTAAATATTATTCTCTCAACAGGGATAATATTCCAAGACAATTGAGAAATAGAATTGTGGCTAGAATAACAAAAAATTAATAGAGGGAATATATGTTCCCTCACTCTATTCCCTGGGAAGTAGAATGTAAACCAAAGGACTGCTTTTGACTAAACTTAATGTTCTTACTGAGAAATCTTAACTCCAAAAGCATGTAATAAGTCATCACTATGAGATTATATTTTGTGATTTAAGTATGATCAGGACTCTAGGACACTAGTGTCAGCCCTGGTAGAAACATTTTAATCAAACCATCATTTTAAAATCACATTTTATGTATGTGTGTGGAGACACCTTGTTCCTTCCTACCAGAACATATTTCTCTACCCATTGCTTCAATTTTGTGAACTGATACCCTTCCAATATGCTTATTCTCTATGTGTCTAAAAATTATCATCTATTATGTATAACAAGTGAAACAGAATAGATTCCATCAAGATACCACTATAAACCTATTAGAATAGCACAATTCAAAAGTCAATAATATGAAACACTGGTGATGATATGAAGCAACAGGAAGTCTCATTCACTGCAGATGAAAATGCAAAATGATGAAATCACAATGGAATATAGTTAGTTTGTTACAAAGCTAAAATATCTTACACAATCCAGCATTCCACCCTCATAGGTATTTACCCAAGAGAAATGAAAACATATATTCACACAAAAACATATATAGGAATTTTCAGTGAAGTTTTATTCATCATTACTAAAACCTAGAGTCAATCAACATGCCCTTCAGTAAATGAATGGATAAACAAACTGTAGTGCAACCATGAAATGGAACACTTTTCAGTGATAAAAAGTAATGATTGTTTCAACTGGTGTACATAAAGCATTTGACAGAATTCAACACCATTTTCTGAAATAAAAACAAAAAACAAAAACACACACAAAAACACGCACTCAGCAAACTGAGAATAGAAGTACATTACCTCTATAAAACAAAGGCTTCATATAAAAAGCCCACCATTGGCTCAGTGGGTTAAGCCTCTGCCTTCAGTTCAGGTCGTGATTCCAGGGTCCTGGGATCGAGCCACACGTAGGGCTCTCTTCTCGGCAGGGAGCCTGTTTCCTCTTCTCTCTCTGCCTGCCTCTCTGCCTACTTGTGATCTCTCTCCCTCTGTTAAATAAATAAATAAATAAATAAATAAATAAATAAAATCTTTTTTTTTTTTTTAAAGATTTTATTTATTTATTTGACAGAGAGAGATCACAAGTAGATGGAGAGAGAGGCAGGCAGAGAGAGAGAGAGCAGAGAGCCCTGATGCGGGACTCGATCCCAGGACCCTGAGATCATGACCTGAGCCGAAGGCAGCGGCTTAACCTACTGAGCCACCCAGGTGCCCAATAAATAAAACCTTTAAAAAAAAAAAAAAAGTCTACTATTGTCACACTTAGTAACAAAAGACCAAAAGACTTAAATGTTTTTTCTCTAGGTTGAGGAATAAAATAAGAAAGCTTACTTCCACCATTTTACTCAACATAGCACTGAAAGTCTTAGCCAGTGTAATTAGGCAACAGAAAAAAAAAAAAAAGACATCCAAATTGGAAAGGGTAAAATCACATTATTTCTCTTCATAGATGACATAATTTTATATGTAGAAAATCCTAAAGATTCCATTTGAAAATGTTAGAAATAATAAACACAGCAAGGCAACTGGACAAAAATCAACACATAAATATCAGTTGCATTTTTATACACTAAAATTAATAATACACACAGAAATTAACAAAATAATTCCATCTATATTTACATCAAAAAGAAAAAATATTTAGGAAAAAACAAAGGCATATCATAAGAAATAAAGTCAATGATACTGTAATAAGATTTTTAAAAGATTTTATTTACTTATTTGTCAGAGAGAGAGAATAAGCAGGAGAGAGTGGCAGGCAGAGGGAGAAGCAGGGTCCCCACTGAGCAAGGAGCCTGACACAGGACTCAATCCCAGGACCCTGGAATCATGACCTGAGCTGAAGGCAATTGTTTAACTGGCTGAGCCACTCAGGTGTCCCTGTAGTAACATTTTCTGTGACAATTAGTAGGTAACTACACTTGTGGTGAATATGGGATAATATATAGAGAAGTTAAATCACTGTCGTACACCTGAAACTAATATAACATATGTGTCAACTATACCTAATTAAAAACGTTAAAAGTTTTTATTTTTATTTTATTTTATTTTATTTTATTTTATTTTATTTTAAATAAAATAGTACTGGACAATGGATAGCCATATACAACAATCTATAATCACTCAATACACCATAATAAGCTTTTTTTTTTCCATAATAAGCTTTAAACAGACCATTTTAAAAAAGAGAGGCAATAAGATTTGTACACTAAAGACTGTAAATGTTGCCAAAAGAAAATAAAGAAGAAACAAATAAGTGGAAAGACATGCCACAATCATAAATTGAAAGACTTAGTTTTGTTAAGATGTCAGTTGCAATCCATAAATTCAATGCAATCCCTATTAAAATCTCAATGACTTTTTTTTTGCAGAAATAGAAAAATTCATCAAAAGACTGAAATAGCCAAAACAAAATTGGAAGTCTCATACTCTCAAAACTTACTATAAACCTACATGGTACAGGCATAAAACCAGACATAAACTCATGGAATAGAATAGAGAGCCCAGAAATAAGTCTTCATATGTATGGTCAAATAATTTTCGAAACATATACCACAATCATTCAATAAGGTAAGGAGAGTTTTTTCAACAAATGCTGTTGGACCCTTCCCTTCCACCATATACATAAATTAACTAAAAATCTATTAAATATCTTAATGTAAGACCTAAAATGATAACACTCCTAGAGAAAACAAGGGAAAAGCTTTACATAGGACTTGGTAATGACTTCTTGAATATCACACAAAAAACCCACACAAAAAACCCAGGCATTGAAAGTAAAATGGTGGTGTGCCAGGGAATACTGGCTGGAGAAGAAATGGAGTATTGTTTAATGGTCATGGAGTTTCACTTTTACAAGATGAAAGCCATCTGGAAATTTGTTGTACAACAATGTAAAGTATGTTTAATACTACTCAAGTGTACACTTAAAATGGTTAACACATTAAATTCTATGTGTGTTTTACTACAATTAAAAATGTGAAGGAAAATCTAGATGTCACATAAAAATTCAGATTTATGTCTTTTCCCAAAGGATTAGCAGCTCTCACAGCTCTGGGCCTACATACTTCCTCTGTTTGCCACAGTTTATAGCCTTTCCCTGTTGTCTATTTGCCTGTCTGGCTCATGTAGTCACTTGAATGGCAACCCCGGGATGGCAAAATACCCAAGTTAGTGAATAAGAATGTATCAGTATTGGTTCATGATTTTGAGTCATGAGATGACATGGCAATGAGAAATGAAATATATTAATATAAAATGTTAATAGTGGGGGAAATTGGGTGTGGGCTATCTAGGAATGTTCTGCACTACTTTTCAACTTTCTGTAAGCCTAAAACTGTTCTGACATAAAAAGTTAATTTTTAAAAAACTGAATCAAATGGTACTTAAAATGAGCTCACGTTATTTTCTTTGGCTGTTTTTTTATTTTTTCTCTCTTTTGTTGAGAATGTGAACTCCTTGGGAGTGAGAATTGTTTCTCTTTTATTCAATGTTTGTGTACTGACACAATGCAGGTGATCAATAAGTATATAGTGAAAGAAATATTGAAACACCATCTCTACTTCAAAGTAAGCTGTTGCACTGAGAAATAATTTTCCTCTTCTCTTTCAGAGTTTGTTTTTCTTCTTTTCTCACTCTTTCCACATAATTCTCATAGATTTTTATTCAATTGTCCGTCACAACAGTTCTTTTGTCAACTTAAGAAAGGAATCTTATGCAGTATCTGGACTACTGGCTTTAAAATATGTCTTCGTTTTCCTACAATGAATCATGGGATTACAAATGAATCAACACAATCTGGATCTCTACCTACCATTTTGAAAACCTCCCCGTGAATAATTCTTTGGACTCTAAGTCATTCTTAATACATTTCTACATTTGATTGCTTCGGGATTTAATCTGGTGCTGTTGTTTAATTATAGGTGTTTGGATTCCCATTTATCTGTTTCTGGGTCCCAATGATAAATTTCTAAATAACAAACAAAATGTGATAAGACTTAATTTAAAATTCTTCTTTGCCCTGGAAAGTTGATGGTTATCATCAACCACTTCATTTTTCTAATTACTGAAGCAAATTTCTAATCGCCAGTTTGGTGTTCTTTGTTTTGTTTGTGTTTGTTTTTCCAATTTCAGGATTTCTGGGATAACCCCTTTCTCTTTCTTTAAAATATAAATTATGTCCATTGGAAGTATATTTTCAAATTTTGCCTTCCTTGTCTTTCTCAGAGTTTAGTAATGTGCCTGTATGGCTGAAACTATCTTTGTTTTTTGGGGGGATTCATCCTATTTCAAACAGTTATGTTACTTACATATGTTGAAGACTTCCAGGGGTTTGTCTTGTGGCTTTTAAGGCAAGAAAGTGAATGGGTGTGTATAGTCAGATATACTTCTAAGGGTATTTTACTGGAGTCCCCTATATTTATTGAAAAAATTTAATAAATTATTCCCATAACATAAATATATAGAAGTTCTATAATAAAACATTTATATGAAATTCCTCTTATTTCAATTAATCTAAGTAATTTTCTAGTAATGTGAATTATCATTTATTAAGTATCTACAGTACCAAAATCTTGTCTAAGCATCTTGCTTGTACCAAAACACTTAATTTTTATAAATTTGTTAGATAGGTATGACTACTACATTTCAAAGATGAGAAATAGGTATCACAGACAAGTTAAATCAATTGCAGGTTATACAGTTGGCAAATTGTGGAAATAGAATTCAAACTAATAGAGTCTAGCTCCAGAGCTCAAATTTTAACAAAGATATACCATTTAGGGTAAATAGTTTAAGGATAGTATTATTATAGTAATTTCTTTTGAAAATATCATGGGAATTAAAGTTATTGGACGTTTTGTTTTGTTTCTTTTAATTGTTTGGTTGTTGTTGTTGGGTTTTTTGTTTGTTTCATTCAGGAATGTTATTGGGCATGAGTATTAAGGAAATCTGATTCAACTTTCTGTCCTGAATATGAATCTCATCTGATGCCAAGTGCTAACTGTTTTTAAGTACTCCAGATCTGAAGTTCTCTGTGTTAATAAAAAAAGTTCTTTTTTTCCTTCAGTATTTGAAATGGATTTCCTAATGCTTGCTTGTTTATTTGTTTGTTTTTCTCCTTCAATTTTCCTCTACCTACTAAATGTCCCGGATGATTCATTTAGTAAACATCTGAAGAGAATTTGGTTTCACATGGCATAAGATTTGTACATCATGGCTTCATTGGAACTCATGGAGAGACCTCTCCTCTGTTCTCAGAGAGAGCCCTATCTTGAGGCTAACATCATTATGGTTCCTGGACCTAAACAACATCACCCCCTTCAGCTGTCCCCTGTGTCAGGCTGGCTGTGGATTTCTACAAAAGCTAGTCTACACACTGCCTCATTCCTGCTGAGATATTTTCCTTCTAAATCCTTGATTAAATTCCCCTCTTCAAAATGCCTAAAATAGTTTCTATTGACTAGACCCTGACAACTGCAGATATTTATCTATATTTCAAGTTTTCCTGGGGTTTTAGTGAATGCTGTTGTATTTACATCTTGGGAGTTCAATAGATGTTTGTTGATTAGGATAGTAAATTGGATGAGGAAAAGTTATAAAAGTAGATTACTAACTATGGAGGTGAAAAAATAGTAAGCCCTTAATCTAACTGAGGAAAGAACACTTCTGGGTAGAACTACATGTCAAATGTCTTAAAGTATAATACTCATATTTTTATTTTTAGTCATAAGACTTAATAACACAAACTCTTCAATAAAGCATTCTTTCTAAGTCACTCTTTGTTCTTCTTCTCCCTCTTTTCACCACACACACACACACACACACACACACGCTCATTCTGATAGTGAAAGTTAAAGCTAAAGTTAGCTTTAGCTTTAGTTAGCTAAAGTTAGCTTTGGAAAATACTACTGTCTTCTTCCTTGAGATCTTTTTCAACATGAACAAATTTAACTTTTTGTCCAACCCTTAGTTGGGTGTGTGTAGTCTCCCTCAGAATGGATACAATTACTTTCAGTTCACTGACTTGAGAGAGCTTGAAATATACAGGAAAGAAATATGTCTAAATCCATTTCAATAGTTGGAACTGTAATGTGTGGTTTACTTAAACTTATTTACTACTTACCTGGAAAGCTACTCGGGCAAATTAATACTTTCCTGATACACAGCATCACAAAAAAATCTGAGAAAATAAATGGAAACAAACTATCAGTTAGCATTAAAATAATTAGATGAGATATGCTCGGTTGACATGAAAATGTTAGCAGCATAAAGCTTCCAGAGAACTTTTATACTCTCAATAGTGTTTTTTCACACTGACTTGATATTGAAGACTTGGTCAAAAACATTGTACATTTGTTGCAAAATTAAATTTTGATGATCATTTATAGAGTATTTTTATATGGTCTAATTAAGATCCATAAAATATTTTTATTTCACAACATGAATCAGCCTATATTTGATAATATAAAATATTTCATTGAAAAAATCAAAAGGTTGTAAAAATGAGAGAATACACAGTTGTTTCAAAAGTGATGCAGTTCAAATATTATGTGGGAGACACAAAACTGTAATTGCTGTTATTTTTATTAACCAACAAGTATTGGAAATCCAATATATACATAGAATAAAAATATCTCAAATAAAAAGTATCACACTAGAAAATGTTTCTCCCTATAAATGGTTTATGTTTAATATGACAGCACCCACAGAACAGAGCAGTGGTAGTTTGAAGGCATATGATATAAGGTATTATATACAACATGCAGAGCAATGTATTATATACAACATACAATATAAAGTATTGTATGTAACATACAACACAAGGTAATTATATATAACATGTAACACATTATATTATATAAAATAGGCAACATAAGGTTTTTATATAAAACATATAATACAAGGTTTATATATAACATGTACTTTGTTTTGAAATGTTTACACTCTTTTCCTGTAATTATTCATGTTTCATTTATTCAGGAAATGTGAAGTATCATACTTACTGGGTAGCAAATAATTATGACCATGTCAAATGAAATTCAAGAACTTTACTCTTTTTCCATGTTAAAAGCCACTGAGGTTAATATAGAGGATAAGACACCTGCACTTTGTTTTCCATTTTGTTACTCTGGATTTTATGAAAGAAATCATAGTATCTTTCTGAGATTTTTTTCTAACCAACAATTGGATTAAGGTTCTCTATCTCCTAGTTACATCAAAGAGAGTTTGATAATTGGTTTTGAAAATGTCTAAGAATTCCTGTTGAGTTTCTTTCACAAAGCAGTATCAAAGAGAAGGCATACTTTATTATTCCTAATGGTTTCCTTTACAATGCAGTATTTGTTGCTGTAAATTCATTTTGTGCTTTCTGCACAGTAATGAAAGTGAGATGGTCAGTTCCAGTGGTGAACAGGATCAGTGCTGGTCCTGAATTTTTCAGCCCTGCCTGCCACGTGTTACAGACACATTTATTGAGTCTCCAGTTTATGAAGCTAAGATAGGAACCGAGTCAGCAGTGTTGTTGTAGCGATTTCCCAGTCCAGTGATCTGACAAATTGTTGCCCCAATCAATCTGTCAACATGTCTTTCCCATGCTTCCTCTTTCCTCTCACTGGGTTGTAGTTGTGGAGCAACTCTGTCTGGGGGTATTGCTGTCCCAGGTTGCTATGGAGACAGAGCAATAATAGATATGGAAGTAAAAGCAGCTTTTTACCTCCTCTTTTTAATGGCAAATGTAAACCCTTATCCTACTCAGGACTGCACATGTAACTGAAGCAGGTGGAATGAGAATAAAGTAATATCAAAGACATATGGGTCTACTGTATTTAAGACTCCTGCTGGGAAGGAAGCCCAGCTTCCCTATTCCTATTCTCACCTACGTACCACCTGCTTTTCAAAGGAAGTATTTGTGAAAAATTAAAATCAGTAGTTTTCTCTAATACTGTCTCATCTAAGGTACTATTGTCAGTAGTTTTCTCTAATACTGTCTCATCTGAAGGTACTACTGATACACTTATATAACCTCAATGGACATTCATTGTTCTTAAAATCTCTAACAGAACATAAGCTATTTCAGTTTTGTGTCTCAAAAGAATAGCCTATAGGGTTCTGAAATTGGCATTAATTTACTTCAGTTCATATAAACTGATAAAGCTTAAATTCCTTGCTACTAAGCCATTTCTATGAGGCCACACAATCATTCCGGATGGCCTCTGACAAAATGTAGTTTTAGGAATGTGAGGGGCCTAATATACTAGCACCAAACTATGTTCAACAAATTGCCATTGATGTGTTTACCTTTTCCTGACAATTCCTTGGGATTGAGGCCATGACTCATGTGGTTTGGAGAGGAATGGGAAAGGGAATGAAGTATGAGCCTGGAACAGAGGACATGAATGCAGAGAGATTTCCCAGAGTTGTTTCCTTGTTTTTGTCATTCGGGTATCAGATGGTTAGAGTGTCCTTAGAGATTCTGTTGGAAAAGAAGTAGGGTTCAAAGTAGAAAAGTACACTAGAGAGAAGTTCGAGGCAGTAAGTTTATAATTTTGCTAAAGGTCATTCTCTTAGTAATATCCATGTAAGTAAGATGGTGACATGCATGGCTCCCAAGTACAGTGGCTGCATCTCATAAAGTACATCCATCCTGTACCATTTCATAGGTATCTTAACAGCTTTTACAATTTTGGTCTCTCCAACACCTTTGTGCATGATAGAGTTCACTGAAGACTGAGATTTGAAGTAATTGTTAATAGGAGGGATATATGTTTTCATTATGCCTTTAGGAACATAGGAAGGAGGCACATTATTTTTTTCCTTCCTTATTGAATATATTATGTTTGAAGCATACACATGTATCTTCAAGTATTTGAAATTAGCAAACACCCAAAGAGACCACTGGTTTCCCATAGCAGTACAGCTGTGTTTCTCTTTGTGCAAACTTCAGTTACCACGGAAATGAGGCACAGCTTACTCTGGTGGTCCCAACAATGCTGCTAATGGTATCAGAACATTTATACTGTACTTAATGTGCATCACAGGGGATGGCATTTAAAATTTAGAATAACATATTTAAATGACTCATGCAATAGACTGAAATGACAGTGTGTGGCAGAAAGAGTATAGGCAGTTGTAAAATATTTACTTCTTAGTTCTATGTTGTGCAAACATGTGATAATATACATAAACAAATATTTAGCAACTTTATTCTGCAGCTGCAAATCTAATGTGGGTGTGATAACATTTAGCTTTGTGTTTCAGATTTTAACAATCATTTTGTGTGAGATAATTTTATGCAGAATTCTATAAAAATAAGGAAAAGCATTATGATTACAAATTTGACTTAAATCTGGAACACTGTTTTACAAACTAAAGATTCCTGTAGCTGTGGCTTTAATGTGAATTTAGAATAAATATGTGCATCTAATATGTGTACTATGTGTAATCTAATATAATTATAAAATATTGTCATCTTCATGGGATCTTGTTTTAAATACTCTGGACTTCCTTAAATAAATATGGAGATGCTCTGTACCTCACCATCCTGGTTCAAATATATTATAGCCATGTATAAGAAATAAGTTATAATATTTTCACCTGTAAAAGGTCTTTTTTTCCCCTTCCCCCAAGATTTGAACAGATTTTATTAGTGCACACTGACTGCATTTTATAATTATACTTTCAATCATTGAAGGAAGGTTGGGAGCCATTCAAACATAAAGACCTGATTTAAATATTTTCAGTCCTCAGTAAACAGTTGATTACATTCGGATTGGTAGTTGAAGCTTTACTCATTTGATGAAGTTAGTGATGATCCCTGAGGTATGACCAGTGGCAAAACTGGTGGCAAAACTTCTGAGACCTTCTATTGTGAGGGCAAGCATCACACTGGTCATCTCACTTGTCATGCCAAGGAATGAGAACAGTGTGCAAAAGTTCAGTGATACCCATATTATTAGCAGAGGGGCTAGAAGAAAATCTTGTGATGCCAAGTATACTAAGTATATTTGGGCCTGAGTAATTTACATGTGGTATTTACTTTTAAAACCTTCCTTTATAGCCATTTCTCCCATTTTAATTTATTGTGGACACTGGTTTCAACACTGCAGTTTTTGTATTACAAAATATGGTGTTTTGAATATAGTAGACACCTGATGTATGTATGTTGCATTGATTTAAACTCTATGCTAATTAACCCCCCCAAAATATGCACAAGTAAGTAATTTACACAAATGTAGTCTTACTAATTTAGAGTGAAGCTACTTTCTCCATTTCATCCTGTCTCCTAGTTCCTGAGGGAACTGTGCCTTCTATTTATCTCTTTCTCAGAACTAGGGCACTGAGGTGATGCAGTGTAACTGGACTCTGGATATAAGGGGTCTGTGAAAGCTGAGAGGTTGTGATTATCATCTTAAAATAACTATGAGAGTCAAATATGCTTTTAACATAATTATTTAATTTTGCCACTAACCTCTCTGGAAAAAGGCCCATGAAAAAATGGAGAACTCATACATGTAGTTTATTTGTCAGTCTGTGAGTATTAGCTGATATATTTCAGCAAGTTACTTAACATTGAGATGTTTTCAAATCTCATTTGTAAAATAAAAGGCAATAACTTCTATCTTATTTACTTTACTGGCTTTAATTTACAAGCCTAAGGCTCTTGTGTAACTTGCATCTTTGGTGACAAGATATTCATTTACATACATGTGGATTATTAAACATACAACTGAATGTTAAGACTTTTAGTAGAAACAGAGGCACCTGGGAGGCTCAGTGGGTTAAGGACTCAATCTTTGGCTCAGATCATGATCCCAGGATCCTGGCATGGAGCCCACATCAGGCTCTCTGCTCAGCAGGAAGCAGGCTCCCTATGCCTGTCTCTCTACCTACTTGTAGAGAGTAGATCACCTACTTGTGATCTCTGTCTGTCAAATAAATAAATAAAGTCTTTAGGGGTGCCTGGGTGGCTCAGTGGGTTAAAGCCCCTGCCTTCGGTTCAGGTCATGATCCCAGGGTCCTGGGATCGAGCCCCACATCGGGCTCTCTGCTCAGCAGGAAGCCTGGTTCCTCCTCTCTCTCTCTGCCTGCCTCTCTGCCTGCTTGTGATCTCTCTCTGTCAACTAAATAACTAAAATCTTGAAAATAAATAAATAAATAAATAAATAAGTCTTAAAAAAAAAAGACTTTTAGTAGAAACAAATTAACAAATCAAAATAATTTATTAGTCAGATAATGTGGGCCAATACTAAGTAGAAACAATATTGTCATATTCAGTTATTGCTGGGATATTTTAACAGTGTTGCATTAGGTTGCATTGTCATCTCTGAAAGTATAGTGTTTGAAGAATCAGTGTTGTATATAACATTTAATTAGGAATAATAATGATGGTTGGGGCACCTGGGTGGCTCAATGGGTTAAGGCCTCTGCCTTTGGCTCGGGTCATGATCTCGGGGTCCTGGGATCAAGTCCTGCATTGGGTTCTCTGCTCGGCAGGGAGCCTGCTTACCCCTCTCTCTCTCTCTGCCTGCCTCTCTGCCTACTTGTGATCTCTGTCTGTCAAATAAATAAATAAAATCTTAAAAAAAAAGAAATATTTTTTTAAAAAAGGAATAATAGTAATGTTTAAGACAGGTTGAATGGTGCCCCAGTTATCACGTAGCCAGCTCTTAGCCCATGAATCTAGTTTTGCTTCTGTGTCTAATGAGATGCAATATTCAAGCTAATTATTCTTTGTGCTTTTGTCCAACACAAGAATGAAATGATGAATTTGAAAACTGTTCTCTCCTATTTGTTAGTCTCAACAAATATATAATCCTTTGAAGTTTCCTTTTGAGGTCTTCCAAAAGAATGTCAAGGGTTAAATTAACAGTGGCCTTATATAAGTTACTTACAGAAATTGCAACCAAAGCAAACAGACCAGTAGACAAACAAAACAAAACAGCTGTTTTCATATGTATTGGAAGGAAGTGACTAATTCAGCTGAATTTAAAGAACAGGAAAAACTGTTGCAAAATTTACATTTGTATACATTGCTATCTATCTATACATAGCTTTACAAATACAGCTGTCTCCTCTGAGTTCTGGGTTTGTAGTTGAGTTTAACATGTTCCTTTCATCCCTAGATTTTACATATAATTTCTTACATTATTTTGGTAGTAGTATTTACATTTAACTCCTTAATTCATTAAGATTTTTGTTAGCGTATTGTTTAAAATCATGTCCTATCTTATTTTCTTCTTAAAGGATAGCCAGATGTGTTTGTATCATTTATTATAACCAGTCTTTTAAACACTAGATTAAAAAAAGTCTGTCATATATTAAAAGTTCAAGTACATTAAGATCTATTTTGTAGTTTTTATCCATTTCTACTGATTTGTATATCAATAAAGTACTGATTTGATTAAGTAAGTTAATAACATATTCAGATATGGGTAACTCAATTCCTCTTGACTCCTGCTGCTATTCTTTAAGCTTGAAGTATTTTTGGATGTTCTGGGAGACTTGACTTCATTTGTTCTTATAGAAAATTTCACCAAGTATATGGTACATCCTTGCGAGGCTTTATATTTTGATTTCTGTCCTTCAATAAAATATACAGTATACTTTAAAACAATCTATGCTTTGAAAATTCTAAGGTTTTTATAGGTTCCCCCCCCCAGATTTTTAGTATTTTTTCCTTGTGCTAATTGCTAACATATGAAGAAGATATTTTACATTACAGTGATCTTCTATGAAACTACTTTAACACAATATTTTTAAAATTCCAATCAGTGTTTTAGTGGGGAATTTTTTTAAGTATACAACTATATTTTTAATAATGAGTTAATTTTATCTTCTTAATATTTATAATTTTTTATTTTATATTTTTACTGTATCTGCTAGAATTCATAAAATATTTTTGAAAAATAATAGAGACAGTAGACATTTTTATCTAGTACCTGAATTTAATTAACATGGTATTATTGTTTTAACATTTAGGATAATTTTTGTTGTTTTTTAAAATGACTTTATTAAGTCTAATGACCAAAAGGGATTCAATGAAGACTTCTTATGAGACAGGCGCTATGCCAGACTCTTTCAATATACTGTGAACAAGATATACCCTATTGTCCTTGCATAGCACACATTTTTATGGTGCAGAGATAGGAGAATATTAGACATAATATGTCAGCACAGTATGGGGTAGGTAGGAATGTGCTAATAGGTATAAAAAATGACAGATAGAACAGGAAAATGAGGACAGAAGTATGTGAAGAGCTATAATTTTAAATAGGTTGACAAAGATAGGACTCATTAGGATGACTTTTGAGGTAAGAGTAAAGGAGGTAAGGATGTTAGCCATGCAAATATTTAGGGAGAGACCATGCTAGGCTCAGGGAACCACCAGACATACTCAAGAAATATCATGAGATATTCTTTTATTCCTATTTTTCTTAGAGTTTATATTAGAAATTACAGCTCGATTGACCAAATGTCCTTTTAGACACTAATGGAAAGGATAAAATTCTCTCTTTCTCTCATCTATTATCTATATGTATTAATAGATAGGTTATATATGTTTAACTTGTTGAAGAAATTAAAGAAATTATTGATAATAACTTCTTGATATTTATCCAGACTTGCTGTTTTGAAATAAAGCCTATTTGGTCATAGTATAATTTCATTTGTCACTTGTAGGATTCTATATGTGAATAGTGTATTCAAATTATTACAACTATTTTTATATTAACAGTGACCTTTTGTTTCTTTTCTTCATATGTCAGACTTTATTATTCATTTTCATTTTAGTTCGATTTAGTGACATGAATTGAAGAGGCTTCAATAATTTTATGATGGAATAATTTCTTCTTTAAGAATTAGATAAAATTCAGTTTTGAACCCAACTGTTCCTGATGCCTTTTGTGAAGTAAAGCTTTCATGAATTTTAAATTTTAATTAAGCCTGCTTCATAGAACATAAACTAGGCAATTGGCTATATAATAGTAAGAAGACAAAGTAAAATATTGCTTGAATTATTGAGGAAATCATCTTGGAATTAAAATAAATACTATAATAGCATTTCTATAACCATGGGAACTAGCTAACAATGTATTCTGCTTGTTATATTGAAGTTGGATTCATCTAGTATTTGACTTTTCACCCACTTTTGTTACATAAAATCTTGTTCTAATGGAGTCTTTGAAAGTGATGGAATTATTTTTAGTTATAGCTCTAAATATTCCAGTAAAATTTGCTCAAGTGTTTCAAAGTACTTGCCTCACTAAAGTAAATGGTCCTTTTCCATATTAAAATTCATTGATGTTATTCCATCCTGATTATCAGAGGTTAAATTTATTATTCAATCAAATTTCATCCGTGATTGTAATATTTACCAAAATCCAAAAATTACTGCATACATCAATACCGTTTTAGGTAGAAACTTAAGGAATTCAGAAATATTAAAATGTTAATAGTTATTTCTTTATTATTTATTTATTTATTTATTTGATTTTTTATTTTTTATAAACATATATTTTTAAACATATAGCTAGATACACATTTTTGCTATAACTTTTCATTCTAAAACAACACAAAATTTGGACTAGAAATACCTGTAGAAAGGCTCTTATTTTAAACCTTCCTATATATATGTAGGTTTTTTCATAAATTAAAATCCAGGAAAGATGAAAAAATGAGTGAATGCATCCTCAGGAATGTCACATTACCATTCTGGAGCTACTTTATCCATGATAATTCTGAACTCCAGGCCTTGTCCATCCATTCCTCAGTCTTCCAGCACTGTTTTGTATCTCCCAGTCAAGTAATATAAGGTAAGATATGACAGTTTTAAACCATCCCAAATTTCTTACCTCTTTTGCTTTGCTTCTTCCAAATTCTAAGTCACAGTTGATTTTTCTCAGCTGGTTCACCCACTACTTCCAATGGTGATGTGATATGATCTTCCTAGATATAGTTCTATACCCTGTTTTCCAGTTGGATAATCTATGCTGTTCCACTTGATTAACTACCAACCCAGTAGCACAATTCTTTTTTTTTTTTTTTTTAATTTAAAGATTTTATTTATTTACTTGTCAGAAATAAAGGGAGAGAGTGCAAGTGAGCACAAGCAGACAGAGAGGCAGGCAGAGGCAGAGGGAGAAGCAGGCTCCCTGCTGAGCAAGGAGCCCGATGTGGGACTCGATCCCAGGGTGCTGGGATCATGACCTGAGCCAAAGGCAGCTGCCCAACCAATGAGCCACCCAGGCGTCCCCCAGTAGCACAATTCTTGAGACTATTGTAGACTCCTCCCTTGGTCAAATGATTCTCTCTAAAAAGGCTCTATCTCCTGCTCTGAAAACTGGCAGCCACTGTGACCCCAGGTGTATCAGTAGGTATGAATGTATTCACTGGCATTCACACTATAGAGAGGGTAGTATGCTCTTTCATCTGTCACTCTGCAGATTCCTCTGAAATGAATGTGAAAACAGGTGCACAGTGTAGAGGACCCTCTAACCGCATTTAGGAAAGCTTTTAAAATACAGTTTCCTCTCAAAATTTTACTCTGTAATACAAGTAACAAGTCAAGTTATTCCATTCATTAATATAAACAGAATTAATTAATATAAACAGAAGTTAATATCAACAGAAGATGATTGCATAACAATATATAATAAAAAGTGATTTATTTATTATGTGTTGACATGTAATTACCATGTTAATGTGAGCAGCAAAGCCTGTGATTTTACCTAGTGTTAGCCTAGTTGTTTTGTCTGTAAGGCAACGTGTTTAAAACCATTCTTCATGGGGCACCTGGGTGGCTCAGTGGGTTAAGCCTCTGCCTTTGGCTCAGGTCATGGTCTCAAGGTCCTGGGATCGAGCCCCACATCCGGCTCTCTGCTCAGTGGGGAGCCTGCTTCCCTTACTCTCTCTCTGCCTGCCTCTCTGCCTACTTGTGATCTCTGTCTGTCAAATAAATATATAAAATTTTTAAAAAAAAATAACATTCCTCAAAGTCATGTTTAATTTCCTTTTCAGCCAGGAGTCAAGGCTTTAAGAAAATGATTTACTGCACTTAACAATATGTCAAGAGAGATGAGTCAAATGTTAATGTGAAATTCTAGGTAACTCTTTTCCATCACTGTTATCAGTGAGCGGCAGTACTTACCTTACTCTCTGGAGATCTAAATCTTATTTGGTTGTCCTGACATCATGTTGGCTAGTAGCTATGGTCCTCACAGACTTTCTTACTGCCCTTTTTGCCACTGAATATGTATGTGGGGTGCATGTGTGTGTGTGTGTGTGTGTTTCCTGATATGTGTGCTTACAGTATGTCCAGGCAAAGCAGAAATCCTTCTGTTCATTGATTATAAACAATCCTCAAGGTTAAAGTAAGAGACAGGGATGAATAGGCTACCACAGAGGATTTTTAGGGCAGTTAAAATACTCCATATCATACAATAATGTGAATATATATCATTACATACTTACCCAAATCCAGAGAATGTACAAGACAAAGAGTGAACCCTAAGGTAAACAATGGACTCAGTGATAATGATGTGTCAGTTCGTCATTTGTAATAAATGTACACTTCTGATGGAGGACAGATGTTGATGACCAGGAGACTGTGCACATGGGGAGGCAGGGAGAATATGGGAAATCTCTGTGCTTTCCCCCAAAGTTTTGCTGTGAACCTAAAACTACTCTATAAAAATAAAGTCTTCAAAAATATATAAATATAAAACAATTCCCAGCTATGAATATTCCTGACGTCATATACCAAAACAGTGGCAGAGAGAAAAATTCCTCTTTACAATCTCATATTAGATAGAATATCCTTCAAGGGGAAGAAGAAAAAGGTGAAGAAGACAAAGCGATTTTATGAATTTCACCTTCTAACAGCAAGTAGAACTCAAAAACATTCAGTTCATGAATTGAGTTGTTAGGTTTGTCATGGTTTAATATAATAAACCTATAAATATCTATTTTAATTCCTGCCCCCTGTTCCTTCTTATTGATTGCCACACTTTACCTGTCTCTCACCCTTTGTTTACATACACACCCAAGGCAATATGATAGAATAACTGTGGTAATCCTTTATCGGAGCAAAGAGCACATTTGATTTGCATCATAAGATGTGAATGAAAATGAAAAAGCTGGGTTTATTGGTGCAGATTTCTGATTTTGCAGGAAGTTGACATCCATCATAACTCATGATGTAGAACCTGTATTTTCCACCCTGACAGTATCAGGCTGATGAAATATGCATCAAAGCATAGTAGCAAAGCTGGAAAAAAAAATGTAAAAACACATAATGTCAATCCTGTTCACTGAAAAACTGAATATTCCTGCATTTATTAAGAAATGTATATGTGTCAAGGACTTGAATTTGTGATTGCCCTTAAAGATAACCATAAATGATCTTTTATTAAAAACAAAACTAAGTTATCTCCTGAGGGTGAGATTTTACAATTAAAAGTTATTTTACTATGTTTCTTAATTACACCTGAATAAAGGTGAATTCAAAATTGAAGTACACATGTAAAGCAATCTTCTTTAACTTATATACCTTTATTCTCATATTTACCCTTAAGATGATCATACTTCTCTTTATTATTTAATGGTAGGAGTTATTGGCTGTACATTTACTATAGAATATAAGTATTGACCTATTGTGTTCCACCATCCCATATATTTCACTGATTCATGACCTCTCAATACAATTATATAATAATTATTGTATCAGTGTTAAATGTCAATGCAAAACATAAGCCAAGTTCATAAGTTTATACTAAGCCAAATACTGAAAACAAAACAAAACAAAACAAACACTGGGACCTTGAGTAGGATTGTCTTTCATCTATAGAAATGTGGGAGGGAATTGATACCTTTTACAGTATTATATCTAATGATCCATGGCATAACATAATCTTCTGTTATTTAAAAATCAATGTTATATTTGTAGATATTGAATCAAAACCAGTTGACCTTTGTGTTGTGAAAAAGCAAAATTTAAACAAGTAAACTTGAAAAATCAATTTATTTTGTTAAGCCACTTATGAATAAGGCAACATCCCATCTAGCAAGTAGGAAGGAGCTCCAAGGTTCTATACAAAACAGAAGAATTTTATAGACAGACATAGGAAGGGACAATTTGTCAAAGAAATTTAAAAAAGAAAAAAGGAAGAAAGTTTTGTTTGAGGCAAGGTCACCTTCCTGAGGAGGAAAGGCAGATGGATTACCTAGTCTTCCTTTGGGGAAATGAAGAGGGACCATGTGACAGATCACCTCCTTGGTGCTGATCAGAAAACTCCTCACTATTTAAGATTACATTTCTGGAAAAGTTTGAAACTGCAGTTAGATTAGGTATTAAGCTCTGGTTTGGTGATAGCCTAACATACATGACTCCATTTTCAGCCTATGGTTTTCATTTTTTTTTAAATAAAGATTTTATTTATTTCTTTGACAGAGAGAGATCACAAGTAGAGAGAGAGAGAGGCTCCCTGCTGAGATCCCGTTGTGGGGCTTGATCCCAGGACCCTGAGATCACCACCTGAGCTGAAGGCACAGGCTAACCTACTGCCACTCAGGCACCCATATGGTTTTCATTCTGATAGCATATTACTTTGTATCTATACTATTTGATGCTGAACTTTAGTAACTCAACTGCTAATGTCTCATGTAAGATGTCTACAGATTGCCCAGGATTCCCTATACTCAGAATTATCTTATCTCTGAAAAATGACAGTTTCATTTCTTCTTTCAATTCTTGTGCATTTTATTAGTTCTTTTCTTGCCTTATTGCAGTAAGACCTGAAGAAAGATTAAGGGAAACAAGTTAGTGGACATTTTTGTCTCATTTCTGAGCTGAGAGAGAAATATCTCAATAAATCACCATTGGTGATGTTTCTTAAAGAAATTTCTATATCTTCTTTATAATATGAAGATACTATTTTATAAACTCAGTTTTCTATAATTTTCATCAAATATATTTTATTAAATTCTTCTTTGCAACCTATTAAATGATTATTTTTTATTTTATTAAACTTTTTTTTTATTTGTCATGAAATATATTATTTTTCCTGCATTTGAGTGGGTGAGTTTTATTGTTCTGTCCTCAAGTTTACAGATTCTAACTTCTGTCATCTTCACTGTATTACTGATTCAATCAATAAGTTTGTTTGTTTTTTATGTTAATGCTGTTTTTAGTTCTATAGTTTTCATTTGGTTCTTTTTTCACAATTTGTATTTTTTCGCTGAGATTTTGTGATTTTTCTTGGTTCAGGAGGATTTGTAATTTCTTGCTGACATATTTTTATTAAAGCAGCTTTAAAAATCCTTGTCAGATAATACCAGTTTGTAATTTATCTAGTTGGAGTTAGCTATCTTTTCTCATTCGAATTGTGATTCTCCTGGTTCTTAGTGAGATATGTTATTTTATCATATCTTAGCCACTTTGCTTATTATGTTGAGCCTGTGGTTCTTATGTATGCTCTCCCCCTCCTTTTTTTCCCCCTTTTTAGCAGGAATTCACTCTATTTGCCATACAGGTCCTAGTCTAATTTTGTGGACTATGGTTCCTTTGGCAATGTGCTTTTTAGAGACTGTTTGGATTCTTTAGTCTAATTGATTTCCCACTGTTACCTGCTGATGCAGTTTGAGGAATGTGGAAAAAATTTTCTCAGGCTGGGCCCCTTGGTGCAACTAAGTGGGCAAAAGGACTCTTTAATCCACCATTGGGTAGAAATCCCTCTGTTGGGAGGGAGACAAACCATAAGTGACTCTTAATCTCACAAAACAAACTGAGGGTTGCCGGGGGGAGGGGGTTTGGGAGAAGGGGGTGGGATTATGGACATTGGGGAGGGTATGTGCTTTGGTGAGTGCTGTGAAGTGTCTAAACCTGGTGATTCACAGACCTGTACCCCTGGGGATAAAAATATATGTTTATAAAAAATAAAAAATTAAAAAAAAAAAAAAGAAATCCCTCTGTTGAGTGGGAGCTTCTAAAACACCCCTCCTCTGTGCTGTTCCATCAGTCCTGGGATCCCTAATAGGTCTTCTTTTCTCTTTCTACCTTTCAGAGTTGGACTTGCTTTTCAGTTGTCTCTTGAGGGTTTTTGAGTGTTTATAATAATTTTGAGTGTTTAAAAAGATGAAGAAGCCAAGCCATTTTCTCCAGAGCCGAAGTCATTCTAAATCATTTTGATAGTCTATTCTCTAATGACTGGATGGAGCATTTTTTCTAGATGTTTAATCACAAACTGTGTTCTCATGTTTATTAACTGTCTCCTGACTAATTATTTGTAATTCTCCGCTTAGTTGATGTGAGATATCCAAATTATAAGTACACCTATATCTTTTCTAGATATGTTTGTTATAGATAACTCCTCAGCTTCTTGTATTTCTTTTAGTATTTCTTACATTTATCTTGATACAATTTTTGAAGAATTGACAATATTTAAAGTGGTAGAACTAGACCTATTAATTCTATAATTTAAAAAGCATTGAGAGTTGATGATAACAGTCTCCACCATTATTCTAAGTCTTCAGGGAAAGGGAAATAAAATATGCAATAATATAATAGGAAAATAATACCTTTTTATATTTTTTGCAAATGTGTTTGACCGAACTGTGCCAATTTTGTTTAATTTGAATTTGCTCTTTCATCAACATCTGGAGGGTCATTTATTTTTATATCTCCAAGTGGTATATAATAGAGGTTTAATATAGATTATTAAATTAATGACACAGTGGCTTGAGCACTGCATCTTTCTGTAGACATCATAATCTCTCATATTGCCTAATATATACCGTATACTAAGAGACCTCTACCAGTAAGAATGGACTATGATGACATTGTGAGTGAACAGGAGACCACCAAATGTTGGGAAGAGGAAGAACATGATGGATATATTCCTACAATGTTACATAATCCATTCCCTCTATCTTTAGTAAAATGTTTTTGACCACTATAGAAAAAAGAGAGGTGGAAAAGACAACAAATCATTCCAGGTTTTGTAACCATATAAAATACTTTGTGACCATACTGATCACAGTATTATTTTTATTCCGTTTTATTTTAGGTTCAGGTGCTTCGGAATGCTGGAGAAGAAGTGACCCTAACAGTGTCATTTTTAAAAAGATCACCTGCTTTCCTCAAACTCCCACTGAATGAAGATTGTGCATGTAAGCATTTATGAAGAATAGGTAAAATGCTCACATCATCATACTTATTTTCTAAGCCATTATTTCCTAACAGTAACTGGTAAATTTTTTAAAGTTGGAGTTTCTGTTTGAATACAAATATTTTTATATCACAAAACATTCTATGAATGCTCATGCAAAGAGAGCAGATGTTATTTTTGTTTCAGAATGTATTTAGCATATTTATAGTTATTTGCTAATCTGTAATTGGAGACATTATTTATTATAAAAATAGTGTCATATCAACTATATACATTTTGTATCTCTATTATATCTCATTCATAATATTTGATTAATATATTTTATCTAACCTATAGAATTATATACTCTTATTTGACTACTGGGCTTGCTAAACAAGCATTATCACTTAAGTCATCTGATGAGGTTAGAGAGATTGAAGGAAGTAACAGTCCATTTGGAAATTTATAAGAGTTGCTTAAAAATCTCTTGCTTTTAAATCAATTAGTTAACAAATTAATTATATATCTACCTGGTGACTTGGCAATTCTACTCCTAAGTACTTATGGTAGTGATATAAAATTGGAAGACTTTCAAAAGCCTTATGCAAGAATGTTCATAATAGCTTTATTCATAGTAGCAAACTATAGGAAACAGCTCTGTTCTATATCAATAGGAGAGTGATTAGCAAACTTCAGTATATTCATCAAATGGAATATTATACAGCAATGTAAATGAACATCTGAACTATGTAACACAAGTGACTTTCATTATGAAATAAGCCAGACATAAAAGAGTAAATAAAGTATGATTCAATTCTAAAAAAGTTCTAGAAGAAGCAAAAAGAAATCTAATACTAAGAAATTAAATTAATGGCTGTTTCTAGTAGTGTTATTTATTGGGAAGAGGCACAAAGGAACTGTGAGATTTTTGTTCTTTTGCAAATGGTTATTGTTCCCTAGATCTCCTCTAAGAAATATTTACCTACCCCATGGTTGCAAGAGATTCCCCTACATTTTTCCTAGAAGCTTTATGAGGTTGGCTTTTATGTTTAAGTTTAGAATCCATCTTAGATTAATTACTTTTTGTGTCTAAGTGAGGAATTTAGAATAAAAAAATGACTTTCTTATTTCCATTAATTTTTGTGTTTGTTCTTTCACTGTAACTACAGTGTTGATCACATTTTCCCATTTTGCAATCTTTCAAGATTATTTAGCTGTTCTAGATTTCTTATATCACTGCATATATTTTATTTTTTTTTAAGATTTTATTTATTTATTTATTTGACAGAGATCACAAGTAGGCAGAGAGGTAGGCAGAGAGAGAGGAAAGGGCTCTCTGCTCTCTGCTGAGCAGAGAGCCCAAAGTGAGGCTTGATCCCAGGACCCTGGGATCATGACCTGAGCCGAAGGCAGAGGCTTTAACCCACTGAGCCACCCAGGTGCCCCCACTGCATACATTTTAGGAATAACACATCAATTTCTACAAAATTCAATTAGTATTGTGAATGGGAATAAGCTGGATTTATAGATAATTTTGAGAATTAATACATTAATAACTTTAAAATCTCTCAATTCTTAAATGTTATATATCTTTCCATTTATTTATGTTTTAATTTTTCTTAGCAACATTTTAGTGCTTTTAGTGAGAAGGTCTTGCATATCATTTTTCATTAAATTTATTTTAACTTATTTTAACTTTCATTAAACTTATTTTAAGCATTTTTTATTCTATCATAAATAGTATTAGAAAAAAACTTTTATTTTCCAGTTACTATTGCTAACACATAGGAATACAGTTTATTTTTATACATGCACATATTCTGCATCATAGGGTTAACTTTCTGTTCTGTAGGATTTTTGATATATTCTTTAAGGCTTTTCACTTATGTTATCTGTAAATAATGAATTCTAATTCTTTCTTTCTAATCCACATTTTTAAAATTTCCTTTTCTTGGCTATTGCAATAGTTAGGACTTCCAGTAAATTGTTATATACTATATTGAGAGTAGGTATCTTTCTCTTGCTCAAGATATTAGAGGAGAAATTTACAGTCTTTTACCATTAAGTATTATATTAGCTATAGGTACTCACACATGTCCTTTATTAGGTTGAGGAAGTGTTCTTTTTATTCTTGGGTTACTGAAAAGTTTTCTTTTCCTTTTAAACATAACTTGATGTTGAACAGTTACAATTTGTTTTACATCCATTGAAATATCATATTTTTAATCTATCTTTTAATTCAGCTTATACGGTGAATTTTTAGTTCACTTTTATTTATTTATTTATTTATTTATTAAAGATTTTATTTATTTATTTGACAGACAAGGATCACAAGTAGACAAAGAAGCAGGCAGAGAGAGAGGAGGAAGCAGGCTCCCTGCTGAGCAGAGAGCCAGATTCAGGGCTGGATCCCAGGACCCTGGGATTATGACCCGAGATGAAGGCAGAGGCTTTAAACCACTGAGCCACCCAGGCACCCCTATTTTATTTTTTTAATTAATTAATTAATTATTTAAATTTCTTTTTAGTGTTCCAGAATTCATTGTTTATGTACAACACCCAGTGTTCTATGCAATACATGCCCTCCCTAATACCCACCACCAGGCTTACCCAATCCCTCACCTCCTACCTCTCCAAAACCCTGAGATTGTTTTTCAGAGTCCATAGTCTCTCATGGTTCATCCTCCCTCCAATTTCCCCCAACTGCCTTCTCCTTTCCATCTCCTCATGTTTTCTGTGTTATTCCTTATGCTCCACAAATAAGTGAAAGCATGATAATTGACTCTCTCTGCTTGACTTATTTCACTCAACATAATCTCTTCAAGTCCTGTCCATGTTATACAGGAGTTGGGTATTCATCCTTTCTGATGGAGGCATAATACTCCATCATGTATATGGACCACATCTTCCTTATCCATTCGTCCATTGAAGAGCATCTTGGTTCTTTCACACTTTGGTGACTGTGGCCGTTGCTGCTATGAACATTGGGGTACAGATGGTACTTCTTTTCACTGTCTGTATCTGTTTTGGTAAATGCCCAGTAGTGCAATTGCAGGGTCATAGTGAAACTGTTTTTAATTTCTTAAGGAATCTCCATACTGTTGTTCAAAGTGGCTGTACCAACTTGCATTCCCACCAACAGTGTAAGAGGGTTGCCGTTTCTCCACATCCTCTCCAACACATGTTGTTTCCTGTCTTTTAATTTTGGCCATTCTAACTGGTGTAAGGTAGTATCTCAGTGTGATTTTGATTTGAATCTCCCTGATGGCAAGTGATAATGAACATTTTTTTTCATGTGTCTGTTAGCCATTTGTATGTCTTCAATAGAGAAGTGTCTGTTCATGTTTTCTGCCTGTTTTTTGACATGATTATCTGTTTTGTGTGTGCTGAGTTTGAAGAGTTCTTTATAGACCCTGGATATCAGTCTTTTGTCTGTACTGTCATTTGCGAATATCTTTTCCCATTTTGTGGGTTGTGTCTTTGTTTTGAGTGTTTCCTTTGCTGTGGAGAAGCTTTTGATCTTAATGAAGTCCCCAAAATTCATTTTTGCTTTTGTTTCCTTGTCCTTTGAAGACATACCTTGAAAGAAGTTGCTGTGGCCGATATCGAAGAGAAGACTGCCTATGTTCTCCTCCATGATTCTGATGGATTCCTGCCTCACATTGAAGTCTTTTATCCATTTTGAGTTTATCTTTGTGTGTGGTGTAAGAGAATGGTCAAGTTTCACTCTTCTACATATAGCTGCCCAGTTTTCCCAGCACCATTTATTGAAGAGACTTTTTTCCACTGTATATTTTTTTCCTGCTTTGTCGAAGATTAGTTGACCATGGAGTTGAGGGTCCATATCTGAGCTCTCTACTCTGTTCCACTGGTCTATGTGTCTGTTTTTATGCCAGTACCATGCTGTCTTGGTGATCACAGCTTTGTAGTAAAGCTTGAAATCAGGTAACGTGATGCCCCCAGCTTTATTTTTGTTTTTCAGCATTTCCTTAGTGATTCGGGGTCTCTTCTGATTCCATACAAATTTTAGGATTATTTGCTCCAGCTCTTTGAAGAATATCAGTGAAATTTTGATTGGAATGGCATTAAAAGTATAGATTGCTCTAGGCAGGATAGACATTTTAACAATGTTTATTCTTCCGATCCAAGAGCATGGAATGGTCTTCCATCTTTTTGTGTCCTCTTCAATTTCTTTCATGAGTGTTCTGTAGTTCCTCGAGTACAGATCCTTTTCCTCTTTGGTTAGGTTTGTTCCCAGGTATCTTATGGTTCTTGGTGCTATAGTAAATTGAGTTGATTCTCTAATTTCACTTTCTGTATTTTCATTGTTAGTGTATAAGAAAGCCAATGATTTCTGTACATTGACTTTGTATCCTGCCACGTTGCTGAATTGCTGTATGAGTTCTATTAGTTTGGGGGTGGAGTCATTTGTGTTTTCCATATAAAGTATCATGTCATCTGCGAAGAGAGAGAGTTTGACTTCTTCATTGCCAGTATGAATACCTTTTATTTCTCTTCATTGTCTGATTGCTGTTGCTAGTACTTCTAATACTATGTTGCACAAGAGTGGTGAGAGTGGGCATCCTTGTCATGTTCCTGATCTCAAAGGGAAGGCTGTGACCTTTTCCCCATTGAGGATGATATTTTTTGTGGGTTTTTCATAAATAGGTTTTATGAAGTTGAGGAATATTCCCTCTATCCCTATATTTAGAAGGATTTTAATCAGGAATGGATGCTGGATTTTGTCAAATGGTTTTTCTGCATTGAGAGGGCCATGTGGTTCTTCTCCTCTTATTGATTTGTTCTATCACATTGATTGATTTGCAAATGTTGAACCACCCTTGCAACCTAGGGATGAATCCCACCTGATCATGGTGGATAATCTTTTTAATGTGCTGTTGGAACCTATTAGCTAGGATCTTGTTGAGAATTTTATCATCCATATTCATCAGGGATATTGGTCTGAAATTCTCCTTTTTGGTGGGGTCTTTGCCCAGTTTGAGGATCAGGGTAATGCTGGATTCACAAAAAGAGTCTGGAAGTTGTCCCTCTGCTTCAATTTTTTGAAAAAGCAACAGGAGAATAGGTATTATTTCTTCTTTGAAAGTTTGGTAGAATTCCCCAGGAAATCTGTCAGGTCCTGGGCTCTTTTTTGGGGGTAGGTTTTTGATCACTGCTTCAATCTCATTACTAGATATTGTTCATTCAAGTTGTCAGTTTCTTCCTGGTTCAATTTTGGAAGTTCATAGTTTTCCAGGAATGCATCCATTTCATCTTGGTTGCTTAACTTACTGGCATATAACTGTTGATAATAATTTCTGATAATTGTTTCTATTTCCTTGGTGTTAACTGTGATCTCTCCCTTTTCATTCATAATTTTATTAATTTGTGTCTTTTCTCTTTTATTTTGGATTATTTTGGACAATGGTTTATTGATCTTATTGATTCTTTCAAAAATCTAGCTTCTAGTTTCATTGTTGTGTTCTACTGTATCTCTAATTTCTATCTCATTGATCTCTGCTCTCATCTTGATTATTTCCCTTCTTGTGTGTGGAGTTGACTTAATTTGTTGTTGATTTTCCCATTCTTTAAATTGTAAAGACAGTTGGTGTATTCTGGATTTTTCAATTTTTTTGAGGGAGACTTGGATGGCTATGTATTTCCCCCTTAGGACCACCTTTGATGTGTCTTTATTCTCATTGGTTTCCATGAATTGTTTAAGTTCTTCTTTGATTTCCTGGTTGATCCAAGCATTCTTAAGCAAGGTGGTCTTTAGCTTCTAGGTGCTTGAATTCCTTCCAAACTTTTCCAAGCTCCAGTTTCAAAGCATTGTGATCTGAAAATACGCAGGGAATAATCTCAATCTTTTGATATCGATTGAGCTTTGATTTGTGATCCAGTATGTGGTCTATTCTGGAGAAGGTTTATATGGTGAATTTTTAAATATTTATTTTCAATACCAAATTAAGCTTGAATTCCTAGGATAAACACCACTGATCATGAAATGTTAAGATTTTTTCTTTATATATTGCTGATTTCCATTTGCTAATATATTAAGACTTTAAAATATATATATATATATATATATGTGTGTGTGTGTGTGTGTGTGTGTGTGCAGGGGCCCTTTCGTGGCTCAGTCATTTGAGCATGTCCTTTCTTTTCAGGTTATGGTCACAGGGTACTGGGATCAAGTGGCTGCATTGGGCTCCCTGCTCAGTAGGGAGTCTGCTTCTCCCTTTCTCTCTCCCCACTGTTCATGCTCTCTCTCTCTCTCAAATAAATAAATACATAAGAAAAACTTAATAAAATATGTTCATGAGGGATAGCCATATATATACTTTTGTAGTGTTTTAGTACTATTTTGGTACTAGGGTTTTTAATGTCTTCATGTAACTTGTGGAATGTAACTCCTCCTTTATTTCCATAAAGATTTTGCTTACCAGTAGTAGTATATTTTTCTTAAATAATTTAATAAATTCACCAAAAGGCAACCTAAGCCTTGAATTATAGTTTTTATTTTGTATGAATTCATCTCTTGAATTTTTTTTGCGATTTTATTTATTTATTTGACAGAGATGACAAGTAGGCAGGCAAGAGAGCAGGGGGAGGCAGGCTCCCCACTGAGCTGAGAGACCAATTCGGGGCTCAATCCTAGGAACCTGAGATCATGACCTGAGCCAAAGGCAGAGGCTTAACCACTGAGCCACCCAGGTGCTCCAATCTCTTGAATTCTTATAGGACTTTTTCTATACTTTTTTCTTCTTTTATAAGTTTTGGTAAAATGTTTTTCAAGATTTTTTTTCCATTTTAACTGAGTTATGAATTTATTTGCATGAAATTATTCATCATATCCTTCTATTATTCTTTTAAATGTTTGTTGGAGACAGTAATTCCACCTTCTTCATTCCTGATATTAATAACTTGTATTTCCTCACTCTTTTTCTACATCATTTTTGCTATAAGCTTTATTAATCTTTCCAAAGAACCCATTTTTGTCTTGGTTAATTTTTCTGTTATTTTGCTCCAATCTTACTATTTTTCACTTTTATTTTTATTATTTTCTGTCTTCTACTTTGATTTAATTTGCTTTTTCATATCTAACTTCTTTTTTTTTGAATAATCATATACATTTTTATTGTTATCTAACTTCTTAAGATAAAAACATACATCATTGAGTTTGTACCTTTCTTTTATGCATACATTTAAATCTTTGAATTTCACTCAAAAGACTGCTTTGGATCTGTCACAGAATTTGACATATTATTTTATTCTGTTCAAAATGGATATACATTTTAAAGTAATATGCTTATGTATTAAAATATTACCTTTAAAATATATAATGTTTTCCAAAAAAAGAATAAAAAAATCAAGAAATATGTATTCTAATCCTAACTGTAAAAAATACTGAATTGTTAAATCTCAGTTTAAGACATATAATACTTATATTTAAAGAAAGAAAGATATTAGTAGATTTCTTATGAGATTCTGATATGAAATATTTTAGTATCAAGTGCACCAATTTAGGTAACATGAAGTTACTTCCAATTGTAGCATATACCAAGAGCATTTATAAAGAGCCCATATGTATCACTTCTTAGCCTTTTGGCTAAGATCAAGTATATAAAGAGCCCATATAAACATTTTTTGCATTGTGGAAAATTATGGTATCTAAAAATATGACTTCCTCATACATTGAGACATGATAATAAATAGAATCTCTGTAGACAAACCACATTCTGAAAAGTTATAAGTATGGTTCATAAGTGTAGGTCACTTTGGATAATGAAATGAAATAATAATTTTATAAGGTTATATGTTTTTATTTAATAAAGCCTTGCAATATTTCTGAAATCAAAGATCAATACATGGTTCTCTTTCAGGGTCCCACTTTATTCACTTAGCTTACTTGCAAAACTCCAGATTTGATATAAGTGAAACTAAAATTAATTTTACTAACTGATTTTCTTGACATTACTGAGTATATGGAAATATATAATGTAGAATGCATCAGTCTAGAATATTTTGGTGTTCTAACCAGTGGTATGTTGTGATGTTTTTTTCTACAGGTGCTCCCAGTGACCAGAGCAGTGGCACCTCCTCTCCTCTTTGTGATAGTGGCTTGCATCTCAACTATCATCCCAACAATACAGTAAGATGATCAAGCCATAGTTCAGATAAATAAGGAGATAGCACAAAGAAAGGAAAAGAATTATATATATACATACATGAAACATACAATATATAAATGAATACATTACATATTATATATAAATATACATTACCTGTGAGTATAATATATATATTATATATATATGAATAATTAGTTTGCAAAAACTGCTAATGATTCTCATTGCTCTGATATAGTAAAATATTTGTTGGCCTCATCCTTTAAACGTTAGGAGTTAAGATTATTTTTTACAACAGTTATTTTTTAATGTCATTTTTGTCATAGCGGGCTTGACAACACGACCAGGGTCGAGAGGGTAAGAGGATGGTGAGACGAAGATGAGACATAAAGAGATGGGGACAGGAGGGACACAGTGGATGATGTCCAAGCAGTGCCAATTTTATTCAAGGCTGTGAGGCATTATATAGCTAACGGAAACAATTATAAGGAAGTATCTATTTTCGGTTGATTGCTCATATACACGTAACATTCACATGAAACCCCTCAAGCTTTTACCAAGTCCATTTTCCAAGCGCTTGGTAGCGGATCTTCTGATGCCAGTAACTTTTGTCTACTTAGCTAATCTTTTACTAGCAATTCACGAGTTTACAATGGTGGAATTTATAATCCGTGCAAGTACAGGGTAATCTTGTAACAGTTAAATGCGCAACCCAGTTTTGCCTCTAATACGTGCAGGCAGTCACGTCAGTGAGTCTTAGGGTCCATAGCTCAGGCACTTTCTCAAGCGCAACTCAACTGATATTCAGGAGGCATGAGTCAGGGCCTGGTCTGATCCTTTGCCTCTAGCTGGGTCGGTGGCTGCCTACACATTTTTCTCCTCTTGGGTCTGCATTAAGCCTTTTGTAAGCTGTAGAAACTTAATTTCATGAGATCACACATAACATCACATAATCATTTTGTAACAGTGCATATTGTATGTAATTTCATGCTCTAACTGATTTGACATAATTTTCATCATTTTTCTTTTGAAATAATTTAGCTGAAAGTAGCTATTTAATTTTCCATTTGGTAGGATTTCTTAACAATCTGCAGGCATACCAGGAAATTAATGCAAAGAGAGAATAGTCTAATATCTTGTTAAAATGTCACAAATGTTAAACTATAGATGTACTTAATCATTGATAAAATTGGCATATTTGTTTTATATATATTTAATAAAATGTTAAATTATCTTTTCCACTTATAATATGAAGGAAACAAGTTTTTGTTGTTGTTTTTTGGATTTTTTTTTATAAATATGTTTGGAACACCATATATTTCACCCTTCAAAATGTTTATACATGCTAAAGACAAAATAGTTCTCTCAGGTTATATGTGAGAGGTTATATATGTCTAACAAATTTCTCCTGAGATCACAAACATGAAGAATAACAGTAGTGCTGATATTAAATAGAGTTTTATTTTTCTATTCTACATATTAGGATATATAGAAAGCACATATCACTTCTGCCTTGTAAGATTCATCTTTCATTTGACATTCTTGACCAAACTGTGGCATTTTACCTCAAAGTACTCCTTTTTTTTTTTTTTTAAAGATTTTATTTATTTATTTGACAGAGAGAAATTACAAGTACACTGAGAGGCAGGCAGAGAGAGAGAGAAGGAAGCAGGCTCCCTGTTGAGCAGAGAGCCCGATGCGGGACTCGATCCCAGGACCCTGAGATCATGACCTGAGCCGAAGGCAGCGGCTTAACCCACTGAGCCACCCAGGCGCCCCCAAAGTACTCCTTTTGAGCATCTTTAGCCTTCATCGTACCTCAGTGCACCACTACATTTCTTAACTGTGTACCTTAAATACCCAAGTCTTTTTAAATTTTATTATTTCTTTGTTCTTAAACCTTGGCAAGACCAAGGGTTATCTCCATCCTCACAAACCAACCACATCCGAGTTATTTCATCTGATCTTCTCTTTTATTTTTGTTGCAAGAGAAATAATGATCACATTATAGATAATATTTAAAACATCACTCTTCAGAAGACGGCAAGGTCTTAGGAAAGCAACATTGCTTTCCTAATGAATCAATGAATATATACATTCTGTGCTGCCACTAGCATGCTTCTTAATACTACAGACTTCTTACAATCTTCAACCAAGCCTTTACATTTTTTTAAATTTATTTTTTATTTTCAGCATAACAGTATTAATTGGTTTTTGCACCACGCCCAGTGCTCCATGCAATCCGTGCCCTCTATAATACCCACCACCTGGTACCCCGACCTCCCAGTCCCTCCCCTTCAAAACACTGAGATTGTTTTTCAGAGTCCATAGTCTCTCATGGTTCACCTCCCCTTCCAATTTCCCCCAACTCCCTTCTCCTCTCTTTCTCCCCGTGTCCTCCATGCTATTTGTTATGCTCCACAAATAAGTGAAACCATATGATAACTGACTCTCTCTGCTTGACTTATTTCACTCAGCATAATCTCTTTTCGTCCCGTCTGTGTTGCTATGAAAGTTGGGTATTCGTCCTTTCTGATGTAGGCATAATACTCCATAGTGTATATGGACCACATCTTCCTTATCCATTCATTTGTTGAAGGGCATCTTGGTTCTTTCCACAGTTTGGCGACCGTGACCATTGCTGCTATAAACATTGGGGTACAGATGGCCCTTCTGTTCACTACATCTGTATCTTTGGGGTAAATACCCAGGAGTGCAATGGCAGGGTCATAGGGAAGTTCTATTTTTAATTTCTTGAGGAATCTCCACACTGTTCTCCAAAGAGGCTGCACCAACTTGCATTCCCACCAACAGTGTAAGAGGGTTCCCCTTTCTCCACATCCCCTCCAACACATGTTGTTTCCTGTCTTGCTAATTTTGGCCATTCTAACTGGTTAAAGGTGATATCTCAATGTAGTTTTGAATCTCCCTGATGGCTAGTGATGATGAACATTTTTTCATGTGTCTGATAGCCATTTGTATGTCTTTATTGGAGAAGTGTCTGTCCATATCTTTTGCCCATTTTTTGATATGATTGTCTGTTTTGTGTGTGTTAAATTTGAGGAGTTCATTATAGATCCTGGATATCAACCTTTTGTCTGTACTGTCATTTGCAAATATCTTCTCCCATTCCATGGGTTGCCTCTTTGTTTTGTTGACTGTTTCCTTTGCTGTGCAGAAGTTTTTGATTTTGATGAAGTCCCAAAAGTTCATTTTCACTTTTGTTTCCTTTGCCTTTGGAGACATATCTTGAAAGAAGTTGCTGTGGCTGATATTGAAGAGATTACTGTCTATGTTCTCCTCTAGGATTCTGATGGATTCCTGTCTCACATTGAGGTTTTTTATCCATTTTGAGTTTATCTTTGTGTACGGTGTAAGAGAATGGCCCAGTTTCATTCTTCTACATATAGCTGCCCAGTTTTCCCAGCACCATTTATTGAAGAGACTGTCTTTTTTCCACTATATATTTTTTCCTGTTTTGTCGAAGATTAGTTGACCATATATATTTTGGACTAAAGTGTCTTCATTCTTATTGGTTTCCATGAATTGTTTAAGTTCTTCTTTGATCTCCTGGTTGATCCAAGCATTCTTAAGCAAGGTGGTCTTTAGCTTCCAGGTGTTTGAGTTCCTTCTGAACTTTTCCTTGTGATTGACCTCCAGTTTCAAAGCATTGTGATCTGAAAATGTGCAAGGAATAATCTCAGTCTTTTGGTATCGGTTGAGTCCTGATTTGTGACCCTGTATGTGGTCTATTCTGGAGAAAGTTCCATGTCACTTGAGAAGAATGAGTATTGTGTTGTTTTAGGGTGGAATGTTCTGTATATATCTATGAGGTCCATCTGGTCCAGTGTGTCATCAATGCTCTTATTTCTTTATTGATTTTCTGCTTTGATGATCTGTCTATTTCTGAGAGAGGCGTGTTACGATCTCCAAAGACTAGTGTATTCATAGCAATATGACTCTTTATCTTGAAACAGTTTTCTTATGTAATTGGCTGATCCCATATTGGGGGCATAGATATTTACAATTGTTAGATCATCTTGGTGGATAGTTCCTTTAAGAATGATGTAGTGTCCTTCTGTATCTCTGACTACAGTCTTTAGTTTAAAATCTAATTTATCTGATATGAGAATCGCTACCCCAGCCTTTTTTTGAGGCCCATTGGCATGAAAGATGCTTCTCCATCCCTTCACTTTCAGTCTGGGTGTATCTTTAGGTTCAAAATGGGTCTGTTGTAGACAACATATGGATGGGTCCTGTCGTTTTGTCCAGTCTGCAACCCTGTGCCGTTTTATGGGCACATTTAGGCCATCCACATTGAGGGTGATTATTGATAGATACGTTTTTATTGACATCGTGTTACCTTTGAAGTCTTTCTTTCTGTAGATTTCTTGACATTTTACTTCAGAAACTACTCACCTTCTTTCCTTAAAATTTAGATGCTCTTGGTGTTTTCGATGATTTTCCAGTCTGCTTTACTGGGCAGACCTATACCCAGCCACTGTGAGTAGGTTATCAAACCACACCATCACACTCTTCGCCCCACATCTCCCGCCCCCAACCCACCCCATTCACTGCTGACTTCTCTGGAGTCACTACTCCCTCCCAGGTGGTTGCAGCCAACAGTTTGAGATCTTCAGGATCCCACATCTCTGCCAAGTTTGTTCCCTGTCTCATCCACTGCTTTACTCAGGAAAGCCTCCACAGGTTTATCCTGAGAACTTCCCCTTCACATATCATTGAAAGAAAAGTCCCCATCTGAGCTCCGCTCCTCAGACAGGAAGGAAGAGCTCTTTTACTTCAGAATAGGCAGAAGCTGTTTAGTCCTATTTTTAATCTAATTCTTGTCCTATTACCCCTAGATGCCTTATAATAAGGAGAAGTGAAGAAGTCAACATAGAAGAGCTATGGCTAACAATCATTCTTTTTCTTCTTCTTCTTCTTTTTCTTTTTTTTTTAATAACTCATCTCATTAACACATAAAAACATCTATGGATTTAATTTCATGAATGATGCCTCTATGTTGTTGCTTGCTATCATGTCCTCTTTAGAAAGGTATGATTAAGCAATAAAATCATTGAGTAATTCTACAACATAACTCTTCCACATAAATCCCTCTATATAAAATTTAAAATACAATTGTAAATTTCCCTTATAGGAATTATATCTTTTTATTTTCAAGAGAGACTTTTATTTTCATTTTCAGCATTAGGATTGAACACTATTTTGCCATTGCTGAAGATCTTTAGGTGCAGGGCAATTCATGATACTTACCATGCATTTAGAGAATAAGAACCAAGACATATGTAAATTGAAATAAAGTATATTAAAATTAAAAAAAAATAATGTGCTTCAATTAAATAAATTTTTACTGGGTATCTGCTTTGTGGAAACACTCTTCTAGATACCATGGGGAGAAGTTAATTGTGTGTCCTGACCAAAATAGTTTAAAATTCAGATCTATAGACAAATGCATAAAATTAATTATAATAGAAGCAGAAAAAGAACAATGGATATTAACATTTAGAAATCAGAGGAAAGGGCTACTAGGGACTTTGAATATCTGATTTAATTGAGCTCAACAAAGATTGAAGGACTATGAACCCAATCTTTGTTCTAATGCCTCTAAGAGAATGAATCTTCAGGCCCCATCAGATCACACTGACTTAACCTGGCCAGTGCTATCCTGTGTTTCTCTTCCGTGTCTTGACAGGCTTGGAGGCAGGTATGGAGAGTGGAGGACATTTCTACCCAGAGATTTCTAAAATTAGGAGCAGTTAAAGGCATGTTTTCTTCTGATCCCTCACTAAATAACAATGAACAAGGGTAAATAGGAAGGAAATATGAACTGAGAAGCATTTCTCCACAGAATATGTGCACAATCTAAGCAGTCTTCTTAAGAGAAGCATTCAATTCTCTGATCTGTCTAAATCCTCAATTCTACTCTGGACCCAGGTAACCCCATTTTTTAATTACTAAGGCTTAATTATTCTCTGAAGCAAATTTTGAGTAACTAGGCACTTTTTGTTTTCTGAAACAGCATTTTAAGAATATGGGAAAATATATTAACATCACTCCACCATCTTAACTAAAAATATAGTCTAGCTGTTCTAGGTCACTGATTTTAGGGTATACAAGAGTCTTCTGGTTTGCAGCCAATGTGGAAGAACAGAATTTATTTTGTGCTCACCAGGATACTTAAGTTCAGATAATTAGCTAACCAGATTCTGAGAAAAACTTTTCTTAACCATATACCTTTACTGAATACTTTTTATGCCAAGTCCTTACAAAATCTAGATTAGCATTTTGCTCAATTCTATTTTGATATAATTATTGTTCTTGAGATTGTTGCATGGCAATATACCTTGAGTTGTGTTAAGTTTGGGGCAAAGAATCTATTTTAAAGCAAAGACTATGTAAATATTACTTTTCCCATTCACATTATTACTATTCTAGAAAACAACATTCTTGACATTGAAGAATAAAGCTCTTATAAAAAACATTATTTTAGTTCATTCATGTATAATTAAAAATAACTCTAAGATATAATAATAAATACTATTAAAGAAAAATAGAAAACAAAATTATATTCAATTTTCATAATTAAATAAGGATGAACAATCATCAAAGCTCATTATAAATAACAGATCTGTAAAATGAAATACATTAATGTTGATTCACTCAATAGCTGAAGTGGGACTTATTTCATACTTTTTATAAAGAAACATAAAAGAAAGTGACATTTGACAACTTTGTTTCCTGAAAGTATCAAGTTGAGATGCTACATCAAAGACATGTCAAAGATCACATGTATTTTCTTTCCTTTTTTTTTTTTTTGAAGATTTTATTTATTTATTTTACAGAGATCAGGAGTAGGCAGAGAGAAAGAGGAGGAAGCAGGCTCCCCACCGAGCAGAGAGCCCAACACCTGGCTTGATCCCAGGACCCTGAGATCATGACCTGAGCTGTAGGCAGAGGCTTTAACCTAGTGAGCCACCCAGTGGCTTATACATATACATACAATTCATATGTATTTTCACATGTGAAATATTTTATATTTCAGGTGATGCCTGGAGACTTAATAAGACTATGAAGTCTTATGAAACATGATTTCTAAAGCTTATATTCATCTATTAGTGATTATCATTGTCCTCAAATTCCATTGCTTTACTCTTTTATCTTGTTATACTTCCTACATCATTTGTTCTTGGAACATAAAAAGAAAAGGGAACTACTTGTGTTTTTCAAGAAAGATGAGGAACCATCTTTAAATAACTTGCCAAAAATCATATAACAGAATTGTAAATTAATCAAGACAAAAATCTGAGTTATTATTTGCATGTTTTCACCTCTGATTATGAATGGTAAATATTATGCTATAATAGATATGATGGCCCTACAATCATAAAGACATAGGTATGAATGAATCTGCCTGGCTCTGTCATTTTCAGGTGAGCTGACCTAGGCCATTTATTTACTGTAAAACTTCTCAGGAGAGAACCATGCACACTGGGGTCCTTTGAGTCCATTCCAGACATACGTTGATATGTGCTTGATAGTTATAGGGCAGCTTGGTGGGACCTGGGACACTTAACACTTGCTACAGTCTGTTCTGGTCACAGAAACCTATTCGGTTTATCCAAGTGTGTCACTGAAGATTATTGTTTTTTCAAGGGTCCTCATGCAGAAAGTGGGGACATAATAGTTTACTGAGTCCAAAAATGCTTTAGGTTTTTCTTTTGTGAGCAGAAGCCTTGTGATATCCTTATCTTTAGAGATAAACACACTAAAGCACAGATATTTTAAATAAATTGCCCTTAGGTTTAAAGGAGTGGTCAGTTGGGAAATTGGCATTCTTGAACACTGGGTGGTCTGATTCAGAAGTCAGAGCCTGAACCCTCCCCACCTTGTGGTACTGTTCCAAATGTTGACCATCTATAATGTGTGACATCAAGGACAAAAGAAAGATTAACCTGAAATCTATGTCTGTGCCTTTGCAATCACCAAATAAGCATGAAAGGCACGGGTGTTGCATTAAAGGCTGGGTGTCTTGGAAACCAATTACCAGTAGGGGGCCCCCTCAGCTGGATGTTCTTTGCAAGTCTACCCTTGCTTTCTCAACAACTGGAAGGATTTAATACATTTTTATTGGCACAGTTGGTACCAATTAGCATAATAATACCAAAGAGCGCTCAACCTTTAGTGAAAATAATGGAAGTTTTTCCCCCTAAACAATTTTGAAGAAATTAATACCTTAGGGGTTTTAATTTCAGGTAGGGGAGCCTACCTGACTCAATAGGTAGAGCACCTGATCCTTGATCTTGGGGCTGTGGACTCAGGCCCCATGTTGGGTGTAGAGATTACTTAAAAAAAAATTGTTAAAAAAAAGAAAATGTTACTAATAATATTGATATTAATGGAGTTTTAACATCCAGACTAGAATAGGATCTTGTTCCAAAATTATCATTAAAAATTATAAATCTATAGAATATAAAGAAATCAATTTGTGCCTTGGCCCATTACAATCCATCCCAATTTAAATATCAGCATTATTCCATGTACTACTGCCAGGAAGAAATATTAAAGTAAATCTGAAATAATGAAAGAAGCATGAATCATCAAGTGTGAAAAAGCCCCAATTTTGTTCAAATATATGTCTTTTCTATACATACGGAAAAAAATCTAAACTTCTAATGGAACTTAAAATATATGTAATTTTAAACCAGTGGTGGTTGACTTAACATGACTTTAAAACAATATAAGAAAATACGAACTTTTCATAAACATGAAGTTACAACAGTGGACAAAGATTACCTCAAGTAGTTTTTAAAAGCTGTTTTTTTTTTTTTTTTAAGATTTAATTTATTTAGGGACGCCTGGGTGGCTCAGTTGGTTAAGCAGCTGCCTTCGGCTCAGGTCATGATCCCAGCGTCCTGGGATCGAGTCCCACATCGGGCTCCTTGCTCCGCAGGGAGCCTGCTTCTCCCTCTGACTCTGCCTTCCACTCTGTCTGCCTGTGCTTGCTCTCGCTTGCTCTCTCTCTGACAGATAAATAAATAAAATCTTAAAAAAAAAAAAAAAGATTTAATTTATTTATTTGACAGACAGAGATCACAAGTAGGCAGAGAGGCAGGCAGAGAGAGAGAGAGAGAGGGAAGCAGGCTTCCTGCGGAGCAGAGAGCCCGATGCGGGGCTCGATCCCAGGACCCTGAGATCATGACCCGAGCTGAAGGCAGCAGCCCAAACCACTGAGCCACCCAGGCGCCCCAAAAGCTGTTTTATAAGAATATTTATCCTACTCAAAAATATTTATGAACAACTGAAAAATCATAAGCGCTTACATAGCACTGTTTAGTGCTTACAAATACTCAGAAAATTGTGGCTAATAAAATGAAATACAAATTATTTTTATATTGTCACTACTTCATTGCAGTTACAGCTTGCCCCTTATTTCCCATTCCTGGTTGAATTCAGTTCTGTTATTCTTCTATTTTTTCTTCCTTTTCCCCACTTCAGTTTTTTTCTTTTTAAGATTATTTATTTATTTATTTGACAGACAGAGATCACAAGTAGGCAGAGAGGCAGGCAGAGAGAGAGGAGGAAGCAGGCTCCCTGCTGAGCAGAGAGCCCGATGTGGGGCTCGATCCTAGGACTCTGAGATCATGACCTGAGCCTAAGGCAGAGGCTTAACACACTGAGCCACCCAGGTGCCCCATCCCCACTTCATTTTTTTTTTTTTTTATATGCTTTCCCTACCACTTAGTCTCAGTGATTCCTTTCTCACATTCCTATAGAATGCCTTTAGTAAAGAAATTAACGGATGCAGCTTTATCGGCAATGAATATGGATCCCTTTTAGAGGCAGTCTTTAAGTGTCTTGATAATTTAGGGGGAAAAATTGATCCTCTCCAAATGAAAAGTATTTGTTACATAGAAACTCAAAACACAGAAGCGTAAAAAGAACATTGATTGTTTGTATTCTTTTCAGGACACATTATCATGTTCTTCATGGCCAACATCTCCGGGTTTGAGATGGGAAAAGCGATGGTGTGACCTTAGGCTGATCCCGCTGCTTCATTCACGTTTTTCTCAGTATGTGCCTGGGACAGATTTGAGTCGGTGAGTTCAAGTTAGTAGATTCTGACTTTCTGTTCACTGCAAAAGAGGCCTACAACTAAACTTTTAACATAATATGGCTTGTGATTTTTAATTCTCAACACATTTTTTTTTTTTTTAGATTTTATTTATTTATTTGACAGACAGAGATCACAAGTAGGCAGAGAGGCAGGCAGAGAGAGAGAGGAGGAAGCAGGCTCCCTGCTGAGCAGAGAGCCGGATGTGGGGCTCCATCCTAGGACCCTGAGATCATGACCTGAGCTGAAGGCAGAGCCACCCAGGCGCTCCTTTCACCACATTTCTAATAGTAGAAAGAACAACTACAAAAAAATAGTATAACACAGTAGAACATTTAGGAATTAAATGACTTAAAACATTCAGTTAAGGCCCTAACTCTACCAACTTCTGTAACAGATTTAGTGTCTTAATAATAAATAGAGTTTTATTGTTTTCTTTTAATTTCTTATCTTAGTTTTGGTAAGGTTTTTTTTTTTTTTTTTTTCCCCCCTCAAGGAAATTATGTAGTTCATTTAGGTAGCAAACTTTATTTTCATGTACTTAATAGCGGTGCTATCTCATGCTGTCTTTTTAAATAAAGGTAACTTATTAGTAATGTCCTGAAGCTCTGCATTTTTTGTTTTATAAATAATGAGTTTCTGCTTCTTTCTTGATTGTTTTCATTACTGAAATTCTTTGGCTTGACTTTTTGTTCTCATAGTTTCTTGAGATTGATGTTCTAGGTGTCCTGAAACTTCTCTGTAACAAGTGGTATAGTAAATATTCTAGGATTTGTAAGTCTAATTTCTCTATCACAATTATTGAATTCTTCCTTTGTTTCATGAAAACTCTCATACACAATAAATAAACAAATGGGTATGGCTGTATTCCAATAAAACTTTATTTATAAAAACAGGTGTCAGGCAAGATTTGGTCTGTAGGTCATGGTTTCCTAAACTTTTGTTTGATCATTAATTTTTCAGACTTCCTTTGCTAATATATGTAGTCAGAACTGCACATTTCCATCAAAGTCTGTTCTAGCTATACCCAGAAATTCAGGATTATATATTGATTTACTTACATAGCTTTTTAGTGTATTATTTGGTATAGTTTTCTGAGTGGTTGCTCATCTCATCACACCCTGCTATTGATTTATCACTTTGAATGTAGTATAGAAATATTACTTTCTTTTAGGTCCCTTAATCCTCCCTAATTTATAAGCATAATTATCTTAACTTTTTCTACATATATCAAGCACCATATCAGATGGTATGATTTTTGCTTCAGTCATCAAAAATTATTGTAAAAACTTATAAAAAGGATAGTTTTTTTTTATATTTAACCCAAGTTTTACCCATTCCAATATTTTTTCTTTCAAAAGTTCTAAGCCTTCTGTTAACATTTCCTTTCTATTTAGAGGTTTTATTTTTTTTTAATTTTTTTATTAGCCATTCTTTAAAGGTATATTTACTTACATCAAATTCTCTTAATTTACTTTGTCTGAAAATATCTTTATCTTACCTTCACTCCTAGGATTAGTTTCCATGGATATAGAAATCAAAGTTGATAATTCTTGCCTTGTATCTGAAAAATGTCATGCAGTGCTTTGGGCCCCCTGATCATTCAAATTGGTGCTTCCCTATAAATAATATGCCCTTTCTTCCTTCCTGTTTTCAAAGGTTTTCTGTTTTTTCTTTTTCTCTTTTTTATTTTTATTTATTTAGTTTTCAGAAGTTTAATTATGATGTATCTTTGGATGGATTTCTTTGGTTTTATTCTCTCCTGGTTTCCCTCAGCTTCTTAAATCTGTATGTATATGACTTTCAGCAAATTATGGATGTTTTCTATCATTACTTCTTTAAATACTTTGACAGTCCCAGTCTCTCTTCTTTCCTTCTGTCACTTTGATAATACAATGTTAGCTCTTATATTATTCTTCCACAGATCTATGAAAATTTGTACTTTTGTTTTTCAATCAATTTTCTTTCTGTTATACAGCCTGGGTAAATTCTATTGATCTGTCTTCAAATTCTATGATTCTGTCTTCTTTTGTTTCCAGTCTGCTATTGAGCCCATTCACCATGATTTTATTTATTTATTTATTTAGTTATTTATTTATTGTTGATGAGATATTCAGGTCTATCACATCTATTTGGGGTGTGTGTGTGTTTATTGCTGAAATTTTCTAATTTTTTGTTTGTTTTAAGAGCACTTGCAATTACTAATTAAAGCATATTTATTATGACTGGTTTAAAATACTTGTCAAATAATTTCAGTATCTTGTTCATCTCAATATTGGTGTGTTTGGATTATCTTTTTTCAATCAGGTCATAATTTTCCTGGCTTTGGTAAAACCAGTGATTTAAAAAAATATATCCTGGACTTTTGGGGTATTAAATTATGAGACTTTGGATTCTTTTTTAATCTCCCTTTTAAAACAGGTAATCCCTATGTTGCCATGTAATATGAGAGCTGGATGGGTATGTATGTTAAATTCCCTGAATCCCCACTCATACTGCGTCATTAAAAATTACTGAAATGCAAGTTGTCAAACTCCTCAGTCCCTCTAACTAAATCCTGGTGAATGTCAGATGCCAACTGGATTATGCAGTGCCTTTGACTGGAGTGTCCACTTATTTTTCTGCTTGACCCTGCTGCCACCTGGGAGGTGGAAGGGCAGGATTGACCACATTGTTTTATTGCTGCAGGATGAGGTAGATGCTCAGCTCTCCACAGTGAGACCCTGCGGACAAAGAGGAGGAGATGGAGGGAAAGCTGAGGGCAATAAGTCCCACCTCCAACCACCTCACTTCACCTTGGTGATGACAGGTGGGCATGGAAGCTAGTCTTCCTGCTTATCTATGGTGGTTATCACGGGAGGAAAGACAGAGTACCCACTAACTCCATTTCATGTCACCTTCCTGAGTTTAATTACTGCAGGGTGGGGATGGGGGTTAAGCTTCCCACTAGGTCCCAGTGACATTATCTCAAGGGGAATGGAAATGCTGCCTGCTTCTTTGATGTGGGAGATGGAGGATCAGCTTCCTGCATGGTCTCTTGAACACCACTAAGTGATGGAATCAGAGGATGTGTGTAAGGCTAGCTCCCTGCTTGGCCCTGATGAAACCTGGGGGAAAGGGGACAGTGGTTCCATTGATGCTTGACTGTATTAGGGCTGGATTCCAAAAAATATTGAATGTGCTTAGCCCACTCATTTCATAGTCCTTTAGGGAGAAGAGACTTTGTTGTAACCCTTTTTCTGTCTTGCTCTTAGTGATTCTGGGTTGCAGACTCCTAGAGCACACTGTGTAGGATATATGGGAGGCAGTAAGAAAACCCACAAGACTTACCACCGTGTCATTCCTCAAGTCAAAAGTTCCCTAGGCAATTAGCCTTATCCTTTTCTTTTCATTCGTCATCTCTACCTGTTGTTGGAATATGTCCATGATTCATTAATTATGTTGGGGGGAATTTGAGAAGAATGGGGCTACTCCTTCTTGGCCAGAATTGGAGTCCGGAAGTGTTGCCATTCATGAAGATATTTTTTAAAAGTATTCATTTAATTATATTTTCTAATTATTGCTGTAATTACTTCTTTAACTCATGGATTATATTTTAGATAAAAATGTATTACAAAAATTTAAAAATATTTTGGGATTTTTCTAATTATCTCTTTTGTTATTGCTTTCTAGTATAATTTTATATAGAATAATTTCAAGCCTTTAATACTTGTTGAGACTTGATTTCATCTGGTGTGTGAATAGTTCTGAATGTTCCATATACACTTAAAATAATCTGTATTGTCATTCCCTAAAGTATTTTACATATTTTACATATGCAGTATTTTTACATATTTCAACTAAGTCATATTTATTCATATTGAGAAAGGTGCATTTCAGTGTGACTTTGTGTCTTTGTGTGGTGACTTTGTGTGTCTCTCCTTTTTACTGCGTCAATATTTGCTGTATACATTTAATTTTATATTATTGGATATAAGAAGATTTAGAACTTTGTGACTTTTTGATGTATTACCTTTTTATCACTATGAAATGTTCCATATCTCTGAAATTGTTTCTTGCTTTCAAGAATTGCACCAAATTTACATTATATATTCTTTTATCGATTTCTTTCAACTTTCATTAGTCTTACTCTACAAAATGTGTCCTTTCTGAGCTGTATATATTTTTCTTTTACTTCTTTTTTTAAAATCCAAAATAACAATCTTAATCTTCCAATTGGATTATTTAGTCTAGTTCTTGTAATTACTGGTATATTTGGGGTTATATCTACTGTCTTAGTATTTGTTTTCTATTCAACACTTTAGGTTTTTATTTTTTATAATTAAACATTTTATCTTGAGATAATTGTACTTTCACATGTAGTTTTATGAAAGAATACAGGTATTCTGTTTACTCCTTACCCATTTTCCCAAATGGTAACTTCTTGAAAAACTATAGTACCATACCACATTCAGGAAATGAACAAAATCCACTATTCATTCATATTTCACATGTGTGAGTGTGTGTGTGTAGTTCTATAAAATTTTTCTCATGTTCACATTCTTTTATCCACAAACAAGAACATGAGAACATAAGAACATAAGAACCTTCCTGTTGCCCTTCCATAGCCATGCCAATATCCTTCTCCCCAGTATGCCCCTGATCTCTAACAATCTATTAATCTGTTCTTCATCTCTATTATTATGTAATTTTAAGAATATTATATAATATTATAAAATATATAATATATAAATGAAATCTCACATTATGTAACCTTAATGGGTTAAATTTTCTTACTCAGAATAATTCTCTAGTAATTCTTCCAAGCAGTTGCATTATTCAGTTTTTTCATTTCTAAAAAAAAAATGAAAAATTTCTAATTTCAAATAGTATTCCATGGTATGGATATACTGCATTAAAAATATTCACCCCTTGAAGGATATCTGGGGTCTTTCTGTTTTGGGATATTCTAAATTAAGATGCTATGAACATTTGTGTATAGATTTTTATATGAACATACATTTTCATTTCTTTGAGTAAATGCTCAAGAGCTCAATCATTGAGTTGTATGTATATTTAGTTTTGTAAGAAAGAGGTACATTGTTTTTTAGACTGGCTATACAATTCTACATCCCCACAAACATGTATGAGTGATCTCATTTCTCTACATCGTTGCCAACATTTGGTGTCATTGCCTTCTTTTTAGTTTGCATTCTGTTAGGAATGTAGCAATATGTCATTGTGACCTGAATTTGTGCAATTTAAAGGTGTCGAACATATTTTCATGTGCTCCTTTGTCACATGGAATCCTCTTTGGGGAAATTTCTTTTGTCCTTTGTTGTAATTCAGGATTTCTTTGGAGTCTCTTTTATAAAACACTAATGCCAGGGTGCCTGGATGGCTCAGTGGATTAAGCCTCTGCCTTCAGCTTAGGTCATGATCCCAGGGTCCTGGGATCGAGCCCCACATTGGGCTCTCTGCTCAGCGGGGAGCCTGCCTCCCCCTTTCTCTCTGCCTGCCACTCTGCCTACTTGTGATCTCTGTCTGTCAAATATATAAATAAAATCTTAAAAAAAAAAAAAACACCCAAATGAATTCGGTATTGTTAATTACATATCACCTTAGAAAACTTTCAACCTTTAAAAAAATAACCAAAAAACAAAAAACACTAATGCCATTCATGAAAATTTCACTCTCATGGCTTACGGTTAAGCCACTCCCAAAGACTCCACCTATTAATGCCATCACACTGTTCTTTAATATTTCATCATATAAATTTTGGGGTGAGGGGAGCAGGGGACATGACACTCAGACCATAACATCATACAATTTAATTCAATTTACTAATTTTGCCTTTTCAGAAAATGCTAGAAACTTAGAACAATTTAACTCTTTATTCTTTCCTATCTTTGGACATATGACTTTTTTTCCTTTCTTCTTTTTTTTTTTTTTTAAAGGTTTTATTTATTAGAGAGAGAGAAAGAATGAGGCAGGGGGAGGGGGCAGAGGGAGAAGGAGAAGCGGCCTCCCTGGTGAGCAGCAAACCTAAGGATCTCAGAAGTCTGAGATCACTACCTGAGCTGAAGGCAGACACTTAACTGACTGAACCACCAGGCATCCCTGGGCATATTTCTGATATGATTTTTAATTCCGTACGTATTTTTACATTCCTCAAGATATTATATTATTATTTTTACATAACACTTCACGTGTATCCTATCTTTAATCTTTCTGTTTTTCTTTGTTTCATTCTTTTGGGTTTATTTTTCTTCTGCTTTAAAAGGTCTCTTAATATTTCTATTACCAATATATATTTTTAAGTGCATATATTTGTTTTGTTTTTACTTCAGAAAAATTCACACAGATACATGATATAGAATCCTTTAGCTAAAACAGTTTATGAGGAAAAATAAATTGGTTGAGTCCAGATGACTCCCTACATTTTTATTTTTATGGTGCTGCAATACATCAACAGCTTTTAGCAATTGAATTAATTACACTCAATAAATATTACAGTAATAAGCAGTTATAAACATAGCACTATTCAGAGTGGATTTCACAGCAATTCATATCCAAAGCTAATTTATTGTTCATTCATTCACTCAATAAATATTGATTTAATGTCTGTAAGTAGGAGGTGTTGTGTTTGGTTCTTTCTTTGAAGGAACTTACAGGCCAGTGGCAGTTGCAACAGTGAGGAGAAAAAAAAACAAATAAAAGGTTAAATTACTAGCTCAGGATGATAAACATAGGAAATTATTTATGGTGCTTCAAAACCTAGGATATTATTTGTTGGCTGGATTTCCCAAGGTCCATAATTTTAACTTCAGTGATAAAATACATCTTGGTTGCTGTCATATACTATTGTCTAGGTATGAATTAAAATATCACAATATTTTTTATCAGTGATAAGACAGTTTATGTTAATCTATGGTAATGACCTGGATTTACAAATATATATCAGATTTCAATTCTGAAGTGTCAATATTGTAGAGCATTGTAGTGTTGGAATGTTAGAATGGGAATGGGAAGTAGAGATTGTGGGAACTTTGGATACATTTAAATTGCTAAACTTAATTTTCCCTATATGAAAAGAGTATATTGAATTTATATAATGTTATGTGTGTGTGTGTGTGTGTGTGTGTTTATTTGAATTTTAGAAAGGTAGTATGTATCCTCATACATTCAATACTGAGCATGCCTCATGGCTCACAAATGCTCAATAAATGCTTATTAAATTAGTTTTAATGAGGACACATTCCATCACTTTGTTTTTGAGTAGGAGCATCACCTACTGGATGCTTTTCAAACAGTAGGAAAATCAATAGTATTGTAATAAAATCTACTGATTTGCACTATTGCTTTTAGAAAATTCCAATGGCAGCAGAATCCCTAGTGTCTTTCCAAGAGTGCTCAGCCTTTTTCTCCTGAGGTGAAGACATATGAGTTGGTGTTTTTGTTTTTGTAGGCACCTATGGATGAAGTTTAGCACTGGAAGAGAGCAAGGGTGGTGATTGAGAGAATTATGCTTATTTAAGCATGCAAGAATTTTGTAAAATAAATTCTAATGCTGGGGACAAATATGAATCAGAAATACTCAATTCATAGTTGCTCATTGAAGGATGGGACTTTTTAGAAATGTATAGTTAAAGACAGCTCAGGAGGGAGGAAAACAGGTGATAATATGAAATAGAAAAGAAGTAAATAGGTAAGGAGAAAAGGCTGATTATAATACTATAAAAACAGGATCTATTATAAATAGTGTTTTAAGGTGAAGAAAGTTGTTGATTTTATCAACTATAAAAAAGAAATACTGAAAGGATCAGAAACTCATTAATTTTGGAGTGACTTAAGATGGAAGGATTTTTTGGAGTTAACTGAATGGAAAACCAGTTGTTTATAAGAAGAATATTGACAGGGGCACCTGGAAGGTTCAGTTGGGTAAGCATCCAACTCTTGATTTCAGTTTAGGTCATGATCTCAGGATTGTTATCTTGAGCTCAGTGGGGAGTCTGCTTGAGATTCTCTCTCTCCATCTCCCGTTGCTCCTACCCATTCTCTCTCTCTCTCTAAAATAAGAAAACAAAACCTTTAGAAAAAGATCAAGAAGAATATTGACAGTAAAGAAAGGGAAACTATGTAGCTATGCTAATGTAATGGGGGGGAAAGAAGGATAGGGAATTCAAGGCATATCATGGTCAGGCCATGGTTACTAATTGAGGGAAAGGAGTCAATGCCAGAGAAGCTAGAGGAAAAACAGCTTCCTGCTTGGTTTATTCTTGCTATTCCATTATTCTTGCTATTCCATTGATCACTTGTTACTTGTGGTCCTATACAGATCCAGAGTGATTGAACTGATGGACTTTTTTCATTTTCTGTGATAGGTCGACAGGTCCACAAGGACTCTCCTTCATGTAAACCAAGAACAACCAACTTTCAAAAAGATATTCAACTAAATAACATTAAGATTCTACTTGATTTCTCCTACCCACAAGCCATACATGTGTTGCTTTGTATAGCACAATATCCATATATACTCCACCTCTTCACCTGTTGTTTTGCAAACTGGCCCCCTCATTCATGTTAGGGCAAGGAAATATCTAAGAAAGGGGCAGAACCCTCCAGATTGGTAGGTGACAGGTTTAATAAGCAAAGGAACTTCCTTATGTGGTTTGTCTTGGGTGACTGCAAAATGAATAGATCTCTGCACCCACCCAAAAGAATCTTTAAGGGACACCTGGGTGGCTCAGTGGGTTAAGCCTCTGCCTTTGGCCCAGGTCATGATCTCAGGGTTCTGATAAGGAGACCCATATTGGGCTCCCTGTATTGGGCTCTCTGTTCAGCAGGGAGCCTGCTTCACTCGCTCTCTCTGCCTGCCTCTCTGCCTACTTATGATCTCTCCTCCTCTGTCAAATAAATAAATAAAATCTTAAAAAAACAAGAAAAGAATCTTTAAGTTGATACAGAAGCCTTAATTGGGTTCAGTCACTTATGCTATCCAGATGGTTTCAACAACACCTTAATGTCCTTAGGAAAGCTCCTACTGTGGAAATGGTAAGCAAAATGTATATTCTAAGGACAGGGCAGGTGGTGAGGAGCCTCCAGTAGCCTCATTCTAGCTTGAGGATCAATTTGCAGTCATTTCCTCTCCATTACACCATCTTATGGGGTTAAGGGAGAAAGTGCCATAAACCCTTTAAGATACTAGCAAGTTATTTTGTGATTTTTTTGAAGAGCTAGAAGAGGCAGAATAGCCAACACAAAATTCAAGAACAAGAATATTTAGAGGACTGATACTACCTGACTTTAAGACAGCAAAAGCTGCAATAATCAAGACAGTGTGGTACTGAAAAATAATAGATAAACAGATCAATGGGACATAATAGAGAGCCCAGAAATAGACTCCCATAAATACAGTCAACTGAAGTTGAAAAAGAAGCCAAGACAATACAATGGAGAAAAGAGTCTTTTCAGCAAATGGTGGTGGAATAACTGGACATCCACATGCAAAATAATGAATCTAGACCCACACCTTACACCCTTCCTCAAAATTAACCCCAAATAGATCAGAGACCTAAATGTAAAACACAGAATTATAAAATTTCACAAAGATTACATTGATAAGAACTTGTATAATCTTGAGTGTAGTCATGATTTTTAGATACAACATTGAATGCATGAGCTATGAAAGAATAACTTGATAAGCTAGATTCCATTAAAATTAATAATTTATGTTCTACAAAATAAAATGTCAGTAGAATGAGAAGATAAGTTATGGATTGGGGGAAAACACTTGCAAAAGACATCTGATAAAGGACTGTTATCTCCTGCTCCAGCCCCCCCCCCCAACAAAAGGAAAAAAAGAAAGAAAATAGAGTTGAAGCTCTAAAACCGGACAATAAGAAAATAAACAACCCAACCAAAAAAAATTTTAAAAAATAGGTTCGAAACCTTAATAGACACCTCACCAAGGAAGTAAATGTATAAAAAGATGCCCCACATCATATATTACCAGGGAAATGCAAATTAAAACACCAATAGGATACCAGCATACCTATTTAAGTGACCAAAACTAAGGACAGTGAGAATACTGAATACCTAGGAGGATATGGGAAACTCAGAATTCTAATTTATTGGCAATGAGAATTGAGACACTTGTTCCAGACACTTTGGAAGTCATCTGGAAGTTTCTTAAAAAACTAAACATAACACTTATCATGTGATCCAGTAACCACATTTTTTGGTATTTACCCAAAGGAGATAAAACTTACATCCATAAAAAACCTGTACACAGTTGTTTATAGAAGCTTTATTCATAAATACCAAAGCTATTTCAATAGTTGGATGGATAAGGACAGCAGGGTGTGTTAGTCAGTTAAGGGTCTGCCTTTGGTTCAGGTCATGATCCCAGGGTCCTGGGATCGAGTCCAGCATTGTGCTTTTTTTTTTTTTTTTTAAAGATTTTATTTATTTATCTGACAGAGAGAAACCACAAGTACACTGAGAGGCAGGCAGAGAGAGAGAGAAGGAAGCAGGCTCCCTGCTGAGCAGGGAGCCCGATGCGGGACTCAATCCCAGGACCCCGAGATCATGACCTGAGCCGAAGGCAGCGGCTCAACCCACTGAGCCCCCCAGGCACCCCAGCATTGTGCTTTTGCTCTGCAGGGAGACTGCTTCTCCTTTTGCCTGCTGTTCCTCCTGCCTGTAGATTCTCTATCTCTCACCAATAAATAAATAAAATCTTAAAAAAATAGCTGAATGGAGGAACAAGATGGCAGAGGAGTAGGAGATATGAATTTTTTCTGGTCCCAGGAATTCAGCTAGATAGTTTTCAAACAATTCTGAACACCTACAAACTCAACAGGAGATCAAAGAAAAGAATAGCAGCAATTCTGTGAACAGAAAAGTAACCACTTTCTGGAAGGTAGGAAGTGTGGAAAAGTGAATCTGAGGCAATATACAGGAAGATAGACAATGGCAGTGGGGGAGGTGAGGAAGGGAGCCTCTGTCAGCTAGCACTGGCCAGTGATAGAATCACGAAGCAAAAACCACAATTTTTAGAAGTCTGTTCCACAAAGGAAACTCACTCCAGTGGGTAAGTGGGTTGGGGGGAGGGATGGTGAAATCTTTGCTGGGACAATGTGGTCTCAGGACCCTCAGGGTCACAGAAAGACTGGGGGGCCTGAGTGTGACAAACCTCCCAGGTATTGGAGTGGGGAAGTCAGCTGCAAAAATGTAGCCGAGGAATGGGCTCTAGGCTCAGGGTTGCCATAAATCATGATCCAAGGCACAATTGACCACTACTCTTCAAGCAGGGACCCCACAAGTGGCAGATCTGGGGAGACCCCCCCCCCTTTCTCCACAGGAGGAGTGGTGTAGGAGCATGCTTCAGGAATCTGCTGGGTTTGGAGACTTCAAGGAGGGCATGTGCTAGAGATAGATATGATCAGTCACAGGCTGGGTGAGCTCAGAGTGCAGCCAGAGACCAGGGAGATAGGAGTGATTAACGGCTTTTCTCTGAGGGCTCACTAAAGAGAGGGGCCCTGAGCTCTTGGTTCCTCTGGGGCTGGATATTGAGAGGCAACCATTTTTATTCTCATCCCCCAAAGGTGTATGGGAAGCTTTCAGGGAACAAAAGTTACAGAGAACAAAGCCAAGCAGATTACTTAGTTTGACCCCTGGCAAGGGTGGTGTAATTCCACCTTAGACAAAGACACTTGAGAATCATTGCAACAGACCCCTCTCCCAGAAGATCAGCAAGAACATCCAGCCAAGACCATGTTTACTAATCATTGAGAACCACAAAACTCCAACACTAGGGGAATAGCATGTAGAATTCATGGCTTTCTTCCCCCATGATTTTTAGTCTTTCAAAGTTAAATTTCTAAATTTTTTTTTCTATTTCAACTTTTAAAAATTTTTTCCTCTTTCCTATTTTAACCAACATCTTATCAGTACCTTTAAATTTTTTAAAAAAGATTTTATTTATTTATTTGACAGAGAAATAGGGAACACAAGTAAGCAGAACAGTAGGGAGAGGGAGAGAGAAAAGGCAGAGGGAGAGAGAGAAGCAGGCTCTTTGCTGAGCAGGGAGCCCAATGCAAGACTTGATCCCAGGACCCTGGAATCATGACCTGAGCCAAAGGCAGCCAGTTAACCAACTGAGCCAACTAGGTGCCCCCCAAAATTCTTTAATTTTCATTTTTATAGTCATATTCTATTCCTTCATTTTATTTAGCCCTATTTGTGTGTGTGTGTGTGTGTGTGTGTGTGTGTGTGTATGTTTTTATTTCTTTAAAATTTTGGGATATAGTTTTTTCTAATATCCCAAAATATACCCTAAATCTAGTGTATGGTTTTGTTCTAGTCTCCCCTTGATGACATTCTCTCCTCTTTTTTCTTACTTTTTTCAACCAACTTCTTATCTTATCAATTCCTTTTTTAAAATCTTCTTTAATTTCCACTCTTACACTCATATTCCATCACTTCATCATATTTATCCCTATTTTTTGTATATATATATATCAGTTTTCCTTTCTTTAAAATTTTAGGAAGCTTTTTTTTCTTAGACCAAAATACACCCAAAATCACATGTGTGGCTCTGTTCTATTCACCAGCATGATCATTCTTTTTTTCCTTTCTTTTCTTTTCTGATATCTTCTGATTTGTTTCATGTATATTTTTCTGGGGTTGTTGTTACCCTTTTAGAATTTTGTTCTCTCATTCACCTATTCTTCTTCAGACAAAATGATGAACCAGAAAACTCATCTCAAAAAAAAAAAAAAAAAAAGTACAAGAGGCAGTACTTACTGCTAGGGACCTAATCAATATGGACTTTTGTAAGATATGAGAAATAGAGTTCGGAATCATGATCATAAAGATTCTAGCTGGGCTTGAAAAAAGCATACAAGCTACTATAGAATCCCTTTCTGGAGAAATAAAATCCCTTTCTGGAGAAATAAAAGAGCTAAAATCTAACCAAGTTGAAGTTAAAATTTTAAAAAAAGCTATTAATGAGGTACAATAAAAAATGGAGACTCTTACTGCTAGGATAAAAGAAACAGAAGAGAAAAATTAGTGATATAGAAGACCAAATGATGGAGAATAAAGACTCTGAGAAAAAGAGAGATTAACAACTACTGGGATCACAAGGAGAGAATCTGAGAGATAAGTGATACCATAAGATGAAACAATGTTAGAATAATTGGAATCCCAGAAGAAGGAGAGAGAAGGGCGGAAAGTATATTGGAGCAAATTACAGCAAAGAGTTTCCCCAACTTGGGTAAGTAAATAAACATCAAAATCTAGGATGCACAGAGAACCCCCACCCCCAAAATCAATAAAAATAGGTCAACATCCCATCATCTAATAGCAAATCTTACAAGTCACAGAGACAAAGAGAAAATCTTGAAAGCATTTCAGGACAAGAGGTCTATAATCTACAATGGTAGAAATATTAGACTGGCAGCAGACCTATCCACAGAGATCTGGCAGGCCAGGAGGACAAGCATGATATACTCAGAGCACTAAATGAGAAAAATATGCAGCCAAGAATACTATATCCAACTAGATTGTCCTTGAAAATAGGAGAAATAAAAAGCTTCCAGGACAACAAAAACTAAAAGAATTTGCAAACACCAAACCAGCCCTATAAGAAATATTGAAAGGGGTCCTCTAAACAAAGAGAGAGGGATGACTGGGTGGCTTAGTGGGTTAAGCCTCTGCCTCAGCTCAGGTCATGATCTCAGGGTCCTGGGATCGAGCCCCACATTGAGCTCTCTGCTCAGCAGGGATCCTGCTTCTCCCTTTCTCTCCACCTGCCTCTCTGCTTAGTTGTGATCCCTCTCTGTCAAATAAATTAAAAAACAAAACAAAAAACAAAAACAAAAACAAAAAACAAAGAGAGAGCTTAAAAGTAACATAGACCAGAAAGGAATGGAGACAATATACAGCAACAGTTAACTTACAGACAATACAATGACACTAAGTTCATATCTTTCATTAGTTACCTTGAATGTAAATGGGCTAAATGCCCCAATTAAAAGATATAGGTATCAGAATGGATTAAAAAAAAAAAAAGACCCAATGATATGCTGTTTACAAATGACTCATTTTAGACCCAATGACACCTCCAGATTTAAAGTGAGGGAGTGGAAAACATTTTACCATGCTAATGGACATCAAAAGAAAGCTGGGGTGGTAATCCTTATATCAGACAAATTAGATTTTAAGCCAAGGGCTATAATAAGAGATGAGGAAGGACACTATGTCATACTTAAAGGCTCTGTCCAATAATTTTAAATATCTATGCCCCTAACATGGGAACAGCCAACTTTATAAACCAGTTAATAAGGTCTAACCAGTTAATAAGGCCAGATGTGTCATTCAGTGCTCTTGTTTCTTTATTATAATTTTCTGCTCGGATGATCTGTCTATTACTGAGAGTGATGTGTTAAGATCCCCTAATATTAATGTATTCATATCAATATGACTCTTTATCTTGATTAACAGTTGGCTTATGTAGTTGGCTGCTCCCATATTGGAGGCATAACTATTTACAATAGTTAGATCTTCTTGGTGGATAGACTCTTTAAGAATGATAAGTGTCCTTCTATATCTCTGACTACAGTCTTTAGTTTAAAATCTAATTTATCTGATATGAGAATCGCTATCCCAGCTTTCTTTTGAGGCCCATTGGCATGAAAGATGCTTCTCCATCACTTCATTTTCAGTATGGATGTATCCTTAGTTTCCAAATGGGTCTCTTGTAGACAACATATGGATAGGTCCTGTCATTTTATCCAATCTGCTACCCTGTGCTGTTTTATGGGAGCATAAAAATAAACATGTTGAGAGTGTTTATTGAAATATACATTTCTATTGACATCATGTTTTCTGTGAAGTCCTAGTTTTTATAGATTTTTTCTGTAAATTTCTGTTCTATGTCACTTTTGGATTCTTTCTTCTTTTATAGACACCCCCACCCCCTTAATATTTCTTGTAGTGCCAGCTTAGTGGTCACATACTCTTTTAAACCTTGCTGGTACTGGAAGCTCTTTATCTCTCCATCCATTTTGAATGTCAGCCTTGCTGGATAAAGTATTCTTGGCTTCATGTTCTTCTCATTTAGTGCCCTAAATATGTCTTGCCAGCCCCTTCTGGCTTGCCAGGTTTCTGTGGACAGGTCTGAAGTTATTCTGATGGACCTTCCTCTGTACATAAGAAATCTCTTCCCCCTAGCTGCTCTCAAGAAATCCTGTCTGAAATTATGACTTATGAGTTTCACAATCAGGTGTCTCGAGGTCTTTCTAGATTCTATGATCTTGGGGGGAAGCCTTTCTGCCTCTAGTACACGAACACTGCTTCCATTCCCCAGATTGGGAAATTTTTCATGGAGAATTTGTTCAACTATGTCTTCTAGTCTTCTTTCCTTCTCCTCTCCCTCAGGGATCCCAAGAATTCTGACACTGGAACATTTCATGGCATCATTTACTTCCATAATTCTGTTTTTATGGCTTCTAAACTATTTGTTCCAGGCCTCCTCCTGATCCTTGTTCTCTATCATTTTGTCCTGTAGATCTCTATTCTATCTTCTGCCTTGGTTACCTTAGCTGTTAGAGAATTTAGATTAGATTGGATCTCATTGATATCATTTTTAACTTCTTCCTGGGTGGCTTTCATTTCTGCCCTAATTGATTCCATGTTGTCATTAATGGTTTTCTCTAACCTAGCCATTGCCTAGATAATTGTTTCCCTGAATTCCCTTTGCAACATGCTGTTTTTGTCCATATACAAGAGCTCTGATGGAGAGGGCACAATCTCTGAATTTTTTTGTCCGTGGAGCATTCCTCCTCCTAGTAATTTTGGTGAGAGGTGGTTGAAGGGATGTATAAGTGAATATATCAACTGTGATTCAGGCAATGTGCACCCTGGAACACTTCTGAGCAATTGGAAGACACCACCAAAAAGAAAGAAAAAAGGGAGAGAAAAAGAGAGAGACAGGAGAGAGAGAGAGAGAGAGAGAGAACCTAGCCAGAATGGGCCCCCAAAGTAAGATTTATAAGGTATACAAACAAAAACAGACAAACAAAAAGACCGACAAAAGTAAAAGACGAGAAAAAGAAAGAAACCAGCCAAAATGAACCCCATGTGTAAGATTTATATAATACCAGAATAAAAACAAACACACAGAGACACTGACAAGAAAAATGTGGGAGGGTGGTTATAAATCCTCAGTGTGGGCAGGAAGGTTATTTTAATTCTTCCTGGTGCATCTTGATAACTTTGTTAAAGGTCTCAACTTTCCAGAGATAAAGAGAGATTAAAACTGTTTTATATACAGAGGTAGTCTTGACTAGGGTAAGAGGATTACCTTGAAGCTTTTATCTATATGTATACTAAAATAGAAAAGAAAAAGAAAAACATATCTGTATGAAAAAAAGTTCAAGTTAAAAGGTTATTATGGAATACGTTGTATTAAACTTCTAATTGCAATAGTAAATAGGTTAAAAAATTAAACAGAACAAGAATAGTGAGAATTACTTAAAAATAAAAGTTGTATCTATGAAATATACAGGTTTTAGGGCAATACCAGGAGGCGAATATCTTGTTTTCCCCTGACATTGGGGTTTTACAGTATGGAGACCCTGTGGTGGTTGTCCTCTCGTTCTTTTGGCTGGCTTTCTGGGTAAGGCCCTGCCATGTTTTTCTTTTTTTTCAAGCAGTCTTGCTTGGGTTGAGCCCTCCTGCCCCCATCAAGGGGCTGGGCTCTGTGGAAACCAGATTTTCAGGCTTTTGTTCTCTGGAGGTTTTTGTTTGTTTGTTTGTTTGTTTGTTTCTTTGGCAGCTTTTTGTGGCTTTTCAAGGTTTAGCAGAAAGCAAACTGCATACAGACTTCTCTCTCAGAGGGAAGCCTCAGTCCACTCCCTGCTGTGTGGTCCAGAACACACAGACGCCCCCTCTCCAAACTCTGCACCGCCCCCCTCCACAGGCAGAGCACATCCCCAGCCACTGCCTAGGGTTTGCTTGAAGCTTCTACTTGTCTCTGCAGCCCTGTGCCGAAACCAATTAATAACAAAATCAAAGACAAACATCAACAATAATACCATAATAATAATTGTAGGGGACATTAACACCCACCTCCCTGAAATGGACAGATCATCTAAGCAAAAGATCAACAAGGAAATAAAGGCTTTAAGTGACACACTGGACCAGATGGACATCACAGATATATTTAGAACATTCTATCTCAGAGCAACAGAATACACATTCCTCTCTTGTGCACATGGAACATTCTCCATAATAGATCACCTCCTAGGGCACAAATCAGGTCTCAACTGGTACCAAAAAGATTGGGTTCATTCCCTGCATATTTTCAGAGCAAAATGCTTTGAAACTAGAACTCAGCCACAAGAGGAAAGTTGGAAAGAACTCAAATACATGGAGACTAAACAGCATCCTCCTAAAGAATGAATGGGTCAGCCAGGAATTAAGGAGAGTATAAAAAAAAATCATGAAAAGGGGCGCCTGGATGGCTCAGTGGGTTGAAGCCTCTGCCTTCAGCTCAGATCATGATCCCAGGGTCCTGGGATCGAGCCCCAAGTTGGGCTCTTTGCTCAGCAGGGAGCCTGCTTCCCTTCCTCTCTCTCTGCCTACCTCTCTACCTACTTGTGATCTCTGTTTGTTAAATAAATAAATTTAAAAAAATCATTAAAACTAGTGAAAATGAGAACACAACTGTTCAAAATCTTTGAGATGCAGCAAAGGCAGTCCTAGAAGGAAAGTATACAGAAATACAAACCTTTCTCAAGAAACAAGAAAGGTTTTAAATACACATTCTAACCTTATACCTAAAGCAACTTGGGAAAGAACAACAAATAAAGCCTAAACCCAGGAAAAGAGAAATAATAAAGACCAGAGCAGAAATTAATGAAATAGAAACCAAAAGAACAGTACAACAGAACAATGAAACTAGGAGCTTGTTCTTTGAAGGAATTAATTAGATTTATAAACCCCTGGTCAGACTTCTAGAAAAGGAGAAAGACCCAAGTAATAAAATCATGAATGAAAGAGAAGACACCAAAGAAATACAAACAATTGTAAGAACATATTATGAATGACAACTATATGCCAGCAAATTAGACAATCTGGAAGAAATGGATGTATTCCTAGAGATGTGTTAACGACCAAAACTGAACCAAGAAGAAAGAGAAAACCTGAACAGACCTATAACCAGTAAGAAAACTGAAACAGTCATCAAAAATCCGCCAACAAACATGAATCCAGGGTCAGATGTCTTTCCAGGGGAATTCTACCAAACATTTAAAGAAGAATTAATACCAATTCTCCTGAAACTGTTCAAAAAAATAGAAACAGAAGGAAAACTTCTAAACTCATTCTATGAGGCCAGCATTATCTTGATCCCCAAATCAGCAAAGACCTCATCAAAAAGGAGAATTACAAACCAATATCCCTGATAAACATGGATGCAAAAATTTTCACCAAAATACTATCCAGTAGGATTCAACAGTACATTAAAGGGATTATTCACCACAACCAAGTGGGTTATATTCCTGCACTGGAAGTTTCATTCAGCATCCACAAATCAATCAGTGTGATATAATACATTAATAAAATAAAGTTCAAGGACCATAAAATACTCTCAATATACGGAGAAAAAACATTTGATAAAGTAAAACATCCTTTCTTGATCAAAACTCTTCACAGTATAGGGATAGAAGGTATATACTTCAATATCATAAAAGCCATCTATGAGTATCCCACAGCAAATATCATCCTTAATGAGGAAAAACAGAGCTTTTCCCCTAAGGTCAGGAACATGGCAGCGATGTCCACTATCACCACTGCTATTCAACACAGTACTATAAGTCCTAGCCTCAGCAATCAGACAACAAAAAGAAATAAAAGGCATCCAAGTAGACAAAGAAGGAGTCAAATTATCAGTGTTTGCAGATGAGATGATACTTTATGTGGAAAATCCAAAAGACTCCACTCCAAAACTGCTAGAACTCATACAGGAATTCAGTAAAGTGTCAGGATACAAAATCAATACAGAAATCAGTTGCATTTCTATACACCAACATGACAGAAGAAAGAGAAATTAAGGAGTCAATCCTATTTATAACTGTACACAAAACCATAAGATACCTAGGAATAAATCCAACTAAAGAGAAAATGAACCTGTACCCACAAAACTCTGGAATAGTCATCAAAGAAATTGAGAAAGACATAAAGAAATGGAAATCCATGCTTATGGGTTGGAAGAACAAATATTGAGAAAATGTCTGTGTTATCTAGAGCAATCTAAACATTTAATGTGATCCCTATCAAAATACCATCAACTGTTTTTCAAAGAAATGGAACAAATAATCCTAAAATTTGTGTGCAACCAGAAAAGACCCCAAATAGCCAGAGGAATGGTGAAAAAAGAAAACCAAAGCTGGTGACATCACAATTCTAGACTTCAAGCTCCATTACAAATCTGTGATCATTAAGACAGTATGATACTGGCACAAAAACAGACACATAGATCAATGGAACAGAAAAGAAAGCCCAGAAATAGACCCTCAACTCTATGGTCAACTAATCTTCAACAGAGCAGGAAAGAATGTCCAATGGAAAAAATACAGTCTCTTCAACAAGTGGTGTTGGGAAAATTGGACAGCCACATGCTGAAAAATGAAAGTGGACCATTTCCTTACAACACACACAAAATGGACTTGGCATGGATGAATGACCTCGATGCGAGACACGACTCCATCAAAATCCTTGAGCAGAACACAGGTAGCAATCTCTGTGACTCAGGCTATAGCAACTTCTTTTTAGACACATCACCAATGGCAAGGGAAGCAAGCATGAAAATGAACTACTTGGACTTTATTAAGATTAAAACCACAACAACAACAACAACAAAAAAAAAAACAAAACACTTTTACACAGCAAAGGAAACAGTCAACAAAACCAAAAGACAACTGATAGAATGAGAGAAGATATTTGCAAATGACGTATCAGATAAAGTCTAATATCCAAAATCGATAATGCACTTATCAAATGCAACACCCTAAGAAGAAAGAATCCAATTAAGAAATGGGCAGAAGACATGAACAGATATTTCTGCAAAGAAGACATCCAAATGGCCAACAGACACATGAAAAAGTGCTCCACATCACTCAGCATCAGGGAAATACAAATTGAAACCACAGTGAGATACCACCTCACACTAGTCAGAATGGCTAAAATTAACAAATCAGGAAAGGACAGGTGTTGGGGAGGTTGCGGAGAAAGGGGAACCCTCCTACACTGTTGGTGGGAATGCAAGCTTGTGCAACCACTCTGGAAAACAGCATGCAGGTTCCTCAAAAAGTTGAAAATAGAGCTACCCTGAAACCCAGCAATTGCAGTACTGGGTTTTTACCCAAAGATACAAATATAGTGATCTGAAGGGCCACACACACCCCAATGTTTATAGCAGCAATGTCCACAATAGCCAAACCATGAAAAGAACCTGGATGTCCATCAACAGATGAATGGATAAAGAAGATCTGGTGTATATATATACAATGGAATATTATGCAGCCATCAAAACCCCCAAATCTTGTCATTTGGAATGACTTGCATGGATCTAAGTGAAATAAGTCAATCAGAGAAAGATAATTATCATATGATCTCACTGATGTGGGGAATTTTAGAAGTAATACAGGATCATAGGGGAAGGGAGGGGAAAATGGAACAAGATAAACCAGAAAGGGAGACAAACCATGAGACTTTTAATCCCAGGAAACAGAATGAGGGTTGCTGGAGGAGACAGGAGTGGGAAAAATATGGTGATTGGATGATGGACATTGGGGAGGGTCTTTGCTATGGTGAGTGCTGTGAATTATGTAAGATTGATAAATCACAGACCTGTACCCCTAAAACAATAATACATTATATGTTAATAAAAATAATAAAATAAAATAAAGTAGTTGAATGGATAAATAAACTGTATATTCCAGATAATGGAATATTATCCAGAACTAAACAGAAATGAGCTATTAAGTCATAAATAGACATGGGAGAACTGTAAATGCATATTACCAAATGAAAAAAAGTCAATCTGAAATAGCTACATGCTGCATGATTCCAACCATATGACATTCTAGAAAAGACAAAACAACAGAGGCAATAAAAAGATCAGTGGCTACAGGTGTAGGAATATACAAGGGAAGGTAGAGGAAGAAATTAAGAAGTTGGGCAGAGAGGATATTTAGGGCAATGAAAATACTCTGAATGATATAATGATGGATGCATGATATCCTATATTTGTCAAAACCCACAGAATACAGAACACTAAGAGTGAATCCTAATGTAAACTGTGGACTTTAGGTGCTAATGATGTGTCGATGTAGATTCATCAATTGTAACACATGTACCACTCTAGTTAGGGAATGTTCATAATGGGGAAGCTCTACATGTGTGGAGGCAAGGAGTATATTGTAAATCTCTTTACTTTCCCCTCAATTTTGCTGTGACCCTAAAACTGCTCTTTTAAAAAGCCTTAAAAATGCAAGGTGTGAGGGGGCAAATGTTGCTTTTTTTATTTTACACACAAAAAAATTCAAAGTTAGAAAGTTACATAAAATTTTTGCAATAATTTTGCAGATAATAAATGAAGTGGGATAGAAGAGCTTTTCAGACAAAAGGAATACTAGGGAGGGACAGAAATAACTGCATAAAACTACAGGACTTATTTAGAGAATGATGAGTTACTGTGTTTCAAGTCACAAAACAAACAGGCAATTTAAACCTTGGAAAATAAGTAACAAAATAGTTCAGAAGAGCTCCCCATGTACCTCACCAAATTTTAGGTTTTGAGCCTGACTAATAAAAGCTATAATGAAGCATTCAACCAAGATAGGATGCCCAGTGCAGAAAAGATTCTGTACTTGGTGAATGTGATTTGAACTCAACAAGAAATAGAGTAAACTGCTGAAATCACTAAGTTCCTTTTACTTTTTTTTTCCCTTTCATTTATCACTTTCCCAAATAACTAATAACCAAATCAAGGAAATGGCTTGTTTTCAATACCACTTGAATCAATGTTCTCTACTAGTACACAAAAATCCACTCTCTCTAAACAAACTCTGATCTCGTCGGTCTTGACTATTGCAATACCCTCCTATATCCTTCTTCATTTTATTATCATTTTTTCCCATTTTCTTCACCACCACAGCGAACCTCTCTAAAATACAAATATGAGCCTTTCATTCCAATTCTTGAATGTTTCCATAGGCTCCCCCTGACTTTAAGGATTGGGTAGAAGTGTTCTAACATGCTTTGCAAAACTCTTAATGATTAGGCTTTACTTTATCACCAACTTCATGACTTGCCACCTCCCTACATGCACATTGTCCAATTCGAAAAGCCCCCATTTCTCCCAACATGCTCATGATAATTTGGTTTTGATTAACTATTTCCTGTCCAAATGCTTTTCCTTATCGTCATCTAAGCTCTTAGCCAGTAAGAACCCAAACTTTGAAGTAATTTGACACTATTCTCTTCCTCAAATTCCATTTTAAAAATGCTGTTATTAAATCATACCCTTTTTAATGACTTTATAAGGACCTTGAGCTAATTGGTTCATTTTCACTCTGACTAACATGTATTTATTTCAGTTCCATATCATCTCATAGTTTACCAGTTACATTGGTAGTTTTTTATATAAAGGCCCATGGTTTCTCTCTGTGGACTTTGAGCCCCTCTAGTGACATACAAAGCCCTCCTGCTCCAAGCCTGCCTGCTTTTCCGTGCTCATATTCCACCCTCTTCCTCATGGATGTGGCAATCCAGCCCCTCCAAATTGGTATATTTTAGTGTCTGCACTTCTTTTTCCTCATATTTGAAGTGCTGTCTCTCTCTGCTTTCTTCTGTTCACTCCTCACAAATTTAACATCTATTTAACATCTTCCTACATTTGCCTTCATGAGGTATAGAATCAGCAATGAATCAAAATATGAATTATAAATGGTGTTAATAAGACATATATATAAATTTATATATATGCATAAATTATATTGGAAATCGTGTATGAACTTTTATAGTTAGCAGAACATTTCTCACACAAAGAAAGATTAAATTTTTATTTAAAAAATTTAAAAAAATTAAAATTATTTAAAAAATAACCTGCATAAAAATTCAGCAACTTTTGAGAATAATTTTCATTGCCAGAGCAATGACTAAGAATCCTCAGGAAAATATAAAAATATTGAGCAGATATAACTTCAGCTTATTTGATTCTAATATTGTAACTGTTTTTTCAGTGTGTGTGTATGCACACATGTGTGTATATTAAAAATCATAATTTTATCTGGGTATCCTCTAGACTACTAAAATATTGTTAAAGTTTAATGTCTCTCAATACCAAATAAATAGTTAATGTAGTCTATTGATTTAAAAATGTGTACCATCAAATAAGATGAAATGAAAAAGTTTTTTTTTTCATGATTATCTCTAGTCAGAGAAATACATTTTCTAAAAGCTAAAAATAAAAGTAAAAGCACTATAGTTCTTCCTAAGTGCCTGATGAAGCAATAAGTCCACTAAACATTCCCAAATATTGCAGTTAAGACTACATATTAATAGATTATTCACGGGAAAATTATTCATGGAGCTTCAGTGATATGTGAAAGTTATCTAGATCTCACAAATTACTCCATAAATACTTGTTAAATCTGTAAAGTAGATTATTCTCATTTTCCTATATAGGAAATTCCTGTCACAATTTGCCAATACTCTCATTTATTCAAGACTATAATCCTTATGATCAGATGTCATATGTAAGCAAAGGAACTGTTCAAGTATTTCACTTATATTCATGAAAGAGTTTCTATTAAATCAACCTGAAAAGTTGAAAGGAATGTAAAAAGTGATATATGTTAACATGTAAGCCTGGATTTATAAAAGATTAGTCCCACAGAATTATTCTTTCTAGAGACCATGTAACATACATGATTACATAGGGTGCAGATTTGATCTTAGTCTATTAACTTTAATCAGCTAAAAATATCAGAAGCTGCCTTGATTTATTTAAAACAGAGAGGACAAATACGTTCAGGACATGCCTTAATTTATGGGGCATGAAGAAACGGTTATGATCATCAGAGAGCAGAAAGAAATGTGTATTACTAAACTCAAATTAGTTCTCATTTTCCATGGATGGTTGAGTTCTCTGGATGCTTTAAATGTCTTCCTCACTGCTGAATATAAAAATTAAAGCTAAGAAAGGCATGTGAAGTTATAATATTCTTTTCATGCTATGCATATTTTTTTCTTGTCACAAATTCAAAAGAACGCTACTTCAAAGAGACAGACAATAGTTGTACTTTCTAAAGTCTTTTCATGTATTTTTAAGAGAAAACAAAAAAGTATATTTGAACACTTCTCAGTTATCTGTTGAAAGGGGTTAGTGAAGGGTGTAAGAGCAGAGTTCTCTAAAAATATCGGTAAGTTAGAAGCAGAGTGCCTTTGAAGTGAGAGCTTTAGCATGTGTCCACTTATAAGATATGGATTTATGTCATGGGAAGGCAAGGTGACACAGGTGCTGGAGTTGAGCGAGGCCTATGCTCTGTGGGATGTCCTTTCTTTGTTTGAGGAAGTGAAATCATGCCTACTACCCACATATACCTAGTTACAAAATACAGAAGACAGAAAAAGTATTAAAAAATATATAAGTTTATATAATTTACAAAGCCTTTGAATGCTGAACTTCAGAAGTTTCAGTTTCTTCATAAATGGCTGAGATTTAAATACAGTTTGTGTATTTCCAAAGTGTGTCATGTTATACAACAGAGTAATTCTCAAGCTCAAACCATTTGGCTGGCTTCCTTTCATTTTGAAAATTTTATCAATGCTGTCTATTAAGCTCACATCTAAATATTCAAGAACTCCATACCAAAAAAAAAAAAAAAAAAAAAAAGTCGTTAAAGCCGTAGGGAGCCAGTTCGAATTCTATAACACTTGGTAAGCAACTTAGGATGACATCATTTAATTTTCTCTACAACAATGACAAAAAATCAACAGAAGACCATAAGAATATTTATACTGGCCATGGATTTTATTTTATTTATTTATTTTTTTAACATTTTATTTATTTATTTGACAGACAGAGATTACAAGTAGGCAGAGAGACAGGCAGAGAGAAAAGAAGGGAAGCAGGCTCCCTGCGGAGCAGAGAGCTTGTTGTGGGGCTCCATCCCAGGACCCTGGGATCATGACCTGAGCCAAAGGCAGAGGTTTTAACCCACTGAGCCATCCAGGCACCCCTGGCCGTCATCAATTTTAAAGAAAAATTTGGTTATTGAAGTGCACAACATTCACATAAATTCAGAGAAAATTTAAAGCTGAGGAGGAGCTATGAAATTCTTGTTCAAACCATCTTTAAGAAGAGGGATAAACTGAGCTTGAAGATAGTTTACAATTAACAAAATGCTCTAGCGTATGACATCAGGTAATTTTGTATATGATGTTTAATGTTTGTGTGTCTTTTTTGTGGTCTTTCTATTGTAAATAAAAAAAAATGCTTTGAAAAATGTAAAGGGGCCCCTGGGAGGCTCAGTTGGTTAAGCAGATGCCTTTGGTTCAGGTCATGATCTCAATGTTTTCAGATTGAGTCCCCCATAGGGTTCCCTTCTCCGCTCTCTCCTCCCCACTCATGCTCTCTCTCTCTCCCTATCTCTGTTGCTCTCTGTCTCTCTCAGATAAATAAATAAAATCTTTTAAAAAAAGAAGAGAAATGTAAAGAAGAAATGATGTCAATGAAAGTAATAAATACACTTTTATGTATATTTTTATGGTAAACGGGGAAAATAAGCCTTCTAACATGTCTTAGATATACTCTTAGATATACTTCCATATATGTAACATATATTTTACAACTCAAATCTTCAAATTTATCTGAATCTTAAGATATTTTCTAGGAATTCAAAATTACATGTTTTCTGGGTTCATCTTTGGTGTTCCATTTAAAAACAGAAATATCTATAAAAATAAATAAGCAAATGTGAATTTGAAGCTGTATTTGTATTGTGTAAAGCTTTCAACAGATAACTATTTCAACTTGCAAATAGATAAATGAGATGATGTTTAATCTGATTTGTTCTGACATATCTGCAGGCAGAATGCTTTTCAAGTCATTGCTGTGGATGGGGTCTGCAGTGGGATTATTCAGTGCCTCTCTGCTGAAGACTGTGTTGACTGGCTACAAGCAATAGCAACTAATATTTCAAACCTCACAAAGCACAATGTAAGTACTGACTCAAGGAATACCTGGCCATAGAGTTTCTCAGCTGTGGCAAATTTCTTCAGTATATATGTAGCTTTATAATAACTAGTTGGTGCTTACCTAAAAGTAAATTTATATCCATCATGAAAGCTATTCTCTAATACTTACCTAAAGAAAATCACTTTATCTTGAGAGTTTTAGCCTAGAGTATCAGTTTAAGAATACTGACACATTTAAATTTGCATTCACAAACATGATAGACCATCAGCATAAATTAAATAAGTGAAAGTAAATATGTATATATGTAGATATACATACATATAAGTATAAAATTATTCTCAACTCAAGCAGCACTGAATTTCAAGATTCATTGACTTTCCTTTAGTGATTTTAGAATTGCAACTGGAACTGTTTGAGGGGGGTGAAAGGGGAAGGTGAGAGTCAGCATGGAGACAGACAGCCTCACCTGGGATAATGCTGGCACTGGAATGGTCAGAAGATGCATTGTAGATGCACTGCCTCTTAGAGTCGTCTGTATTATCAGGAATGGCTTCTCTACTTTTTTCTCTATTTTTCTACTTCAACCTTTCTTTCCCCATTTGACTGATCTCATCATTATCTCTGTCTTTTCATTATCACTATTCTTTCATAACATAATCAATCCTTTCTCCTTACGTCTAGAAGTATAGTCCACCAAAATATGCAAAACAAAAAACATCACTTCATTGAGTGCTGACATGAATCATTAAAAATTATTTGATCTTAATGAAAGATTATTCTATTTCAAAGACAATACTAGATACCATCCATACCTTTGTCTTAATATGCCCCTTCAGACACAACACTTTTTATGCCATGTTGGCGCATTTCAGTCCCAAGGAAATTTCACAGGTCTATTGTGTAAATGGTCAGGCAGAAATATGTAACTCTCAAGCTCCTGAACATACAAAACTCTCCTCATGTGAATGACCCTTCAGATTCAAGAATCTTTGCACAGATTCTGCTTTGAAATCTAGGAAAGAGCAAGTCCATGAACGTGTCTTCTGAGTCCATGTTGAAGGGATTGCCTGGGAGTGCAACTGACAGGGATGGGACACATTAGTATTCAGCATTTCTCAGAATGCCAAATGTTTTTCACTCCATGGCTGCAGGTCTCTTTCTATAGATAACTTCAATGCTTAGCAACATTGTGTGTTTTTAAATTTTGGTTATTTGGTATGTGTGAAATTATTTCTCATTTTGGTGCTAATGAAGGGGAGTAAATTTATTTTATGGTGTCTAAATGGGTACAAATACACCAAGCCTTGCCCAGGGACATCACCGACAAGGAGGCCTGGCCTGAGAATATCTGGCTTGCGCAGGAGTGACCCCCACAGCATCCAATCTTTGCCATCTTTTGGTTTCATCATATGGGAGTTACAGAAGATGAAGATATTAAGAAATTTAGGACTGTTCCCACCCCCCAAAATCACCGTGTTCTCTGAGGATCATGACTTTCCTCATTCCTGACATATTTCTAAGGGATATTCTAGGGATAAAATACTATAAAAGTACTGACTTTCTATTTCATTATATGTAGTAATTAGAGTGCTTAAACAATGAGCCAAGATAACTATATTTATGAGAAAAAAAGTATTTTTAAAAGAACAGAATGTTATTCTTTGATTGACTTATTTTGCTTTGCATAACACCCTCTAGTTCTATCCATTTTGTTGCAAATAGCAAGATTTTTTTTTGATAGCTGAATAGTATTCAGTCGTGTGTGTGTGTGTGTGTGTGTGTGTGTGTGTGTGTGTTTAAACCACATCTTTATCCACTCATCTGTTAATGGACATCTGGGCTCTTTCCACAGTTTGGCTATTGTGGACATTGCTCCTACAAACAATGGGGTGCAGGTGCCCCTTCAGATTATCACATTTGTATCTTTTGGGGTAAATATCCAGTAGTGCAATTCCTGGGTCATAAGGTAGCTCTAGTTTCAGCTTTTTGAGGAACATCCATGCTGTTTTCCAGAGTGGCTGCTCCAGATCGCATTCCTACCAAAACTGTTAGAGAGTTCCCCTTTCTCTGCATCCTTGCCAACATCTGTCATTTTCAGACCTGTGAATTTTAGCCATTCTGACCAGTGTGAGGTGGATATGCTATGTAAACAATACACCGGATTCAAAAGATTATTTTTTAATCTTGTGAAGAAAGAATGTAAAATATCCTGTTCATAATTTTTATACTGATTACATATTAAAATATTTGAGTTAAATAAAACATTATTTAAATCGAAAAAAGAGTGTTAGATTTTAAATCCAATATTTTTCTCTTACCAGATCCAAATTTACAATGACCCCATATCCTAGGAACATTCTCATGAAAACTGTTTCTTTGGAATGTGTTTAGTTAGAATGCTGTGACCCAGAAGACAAGCATATGGGAAGAAAGTGAAGATGCAAATGTGTCTGTTCTTTATAGGCATAGAGAAGAACAAGTCAGATTTTACTGCTTGTTTTTCATCCTTGTGATAAGTACTTGCCACAAGAGAGGAAAGCATTCTTTATCCAAAGCTGAGAAATCCATAGGTCTAGTATGATAATATTGTTGTATTAAAGTTATCTAGTTGTTCTTACACACCTTTGAGATTACATTCTAACTGCATGTCCTTTTCATCTTGTAATCAGTTCTCACTGAAAAGGACTATTATTGCAACAAATTCCCACGTACCTATAGCACTACATAAACGTTGAAAGGTCACTGGGCATAATAATCATATATGAAAGTTAGATTGACTTCCCTGAGGAACAGTGGTTGCCCTGATGATACAATTGATATGGTTGGTTCATATGGTGAAAGAAATGATACAGTTTGAGAATAGCTGGATGAGTTTTTTTTTTTTTTTTTTACAGAGGCAGATTATTCTAGTTCTCTTAATTTTTTTATTCTAAAAAAGATAGAAATAATACTTTGCAGAAGCTTATAGGAGTTTTTTTTTCCCCCTCTATATCTGCGAATACTTTGAGGGTACATAAGCTTATGGGAGTGTAATTCTGAACAGTTTAACTACTATTAATAGGTGCAAAAATGAAAACATTGAGATGGATAACTTAGAAAATTTCACTTGAGATTAACATGCATCAACATACATTTGAAAATGAGATCAACTAGGAAATGCATATAAAATATTATATTAACAAGTAAAAACAAACATCATATTATTGAAATGACATAAAATGTATGCACTCCTAATGATTAGAAGGAAAAAAGAGATATTAAAATTTTATTATAGAAACTATTTAATAATGAATGGTTTTTTAGTAATTGGACTAATTGGAAAATATACATAGAAAGTTAAAAGAAAGCAAACAAAACAAACAAAAACTCTATACTAGAATTACTTGAGTAATATGTTAACCATTTGCTAATTCTTTGATCACTGATTTCTAACAGTAATAATTCTGTTAAATAGGGAGATTTTCATACCTATTTTATGTGGAGTTTCCATTGTATTTGTTATCTTAAAAACATTCTTTTTCAAGAAGGTCATTGAATATAATAGTTAAAAATATTTTGACAAACACTATTTCAGTTAGGCAATATTCAAGGTGACCTCAAAATATTCACAGAGCGTTTAGTAATGGTATGTAGTAGAAGAGGATACTTCAGGGACTTGCCTTAAAGTCATGCTTGCGCAGAAGCCCATTCATTCTACTTAAACCTCAGACTCACACATTGGAAAGGAAGGAACGGCAGAGGCTACAGCTTCCTGGGCTGGGTTCCAGCAGGGCTAACCAGGTCGCTGTGGGCATTTGCTGTTACTTTGGGTAAAGTAGACTTGAATAGATTAGTAAAGGTAAAACTCATGAATTGTAAAAACAAACAAACAAACAAACAAAAAAAAAAACAGTTAATACTTTTAAATTCCCTCTTTTGCTCTTTATTATTTTATCAAATCCATGATTAAATAACTAGAGAAAGTTATTAATTTTTATTTCCATGATCAATCATATAAAAAACTGAAGATCTGAAAATACAGTGACGCTGTAATGAGATGAAACTCTTGGGAAATATTGTGGAGGGTAAATGTATTTTGCGTGTAGAAGGAATATGAGTAATTAGGGGTCAGCTGGCAAACATTAATAGGTGAGTTTCTAAGATGACTCAAGTTTCTCTACTTCCAGTATACACCGTCTGTGCAATTCTTCCCCTTCATGAGCAGGCTGGATAGTGAATTGAGAAGCAAGTGCTTCCCTGTCAGAATTTCAGAAGACACTGTGGTTTCAATTGACCTGAACACAACCTGGTGAGAAACCCAGAGAGAGGACCCAGCTAGCCCCTCTGGATTCCTGACTACAGAAAATATAGGATAGTAAAATGTTTCAGTAAGTCACTAAATGTTGTAGTTAGTTTCACAGCAAAAGGGAACTGCATTTGTTTCCTAGAGCTGCTATAACAAATAACTGCAAACTTGGTAGCATAAAATGACATAACTATTTTCTCACTGTTCTGGAAGGCAGAAGTGCCAAATCAAGGTGTCATCAGGGCTGGATCTGGAGGCTCCAGAGGAGAATCTCTCCTTTCCTCTTCCAGCTTCTGGTAGCTGTTAGTGTTTCTAGCTTCCATGGCTCAGGGCCACAACACTGTAATCTCTGCCTCCATGGTCACATCACTCTGTGTTCCTGTTCTTCTTTATGTGTCTTTATGTGTCTCTTATAAAGGCACTCATCTTTGGATTTAGGGCCCACTCAGATAATCCAAGATAATCTCACCCCAAGATCCTTTAACTTAATTGCATTTATAAAGATCTCCCCCCCCCCAATAAGGAAACATTTGCAAGTTCCAGAAATTTAATGTGGATATCTTTTTTTTTTTTTTTTTTTTTTTTAGTGGTGGGAGGGCAGTCATTGGTGTACTGCAAAAACTAATAGGGCAAACAAACAACTTAGATTCAGACTTTATGTTCTGATTTATTTTCCAAGGTAGTGTGTCTAATAACAGCAGAGTTTTCAAATCTTTATTATGCACTTCATGAGAATGGACCTAGAATTTCTTTCAGTTCATTCATGGAATTAGGGTATTTCCTTCTCCCACTTGCTTGTCTCTAGGATCTCCCCTACACTGTTTGGCTCCCAGGGAATAGCTGTCTTTGATCTGTCCAGAAAGTCAGAGCTTCTCTCAAACTATTGCCTCCTGCACTGGTGTACATTTCCTCATGATTAAAACCTCTTTCAAGGCAAAACAACGTGAAGAAAAAGAGAAAAAGAAAGTAGTAAGGATCCCCCCCCCCAATAATGGGACTCCCTTCCTAGTTTCTTATTATAGAATAAGAAACTTATTCTTATTATAGAATTATTATAGAATTATTATAGAATTATTCTTATTCTTATTATAGAATAAGAAACTAGGAAGGGAGTCCCATTATTGGGGGGGGGGGGGTCCTTACTACTTTCTTTTTCTCTTTTTCTTCACGTTGTTTTGCCTTGAAAGCCTAGTTTCTTATTCTAAAAGGTGGGTTTTCTCTTGGGATTTCTAGATGCTCACAGTGCCACTGCATTCGTAACAGCAGCTGTTTGATAGCCTGGCCTTGGAGCAGAGTTGTGAGCCAAAAAAGAAAATGTCATGACTGTCCTTTCCAGAACCCATGACTCACAGGGACCCCTTTCTCAGGGCTCTGGTCAAAAATATGAGCTTTTCTCAGTTTTGCTGTTCATGATCTAATTTGTCTTTATCTCACGAAAGCTTTGGGAAATAAAGGAAGCAAAAACAAAGCACAACAAAAACGGGAAACCCACTGTAATCCTATTAGTTGTTATTTAATTTTTTACTTCTCTCCCCAGTGTCCTAGTTATAATTTTCTTTAAAGATTTTTCTTGTAGTTGCCTTTTGCATTTTGCCCACTATATTTAGTTATGGTCAGAGGGAGAAATGGACTGCAGGGGGCTTATTTCTTTTTGTCTAAAACTGGAAGCGGTAGTTTTAATAAAAATAAATGTAAGCAAAAAGGCAGTTACTAAAAGAAAAGAATTGCTATCCTATCTTGAGATATCTTGGAAATATCCTTGGAAAAATTAAGTCATTTTCAGTTAATTAGAAAGGTATAGAAAATTCATAAGAAAGAACATTGAATCCAAGAAATACTGGAGGGATTTTTTTTTTTTTTTTAAGAAAATAAGGGCAAAGTAATGGCCTCCTCAAAAAATTTATATCTTAATTTCTAGAACATGTGAGTATGTTATCTCACATAGCAAAGAGAGTGAATTAATTGTTGTTGGAATTAATTTTGTTAATTGGCTGACCCTGAAATAAATTGATTAGGTTGGATTATCCAGGATTACCCAGTGGAATCACCAGTGTTTTTAAAAGTGAAAGAAAGTATGGTGTACCTAGGTGGCTTAGTCAGTTGAGCATCTGACTCTTGATCCCAGCTCAGGTCTTGATCTCAGGGTCACGAGTTCAAGCCCCATATTGGGCTCCACACTGAGCATGGAGACTACCTTAAAAAAAAGTGGAAAAAAGTAAAATGAAAGAACAATGGAAATAACAATATCTGACTTTGCTTGCCCTGAAGATGCAGGAAGGAACCAGAACTTAAAGAAAGCTAGGAGGTCAGTAGAAGCTGCTAAAGATAAGGGGATGTTGCTCCTCCAGAGCCTCTAGAAAGGAATACATCCTTGTCAGAATGTTGATTTTATGCCAGTGTGACACATCTAGGACCTCTGACCTGTAGAACTGTAGGATAATAGGTTAGTGCTTTGTTTTCAAGCCACTAAATTTGTGGTAATTTGTGATTGCAACAAGACAAAACTAATTCAACATCTAGATAAAGCCACTGCATTTTTTTTTCACCTAATCTAACTCTCATGGTTCAATCTGAAAAGCATCCTTCTAGTAGCCACAAAATGCACTTGCATATATCAGAAAAACAGCCTAATATGCATATTACTAATTAATCCAAATGCAAAGCAGAATATGATGTTATTTGAGTCCCTACATCCTTTTTTTTTTTTTCTTTTTTAAGATTTTATTTATTTATTTGACAGAGAGGGACAGCGAGAGAGGGAACACGGGCAGGGGAAGTGGGAGAGGGAGAAGCAGGCTTCCCACCAAGCAGGGTGCCCTATGTGGGGCTCGATCCTAGGACCCTGGGGTCATGACCCAAGCCAAAGGCAGACACTTAATGACTGAGCCACTCAGGCACCCCAGAGTCCCTGTATCCTTTATTTATTGCAACAAAAATAATTATAATTGTTGAGTTAAAACACACTAACCAAGTTGTCTTTAGAGCTGGAAAGAGGGTCTGTTTTTCCCAGTACATTGCTGGGCATGGCTAAAAGCCTTCAAATACTACAGAAAATGAGTCAGGAGAAACCATCTGAAGCCTATGAGAACTGCTAGTGCCAAAAGAGCATGCAGGACTGGACGGGTCCTTTGGACGGAGATTAGAACTAAAGTCAAAGAGAGTCATTGTCATGTGGAGAGTTCTGCCTGACTTGGGGAACAACAGCAGCAGTGGCCGGGAGCAAAGAGATGGTGTGTCCAACCTTACCCTGCTCAAACAGGGTAGCATCTCTGTCCTATGTCCTTGCATTTTGGTCCTTACCATAGTCCATGTTGAACAAATATGAAGTGAATGAATGAGTCAGCCACTCAATCAGTAGTTGTTTGAAGTAAAGATTACTGCATAAGTGGGCAAAAAAGAGGGAAAGGGGAAATTAATCAAGCTACAGTAAGCACCGCAGTGAGGACGTCTCATTAAATTATTATAACTCATTAGATACTACTCAGTAAATTCTTACAGCTTCGGAGGCATCATCTGATTTAAAATAGCTGTGGAGAAGAGGCCCTGTCAGCGTGATCCACCATAGATAATTCCTCTAGACCGCTTATTTCTGGACATATTTCCCTGTCCCTCATAAATCTCTACCCACCCCCCCAGTAGGTGTCTGATAGACGAGCATGTTGTAAAGCCACTGTTTCACAATGCAGCAACTGAATTTTTGACAACTCGGTATCAGGAAATTCTTCCTTATACTGAATAAACCTCTCCTGTTGCTTTTATCCATTTGCACTAGTTCTGCCTTGGGGAAGACAAACAATAATTTAAATTTTCTCTTTTACTTGGCAACTCTTCTGATATAAAAGGGCAAGTATTGTATGCCACAGGCTATTTCTGTTTCTGTTTTGTTTTGTTTTCCCAATTAAAATATCACTGGTGTCTTCCTCGGGTTTTCCTATTCTGGTCCCTGTCCCTGAACATAGAAGCTCTTCTGAATAAGTACAGTATGAATTATCTATTTAAGTTTTTGTTACTGATATTACCATGAACTCAAATATCTTAAAGTTTCACTATTTTTAAAATTTAATTTAATTTAATTTTTTGTGTGTGTTCCAAAATTCATTGTTTATGCACCTCACCCAGTGCTCCATGCAATATGTGCCCTCCTTGATACCCACCACCAGGCTCACCCACCTCCCCACACCTCCCCTCCAAAACCCACAGTTTGTTTCTCAGAGTCCACAGTCTCTCATTAAGTTTCATTATTATCTTGACATGCATTTACTGAATTTGCAGTATGCATTTACATATGATTATATATTAACATTCAATGACATTACATTTCATTATGATGATTAATAAAGATTTATATTTTCTCATTAAATAATATTATATACTACATTAGCAGTAGTGAAAAAAGTTCAAAGTTTAAGTATGTGCTTTATATTTAAGTACACTTAATGAGTAAGAAAACCTGGTTGTTTTGGTTGCACCAATTACAAAATATTCCAAGTTATGCAAGCAACTATATTAAGGCATTTAGGAAAAAAACAAAGAATGAGCTATCATTGTACTTGTTCTCCTTACTAGGTTGCAGTGAGATTCAAATAAGATATTTCTTCAGCTAAGTACCATAGCCTATAATATGTAATTTTAAAGAGCAGTATTATATTTATATTAATATAAGCCTAATATTTACCCCACATTTTTAGAAGAATGTTGTGCAATGGAGATTCAAGAAAATGTTTTAGATATTACAAATTGATAAAAATACAAGAGTACTAAAGATATGTCTTCTTTTTAATGTTGTTTCTTAATATGTACAGTGACTTCCTTTCAGTATACAGAATGGAAAGGGGAAAGATGTATAACTTTATAAAGCAGACACATTAAAAACTATAAGCACAGCAAGTGGATCAAAGTGGACTTTAACAGTTATAGTCATATTGATAGTATAAACCCTTGATATGATGTAGTAAAAATGGCACTTTACCTCTGTGGTCTTCCTCCCACAAATCTGTAACTTCTGATATACCATGAGAAAGGCACCAAAAAATGCCAGGTGATGAAAAACCTATAAAATACTTGACCATTACTCCTCAAAACTGATGTCATAAAAGACAAGGAAAAGTCTGAGAAATTGTCACAGCCAAGAGTAGCCTAAGTCCTTAAGGTAATGATGACTAAATATAATATGGTATCCTGGATGAGATTCTGGAATAGAAAAAGGATATTATATAAAAACTAAGGAAATCTTAAGAAAGCATGGACTTTAGTTAATGCTAATGTATAGGTATTGGTTCATTAATTATAATAAATGTTTCATAGCAATGGAGAATACAGAGTTAATAATATGGAAAACTGGGTTTGGTATATGGGAATTACTATCTTTGGAACTTTTTCACAAATCTAAAACTGTCTTAATATAAGTAACATACAATGTTATATCAGTCTTAGGTATATGATATAATAATTCAACAATACCATATACTACTCAATTCTCATCAAGATAAATGTCCTTTTAATCCCCTCTGTTTCCCCATTCCTTCACCTACCTCCTCTCTGGCAATGCACCAGTTTGTTCTCTGAATTTATGAGTCTGTTTTTCTTCTTCACTTCTGTTTTCTTCCTTAAATTCCCCATATGTTGGACAATAAATCTAAAACAGTTTTAAAATGAAGTGTTTATTTTAAACTATACATACAGTGTGTATTTATAATGCAAATATATGTATATTTATTTACATTATTTATAAGTCCATTAACACCAGATATTGACCTTTTTAAAAGATTTTATTTATTTATTTGACAAAGATCACAAGTAGGCAGAGAGGCAGGCAGAGAGAGAGGGCAAGCAGGCTCCCTGCTGAGCAGAGAGTCCAATGAGAGGCTCTATCCAAGACCCTGAGATCATGACCTAAGCCAAAAGCAGAGGCTTTAACCCACTGAGCCACCCAGGCGTCCCAATGTGTGTATTTAATAAAATAAGAGAATGTGTACCCTATAGCATTGCACCAGACTATTTAATGTTTTAATTTATCAGGAAATACATTTCCATACTTGAATAGAGCATTGCCAAATAGTGAAGGTCTAGATACATCCCTAGAATAACTGAGAACTGCAAAATCATTAACCATAGCTCACTGAATACCAGGGATGGATGGAAATCATTAAGAAGAGATTGGATTTTGCAAAGTCCCCAAGACCACTCTTCAAATTTCTCTAGGGTACCTGTGTGGCTCAGCGGGTTAAAGCCTCTGCCTTCAGCTCAGGTCATGATCTCAGGGTCCTGACATTGAGTCCCGCATCAGGCTTTCTGCTCAGCAGGTAGCCTGCTTCCTCCTCTCTCTCTCTCTCTGCCTGCCTCTCTGCCTACTTGTAAAATAAATAAAATATTTTTTTAAAAAAGCAAAAACAGAAACAAATTTCTCTAAAGCTTATCTCATGTAACTCCAGAACATTTTTGATAATAATTGACTAAATTATAAAAATATTTACACATGCACACATATGATATAGTAATAAAAACAAATACAGAAGATTAAAGTAATAGAAAAGACTGTTAACTGAATGATGGGAGTCAGGAACTTACCAATCAACTATTAGTATTTGTATAGATAGACCGGAAAACAGAAAGAAGTATGACTTCAAAACACTCTGGTTTGATCAGTCAAAGACAATCCAAACAGACACGTGGGGTTTGGCATCATCAGCTTTGACATAAAGTCCTAGCTTCTCTACCTATGAGTTCTGGGGCTTGGGCTTCATATTCTTCCTCATAAAGAGGCACTAAGTTAAATTTCAATCAATGTGAGGGTTAACTGAAGAGAGTACTTTAAACATTGTGGCCCTTAAGTGATGCTGAGACATTAGTAGTTTTCCCTCTCTCCAGCTGCATTCTAAATGAAATGATTTAATCCATAAACCATCAATAAATGACAGGATCAATTTGCTTATTGTATGTGAAGTTGCACCTCTTTGTTTTGTAGAACAGTCATTTGAGATTCTGGAAGATGGTTGTTTAGGTAACAGAATGTTGATGAAACTGGATATGAGTTAAAATGAATAGCTAGTAGTGACTACACCGTTAAGTAGCTTCAATTTTAGGCAAGCCAAAGGTCTACACCAAAGCTCTCTCATGTTTAAAAGAAACAGAGGAGGCAGATAAAATATGTAACTTTCTTTCAGCCAGTGTCTCATAAATCCAATCTTCCCAATCACTCTCTACTACTATACCACTAAACTAATCCTGACTGATAAACAGAGTTTCATTTGACATTTCTAAGGTTAATTGCTAACATAAAGGAATACCCTATCTTTTTTTTTCTTTCACAATTTTACTTAAATTCAAGTTAGCATGTAGTGTAGTATTGGTTTCAGGAATAGCATTAGTGGTTTATTACTTGCATATAATACCCAGTGCTCATCACAAAAAGTGCCCTCCTTAATGCCCATCACCCATTTAGTCCATATCCCACCATCCTCCCCTTCTTCAACCCTCAGTTTGTTCCCTACAGTTAAGAGTTTAACGGTTTGCCTCCCTCTCTGTTTTTCTTATTTCACTTTTTCTTCCCTTACCCAATGTTCCTCTGTTTTGTTTCTTAAGTTGCACATATGAGTGAAATCATATGGTATTTTTCTTCTCTGGCTTACTTTACTTTGCATAATATGCTTTAGTTCCATCCATGTCCTTGTAAATGGCAATATTTCATTCTTTGATGACTGAGTAATATTCCGTAGTATATATACATCATATCTTCTTTATCTAATCATCAGTTGATGAACATTTTTCCATAATTTCGCTATTGTTGATAGTGCTGCTATAAATATTGGGGTTCATGTGCCTCTTCAAAGCTTTATTTTTGTATTCTTTGGATATCTCCTCCTGTTTTTAAAATTCCTTCATATGTATATGTATATAAATGTGTGTATATGTATTTTCTCAGCATGTATTTCTTTTATCGAAATGAAATGTATAACTGAAAAGTATTACTTGTGTGTATGTGCATGTGATGATATATAGAAGATATATAGGTAGATGATAGACATTCTGTGTTTCTATTATCAATGTTTTATTGAAAATTAATATGAGTTTAAGAATATGTGATTGCGCATGTGAGAATCACACGTATTCACATTGTATTATGTGAAAGAGAATAGGTTCTCTTCCACAGATGTTTGCATCAATTAAGAATGCTTTCAATGACAAGTAAGAGAAACCCTAAGTACTGATGGAGTAAATAGATGGGTTTTGTGCCCAACTGACAAGAATTCTGGATGGTGGCACTTACTGGCTTTGTTAAAGTGGTTCAGGGAAGCCACCAATAACCCATCTTCTATCTATACACATTATCATTCTCCACTACCATTAGAGTGTTGACTTTTACCTTGTTGGCACCTCATGGTCATATAAGGGCTTCAACAGTTCCAAGCATCACTTTCATCTTTGTAACAGGAAAAAAAGAAAGAAGGGTAAGTAGCACCATGTACAGATTGCCCCTTTAATCAGGCTAAGAGAAAAGTTTGTTAAAAAAGGGGTGGTGGCAGTGAGGTGAAGGTAGCTAGTCTTTACCATTTTTTGCATTTACAGTGGGAAATGACTGAGAAAAGTAGATTGTGAACAGCTTTTGAGACAAATAACTAACAGTATCTACCACATTATTTAATATTAAAACCATACTAATCTTAAAATACATGTGTGTATAACAAATGCCCTCTGATTTTTGTGAGATAATCATAGTCTTTCAGGATTTTTTTTCTCTCACACACAGACACACCTTTAAATCAGTCCTCTGAGTTGACTCAGCAGGTATTTTACTCATCTTCTGTCTTTTACACATTTACCTTCTGAAGTGAAAACAAATTTATTCTGGAGTCATATGTTTAATTCATAGAGATCTGCAATATTAGATGGCAAACACTTGCAGGTTGAAAAAATAGAATATATTTTTTCCTTCAAGATGTTGGTTGTGAAAAGCTAAAGGAAAAACTATTATGTCTGCCACATTGAAAAGGCTTGACAAAGCTTGTAGGTGAATTGAAAGTCTTGACAAAATAAAGCCGAGCATAAAGAAGATTTACTGACAATGAACTAAGCGCTGTGATCAGAGTTTGCAGAGTGTGGTTCTGACAAGCATGGGTGTCACTTAAGTAGACTTTTTCTTCCTTTTTATAGCTGCTGACATTTCTGAGTCCTTAGATGTACTTTTTAGTCCTAGTGTGTTGTTGTTTTCTACATTGTTTTTCCTCATGCACAAAAATATGAACATCAGATATGCAGGTGTCAACTAAAAATGGGTTATAGAGAGTGAAATCAAACTGCAGAGTCAGTAATTTAAATCAGAATAAAACCAAGGGCAAGTTTGGACCTTACACTGTATGCATATTTTTAGCCATCATATTCTTGCTTTTTTCACAATTAGAGTTTATTTTGGCATGTTAGGTCAGGAGAGATCTCAGTAAAATAACCTACTTTGTATCTTGGAAAACTGCTAAAACTTAAAGCTCCTAAATTTTTTTATGTTGAACAATATTAGCTGATTTTCATTTGTACAACCCAAAACGTCTACTTTGATGTTAGCTGAATAATGTAATCATTATAAAATGGGACAGTGTTACTGGACAGAATTTATGTGCCACCCTTGATCCAGCCAGCTCTGCCAGCTTCACTTCTTTCCCCTCACCCAGTAGGACTCATTCTTTTGCCTTTCTTTCTGGGCAGAGCATTTCCAAATCTTAATGTTCTCCAGTTTTAGAGCCACAGGAACTTCCCAGGGGACCTCAGCTTAATACACCCACCATTCTAGCCACCTGCAGTGCCTAGGACTAGACTTCAAGATGGCCTTCATCATGCCATAGTGGCAGGAGCCAATCCTACTGGGCCCACCTGCTGCCCCCACACTAATGACAATTCAGAAAGAACAGGCAAACTGATCCCCATGGACATATATTATCCAACAAGAGACAAAGGGCCAAAAGGAACTAGCTAACAAATTATTTGCCTTTCTCCAATAGGTGAATTATTTGGAAATGCAGTAGTTGCATAAAGCTCTATAGGTGTACACACTTGACTGAACACCAACAATGGTTCATGGAGAAGCTATTGCCAGCTCAGTGACTCAGGCAACTTACCACCATGTATTTGCCTTCTGCTGTTCTGCCTTGCTTCCTTTTACCTTTCGCTCTTGCTTCCTTGGGATTGAACATTCTCCCTCAATGAAGGTTTAACACATATAACTTCCTCAGTCTATATTTCTAGGGAAGCAAGACTAAAGAAATACATTTTCCCTCTAAACGTTCATTATATGGTACTAAGTGTTCCATGGGGAATACGTTCTTGCCTAGTAGCAGTGCAATATGGAAGAAAAGTGTAAATGAAGTGTGCTGCGTAGGTAGATGAAGGGCCGTTAGGAAATTATGCAAGAAATCATTTTGAGTTTGCAGTTGCTCAATTGAATGCATCTTAAAAGACCCCTTATTCTACAATGGAGCTTAAAAGCTGAAGACAGCTGACTAGAGTGCAGAGGTGGCTACAAACATTTCCTGAGGATTGAGTCTGAATTATTATGTATAAACATTGCATTTTCTTCATTAAGAGTCCTGCTTAATAACTTAGCGATGGTAAAAAACTAATTTCTTCACCTATGATTAATACTGACATATTAAAAAATAGGTTCATTACTTCCTGAAACCCATAGTTCCTACACGGTGGAGGCACACTACCCTGCAGTCAGTTTTTCCCTCTTTTTTACTTTAATAGTGTCTTACACTACCTGTTCTAACACTCATTCCAAAACTCAGAATTATTTGTTCCATGTTTGTTTTGCCAGCTATAACAGATGATTTCTGAGGGTAGGAATCCTATATCCTTGGCATTCATTTGATGTCTGACATACAGTCCTTTCTGAGGTTTAGTGAACTCATGGAAGAAAGAATAAGTCAGCTCTGAATGAATAAACATATGCAAGTATAAATGGCTGCAACCTACTATCAGCTACTAGGCTTTTAATTCACAGTAAGATTAGATAGAATATATATATATATATATATATATATATATATATATATACACACACACACAGATATAGATAATCATGTGAAGTATGTATATAGTATTTATCATATATATGCTAATCTTGAAGATGATGACAGGTGGAATTGAAAAATTCTTGTACTAGGAAAAATAAAGTTTAAGAATACTCCTTTGTGTATAATATAGAATCATCCAGAAACATTGATTTACTGTTAGTAGATATGTTTTTAAAAGTAACATGGTGCACTTTTAAAATTATATCTGCAGGGATAGGAAGTAACCAAGGTAGCAATGGCATAGAATCCATATCCTGGTGGGGGGGGGAGGATGAAAAATATGAGCTGAAATGTGGGCTCCTGAGGCAAAAATCATTTTTTGATTCTTCCCTCTACATGGTAAAGGTAGAGTTTTATCAGCACATTCAGAATGGATATATTGCCTTATGTGCCCACAAACTAATATCATTAGTCATCAGGTGGATTTATAGCTATAGAATGAAGATCTCTCTTTGTCCTCACACATCTGTTAAATAATATTGGCCACAAATCTTTAAGGAAATTGGAGGACTGTTTCTTGCTTCCATAAGAATGATTTGCTTGGGTAAATCTTCAAAATTGTTTTTCCTGGGAAAATATACTTTGTTAGCAGGGTCCTGGAGGATCCATTCTGAGAACACACAACTCCAGCCACCAAAATTGACTTGTTTTTGAGGCATAAAAATAAAAAAATTAATAATACTTGGATAAAGGTTTTTAATATAAGATATTCACTGATCTTCAAACATTTGAGTAGGGAAAACTATCACCAAAGACATTAAAGGTAGGAGGGAAGAAAATTTTAAAAGGGATATTTGAATATTCTATTGTATTTCTTTTTAGGCCTCAAAAGATAGTCACAAGGGGATATTACTACTTTAGTTTCTAGATACAAATTGATTATGCTAAAAGTTCATATACAAAATTAAGGGATTAAAAAATAAGTGTGATGCCCATCAAAATCCTACTGGCATTTTTCAAAGAGCTAGAACAAACAATGCTAAAATTTGTATGGAACTAGAAGAGACCCCAGATTGCTAAGGAAATGTTGAAAAAGAAAAACAAAACTGGGGGCATCACTTTGGCTGATTTCAAGCTTTACTACAAAGCTGTGATCACTGAGATAGCATGGTACTGGCACAAAAACAGACACATAGACCAGTGGAACAGAGTGGAAAGCCCAAATATGAACCTTCAACTTTATGGTCAAATAATCTTCAACAAAGCAGGAAAAAAAATATACAGTGGAAAGAAGACAGTCTCTTCAATAAATGGGGTGCTGGGAAAATTGGACAGCTATGTGCAGAAGAATGAAACTCAACCATTCTCCTACACCATACACAAAGATAAAATCGAAATGGAGAAAAGACCTCAACATGAGGCAGGAATCTATCAGAATTCCAGAGGAGAACATAGGCATTAACCTCTTTGACATTGGCCACAGCAACTTCTTTCAAGATATGTCTCCAAAGGCAAAGGAAACAAAAGCAAAAATGAACTTTTGGGTCTTCATCAAGATCAAAAGCTTCTGCACAGCAAAGGAAACAGTCAATAAAACAAAGACACAACCCACAGAATGGGAGAAGATATTTGCAAATAACAGTACAGACAAAGGGCTGATATCCAAGATCTATAAAAAACTCCTCAAACTCAACACTCACAAAACAGATAATCATGTCAAAAAATGGACAGAAGACATGAACAGACACTTCTCCAAAGAAGACATACAAATGGCTAACAGACACATGAAAAAATGTTCTCTATCATTAGCCATCAGGGAGATTCAAATCAAAACCACATTGAGATACCACCCTACACCAGTTAGAATGGCCAAAATTAACAAGACAGGAAATAACGTGTGTTGGAGAGGATGTGGAGAAAGGGTAACCCTCCTACACTGTTGGTAGGAATGCAAGTTGGTGCAGCCACTTTGGAAAACACTGTGGAGATTCCTTAAGAAGTTAAAAATAGAGCTACCCTATGACCCTGCAATTGCACTACTAGGTATTTACCCCCAGGATACAGATGTCATGAAAAGAAGGGCCTCCTGTACCCCAGTGTTAATAGTAACAATGGCCACAGTCACCAAACTGTGGAAATAACCAAGATGTCCTTCAATGGATGAACAGATAAAGAAAATATGGTCCATATATACAATGGAGTATTATCCCTTTATCAGAAAGGATGAATACCCAACTTTTGTATCCACATGGATGGGACTGGAAGTGATTATGCTGAGGAGAAATAAGTCAAGCAGAAAGAGTCAATTATCATATGATTTCACATATTTGTGGAGCATAAGAAATAATATGGAAGCCATTGGGAGAAGGAGAAGAGAAGTGAGTTGGGGGAAATCGGAGGAATAGACAAAACCATGAGAGACTGTGGATTCTGAGAAACAAACTGAGTGTTTTGGTAGGGTGGGGGGTGGGGTGAACCTGGTGCTATTAAGGAAGGCACGTATTGCATGAAACCCTGAGTGTGGTGCATAAACAATGAATTTCGGAACACTGGAAAAAAAAATGAAATAAAATAAAATGTTTAAAAAAAATAAATAAATAAATAAATAAATAAATAAAATGTTTAAAAAGAGTGATAAAAGGTGGACAGCCCTATTACAACAAGGTTTATTTTTAATCAATTAGTTCCAAACTTATCTTTATTAGAGCCAGTTGTGTATTATTACTCTTAATTCAATTGAACAAATCTGCTGCAATAATTAAGCTTCCTTTAGGGAGTTCCCATCATTAACATTTGTGAAATGTTGTCAAAGAAAAAGGAAGACACATATTTATCATCTTCCCCAGCATTTAGTCAAAGTGAATATTATTCTTTAAAGTACAGTTCATAATATTTATTTTAGCAATTTTCATTTTTTATGTTGGGTAAATTAAAGTAGTTGATTTACCATGATTATTTTCATTTCTTTAGTATAAGAAATTCATCTGAAAAAATTTGTAATGTAAGCATTTGATGACTTATACTTGTCCTCCTAGCTTTTTGAAACAATCTCAAACTTAAAATTCAAAGTTCTTATGAATTTAACTGTACTTAAATGTATTTTCAATTTTAATTTTAATTTTAATTTACAGTTAAATTTAAATGTTTTTAAAATGAAAAGTCTTTAATGAAATGAAAATCTTTAAATTCAGTACTACTGAACTTAAACTTTGAATACTATAGGAATATATTCTTGCATGTAATAGAGCTTCAAAATATTTATTTCTCTAAAAATTTAAGACTTCATCATTACCAAAGATTCCTACAAGGAAAAAACGACCCCTTATGTAATAGAATAAAAGAAGAAGAGAGAATAAATGTTGAAGACGTTTGATAAAATAGAATGCATCATTTTTCTGACATTATTTAATATCTATAAAATTATGTAGATGGTATGCAGCAAGTAAAATTTTTAGAAATTATAAGATCTAGAAAATAACTTTCTTTTCTCTTTCATTTCATCTGTAACATGAAGATTCTTCTCATGTTGGCTATTTAATTATTCTTCCCCTTAAAAAAGTCTATTCAAAAATCCTCTTTCTGCAAGAGTGTATCTATATTACTTGACTTTTATATTTCTTGGGCCAATTGTTTTCTAGAAAATCAAATACAAAACCTCATTTGCCATTTGAAGTATTAGTGTTGGTAGAAAAATGTATTTTAAAATGTCCTCTCATTTGTTTTTAATTTTAGATTTTTATTAAAGTGCAGAAGAAAATAACATGAACATTTATTGTAGTAATAGCATATATATTGCTAGTGTTTTTATTAGCTTATTACTATATATGCATTAAAATATGTGTATTTCTGTTCACATATATAAAATAAAATTACCATTCTCCTGTGTAGATGATATTATTCTTTGTTCAATTAAGATTTAATCATGAACATTTTCCCATGATACTAATTATATTTTGAGATTACTTACTTCTAATGGACTAATAGGGTCTTAATTTTGCATGTATGATAATTAATAAATGGATGTTATTACGTAACATATAAATAATTTAAAATATATCATTAAATAATAGTGCACTATGGATTTTTGGGGCATACATATTAATCAGTTAAGACACTGCTGGTTATACCTTAATATAAGTATCTAGAAAAATAATAAAATAATAATGAACTTTTTTTAGTTTGCAAACCAAGAATATGTCTTAATCATATCAGTTGGATCAAGGCTGGGTTGAAATTTTGTAGGATTCTGTTTACTTTGTTTACTTCTTTCTTTTTTTTTTTCCCCTTTCTCAGTGCTATAGCCCATCAGGCCTTTGAGCTGAGAGTACAGTCTATTCCTGGGAGCTCTCCTTAGCTGACTCTGAATTCTCTTTGCTTAACTCTCAGCATAGCAAATTTCTAAAACTGTTGTCTTCTTTTGCATAATTTTCAGATTAATATTTTTAACCTTTCATCCTGCCTCAATTCAGAACTCAGCAAATACCTTGAGGTGAAAACCAATTTTGTGTTCAAAGCCCTACACATCAAAAATGCTGCCAATATTATCCTATGAGAAAAATACATTCTCTGCTTATTTCTCTGTCTGGGAAAATTATGCTTCTCACACTCTTCCAGTGCCAGTCCAGTGTTTTCAGAAGGCCAGCTCACCACTGTGTGCTCATCTGTCTTAGACCTTACCTATGCACACCCTTGTGACAGCAGGTGTTCTCATATGCCTTCAAACAAATGCTTTTAGTCAGTTCACAGCTCCCTTCTAGTTGTTATCAACAGGGAGGAAGTTGTGCTTCATGCTTTCTCATTCTATTTAGGAGCCTAATAGTTTTGCTTTCTTTCTTAAATATGTCTCATTAAATATGGACTGCATAGGCTAGTGGGTGATCCATTGTTCTTGAAGTAATTAACCACTTGCTCCACTATTGCTCTCTGTTAAAACTTAAAATGCAACTTTATCATTAACTCAGTATACACATTTTAGATTCAATTATTTTTATTATTATATTTTATTTACATATTATATTTTATTAGTACATTTATTATTCAGCATTTTTTATTCAATTAATTATCCGCTAAAAGTCATTGGCTCATTTAATTTTGCAGTGGCAAAACCCTGTTTTAATTACTGTAATTCTACATGCTCCTAAAATTCTAAATGCATTTGAATAGCCTTGGAGATTAACCTTAAATACCCTCCAGTATATTTGACCATTTATTCCTGATGGACCCATAGAAGTCTAAATACAGTTGTATTTAAATAATATCACCAGAAATTTTAATTTGGAAGAGATTTGACACTCAGGAATGGATTTACATAATCTACCTATTTCATATCAAGTTAATTGTTATGAATTTTATTCTTCTTAGGTTCATCAAAAGCATTTTGTTCCATTTCTGTATTTATTTTTTTCCAAGCTGAAGAAGACTACTGATTTGGATAAACATACATGGTATTCATACACCTTAAAATCTAAGTCATTTTTGTCTAATTATCTTGGATTTTTTTATGCAATAATGACATATGCATTCTGCTCTTTTTAATAGTCACATTTTCCGTTCTGTTTTTCCCCATATTATCTGGGCTATAATTTTTAATGCCACTGTTAAATAATAATGATAAGGATTATTTTTTGTTAAATCAATTTCATATGTTTAATTCTTATCATGATATTTATTAATTTGAAATAAATGATTCTATATAATGTAAAAAGATTATTATTTTCTTATTTTACTTATTCTATTTCCTTTACCATTCTTTTATAAAGATTGGAATTGCATTTTAAAAAATAATTTTGCATATCTATTTATGAGAGTAAATTATTTTCCTTCTTTAATAATCATTCCTTAGATGTGTTTCCATAAATCATACCTGGCTTACAAATAGGTTTTTGTATGTAGTCCTCACTGTCTTTGAAATTTAAAGTAAATATTGAAATTTACATGTTGAAATTTGTCATAAAAATTAAATTTCCAGAATCTCTGAGAAAGTTAAAAAAACATGTTATATTTTGGCAGAGCAAGTGTCAGTTCCTAATACCAACTTCTATCATTAGTCCAAAATAAATATTAATATAGTGATTTCCATTATTTTTAGCCTTTCTGTTAATTTTACTCATGTAGAAATCATTGGCAAAGTTGAAAAATGGGGTTCCTTCAATAGGTTACAAGTCTCTGTCATAAGTGTAGTTATAAGATTATACTAAGAAAGAAGATTCAATCAGAACCTAGTTCAAGAAGTTACATATTTTCACATCACAAATGAAAGCCTCACGGCAAGCCCTGGCGATAAGCTTCAGAGTACCACCAACAGAAGGAACACTGGCATTATTTTGATTCAGATCTAGGATTGTCAATGAGCTTGAGAAGGTAGCAGAAGCATGCGATATTCCCCACAAGATAGTTCATGGTGATTGGTAATACTTGTTAGTTAGTTGGACACACTGCTAAGCTAAGGGAAGATAAAGGCAGTGCAATTAAGGGTTATGGTGATGTAGAAGTCAGTAAGCACATTGAATGAGAACAATGTATGAATCAGAGCCACAGGGAATACTAAAGAGAAAGCTACTGACCAATTCCAGTAGAGTTTTCAGAAAAATTTTTATGGTGCTTATGGTTCTTGATTATGTAATATAACACCACAGCCTTTGGTGTCAGACAGAACTAGACTATACCATATTCAGGATGAACTTAAAAGCTGTTTAATTTTTGTGCACCATAGGTAAACACACACACACACACACACACACACACACACACGCACACACAGACGACTAGAATCCTGCCAGGTGAAAAAGAAAAGAAAAGAGAGGGAGTGAGGATGGGTCATAGAGGGAAAGGGACAGGAGAGAAAATGTGCATGCACAAGCTAGCAGGTGATGTGACAGGGAGAGGGTATGTGAGAGAAGGCACCAGGTTTGTATCCAGGAGTTCCATATAGACAGAGTCCTAGTATACAGGTGATCCCCAAGAGAGGCAGGGACAAGATCACGGAGGGACTTGCATGGTATTTCATTCTACCAATTTGAGATTTGAATTTTTAAAATAGCGTCTTAGAAGTGTGGTATAAGCATTTTAGGTTATTGTTTTTATTAATCTCCCTTTTATCAAGAACATATAAAATTATAGAAATGTGAACCTTCATCTGTGATGTCCTTTTTTGTTACAATGAGAAATTGGAGAAAGAAATTCCCAAATCCCCTCTATAAATAAATGTATGCAGGTCACTTTTAAAAGTCAAGAAAAGCAGATGATAGGAAATCCTACTGAGAGGTACAACAATAATTTACTGGCTAAGCACTGTGCTCAGGTGTCATAAAATATTTTTTTAACAGAAGTCTATTTAAATCTCACGGTACTCAATATGCCATTTTTACTGATGCAGTAAACTCAATGTTGGTGATTCTTAGTATCTTAGCCACTTCAAAATTATAATTCAGTCTTTTTTGGGTAAATACTAAAATTCTGGGTCTCCTCTTCTCCCTTTCCTCCCCTTTTCCCTTCAGGAATAATGTATCACTTCAGCATTAGTCTCTGGAAACTCTTCTGTGCAGTCCGTACCATGCACTCTGAATGTCATGCTTTGTCCCTGACGCACTTCCCGTTGTGTGTGATCCTACCAGTATCTTCAGCTCACATGTCATGAAGCTCCCTTTTGTCTTCCAGCACTGCTATTATTTTCTCATCAACCTAGCACTCATGAGAAATCTTGGATTCTGTTCTTCAGATTAAAACACTTCCTCTAGCTATAGCTATTCTATCATTTTGAAGCCATGCTTAATAACAGGATTCTATGGAATTGAAGAAGAGAGTCCAAAGCTCTCCACTGGGATGTCACAAACTAATTTGTGCTTTCTATGTCTACTTCCTCAAAACTTGGCCTCCCATGCCCCAACCTATCCCCTCCTCTCTTTATCTCTCTCTCCATGCTTTTGTCTCAATCTGGAAATTATTCTTCCTGGGAGATGAGAACTTGCTATTAATCCTCAAGCATTCCTTCCAACTCTCATGTATAGTATTAACTCCATGTTTTGAAACCATTAGAATTCCTATAGACATTCAAAGTTAATAATCTAGAAATTTATTTTCTTTAGAAGTAATTTGCTTTCAATACTAAGTTAACCTCAGAGAATTTGATTCTTTGTTTTGAGATATCCTGTCTTTTCATCTGTTCAGCAAACATTGATTGAATACCCACTAAGACCTAGACAATCTTTTACATGTAAGAAGTAATATATGGAATAAAACAAAAGTCTGAAATTTCTCTAAAGGGGGGAGCAAGCAGATCATAATACAAAACATAAAATAAACAGTATTTCACAATGCTAAGTGATATGGAAAGAAAGAAATTTAAAGAAGGCCATTTATAATGGGGCACTATTTTAGATCTTTATTCTGCTATTTCTAAGCCTAGAGGTTTATGAAGAAATATCAACTTTCTTTTTCATAGCATGGTAACTTTAAAAGGATTCATTTGTTTTCTTTTGGTCCTTTCACCTATTTTAATGAAAAAATTTGTTTAGGTACCTATCTGTTTATCTCAATTTAAAATTACTCAATACATTCCCTAGTTAGGCCATATGAACACAGATAAACTAGGAAATCTTTGCAGCTCTCCATGGATTGTCTGCATTGTAAAAACATTGTATGCTATAAATGATGCATGTGTTTGTGCTGTAAACCTGAAAATATCTGTCTCTCCCATTTATTTTGAAATACTGCCTTTTTTTTATTTAGAAGGAAATGTTCCAGTGTTATTCTAGAAAAAATAGAAATTAAAGTACTATATTTTGTTTTCTTGAACAAATTTGAAAGAGCTTATTTAAGCATATATGATAGCATAGGTTTGATTTTGAATAACAATTTTTATTGAATGTCATTGTTAGTAGGTACTACACAAAGAAATGCCATTTGTTTAACCTCAGCCATGAATTTTATGTCATTTGCAAAACTAAAATCACATATTGTGGGAACTAAAAGATAGGAGAAGGTAGAATTTCCATTCTCAAAGTGACTTCAGCAACTTAGGAATCAAAGCTAATTCCAGAAATTACCCACTGAATTGGGCCTTATCATACAATTGCACAATAAAACAAAAATAAGTTGATATTTGATTTTTAAATATTTGAATTTCATACCATACTTTTATAAAACTTATGTTCTCAAATAAAATAAGAAATTATCATCACCTAGATTTTGTTTCCTTCGAGTAGGTCACACCATCCTGAATCTAGGCATCGTCTTTCAAATATGTAGAAGTCATTAAATCAATTCACATGTTTGTGAATAACTGTGGCATAAAACTTCTTGGACGTGCAAATCCTCCACCTTTGGAGGTGGAGGCAACAATATTGGCATCAATATTGTTCCACTTTCCATAGCACTCTCAGTCTCAGCTCATTTTGTTGTAGTTATCTTTTCTACAGGACCATCACGTTTTACTACCTGATGGAAGGCCAAATCAACTTTGTTTCTTTAGCCATTAAATTAATTTTCCTTCTTTTCTGGAACTCTCTATGAAGTTTTAAAGCATCTATGAATCTTCTAGAAGAGGCCACATAATTTTTATCAGATTTACAAAGAGGTATGTGATTAAAAATTATTTATAGAAAAACTTTGTTGTCTTTGAGGTAAGTATCTTTCCTTAAGGTTTCAACATAAATTCTAATTCTGTATTCATCTTCAAGGTAGAATATCTACATAAATAAAAGTCATCTGCTTGAGAGATTTGTTTATTCTTCTCTCCTTTCCTTCTTCCTTTCCTCTCTCCCTCCATTCTTCCATCTTTCTCCTTATCATTACTTTGTGAGTACTGATTCAAGAATTCTTCCTATTTTTATCAAGATGTGAGGGGGTCATGAAAAAAAATACACAATGCAAATTGTATCCTCTTTTACTTCACATAGACATTAATTATATTCCAAATTATTAGCTTAAATCAACATGATGTTAAAACATCCAGTGTTTACAGATTTGTCTTTCTCTTTTGGAATAAAATCTTTAACATGGATTTCCTTCATCTGAATGCACTTTACTTGATAGTTGTCAATGTCACTTAAGGTTCTTATAGAATGACATGTTAGGCAATCATAGTCAAAATCATACTCTGCTTCCTTTACATCTTTGGGATTAATAGTTTAAGTAATCCCGCTCCATAAAGAGCTAGTTTGATGTATCTGTAATTATGTACTTTTGTCTCTTCAAGCCTTCATGTTCAGACACTGACTCTTTTTGTTCAATATTATATTAATTTTTCAGCTTTGCGTAATACAAATTACTGGTTCTGATAACACATTATTAACATTGGTTTCTAACAAAAGCATCTTTTGAACAAATTTTAACTTTCCTTATTTGAAGAGCAGTCTAAAATTATGCAGAGAATTTAGGATTTCCATTATTTGGAATTAATATTGTTGCCAAAAGAAGACAGTTTTTAAAACTTTGCTCTATGAGTACATTTAAGAATATATTATAGTTTGATATTTTATTACTTTTAATAAATCAAACATTATTTCAACCATACAACATATAGCTTTATTTTTAAAAATAAGGTTAAATTGTCATTAATGTTTCCAATACTTTTATCTTATCAAGCTATTTTATTGATATGATTTCTTTTAACTACTAAATGAGTAATTTAAAACAAAGTACTTCTAGCATTTAGCATTTTCTATGTTGAGTGTTTATTTATAATTTAGGTTTCCTAGAATATGCTTGTAAATGTTAAATAGGCATACTGTTTCCAACTGATAAAGACTTTCACATCTGAGGAGACTTCAACTAATTCCTTATTCCTCTGACTGTGGCATGCCTGCAAGTGATTCTCTGGAGGTAAATGCTGGGCAACCTATATTCTGGAACCCAGCCTGGTTCACATATGGTTGTCACTCATTTGGTACTTGCATATATAAACCCTAAAGTTGCCAAGAAAACTGAAAGGCATTTGCAAAAGACATCTTTGCTTAGCTTCTTTAAAGCATTCTCATTGTTGGAATGCCTGGGTGCTCAGTCAGTTAAGCGTCTGCCTTCAGCTCTGGCCATGATCTCAGGGTCCTTGGATTGAGTCCTACATCACATGGAGCTCCCTGCTCAGCATGGAGCCTGCTTCTCCATCTCCCTCTGCCTGATACTCCCTCTGCTTTTGCTCTTTTTCCCTCCCTCTCTGTCTCAAATACATACATACATATATACATACATACATATGTACATTATCATTGTCTTCAAAGGAAATCCTAACTTCTTTTATATTAGTTTTATATATTATTATTTATTATATTAATAATAGTCATCACTTATTAAGCTCTAACTTCATGATATTTATTTTTTCATTAGTTTTTCCAACAAATACATGTGATTAATATTGTTAAGGACATTTTACAAAAGATGGAGATAAGACACAAAATAATTAATAACTGTCTAATGATATTTAACAACAGTTACAGCTGAATTTCAAACGCAGGTCTCTATGACTGCAAAACTTTACAATGTTATTATGCATCTACATTGTGGCTCCTGTGTTGCACTTAAGTTCATTCCACACTGAAGCCACTTGGACTCTTCAGATTCTGAAAACTAGTCTCATTATGCTATTGTTTCAGCTTGGAATGACTTTTGTTTTCATGTTTCAGCACTTCGAGCACCATGACTCACATCAGTAGAAGATCATTAAAAGGATTTTAGAAATGAATGAATGACAGTCTCAACATTTCTCTTTGCATTTATCAAATCTATACATGTATGTGCATGTGCACATTTACATACATTACTGTGGCCTGAGCATTGTTATGATTACTCAAATTATTCAGTCTTTTTTTTTTTTCAGATTAAAAAAATAAAAGTTACAAAGCTAGATAGTTCATGCTGGAAGACAAGGGTCCATACAAAATATAGCTAGAATTTTACAATTTTTTATAATAATCCATAAGAACTAGCAAGAAGCATAGTTCCACAAAGTATTCAATATGAATTTTTTTTTTATTGATTAAGAAAAGGTGTTTAGGAAGCCGTTTTTTCTGTCCATGTCTCTAGACTATACTGATTTTAGTTTAAGATGCCAATAGTTTTAGAGGTTTCTTAAATAGATTCTTCATCAAAGCAAGAACTATTTTGCAATTACTATAGCAGTATAAGAAAGATATATGTTTTTTGTACATGTACCTGCTGAAATCATATAAATCTTCTAAAGTTTTTTTATATATATTTTAAATGACACACAGTTTGCCAGAAAGTATTTTCTTGCACATAATTTAATGATTCTCTAATTTTATGCATCATATCAATTAAATTTCCTGTTATTTACACATTTGTCAGTAAGACAAAAGGAAACAAAACTAACAAAGAAGGAAAAATAAAATAATTCAATAAAACAATTTCTAAGTGGAAACAGTCTGTGATTAGGGTAGTGTATGGTTATACTGCACAGAGTTAGCAGTCTTTAAGTTCTCCAGAAAATCAATGAAAAATAAAAATTGATTTAATGAGTAAAGATTCTGTTGAACAAAGACTTTGTGTTATAAGGTCATTTGTCTAAATATGATATTCATTTTTCAGTTGGATTTTGAAATTTGTTTATATGAAAGAGTAAATCCTTTCTCTGAAGATTTATTTTAAGTTGTTTTGAAATGTTAATCATTAAATTATCTTAAAGTAAATGTTATACTTTATTTAGGGTCCTGAGTGAAAATATTTTGACACACATACTTTATCTTTTAGTGTTGGAGTATTATATTTCTCCTATTCTCTTCAGTGTTAAAATACATTTAATATAATATTTCAAACTGAAAAAATAAACTACAAAAAGTTACTCTATATTTTCCATAGATTGTCATTTAACATTATATGGAAGCAGAGGCTTTTCATTTCTCATAAATGAGAAAATTGTTAGATGAAAATCTTTCAAAATGTTTACATGTCAAATTTGGAATACTTTTGATAATCAAAATTTCAAAAACATTGTAATTAGTGTTTGACATGCAGTGATTTTAATATGTCAATTTAGAATATCAGTATATATTAACTCACTTAAAATAGATTCTTCTAAAATTTGGTAGCTCTCATGTAACTTTATGTTTATTGTTCTCACATTTATTATTTATTTATTGTTGCAGATTAAAAAAATCAACAGAAATTTTCCTGTAAACCAGCAGGTAAGATTGAAAAGTACTTGGAGAGACATATCATGCATTTTTTTCATTGTATCTATTATAGAAAATAATCTTGATTGCACTTAATATTTACATGGTAATAATTGGCACTATCATTTGCTCTCCAGGAAAATACATACTTTATTAGATTTCTTTCATATTATGTGATATATCTGTTTCTCTAATCATATTAAAAGCAGTTTTAAAAAATATTTTATCTAAGTAAACTAAGTCAAAACTATTTTCAACAAAAAACATATATTTATTTAAATATAATATTGAAGACCTAAGAGAGCTATTTCCATAAGATAGTTTGACTGTATCTTAACATGTGGGAAACCAATTTTTTTAATTTTAATTCAAGTTAATTAACATATAATGTATTATTTATTTCAGGGATAGAATCTAGTAATTCATCAGTTGCTTAAAACCCCCAGTGCTCATTAAATCAAGTGTCCTCCATAATGTCTTTCACCCAGTCACCCCATCTCCTGACCTAGCAAACCTTAGTTTGTTCCCTATAGTCAAGAGTTTGTCTCTCTCCATTTTTATCTCATTTTATTTTTTCTTCCCTTCTCCTATCTTCATCTGTTTTGTTTCTTAAATTCCACATTTGAGTGAAATCATATGGTATTCATCTTTCTCTGACTGACTTATTTCATTTAGCATATACACTCTAGTTCCATCCACATTGTTGCAAATGGCAAAATTTCATTCCTTTTGATGGTTGAGTAATATTTCATAGTACACAACCCCCCCCCCATATCTTCTTTATCCATTCACCCATTAATGGACATAGGGCTCTTTCCATAGTTTGGCTATTTTAGACACTGCTGCTAGGAGCATTGGTGGCCATGTACACCTTCAAATCACTATTTTTGTATAGGAGATCTATGTTTAATTGATCTAAAAGTTAGAAGGAATTTTCAAAATTAGGTGAAGGTATTTTACATGAATCTAAATGCATGTGTAGAATGAAAGTGGTGTCTGATTAATCTAGCCAAGAATCTAGTTGATTTATTAGACTATTGATTATAGGATAAAATAATTGATTATAGAAAATAATAATTCTACTTATAATTTTATTAAGCTGAGCTTAACTTTCACTTTGCCTCATAAACATTATAAAAACATTTGTTTGAATGAGGAAAGTAAGTATAGGCTCAGTTTTGGACTCACTCAAGTCAGCAGTGTGTGAGGTTTGTGTGATGATAGAGAAGCAAAGGCCAGCCATGCATTTCTTACCCTTGACATCAGCCTCAATGTGTAAAAATTGATCAAGATCTAAACATCTAAACTATCTATTTATAAATGGTAGACAAGTTACAAATTAATTTCAATGATAAAAATTTTAAATAACTCTCTTATGAAAACTAAGTTACTTTTATCATCTAAACCTCAGTTCCTTCATTGGTAATATTTTTAAAGTGCAACTACCTTACATGTTTATTTTTGAAGATTAAATAACAAATGTGAAATACTTGATATATATGCCATTATTACCATTAATGTGTTAAAATTTTAAATTTTCTTTTTAGAATAAATAATTTATATTATTGCATAAATTATATTATTAATGGTGCCACTAGCCCATACTAGCCCACAAAGTTATGGGTGACTGAAATACTAGTGAAAATAAATCTGGATAGCTCAGTATGTCTACAAAGCTGTGAACTATGTCTTTCCAGCCATAGGCATACCCCATTTCCTAGCCTCAGGTCCTCACACCTGAGTCATGCTGATATCTTAGGTGGATGTAGAAGTTAGAGAGATATATGTGCTGTGTGTCTCATCACATTCCACTGTGGTTATGTCTCATGCCTTTGTTTGTGGTGCAGAGATCAGGGCTCTATCCTAGAGCTACTGATACACTAGTTCTGTGATGATCCTTCGGAAAATCCATTGTGACTCCCATTCCATTCCAGATGCTTCTGATCCTAGTAGGATGTTACATAGGAAATACAGTTTAACAATTGCATAGAGCTATAGTGGATGGAAAATTCATTAATGAGAAATTATTAAAATAGAAAGGAGCATCAGCCTTTGAGGAAGGTTGTAATGCCCTTCAGTAAACATAGTCATTTTATTGTCGGATACATAAAAATGTAGATTTGCTCATTTATGAAATTCTTGCCAAAAATATGAATGATGAATCTTTCTTTAAGAATGACTCCAATATCTATGTTACCAACCTTCCTTGCCCTTTCTAACCTCGACATGTGAAGAAGTATTAGTAATTAATGTAATTTATGTTGCTATAAATATTTCATAATTGTAATAACCCCACAGTATTCTTTATTTATGATGACAGCTACATTTGACACTTCCTACATTTTCCCTTCAATAACCTGCAGGATTCTTTGCCACCTCTTAATTTATCTAGGTTTTGAATAATAGTAAAGTAAATAAGAATCTGAAAAAACTTAAATATAGAGTAAATAATAAGAACTGTTTACTATTCCAACCCACACACATATAATAAATGTAGGTAAGTATTAGCATCCATAGCTTTTTATTTTCTAGCTTTTTAATATTATTATACCAAAATTTTATTTGAAATCTCTTAGCGTCTCACATTTTTAAAAATCATAATGAATTCTTTTTGGCATTTTAACAACTGAAAGCAAGAGTTAATAGATTTTTACCTTACTATTTTCCATCATGGAAATGAAGACATCCAGGATATAGGATTTGTTTATAGTTCAATATTCATATTTCCACACCATTGGAAAACTTGCCTGCATAATTTGATAGCAATGCATTTGGAGACCAAGGTACATTCCCTATTTAATAAAATGTGAGTTACTTTAATGAATAAACATCTGAAAACACATATAATCTCATTTATTCTCCAGATTTAGCATTCAAACAGGACTCTTGGACTAAACAACATTGTGTTGCTTTAATATCAAATTTTTTCTAACTTGATTTTCATGTAAAGTTTTCTGAAGCTTTGATTATAAATATACATGTTTATACATATGTTTTTGATTGAATAATTTAGGAATATGTCAAAATCGTCAAGTGTTATTAATGAAAATCAAGCCCCTTCATATCCCCGATGCTCTATCTCTGAAAATAAATAAATAAATAAAATAAAAGATGCCACCCACTTGAACAGAAGTCTTCTGCTTCCTATGGGATTCAGTTTTGAATTTGTGCTATCATATGGCACAGCTACCCCCAACCAGAACAAATTAGAATAAAATAAAACATAAAGGAGATTGGAGGATATTACTATTGTCTAATGGGCCAGTGTTAGAATTTAGCTCTGTAGGGACACTCCACAAACCAGGATGCATGAGACTTTCAGTAAATTACTCTCATGAAAGATTTAAATCCAAATGTTAAATTATTGATTAAATAGATCACTATAGGGGAAACCATAATTTAGAGATTAAAAAATTCAAAATCATTTTTTGAGGCATGGAGGGATAGACCAGAGGGAGAGAAAAGTTTAAACATGTTCCATGCTCAGCACAGAACTGATGTGGGGCTTAATCTCATGACTCTGAATCATGATCGATGCCGAAATCAAAAGTGGACATTTAAGTGACTGAGCCACCCAGGCTTCCCCCCAAAAATCCAAAACTATTTTAAATTATCATGTGCTCTTTAAGTAAAGGATTAAAAATTATAAGTCAAGAACAGGATATGGTGTTAAAATATATGGATTTTCAGAAGAATCAAATAGGAGTTAAAATTTTTTAAAAGAGCATATTTATTTATTTATTTATTTTGATTTATTTTTTATTTTCAGTGTAACAGTATTCATTTTTTTTGTACCACACCCAGTGCTCCATGCAATCCGTGCCCTCTATAATACCCACCACCTGGTACCCCAACTTCCCACCACCACCCCTTCAAACCCCTCAGATTGTTTTTCAGAGTCCATAGTCTCTCATGGTTCACCTTCCCTTCCAATTTCTCCCAACTTCCTTCTCCTCTCTAACTCCCCATGTCCTCCATGCTATTTGTTATGCTCCACAAATAAGTGAAACCATATGATAATTGACTCTCTCTGCTTGACTTATTTCACTCAGCATAATCTCTTCCAGTCCCGTCCATGTTGCTACAAAAGTTGGGTATTCGTCCTTTCTAATGGAGGCATAATACTCTATAGTGTACATGGACCACATCTTCCTTATCCATTCATTTGTTGAAGGGCATCTTGGTTCATTCCACAGTTCGGCGACCATGGCCATTGCTGCTATAAACATTGGGGTACAGATGGCCCTTCTTTTCACTACATCTGTATCTTTGGGGTAAATACCCAGGAGTGCAATGGCAGGGTCATAGGGAAGTTCTATTTTTAATTTCTTGAGGAATCTCCACACTGTTCTCCAAAGAGGCTGCACCAACTTGCATTCCCAACAACAGTACAAGAGGGTTCCCCTTTCTCCACATCCCCTCCAACACATGTTGTTTCCTGTCTTGCTAATTTTGGCCATTCTAACTGGTGTGAGGTGGTATCTCAATGTAGTTTTAATTTGAATCTCCCTGATGGCAGGTGATGATGAACATTTTTTCATGTGTCTGATAACCATTTGTATGTCTTTATTGGAGAAATGTCTGTCCATATCTTTTGCCCATTTTTTGATATGATTGTCTGTTTTGTGTGTGTTGAGTTTGAGAAGTTCATTGTAGATCCTGGATATCAACCTTTTGTCTGTACTGTTATTTGCAAATATCTTCTCCCATTCCGTGGGTTGCCTCTTTGTTTTCTTGACTGTTTACTTGGCTGTGCAGAAGCTTTTGATTTTGATGAAGTCCCAAAAGTTCATCTTCGCTTTTGTTTCCTTTGCCTTTGGAGACATATCTTGAAAGAAGTTGCTGTGGCTGATATCGAAGAGATTACTGCCTATGTTCTCCTCTAGGATTCTGATGGATTCCTGTCTCACATTGAGGTCTTTTATCCATTTTGAGTTTATCTTTGTGTACGGTGTAAGAGAATGGTCAAGTTTCATTCTTCTACATATAGCTGCCCAGTTTTCCCAGCACCATTTATTGAAGAGACTGTCTTTTTTCCACTGTATATTTTTTTGCTGTTTTGTCGAAGATTATTTGCCCATAGAGTTGAGGGTCCATATCTGAGCTCTCTACTCTGTTCCACTGGTCTATGTGTCTGTTTTTATGCCAGTACCATGCTGTCTTGGTGATCACAGCTTTGTAGTAAAGCTTGAAATCAGGCAACGTGATGCCCCACCCCCCTTTTATTTTTGTTTTTCAACATTTCTTTAGTGATTCAGGGTCTCTTCTGATTCCATACAAATTTTAATATTATTTGCTCCAGCTATTTGAAGAATACTGGTGGAATTTTGATCAGAATAGCATTAAAAGTATAGATTGCTCTAGGCAGTATAGACATTTTAACAATGCTTATTCTTCTGATCCAAGAGCATGGAATGGTCTTCCATCTTTTTGTGTCTTCTTCAATTTCTTTCATGAGTGTTCTGTAGTTCAAAAGAGCATATTTAAAATTAAAATCAGTATGTGTGCTGCTGAAGTGAGCATTAAAATTAAAATCAATTAACCAATTGAATAATAGAATAGATGAAGATGAACTGAAAGGGAATGTAATCAGAATACAACACACACAGAAAAGGGTAAAAAAAATAAAAGTTAATGTAAGATATGAATTTTAGAATGAGAAACTGAAAAAAAAAAAGAAACTTCAGAAATACTGGAGAAAATGTATAAGGTCAATGTATTAAGAGAGACATGGCTGAGTTTCTGTGAGTCTTCAGATTAAAGAACTAAACTAACTCCTGAACATGGATTAAATAGAAATGAAATCACACCAACAAAGGATCTGAAACAAACTCAATATCCATCAGTGGAATAATTTGCAACCATTAAAAAGATAAACTAGTTCTGTTGGTACTAGTATAGAAGGCCATCCAAGAAAGTTTATTAAGTGGTAATAGTGAAGAGAAGAATAGGGAACAGAATAAGCCACTGTGTTTTAATAAATTAGTTGGAAAGATACATACACATGTTATTATTACAGAATTTAAAAAAAAAAATCTTGAGGAGTTATGTAAGAATCAGGTAAAGGTGTCGAATCTGAGAAGTATTACAGCCCAGTCTCCTTCCCGTTGGGAGGGTTCCATTCCCAAGTTCCTGTGCTTAAGTCTTATGCCTTTCCCTGGAGAACCCTCTCTTATCAATTTCCACTCATTTTGTTGATTTAAGTTCCCTATTCAATTCCTGCAACAAGGAATTGCATTTTGTTTAGTTTTGTCTTGAGCTCAGGTGTGTATTAGCTCCATTGTTCCTGATACAAATTCTATTTTCTAATTCTGCATATAGAGATCAGCTCAGACTACCTTATTTATTTGACTTCTTTTGGCTTTGGTCTTTACTATTGGAATAATTGGAAAATTTATGTGCTTGCCATTTAAGATGTATTTCTAAGATGTGTCAGGTTGAGCATCTTTATGTGACATCAGTTTATATTTTTAAGTGTCCGCCTTCAAATTTTGAATATGTTTCTATTTTCTTCCTATTTTTTTGTTAGTACTGCATTCTCAATACGTGAAGGACATTTACCCCTTGTATTTCTGTGTGGCCTAAGTTAGCAAAAAAAAAAAAAAAGTATGTAGGGGCAGAGAGAGAGGGAGAGAGTGAATCTTAACCAGGCTCCACACCAAGTGTAGAGCCTGACAAGGGATTTGATCTCACAACCCTGAGATCATACCCTGAGCCAAAATCAAGAGTTGGACACTTAACTAACAAAGCCATCCAGGTGCCCCAGCAAAAAGCACTTTTGTGGCTCATAGGATTTCTATTGTACTTAGAAAGATTTTTTTTTTTTAATTTAAAGGTTAAAAAAAGTAAAAAACGATCCACTGTTTATGTCTAGAAAATTTAAGTTTTTACTTTGACAGTTAAACAACAAGTTTTTATAAGACCCTGAGCATTTCTTTCTTACTGCATTTATCACATTTTGTGGTATTCTCTGTTAACCCATCTTCCTCCTCCCACCCCAAACTCAACTGTAAACTCCAGAAGATAAAGGTATTATTTCTTGTTCTACTCTTAGCTCCTAAAACAGTGCTGTACATATCAATCATCCTTCTGGGAGAGACCTCAAGGTAAAGATCTTTGGGAATGTCTTTAAATAACAAAGGAGATTAAATCTGAGTCTTCCTCAAAATTTAAAGCTTCCTTTTTTCAAAAAAGACTCTTAAAGAAAAATACAAGGTATAGACTAGAAGAAAATATCTGTGAATTTTATATCTAATAAAGAATTTACATCCAGAATATATTTTTAACAACTGAAAAGTGAATAGTTAGAAAAGAACTCAAAAAAAGAAAATGTGCCAAGATTTGAATAGACAGTTCACCAAAGATGTACCCAAATATCAAATAAGCACATGAAAAAATACTCAACCTCATAAGCCATAAAGAAAATGCAAATTAAAAACACAATGAAATACCACTACATATAGACTGGAATGGTTAATTATAACTGTTCTTGCTAAGTATTGGCAAGGAGAAATTGGAATTGCTATATACAGCTGGTAGGAATATAAAATGGCACAAACAGGACCGCCTAGGTGGCTCAGTGGGTTTAAACCTCTGCCTTCGGCTCAGGTCATGGTCTCAGGGTCTCCTCTCAGCAGGGAGCCTGCTCCCCCCCCCCACCTGCCTGCCTCTCTTCCTGCCTCTCTGCCTACTTGTGATCTTTCTCTGTCAATTAAATAAATAAAATCCTTAAAATAAATGGCACAAACACTTTGAAGAGTCTGGTGGTTACTATGCCTACCATGTGATCCAGCTAGTCCACTCCTGTTTGTTGATAAATGTTCATAGGAGCTTTATATGTTTATAGCCCCAAACTGGACACAGCTCAAATTCCAACAAGTGAATGGACATTCAGTGTCATGTCTATACAATGGAATATTACTTACCAGCAAAAAGGAACATGCTACAACACAGATGAATCTCAAAATAATTGTACTGAGTGAAGGTAACCAGCCACTCTTTCCTCCAAAAATAGAGTATAGGTTGCATGCTTCCATTGTGATAATATTCTAAGGATTACAAATTAAGGCACCAAAATCAGAAAGAAAATCAACAGTTGCCTGGGGATTGGGAGGGGTGGGTGGTGACAGAAAGAGATTATAAAGGAGCATGAGGGAACTTTGTGGTGATGGATATGTTCATTATGTTGGTTGTAGTGATGTTTTTATAGGTGCATAAGTATGGGAAAAATTATTAAACTTTATCCATTAAATATGTGCCATTTATTTATGTCATTATACCTCAATAAACTCTAAACCATTCTTAATGTTAAAATGTCTGGGAATCAAATAAGTTAAAAATTATATTAAACCAAGGTTATTGGGATTTGGTTTAATCTTAATTGTTGTCTAGACTTGAAATTAAAATTATGTACCTCCCAGTTCATTTTTTGTTAGGAGTAACTTTCTCATTTCCTCTGTACATCTAGAACATAACCATCAAAATCATCTATCATGATTTTGATCAGATTTATTTATTAAAAAATGCAATGAAATTCCTCTTCAATTGATATATTTAATGAAAAGCATGGAAAGGGGTGATAGTGGTCTTGGTGTTAAGTATCTGTTAAGCCAGTGATATTCAGTGAGGTGTAAAATTATGTTACAATGATTTTCCCAACAAATTAAAGATTGTTTAGATGAGCAGACCTGTGTCACACTGCCGTATATACCTAAATCCTCTATCTAATGATTTACTGTATTTTACCATTTTTAATGGTAAAATTGTGAAACATACCTCATTATTCTCATAAAAATAACATTTTACAATGAATATCTACTGTGATTACTAAGGAGACAGGTTATGGAGGATTAATTCATCATAAAAATATAATGAACTCCCTTTATATCAGGTACTATGCAAAATGGTATCATTAAATTATAATAGTTTGAATAAATAAATATTATATTGTTTCAAAATAAAATATTACCTTAGGTAGTTTATTTTATAGAGGGATTCATTTTGTCTAGCTATGATAATTGGGATATATTATTCTAGAAAGAGCTATAGAATTTATAGAATGCTGGTGACAACAGAGAGAAAAGTGACCAATTGTCTCTAATTGTGTTGGGAGAGGTAAGAAATTAAAAAAACTCTTCAAAAATCCATTTTTGGCATAGCGTCAAAGAAGATAGAGGAGTAATGATCTCCAAAACTTTGCTTTTCTATAAAAGCAACCAAAAAACTGCAGAAATGGTCCCAATAAATTTTTCACAACTTTGAAAATTCACCAAAGGTTTGCTGAATCCAGGGAGTATTTACAGGCATCCTTAGAAAATATTGCAGGTCCAGTTCCAGACCACCAGTATAAAGTGAATATCACAATATAGTGAGTCAAATGAATTTTTTGTTTCCCAGCTCATATGAAAGTGCCACTGCAATTTATTAAGTATGCAGCATCCTGTCTATTTAAAAAAAATATTGCTAAAAATGTGAACTATCATCTGAGTTTTCAGTAACCCAAAATCTTTTTGCTGGTGGAGGGATCTTGCCTCAATTTTGATGGTTGCTGACTTATCAGGAGGGGATGTTTGCTAAATGTTGGGGTGACTGTAGTAGGTTCTCAAAATAAGACAACAGTGAAGTTTGATGCATCAATTGGTTCTTCCTTTCATGCATGATTTTATTTATTTATTTATTTATTTATTGTTATATGTGATGTTCATGTGTGTGAAATGCTACTGAACAGGATTTCACCCACAGTTGAACTTTGTTCAAAATTGGAGTCAATCCTCACAACACCCCACCACACTACTTTATCAACTAAGTTTATGTAATACTCTAAATCCTTTCTTATTTTTCAACAAATTTCACAGCATCCTCATCAAAAGTAGATTCCATTTCATAAAACCACTTTCTTTACTCAACCATAAGAAGCAATTCTTCATCCATTCTAGTTTGGTCACAAGATTGCAGCTATTCAGTCACACCTGCAGACTCCACTTCTCATTCTAATTTTTTTTGCTATTTCCACTCCATCTGTAGTTACTACCTCCATGAAGTCTGGAACCCCTCAAAGTCATCCATGACAGTTGGAATCAACTTCTTCTAAACTCTACTTAATGTTGATAGCTTACCTCTTTCCATGAATCACAAATGTTTTTAATGGCATCTGGAATGGTCAATTTTTTAAAGAAGGTTTTCAATTACTGTGCCCAGATCCTTCAAAGGAATCACTGTCTGTAGCAGCTATAGCCTTTTGAATTGTGTTCTTAAGTAATAAGACTTGAAAAGTTAAAATTACTCATTGACCCAAGGGCTACAGAATGGTTGTTGTGTTAGCAGGCATACTAACAACATTAATCTCATTGTACTTCTCCCTCAGAGCTCTTGGGTGACCAGATGCATTGTCAATGAACAGTAATACTTTGAAAGGAATATTTTTTTCCTGAGCAGTAGTTCTCAACAGTGGGTGTAAATTGTTCAGTAAACCATGTTATAAACAGAAGTGCTGTCATCCAGCTTTTGTTGTTTCACTAATAGAGCACAGGTTGAAAAATAAAGATTTATGCTGCTTCCCAATTGCACAAACCAGTCAGCTAGAGAAAGAGACAGGGGTAGGCAGTTGAGAAGACTGTTATTCCGAACAACTCCTCAGTCCTGTATTTATTAGATACAAGATAACAGTCAACAAAGGAGGCGATGGAGATTGTAGATAAGCAGAATATGTCTGATCAAGCAGTATAGGATTTGTGGTTGAGTAAACACATTTAAAGGCATCATTTAATTAACTACAGGTGATCTTTGAGGAAGGAGAGATAACAGAAAAAAGAAGCAGGTTCCCCCCTGAGCTGGCCTGGGGTTCCCAGCTGTTCAACTTCAAGGACATATATCATCCTCTCCCCCAAAGTCTGTTGCTAGCACATGTTTAAGCTCTTTGGTCAGTACATTGTACTGAGGTACCATTACAGAGTTAGTGTAATTATGAAGGGCCCTAGGATTTTCAAAATGGTAAATAAGCTTTGGCTTCAGCTTAAAGTTACCAGCTGCATTAGCCCCTAACAGGAGAGTCAGACTGTCCTTTGAAGCTTTGAAGCAAGGCATTGACTTCTGTCTAGCTATGAAAGTACTAGATGGATAATTTTTCCAGTAGAATATTGTGTCACCTACACTGAAAACCTGTTGCTTTGTGTAGGCACCTTCATTAATTATCTTAGCTAGTTCTTCTAGATAACTTGTTGCAGCTTCTACATCAGTACTTGCTGCTTCACCTTGGCATTTTTATATGATGGAGATGGCCTCTTAAGCCTCATGGATCCTCTGCTAGCTTCAGACAGTATGCTTACCTTTCTCACTCCATAGAACTGCAGAAAATTAGGGCCTTACTCTGGATAAAGATTTGGCTTAATGGAGTGTTGTGGCTGGTTTGATCATCTGTTCAGATAATTACAACTTTCTCTATAACAGCAATAAGGCTGTTTCACTTTCTTATCATTCCTGTGTTTACTAGAGTGGCACTTTCAATTTCCTCCAAGAACTGTTCCTTTGCATTAACAAGTTGGCTATTTGGCACAAGTGGCCTAGCTTTCGGCCTATATCAGCTTTTGAAAAGCCTTCCTCACTAAGGTTACTCATTTCTGACATTCGATTTAAAGTGAGAGATGTGTGATTTTTCCTTTCACCTGAACTCTTAGAGGCATTGTAGATTTATTAATTGGTCTAATTTCAATGTTGTTGTGTTTCAGGGTATAGAAACACTGGAGAAGAGGGAGAAAGATGGGGGAATAGCCCTGGTCATTGGAGTAGTCAGAACACAAATAATATATATTTTTTAAAGGTTTTATTTATTTATTATTTATTTGAGAGAAAGTGAGAGTGAAAGAGCACAAGCAGGAGGGAGCAGCAGAGGGAGAGGGAGAAGCAGGCTCCTCACTGAGCAGGGAGTCCAATGTGGGGCTCAATCCCTGAACCCTAAGATCATGACCTGAGCCAAAGGCTGATGCTTAAGTGAATGAGACCCCAGCATCCCCACAAATGAGATTTATTGATTGAGTTCTCCATCTTGTTTGGGGATAGTCTATGGAAGCTCCAAATAATTACCATAGGAACATCAAATGTCATTGATCACAGATCACCATAGCAAATATAACAAATAATGAAAATGTTTAAAATATTGCAAGCACTATCAAAATTTGACAGACCAGTTGAGCAATTGGCGCTGATAGACTTGCTCAAGATAGGGTTGCTGTAAACCTTCGATTTGTTTAAAAAAAAATGTGGCAAAACAAAACATGATAAAGCGAAGCAAAATAAAATGAGGTGTGCCTGTATTCAAGAAAAACAGCTGAATATTGGTAAGTCAGTTTTGTGGCACTTTAACTTGATCTAGTCCCAGTGTGCCTCTTCTCCAGCAACACAGGGACCCTGAAAGTGGCAGCTCACATTCCCAGCGCACCCTGTCTGCTCAGCCCTACTCATTGTCTGGTCTTGCTCCAGGCATCATTTAAAACCAGGTAGCCTAAGTAAGATTTGTGTATTCCTTTCACTTATTTAGCTTTACTGAAATGTGTGCATCTGAATGTCATTTTTAATCCTTTTTTTTAAAGGTTTTATTTATTTATTTGAGAGAGAAAGAGCACAAGTGGGAGGAGGGGTAGACAGAGAGGAAGAAGCAGACTCCCCCCTGAGAAAGAAGCCTGAAGCAAGGCTTGACCCCAGTACCCCAGGATCATGACCTGACCTGAAGACACATGTGTAAACTGACTGAGCCACCTGTGCAACTCCTGTGTGTCATTTTTAAGCAAAATATTCTACTAGAGATTGGCAATTTGTTTTATTTTGGATTTCAAAACCCAGATTCTTTTCAACAGGAAAGAAAACTTATAGTTGTTGACAATAAAACAGTCAGATAATCTGGTGATAATGAACCTGTTACTGTTTCAGTCCATTTTGTAATACTCGGTGATAAAATTTCATGACATTCTATGATTTAAAGGAGAATCCTCCTCAAAATGAGTATTTCCCTATAAATGAATTCTTATAAAAGCAACTAGCTTATAAATCAGTGTGAAGAGATTGTGGCACAGGTTTCAAAGGAAAAAGAGGACTAAAAAGTATTTTACAGTTGAGCACACACCAAATTATGCACAAAAATTAGCTATTACAATAGAGTTATAAAGAAATTATTATAATAAAATTAGCTACATTTTAGAAATCTTGGAAGAGAGTTGTGGGTGGGAAAAGATAGAAAGATGAGAGGATAAGGTATAGTGCACACCGAATTTCATATTAAGGGGAAAGCACTGATGCAGAAACAGTGGAATACTGAGATAGGGATGGGGTCATCCGTGGAGTTATATCCAAGGATGAAAATGTAAAAGCTCAAATTTCCACAAATTTTCTTTGCAGCCATGTTTCATCGGTAGGAGTTGCCTCACAAAGAAATGCTCACAAAGAAATCTCCTCAGGATTTACTTTCTATTACTTTTCTGGACTTAAAATGATATTTAGATCCTTGCACATTTCAATTTGGGAAATACAAATCCGGCTTGAGACGAGATAGCTTGTGCATAGCCAGTAGAGGTGCGGAATCTTACCCTCCCTCAATCCCACCCTTACCTCATCCCCAGCCTGCTTTCTGTTACTACAGGTCAGTTTACATTTTCCAGAATTTTATATAAATGAAATCATACCATTTGTATGATTTTTTTTTGTTTGGCTTCTTTCACATCCATAATTATCTTTAGTTTTACCCTTGTTACTTTATGGATCAGTTCTCCATTCCATTCATCACTGAGTAATATTCCATTGCTGGCTATACCATTTGTATAACCATCCATTCACCTGGTAAGGTACATTTGTTCTGTTGTAAATTTTGGTGTACTACAGATAAAGCTTCTATAAATATTTATGGACAAGTCTTTGTGTTGACATATGCTCATTTCTTTTTGATAAAATACTAGTCATGGAATAGCTGCATATTATTGAGGTGTATGTTGAACTTTTTAACAAACTGCAATACTGTTTTCCCATTTGACAAATTGTCATACTATCTGTGTAAAGAGAGTCCCTGATGTGGTCAGTTTTTAGATTGAGGCATTCTAATAGACCAATTGTGATCTGTCATTGTGGCTTTAATTTGCATTTCTTGAATGACTAATAATATTGAGCATTTTTTCATGTGCTTACTTACCATCCATATATCTTCTTTTGTGAAATGTCTATTCAAATATGCTGCCCCAAATTAGAAGTTTAGTTATGATGAAGTCCAATTTATCATATTTTAATGGATCATGATTTGGCACTGAATTTAAGAAATCTTTGACTAGGGGTGTTTGCATGGCTCTGTTGGTTAAGTGTCTGCTTTTGGCTCAGGTCATGATCCCAGGGTCCCGGGATGGAGTCCCACATCCAAGTGGAGAGCCTGCTTCTCCTTCTCCTTCTGCCATGCCAACCGCTTATGGTCTCTGGCTCTCTCTATCAAATGAATAGATACAACTAAAAAAAAAAAAAGAAAGAAAGAAATCTTAGACTAATCCAAAACAGAAATTTTCATCTATGTTTATTCTTAAGTTTTTTTGTTTTATAATATTCTCTCATGTCTTTGATCCATTTGGTGTTAATGCTTGTTTTAAGAGTGAGGTAGAGATGAACACTATTTTTTTTTTAATATTTTATTTATTTATCAGAGAGAGAGAGGGAGAGAGAGCGAGCACAGGCAGACAGAATGGCAGGCAGAGGCAGAGGGAGAAGCAGGCTCCCTGCCGAGCAAGGAGCCCGATGTGGGACTCGGTCCCAGGACGCTGGGATCATGACCTGAGCCGAAGGCAGTTGCTTAACCAACTGAGCCACCCAGGTGTCCCTGAACGCTATTTTTAAAATAATATCTAATTACTCCAATGTTTGTTCAAAATATTATTCTTTATCAGTTGAATGGTTTCATGCTCTTATCAAAAAATAAATTGATCATATATGTGCAGATTAATTTCTGGACATTCAATTCTGTTGAGCTGGCCTTTTTATATATTTTGACACTAATATCACACCATCTCAGTTGCTGTAGCTTTTTAATTTCTTGAAATCAAGAGCTTAGGTTCCAGGTGCCTGGGTGGCTCAGTTAGTTAAAGCCTCTGCCTTAGGCTTAGGTTATGGTCCCAGAGTCCTGGGATCAAGCCCCAGAGCCCCATATCGGGCTCTCTGCTCAGCGGGGAGCCTCCTTCTCCCCATCTCTCTCTGCCTGCCTCTCTGCCTACTTGTGATCTCTGTCTGTCAAATAAATATATAAAACCTTCAATAAAAGAAAAAGAGTTTAGGTCCCTTAGCTATGTAATTCTTACATGAAATTATTTTAGGTACTTAAGGCTCTTGCTGTTTCTATATTAAAAACATTAAATTGTCACTGTATTTGTAGGGGTATTTGGATTTTTATAGGGATTATTTTGAACCTGTAACTAAATTTGAGGAAAGTAAAGATTTACCAATTTTGAGTTTTGAGATCCTTGCACCTGGCATATCTCTCCATTTTTTAAGCTTTCTTTAATTTCTCTCTGAAATTGCTTTTTAGTGCTCAGTGCATAGATGTTGCATATATTTTATCAGATTTATTCATAGGTAGTTCATAATTTTTAGATGGTATAAAAATGGTAGCATTATTTAAATTCAATTTCTAGTTTTTCTTTGCTAATGTAATAGAGACACAAATGATTTTTATATTGATTTTGTGTTCTTTAACCTTGGAAAAATCATACTAATTTCTACGAACTACAGATGATCATGTTTGTCTGTGAATAAATATATTTTTAATTATTCCTTTCCAACATGGGTACATTTTACTTTATTTTTTATTGATTTATGGCACTGTAAGATTCTCCAGCATAATGCACACTACATTTGGTGAGAGTGGACATTCATAATTGGTTTCTGATCTTAGGGAAAGAGCATTAAATATTCCAACATTAAGTATGATATTAGTGGTGTGTTTTCATAGATGTCCTTCATCATGTTGAAGAAATCCCTCTCTATTATGACTTTGTTGAAAAGCATTTTATCATGAATGAACGCTCGATTTTGTCAAATGCCTTGTTTTATTTTATTTTTTATTTATTTATTTTAAAATTTCTTTTCAGTGTTCCAGAATTCATTGTTTATGCACCACACCCAGTGCTCCATGCAATACATGCCCTCCATAATACCCACCACCAGGCTCACCCAACTTCCTACTCCCTCCCCTCCAAAACCCTCAGTTTGTTTCTCAGAGTTGACCTTGTATTGTATTATATTAATTTATTTTCAGAGTTAAGCCAATCTTTCATTTTTTGGATATACCCCACTTGATCAAAATGGTTTAAATTTTTTATATGTTATTGGATACAATCTTCAAAAATGTCAAGAATTTTTGCAGATATATTTCTGGGATATTGGTTTGTAACTTTCTCTTCTCTTAATGCCTTTATGTGAAATAAAATGTGCTGTGTTATATTTTCACATATTTCATTGAAGGTAGTTTATAACTAAATATTGAGTTCTTATTTTGCCCATAACTATTCAAAAAAGTGTTGTTTAATTTCCAAATATTTAGGGATTTATATGCCTTAGTATCAGAGTAATGGTAGCTGTAGAGATTTAGTTGGAAAATCCTCACTTTTCTTGAATTTTCTGAAGAAGTTTGTGTAGCACTGGGATTACTTTTTCTTGAAGTATTTGGCAAAATTCTCCCAGTTAAGCTACCTAGGCCTGGAATTTCTTTCATGTGTAAGTTTTCAACTAAAATTTAAATTCTTTTGGAGATATAGGACTATTCAGATCACTTGCTTTTGGTAATTTAGGTCTTTTTAGAAATGTATGCATTTTATTTTAATCTAACTTGTGAACATAAATTTATTATTCTTTTCTAATATATATTTTAAGAGTTATAAATTCCTGTTGAGTAGTGTTTAACAGACTCTCCTCAAGTTTGATATGTTGTATTTTCATTTACAATACACTCACAATATTTTGTCACTTTATTTGTAATTTATTCTTTTATCCATGCTGGTTTAGATACGTGTTTAATTTCCAAGTGTTTTTGAATCTTCCCTATTTCTTTCTGTTTTTAATTTCTAATTTAATATAGATTTAGTCAGGTAACATATTTCAATTGACTCCAAATCTTTAAATTTTGTTGGTGTTTATGCTACAGTTTATCCTGGAACATAATATGTATGTATTTATATGCATACATTATACATGTATGCATGTACTCTGTTGTTCTGGGTAAAAAATGTTTTTTTCAAATGTCAGGTATGCTAAAATGGTTGATAGTGCTATTCAAGGCTTATATATTTTTACTGACTTTTTGATGAGTTGTTTTTCAAGTATAATGATAATAATGCCTATTTCTCCAGTTATCATTATTTTAAAAATTAGTTTTGTCATTTGCTCATTATATGCTAGGTTTCTACATTTACAGTTGCATGTATTAATAAGATATTGGCATTTTTGTCATGGAGATGTCTTTTCTATATTTCTTGACCTAAAGTCTATTTTTTCTGATATTAATATTGCTGCTCCATCTCTCTGATGATTCTTATTTTTTGAAGGTTTTTATTTGAATTCCAGTATAGTTAACATACACTGTTAAAATATATATATATATATATATATATATATATATATATATATATAGCTTTGCGCAGTGGCAGTATCGTAGCCAATGAGGTTTATCCGAGGCGCGATTATTGCTAATTGAAAAAAAAAAAATATATATATATATATACACACACACGTGTGTGTGTGTGTGTACATGTGTATATATATAATATACATACCACATTTTCTTTACCCATTTTTCTATCAATGGACACTTGGGCTCCTTTCAGAATTGTACATAATCATGTGATAAATGCATATATCCTTCTGAACTAATGTTTTTGGATTATTTGAGTAAATACCCAATAGTGCAATTACTGATGATAGGGAAGCTCTATTTTAATTCTTTTATTCTTATTTTCTTAATGAATCCTGTTATAATCTTTTACATCCCATCTATTCTTCATTGGTGAAGTTAAAGAATGTTTATTATAGAAAGGATAAAGTTGGATCTTGTTTTTTTTAATCAAAATCTGAGTCCAAAATTAGAATCCATGAGTAGGTGTTTGATGAAAATGATGGAAAAATTGCAGTTTCAGGGGAGTCTAAAAGTGTTAATCTACTAACTTCAAATCTACAATTTATGAATGTAGAAGTATATGAAAGAGTTGGGTAAAGTTAAGCTTGTTGTGATGAGAAGGGTAGAGTGGTATCAATAGCTCAAAATTTCCTGAGTTCGTTTATCTTGATTTTGAAATATGAGACAAATGAAAGGAGTCCCTTTTGCAACAAAAGGATATCTTCCTTGAGCCTGTGGATTTATCACCAAGATTTTATTTCTTATAAGAGGGCAGTGATAAATTGCAATTATGTATTCAAAAATCCAAATGAAAAAGTATGAATTCAGTGATTTATTATTTCATTGTGGTCAAGTGAAATACACAGAGACAGAAAATAGAAGAAAATACATTTTAACTATATTATCTCCACCTTAATGAGCTGTTGAATACAGACTTTTTGAAGCACAGATACCATCAGTTAACTGATCTATGGGGTTTTTTTTTTAGATTTAATGCATTTAATTATTCAGATATTCTCATACTATTGGTGAAAGTGTGAACTGTTATAGTTTTTAGAAGGTGGCTTTGTATTGTGTATCAAAATGTAAATCACACATATCATTTGGTTCAATAATAATCATTTCTAAGAATATTGTGAATGGGAAAAAATTACATGTAGTAGAAAAATTAAGACAAGAGAATTGTGATACTATACATAATAACAATAACAATTCTTAAATTTCAAAGTAAGTTTTAACCTTTATTTATATTTTGAAAAAATACTAACATATTTCTGAAATACAGAAGAAGAGCACTTAATATTAAACTTGAAGGAGATTAATGCTTTCTAGATTAGAATACCTATAATCATCATGGCAGTAGGGTCATGCCATTTACAATAACAAGGAATTGAGAGATAATTTTCTTTCACCAAATATGAAAACTTTCTTGATTTGTTAATTTTTATTTTCATCTTAAAAAATGAAATTAGAAATATCATGGAAGAATTAATTTGTGAAGCCTCAAAATATCTTCTGACAAACTGACATACAACAGAAAGTTATGATAGCATTTATAGTTACTCAGTAACCAATGACCTATACATGTAATACCTATACTGAAATTTGCATTTTAATTACATAATCTTACCCACCGAGGCATGAGTTATTTTATACAGTTCGAACAACAGGCATATTTAGGAGACTGACTAAAGTGGATATGCTCAATACTTGTTTTAATGACTGAAACTGTAAATTTTTTTATAATGAAATTTGATTGGATTTCTTATACTCTGCATAATGGTTTCTTTTGTCCCATGAACAAAACAATAAATGCAGCATGTATATCAGAGCATATTAACATATAATAAATATTAATTATTACACAATAAAAAGCTTAAAAATGAATAATAATGTAATATCTTAAGATAATCAGAAGCATTGAAGAACAGGAATTTTCTCTAGACAAAATGATATAGTATATTTAGAAGTCAATAAATAGTAAATAGTCTGTGATAATACATTAGAAGGAAGGAGATTTAGAAGCAGAATAGAATTATGGCTGGAGGAAGAAAGCCGAAGATAAACACCTATCAGCTTATTTTGACATTCTGTTCAATTAAAGCATCTTGGGGCTTCTGTGTGGAGAAGCTTTTTGGGTACATCTTCATAGTGGACTGGAAAAGAGTCTTGAAGAGAAGGTATAGACATGCTAAGGGCATGGACAGTAGACATCACAGTTTGTTTTTTTTTTAATTTTTTAAAGATTTTATTTATTTATTTGACAGACAGAGATCACAAGTAGGCAGAGAGGCAGGCAGAGAGAGAGAGAGGAGGAAGCAGGCTCCCTGCTGAGCAGAGAGCCTGATGAAGGACTCCATCCCAGGACCCTGAGATCATGACCTGAGCAGAAGGCAGTGGCTTAGCCCACTGAGCCACCCATGCGCCCCGACATCACAGTTTTGATGAGTGTTATTTTGCTTTTTAGAGGTACAGGGAGGAGAAATTATCATTTCATAATATGTCTCCACTAACTTCCAATCGCTGAATAAGACCCAAAGTCTTTACAAGAAAGCATCATTCAGAGTCCCATCAAGAGACAGAAACCACACCAATTGTCTGAACAGAGAACATTTAATGTAAAGAACTAGATATAAAGTACTAAATAAGTAACTGAAAAGGTATAAAGAGATTACACAGGGGTTATCACAGAGGTAGCAGAAAGCAGCCCACACATCTAAAGCGGAAAGAAAAAAAAAGAAAAGCAGTAGAGTCAGGGTATATTTTGTGGTGTGAAAAGCAGAAAACAAAAACAGAAACAATATAATATATATATATTTTTTATTGAAATACATATATTACAGTCTTGAGACAGAATTCCTTCTTCAGGAATTCAGGTTTTGCTCTGAAGTGCATCAACAATTGGGAGAGACCCACATTGTGTAGGGTAACTAGATTTACTTAAAGTTAACTTATCGTAAATGTTAATCATATTACAAATTAGCTTCACAGGTAAGAGTAATTAAAACAAACACGTAGATGGTGTTTTGAGGAAGTGAAATTCTGATGTATGAGGAGAAGAGAGCATGACTTGGCTAGCACTAGTGTCCCTGAGCTAGAAAAGGGACCCGGTGGAATGGCTCAATGAATCCGGTCATGAAAATGTTGGAAAAACTGTAAAATGGATACAGTTGCCATTACAGGAGGTAATTGGGGCTGTCCAGGTGAAGAAGCATTTCTGGGCTGAAGCTCAAAAACATGAGCAGGCAGGCAGTTCACCAGCAGTAAATAAGTAGTAGAGAACAAAACAAAACAAACAAAAAAGAAACAAACAAAAAAGCGGAAGTCCCTTCTTCAGCCTTGCCACTTCTTTCTTGAGCCTACATCCCCTGCTTCCCAGATTATACAATGCTAGAATCGATCAGCAAAATTCCATCAGGGTAGTAGACCTATGTTATACTGTGAGAATGTCAAGATGAGCAAAGCTCTCTGTGGACTAAAAACAGAAAAGAGCCGGAGTTGACATGCCCCTGAGATAAGTTTGTGGCAGGTATTAGAATATTGTTAACTGATATAGCCACTCAATCACTCTGTGGTTCTTTTTGCCACTCACCTTGTTTTATTTTATTTTATTTTATTTTATTTTATTTTATTTTGCCAGTTTTAATTTACTTTAATAACATTTAACAAGAATTATCAGTATTACAGATATTCTTTTTCTTTTTCTTTTTCTTTTAATTTATTTTTAATTTATTTTCAGCATAACAGTATTCATTGTTTTTGTACCACACCCAGTGCTCCATGCAATCCGTGCCCTCTCTAATACCCACCACCTGGTTCCCCCAACCTCCCACCCCCCCCACCACTTAAAACGCCTCAGATTGTTGTTTTATTTTTCTGCCTATCACTTATCACTGCATACAACACTAATCAAGTGATACTGTACTGGCGATTTGTCGTGAATTATTTTCTGTGCACTTCCTTTTAGTTAACCAAAGAATTTTACTTCTTGTGTGTTCATTTCATATTTTATATCTTAAGCATTTTCCCCTGTTATATCCATGGTTGCTATTTTAAAATCCATGTAATATTCATACTATTTTCCCATCATTTAGTGGATTTTTCTGTCTGATAAGATATTTCTGCCAAAAATGAACTCAAAACTTATTTTAATTTTCCATCGCTGTTATAGGACATTGCCCAGAGGTAAACAACTTAAAATGATTAACATTACATCAGCTCCAGGTCAGGAGTTCTCCATAACTTAGCTTGTTTCTCTGCTCAGTTCCTCCTACGGCTGCACTCAGGTTGTTGGCTAGGATGTGTTCTCCTCTGGAAGCTTGATAAAGATAGAATCCACTTCCAAACTCATTAGGTTATTGGCAGAATTCAGTTTCTTGCAGCTCAATGACTGAGAGCCCGGCTTCTTACTGCTTGTCAGCTGGAGATCTCAAATACTAAAACCTACGTGCAGTCCCCTACCAAGTGGCCCCCTTCACAGGCTGTTCACATGTTCACAACATGGCTGTTTGCCTCTTCAAGGCCGGCAGGTAATTCTCACTAGAGTGTGCCAGCAAGATGAACTTTTGCTAGCCAAATAGTCTGTTGGGTAGAAGCAAGTCACAGGTCCCTCAGGGTAGGAAATTTTACAAATATATGACTGTGTGATTCATTTGCAGTCATTTGTGTATATGTTCACCACAAAACCGCACAAAATAAATGAAAAAGTCACAGACACCCAAAAAATAACCCAAACTTATTTTGCTATTTACTTCTTACGTAATTTCACTGATTCATAGTTCTTTTCTCATTGGCAGATGAATTAAATTCCTATGGCTGTGTGACAAATTACTTCAAACTTGGTGACTAAAATAACATACATTCTCTTATAGTTCTTGAGGCCAGAAGTCAGAAATGGATTTCACTGGGCTGAAATAAAGGTGTCAACAGGGTGCACTTTTTACAGAAGCTCTAGGGAAAAATCAATTTATTTATCTTTTCCTGCTTTTAGAGGCTGTCCTCCTCACGGCCCCACTACCATCACCTCATCTTTCCCTGCTTTCATTTCACATCACCTTTCTCTCTACCTTCAACTCTTCCTCTAAGTCTCTCTCATAAGGATGACTGTAAATACATTTGGGCCTACCCAGACAATGCCAGGTAAATTACTCATTGCACAGTGCTTAACTTAATCACACTTGCAAATTCCCTGTTACCATATAAAGTAACATCCACAAGTACCAAGAATTAGATCATGGATATTTGGGGGGACACATAACAAGTATTCAAAACTGGTGTGCTTATTTTTTAAAAAAATTTTTTTATTTATCAGAGAGAGAGAGATAGAGAGAGAGAAGAGAGACTGAGAGAGAGAGCATTGATCTGGGAGGAGAGGGAGAAACAGGCTCCTTGCAGTCAGGGGGCCCGATGCAGGATATGATTCCAGGACCCTGGGACTATGACCTGAACTGAAGGCAGATTTTCAACTCACTGAGCCACCGAGGCACCCCTTGTGTGCCTATTTATCTATTTATTTATTTTTTTAAAATTAATTTATTTATTTTCAGCGTAACAGTATTCATTATTTTTTCACCACACCCTGTGCTCCATGCAGTCCGTGCCCTCTCTAATACCCACCACCTGGTACCTCAACATCCCATCCCCCCGCCACTTCAAACCCCTCAGATTGTTTTTCAGAGTCCATAGTCTCTCATGATTCACCTATTTAAATGACAACTCATTTTTTAGCCACTCTCAAGGGTAACATCCAACAATATAAAAGAAACCACTAAGCTCTGTATGTCCTCATGCTTATCCACCCCTTTATTGATCCTACAATTTCCAGGTCTTAGTGGACTTGCATTTTCATTAACATCATCTAGATTTCTCCTGAAATAAACACACTTCCATTTTTTTACAGTCTAATTGTTACAGAAAATCTAGAAATCAGTGAATATAAAAAGAAACAAATAATTACTTCACTTCCCAAGGGCAACCTATATGAAGATACAGTTTTTCCCTGTGTTTGTCTTATTCACATGCTTGTTAACTTTTTATTATACTAGCATATTGCATGTATAACAATGTTTTCTCTTGCACAACTTCACATTTAAGTTATGTGCATGTTTCCATTCTCTGTTACGGAGATTCTCTACTATGGAGCATTACAGGAGTCATGCTCCCATTAATAGCACTATGATAAATATCATGGCACATGCAAGTGTTTGAAAATTCAGATATGAATTTGAGATGCATTCAAAAAATGGATTTTTGTTTCAAATATGATGAATATTTGAAATTCTTTTGATAGTAATAGTAAAATGGGATATAGCAAGAAGGATATACCAGTTTACAGTACCTGTACAGTGTACCTGAGAGATTTCTCTGCTTTCATCTCTGAGCCAGCACCAGACCCATTGCTCAAAGAAAGTCATGTCAGTTTGGGCCTCTTGCCTATTCTACTAATGCTCATTATCTTTTTCTTTTCATAGGCCCCTGATTTAATGGCTTTCTACTTGGAATGTAGTGGTTCATACTCTTCAGCTTCCCTCCTGGACTTGTGTGGGGAAAAACAGTATGGTTGTATCAGTTTTCTATTGCCACCAAAACAAATTAACACAAATTTAACAACTTAAACAGCACATATTTATTATCTTATATTTCTGTAAGCCAAAAGAGGTACATGGTTTCATCAGCCTGAAACTAAGATGCTGGCAGCATTGTATTCTTTCTGGAGGATCTAAGGAAAAAATTATTTCCTTTCTCAAACTTTCCCAAGGTTCTTGGCAGAGTAGAGCTTCTGTGGTTATAGGTCTGAAGTCTCCAGTTCCTTGCCAGCTGTCAACTAAGAGACAACACATGATTCTAAAGATCGCTGTATTACTTGGCTTTCTTCCACCATATTCAAAATAGGCGTAGTGCTTGTTTCCTCTCATGCTTTTAATCTCTGCTCTTCTATCACATTTCTGTGATGCCACCATCTTGCTCTGTTAATAGACTCATCAGATTAGATTGAATTTATGGGGTTAATTCAGGATAATGTCTGCATCCCAAAGTCCTTAAATTTAATAACGTTTGTAGAGTCCCTCTTTGGCATGAAGGAGCATATTCACATGGATATATTTGGAAGATAATAATTATTTCCACCCTGATGGAGATGAAAGAGAAGACAGCATACATAGCTTTTCAAGCTGGACACAGCTCTTATTTACTGTGGGGCTTATGCAAGTTTTTTACCCTTTTTGGACTTCTGTTTCCATATCTGTAGAATGGAAATAGTTATTCTGGTTAAGAGAAGCAAACAGTGAACAAATACATATTTATAGGGAAAGTATCAGGTTGTCCCCTATAGAGGAGATTAGGGGTCAGTTTAGTCTGTGTATTGAATAAAGGTCTCATCCAGAAATGAGACATGCCTGAGAAAGCTTTAGAGGGATGAAGCAAATTTCTAAGTCAAGTCTGCTCAGGGGTAACTGATCTTGGGTTTCTTCTAGAATCAATTTTGGCTAGACCATAATGGATGACAAAGAAAGTGGTCCCAGGTGAGCCTGAAAAGGCAGGCAGTTATTAAGTCAGGCAGTGCTTTGCAATCCAGGGCAAGGGGATTGAAATTCATTAACTGAAATGGAAAAACAGAGGGCTAAGTGGAACTGTGAGTATAAAGAGAGACCATTCTTTGAGATGTGGTTATTTAATGAGAATTTAACTTTCTATGCTATTTACTTTCATTGTGATAGTCATAATTTTATACTGTTCCAATTTTTCCCAGATTTTTCAAGTAAATATAGCATTCTTTGAGATATAAATCATATTATGTCACATTACATCCCTTTGGGGGCAACAGTTCATACATTCAGAGGTAAGATATAGCATTCTCACTACAGAACTCAGGTTATCTCCATCCTGAGTTACAGGTACAAAGCGATGGATTCATATAGTAATATCACAGGTTCTCCAAAATGTAAAAGATGTAAGGGTGGGCGAAGGAGGTTTTTGTCCCTTATTTCTTTTTAAACATTTGGGCCAAGAAAATTTAAGCAGGGATTTTACTGAGGTATTATAGTCAGTATTAGTCAGCAACGATAAAAAGCAAAGATATATTATGGATGGTTTTCTAACTCTTTAAAGTAGAGGACAGATAAAGAGTATAATAAACGAGTCTTAATATAAACTTAAAAGTTGATTTAAAAGAAGTTGTTGATTTGTAATTTCACAATCTAAGAAAGGAAAAGGATAAGAGCAAAGCCTAATTTGATCAATTATCCTAACAAGTATATATTGATGACTTATTGGTAGGTAATTAAGTGTACATCTACAATACTGATTGATGTAGAAGTTAATTTGGAAACAAATTTTAATGTGATAATCTACAAATATTTTATTTTATTTCAATTATGTAAAAAAGGGATGATGAGAGAAAAATGATGAATTACAGCTCTCAGATTTTATGTCTAGTTGCTTTCCATCTTGCTTCCTTCTGCTGTAGCCACTCTGGTATACTGGCCATCTCACAAACACATTGGAGGTTCTCACTGTCAGGTGTTTGTGCTGATAGTCATCTGCCAGCCGTGTTCTTTCATCCAGTACCCCTACACCAACTCTTTATCTGCCTCAAGAATATGCTCATTAGTGCCTTTCTCCCTTAGCCTGACTGGCTTATCTAATTAACCTACTTGCAACCACCTTATCCCATGTGCTGGTCTATTTTTTTTTTTCCTCTAGAATATTAAAAAACATAGTAAAGAAACATTTATTAGCTTTGTTGGCATTTATTAGCTTTGTTAAAAAGCCAAAATAGAGCTCAATAAATATTTCTTGAATTACAGACTGCATAATATTACATATACTGCTAATTGTATTTTCATTACTTCCAAACACCTCAGCTTGTGTAGAGTTAATCCTGTTATAAAGACATATTTTGTGATTAATCTGTATTTTTTTTCCTCAGATTTAATTGTTACAGATAACTTAGAATAAAAAAAGAGGGTATGTGTATGTGAGGCTGGTATTTGTCCTTATTGTCCTTGAGAACTAACCATCACACTTTATTTTTTCAATTAATCATTTAATGAGGATATCTCATTCTTTATGAATTAAGCATAACATCAACTTACATTTAAAAATTACATGTTGGCAATGATATTTCCATATTCCTGTTAAAATTGTGATTTTGGCAAAAGGAAAAATATATCTGAAGAGCAAAATACATACAATTACAAAAATAGTTAATAAGTTTATCATAAATAAATCATATTGAAAAATTGTGCCATTGGTTATTTCAAAAACTTTAGTAGACTAAAATTAAGTTTCTGAGGACATACTAAATTAAGAATTTTGAATAATTAAGGGTTCGGAGAACTTCAATTTTATATCTCTTCAAATTAAATATTTCTAAACTAGTTGGGGAATGTTTTGAATGAACATGTTTATTGAAACTCTATCTTTAAGTCTTTTTTCATTCTGAATTGCTTATTGTTATACTACCAAAATGAAATTGGCCTTTATGGATTGAATTTATGTCCTGCAATTCCGCTAAATATGCTTATTAATTCTAAACCTTTTTTTTTTTTTTTTTTGGTAGTAGAATCTTTAGGGTATTCTACATATAATATCATGTTGTCTGTAAACAGATTATTTTACTTCCTTCTTTCCAAATTAGAAGAACATTTTTTCTTGACCAGTTGCTCTAGCTAGAATTTGGACAGAAGTAGTAAAAACAGTCAACCCTGTCCTTACTGGGAAAGTTTTCAGTCTTTTATCACTGAGTGTAAGGTTAGCTGTGGGCTTCTCTCTATATTCTCTCCATAGGCTTTGTTTGCTGAGGAAATTTCCTTCTATTTCTAGTTTGTTGAGAGTTTTTATCATGAAGATGTATTGGATTTGTTGAATCTTTTTTTTCTTTCTTTCTTTTTTTGGACATCAATTGAAATGATCATGTAACTTTTACCTCATTCTGTTAATGTGGTTTATTACATTGATTGATTGATTGATTGATTGCTTTTCATATGTAGAACCATCCTTGAATTTCAGGAATAAGTACTATGTGTTCAGAGTATATAATCTATTTTTTAAAAAATATATTTTATTTATTTATTTGAGAGAGTACATAAGTGAGCAGTGAGCAGGAGAAGAAGAGAGAGAGAAGCAGACTCCTCCCTGAACAGGTAGTCCAACAAAGGACTCCGTTCCAGAAACCTGACATCATGTTAACCAACTGAGCCATCCAGGAATCCTGAGAGTATAAAATCTTTTTAATGTGTATTGAGTTCTATTTACTAGCATTTGGTTGAGGATTTTTGAATCTATATTCATCAGGGATATTGGTCTTTAATTCTCTTTTCTGGTAGAATTTTTATCTAAATTTGATATTAAAATAATGCCCTCACAGAATAAGTTTGGAAGTTTTTCCCTTCTTCAGGTTTTTTTTTTAAACTTTTTTTTTTTTTAATAATTTAAATGTTTGATAGAATTCACCAGTGAAGCAATCTAGTCCTGAAATCTTCTCTGCTGGAATGTTTTGATAACTAATTCAACCTCCTTACTAGTTATAGGTATCTTCAGATTTTCTCTTTCTTTGGGATTCAGTGTTGGTAGATTGTGTATTTCTAAATTTGTTGTTAAATCTAGGATATTCAATGTCTTGGCATACAATCATTTATGGTACTCTTTTGTAATCTTTCTTATGTATATAAAATTAGTAGCAATGGCCTCTTTTATATTTTTAATTTTATTTACTTGGGTCTTTTTTTCCTTTTTCTTAGTCAGTCTAACCAAAAATTGTTATTTTTTTTAATCTTCTTGAAGAACCAACTCTTGGTTTTATTTAGTCTATTTACTTCTGCATTTTCCCGTTTGCTTGTTTCTGCTTTTATCTTTATCATTTCATTTCTTTTTATTATTTGAGGTTTAACTTGTTTTTTAAGATACAAATTTTTGTTTGCAGTGGAATTGAAGAAAAGTGTAAGTTTTAATATTTATTAGAGGATCCATTTTTATAAGGAATTCCTTTAACTATGTTCATAGTTTTAAAAGCAATTTTAATGTAATTTATGCCCCTGAGTTCCAAAAAATAAGACAGTGAGGTTACAGTCAATGTGTTAATTTTAACAAGGCACTTAGTAAATGGCAAGCCTCAAATACAACTTTAAGTGAACAGTTTTCTACAATAAATTTAAAAAATCTTTACAAATACAGTTTCCTCTAACAAAGATTTATAACCCAAGGTTTACAATTCAAATATCCTTGAAATTATTAAATTAAATCCTTCAAAATTTTTGCTTTTATAAAAGTAAACAGAAAATAGAGTAAGAAATTAAATTTTATGACAACTTATTTGTGAATAATATAACATAGAATAACTGATATGTAACTTTTATCTCCTTTTCTTAAGGTTAGTTGTTAATTCAGTACATTTTTGTGAATATATCATACATTATGTAATTTTTACTAGAGATACTATTTTTCTTGTCATTATAACTTAAAAGTTATACTCACTTGTTTTATTGTGAGCTTTCCCCTGTATTCCTTTAAAATCTAAATTTCAATAGTTGCATCAAGGTGTATAGATATAATCTATTAACATAAATTTATTTTTTCTATTGGCACAACTATTGATTCAATAAATAGCATGTGTATGCCTGTTTCTATGTATATCTGATCATTTTCTTAGAGAACTCCTAACAGTTACTGAGTCAGAGATGATTTTAATGGCTATAGTTTTATTATGTATATATATAGATTCATGTCACAAAATCGCCCTCAAAAATGTTTATAATAAATGTCTCTGTACAGCCACATTAGAGCGGCCTCTAGTGTCATTTTAATTTTAGGATCTCACACTAGAATTCATATATTTACTTTCCTTTAGCATGATGATTTATTTTTTTCATCTGTGGCAGAAAACAATTGATGAGTAATAGCGTGTAGTTTTGATAACTTTATTTGGTAGCTCTAATGGAATATTTTCTCTGTTCTCATATCAGGAATTTCTGTTTGTTGTTTGGGTCACTCTGGCCACATATCAACTCTAGTCATCTTTGCTAAGAAGAGCAAAGTGGCCCAGGGAGTCATTTTAAGTCAGAGGACACAAAAAGGGAATGTGATACTCTACATTCTCTGAGAGAATGAGGTCAAGACCAAGTTACCATGTTAGCAGCGCTTTTAAAAAACATAATAGTTTTGAGCTTAAGTATTCTAAAGCAGTATTGATACCCCTGTGCTGAACTATGGGATTCCAATCTCAAGGAAGATCTTGTACATTCTCTAACTTGACCCTCCATTTCTTAACATCACCATCATTCCGTCAGTACTTATTTCTGGGATACACTTTCACAAAAGCCATTGCTTTTATTTATAAGGTAGTCCTTTCTATTCATGAAGAGATTATTATTTAAAGGTTTTCTTACAATGACAGGAAGACATGTTCCTGGCAATACTGATTCAACAATATCCTTGTGTTTTTTGGAGGAAGCCAAGAAAGTTTATTCTCTCTACCATGTAAGATATTCATAGAATATCTTATTCCTCTCTGTCTTCTCTTATATGATCTAAACATATACCTGTTTTCTTTGAGTTTCTTTACCTGTTTTCTTTGAGTCTTGTCTTCCAGAACCTCCAACATTTTTATTGAACTTCTTTGAACATATTTTAATTGGTCAATTGCCCTTTTAAAATTTGGTCCCAGAATAATGATAATAATAATGGTCCTCTTCTAAATTCTTTACTTGTATTATCCCACTGAGTCCCACATCATATATATGTACTTAATTCTATTACCCCCACATTCCAGATGAGGACTCTGTTGTTCATGGAGTTAAAGGAGCTTGAGCAGATTACATAGTTACTGACACATTAGGTGCTGGGCCCCCCAAAATGCAACCTTACCCAACTTCTTTTACATGCATCTACTCTAGATATGGCAGTCCATGTAGATCACAAAGGGTTATTACTTCCTTTGTAAGCAGTATATTGAATGAATATTGTGGAGGACACCATCTGGCAGTTATATCAAATCATTTACTTATATTGATCTTTCAGACCACTACTTTCTTTTTTTTTAATATTTCCATTATAGATTACCTTACTCATACTCACATAGTTAATGTTCTGAAAGTAAATGAATTCTTTTACGTTTAAACCTCTTAAATTTCATTGGTTTGTTTTAGTCTGATGAAATGTATTTGGATCTGTTCTTCCATTCCAGTGGATTAGCTAATATTGCCAACTTTGTGCCACTGCAGTTCTGACAGGAATACTTTCTGCATGGGTGCCTGGGTGGCTCAGTCAGTTAAGCTTCTGCTTTTGGCTCAAGTCATGATCCCAGTGTCCTGGAATGGAGCCCCACTTCCAACTCCCTGCTCAGCAGGGAACTTGCTTCAGCCTCTGCCATTCCCCTCCCCATCATTCCCACCCCAGCTTGTACTCTCTGTCTCTCTCTCTCTCTCCATTTCTGTCAAATAAATAAATAAAATATTTTTTTTAAAAAAAGTACTTTTGTTTTTGTCCAGATTAGTCATAAAATTGTTAAAAATGACCAGGGTTTTCTGATAGGTTTGGATATGATTCATGCACCTAGAACAGCGACAGGAATACATATTTATTGAACTATTTTTTAGATCATCTTTTAGAGGACAGACACTTCATATCTGCTCTTCTTTCCAGACATACTGTGTAGAGGGATTACATACATTTCCTTCAGCTGTGTATACATTTTCAGACTTGTTACATAAGGTGTTCAAAGTCCCTTCTATCAGCTTTGCCTGAGAACATACGTTTTTTCAGATTATTCTTCTAGATTCAGAAGTTTCCTAGATATATTTTGGGACATTACCACACTTATGAGAAATTGTGTGTTGTTTCCTTTGCTCAAAACCTGTCTTTACTATGTATTTTTGTTAAAGTCTGTTAAAATATTTCAAAAGTATGCTGAGAGTATTAATTGTAGGTTATTACTAGCTGGCTACACATTGAAATAAATAACAAAGGCAGCAGTTAGATTATGTAATTCAGTTCAAGAAATTAAGTAAAACACATTCCTAGATTAGAAAGAACATTATCTTCTATGTCATTACTTACGTGTTATCTATTTGGTCTGTCATGAAAAAATAAATGTAAATTAAAGTGTCAGTTTATTTCTCATTATAATTCCCATTTACTTTCCATTATTGATTTTAATGTTTTTTTATTTGTGTAGTGATACTATAGATTGCCTATTTTGTTATTATAAAGTGTCTTTCTTAGCCTCACTTAATGCTTTTTCCCTGAGTTCTATTTTTTCTGGTATAAACATTATCCCTTCCATTTTATTTCATTTGCCTGCATGTCTGCCTTTGCTCATCTTTTTATTTCCAACTTTCCTGAGTCACTTTGTTTTGTATGATTTCTGTGAATACTACATAGTTGTGTTTTTCTCCATGAAGTAATATGACAACCTTCTTTTAATACAAATTTACTTCATTTATGATAGTTAAATATTAGCTATGTGTGGTTGAATTCTATAATCGTATTTTAATCAGTTTTAATAAAAATTGTATTATTTAATACTTCCTGTTTGTGTTTACTTTTAGTTGATAAGGTTTGCCTTTTATAATCTTTTTTTTATTAATTTTTTATTTTTTATAAATATATATTTTTATCCCCAGGGGTACAGGTCTGTGAATCACCAGGTTTACACACTTCACAGCACTCACCAAAGCACATACCCTCCTAATTTACAATCATTCTCCACTTCCTTAGATTCGAGCTATAGAATCCCTAATTTGAAAAATAAGAGAATGTATGCATTTATTCTTTCTTTTTTCCTTTTATAATATCCCATTGCTTCAATAAATTACTTCTATATCTTTAATATACTTACTTCCTTATTACTTGATTTTTTTTAGCATTGAATGATATATTTTGATAACTGGCTACAGTGGATGGTAGTTAGCATAATCATGCTACTGCTGGTTTCTTTTCTGCAACTTCCCCCAACTACTTTAATTTATTTTAATTTCTCCAGTGCAATAATTCACAACATTTTAATCTTCCTTTGTAACAATAAGTATGAATTCAAGTTTGGTCTTGCTTTTTTACTAATAGTTAGTTTCTACTGTCCAGTATCAACTTGGTTTATCTATTTTCAACTCATCTCATTTCTCTGATTGGCAAAAATTTGCCCTCTTATTTTTTCCATTAGAATGGTGTTTCCATTTGTTTTTACATGTTCAGAATGTTTAAACTGTGTTCTTTACTCTTGAATAGCATGTTCATATTAAGACAGCACTCACATTTTCTTTCTTTCAGAACATTATTTTACTATTTTGTTAAATTTTGTAGTCAAATGACTAAAACAAAATTGGTTTTCTTCCCTCTTAGGAGATATCTGTATTGACCTGGCCTAACTGACCAAAACCTCCTTTCCTTTTCTTTGAAGCTTAATAACTTGGTTTAGGCCTCATGATTCACTCTTCCGGTTCAATTGTTCCTGGAACACAATGTGTCTATGTAGGCTCAAATAATCTTATATTTTGTAAATTTTTTCTTTAAATGTATCTTCATATATTTTTTCTTTTAATGATTAGCACAGTATTACATCTTGCACATAGTAAAGACATCAGTTTTATGTCTGTATTGGGTGTCTTTTACTTCTTTTCCATGGATATGGTCTATGAATCTTTATATGTTCTCATCTATTTCTATTTTTTTCCTCTCATTTTCTCACTCCTCTATTATTAATTGAGTTCTCAGTAGTCTCTTTTCTAATAGTATCTTTCAATATCACCTTCATTTATGTGAATTTTAAAATTTTTGTCTCCATTTCTCTTCTGAGATGAACCAGCTGTGTTTCTTCTCTTTTTTTGCTTTAGTATCTTTCTTGTAGTCTTTATAACAGCTTTGTTTTCTTATCATACAAGGAAATTTTTTTCAAAAATTTATACAAATTTTTATCATAATTTAATTTTATTGCAATATTTCTTTTTAAATATTGTTTACTTTGAAATGAATTTTCTGTTCATTATTTCTCTTGTGTTATATTAAGTTTAAAGAGCAACTCTGCATGTTTCTCCAAGTGAAGTATATTTTTCCTGGTCAAATCTGTAGCAGAGAAGCCCTCTCTATTCAGACATGCAGAAACTTTCCTCTAATAGATGTAACCTAAAAAATCTTTACTAATCATATTCAGATAACTAATACAAATTCTGGTTATGAAATAAAAATATTTGAAAATATTTTTCCCTGAAATATATAATATCTGCTAACCCTGCATGCTTCTCATGGCTGGAAATTATTCAAATGTGTCATCATTGATATGAACCATTGTTATAAACAGAATAATCGAATCCTTAAAATTGGACATGAAGATTCATAGAAGATTTATTTCAGCAATCATCTATTGTTTACACTTCTGTAAGATTTACACAGAACACTTTATTTTATGATTTCACAGTCATGCTGATTGGGTCATCTCATGTTCGTGTAAACTATAGTCCTTATTTTCTCTATTTTTTAACTTGCTATTGTAACTGGCACATATCATAATAAAAAATTTGAGTGAAGGTATTTTTCTGATGGACTTAGCTACTGTGACAAAGGAAATGTGTAACAGTGCTCTCCCAATATTATTAATATGTATGACTCATCACTTAGTCCAGGGACTATGCATGGAAAGTATTTGTTTTCTTTCACTTCATAAATCAGTTGATTTTTCTCTGATTTTTGAATAATTTTGTAATTTTTTTTAAGATTTTATTTATTTATTTGACAGAAAGAGATCACAAGTAGACAGAGAAGCAGGCAGAGAGAGAGAGGGAAGCAGGCTCCCTGCTGAGCAGAGAGCCCAATGAGGGACTCAATCCCAGGACCCTGGGATCATGACCTGAGCTGAAGGCAGGGGCTTAACCCACTGAGCCACCCAGGCACCCTGTAATTATTTTTAAGATTCAATTTCCATTGGTCATGTTGGTGAGAAATCAGAGATGACAAAAGCTAAGAAGGGATTTATGAAAGGCTTAAATTACATAATTTTATACATATACATATGTATATATGTAAGACAATGAAATATAAAATGAGGCTTGAAATCTTAATTTATTTCTGTATCTGTATCTTACTATAATTGAGTAATAAAAGAGCACCGTACTTTAAATCTCCTATAAAGTGAGAAACAGAATTAGATTTAGTTTTAGATTTTAAGAGGATAACAAAAAATAGAAATTATCTGCTCTGGGGTGCCTGGGTGACTCAGTCAGTCAAGTGTCTGTCTTCAGCTCAGGTCATGATCCAGCCCTGCATCAGCTCTCTGCTCAGCGGGAAGCCTGCTTCTCCCTCTCCTGTTCCCTCTGCTTGTGCTCTCTCTCTTTGTCAAATAAATAAATACAATCTTTAAATAATAATAATAATAATAATAATAAAATTATCTGCCTTAAGCTTCTAAATCCTGGTCAATACCATGTGTGATTAAGGGATCATAGTAAGTAAGCAAGTTTAGAGATCTGTAAACCAAACTTGTTTCTATACTTCTTCCTGGCTGAATGAATGTTCTGTAGTTGTCCTAAACTCTGACTTCTAGTTGCCTTAACTATAAATGTGTTGTTCTAAAGTAGGATTTAGGGTGCCTGAGTGGCTCAGTCATTAAGTGTCTGCCTTTGGCTCGGGTCATGATCCCAGGGTCCTGGCATCAAGACCCTCATCAGGCGTCCTGCTGGGCAGGAAGCCTCCTTTCCTTCTCCTACTCCCCCTGTGTTCCCTTTCTTGTTGTGTCTTTCTCTGTCAAAAAAATAAATAAAATCTTTTTAAAAAATTAGGATTTGATTTAATAGATTAGCACATTATGTCTGTCACATAGCGAATACACCAGCTTTGTCAAGAACTGCAAAACATCTCAGATGTTATCCAAATTACAAGATTATGTACTTTATATGTATTAATACTGCCAAAACATGAGGCACCTGGGTCATGGAAACAGGTACTTTACTGATTCTCATAACCAGACCTACAGCGAAAGCACCGTCAGTGTCAGTCAGGGTCAGTCCCCACACTTAGACCTGCAGAAATGCAATGAGAACTGATAATTACATTCTACCTGAGTGTCAAGTCACACCCCTAGAAGAGAAGTGAGGGAGAACAATATTTCTTTGATTATGCACAGGCAATAGACAACTGTCCCCTCCACTCCTGAAAGGACAGATAGACAACTTATTTTTTTGAAAGAGAATGAAAAGATCCCGGGCTCTCTGCCTAACTTGGAATGTAAATGTCTCTCCAGTGGCCAGGTAAACCCCAGGTATTTACAGATACCTTCAAACTCTGGGCTTGGGCCTTTTTTCATTAAGGTTTTATTTTTACATTACTGCTACACCTAATGTGGGACTCAAATACAACCCAGAGATCAAGAGTTCCAAGATCAAGAGTTCTGGCTCTACCAACTGAGCCAGACCAGGGACTTTCTGCTTTTTGAAATGTACACCTAAGGAAGGAGCAGTTCACTTTTCTTACACCTTGGGCCTTAGCCTAGGAACTTTAGGAGTGTAACCATTTGGCGCTCTTAGGGAGATTAAAGAAAGTTTTATTACCCTTTCAATTCAGATCAGAGCAATTAACTAGAAAAATAGCTACAGATTTAATTTTCCTGGTATATGAAAAGAAAAATGTTTCTAGTAGAAGTAAAGGCAAACATTTTTGTTTTGTTTTGCTTTTCTTTGTTTTGTTTTTTGCTTGTTTGTTTGTTTTGTACATTCCTTTGCATCAGAAGGCTAGGGTTTTTAGTAAGAGCACTGAGAAATCCAGTTTCATTTCTTCAGAGTAAGGTAAGTGGGCACAGATATTTTGAAAGCTAATATACCATTTTTTTTTTTTTTTTTTTTTTTTTAGAATTAGGGTTCTTTTTATTCACATTTATACAACATGTTACAGAAGTTGACAACAGCTTAGGTAAAGTACAAAACCCCTGGTATCATTGATACAAACATTGGCATTTGCTTAAGTAAGGTTGAGAAAGTCCCTTAAGGTTTGGGGCACCTGGGTGGCTCAATTGTACAGTTTCTTCAAGGACCATATAGGCTCCTACAGAGACTCTCAAAGGTTTAATTGTTAACAGCATGAAGTAAGGCCAGTGTCTATCAGATTTAATTTACAGATATATGTGAATGGGAATATTAGTGAATTAATTTTGTGAAAGAAATCTCCCCAAGACATTGCTAATTAAGGGCTTAATGTAAATATTGTAGAAAATTCCATAATAGCTTTAAAGTGTCAGTTATTCTAGATGAAAAACACAACTATTTTCCTGGTAAACTGTGTCCCAAGGTGTGGTAAAAAGAATACTGAATTGGGAATCAGAAGTTCTGGACTCTGACATAAGCCCTAGTAATAAGGCGTGCCTTTAGGGAAATTGTATCTCTTCTCTTTTTTTTTTTTTTTTTTTTAATTTTTTATTTTTTATAAACATATATTTTTATCCCCAGGGGTACAGGTCTAATATACCATTTTCTTTAACACTACATTTTCTTTAACCTTGTTTTTCAATAATCACCAATCATGATTTTGATTTTATTACAATACTAGGCTATGATGAGTCTAGTGTAACCAGAACATATTTTGTATATTTGCCTGCATAGCATTCTTTTGAAAATAGTTTTTTTTTTTTAAAGATTTTATTTAGTTATGTGACAGAGAGAGATCACAAGTAGGCAGGGAGGCAGACAGAGTGAGAGGGAAGCAGGCTCCCTGCTGAGCAGAGAGCCCGATGCAGAACTCAATCCCAGGACCCTGAGATCATGACCTGAGCCAAAGGCAGCGGCTTAACCCACTGAGCCACCCAGGCGCCCTGAAAATAGTTTTTAATTGAAATAGTTAAATAGTTGAAATAGTTTGAAATAGTTTTTAATGTTTCATGGACTTCATCAAATTAACAATGAATAGGTCTGAACCAATAACCAAAAGGTTTATTCAAGGGGATGAGTACATGCTAAGTATGTAAATTAACAAAGGATAGGTTAAGACAATCCCCTAGGCGAAAGGGTTATATTTTTAAATAATGCATGGGTAGGACAACTGCTATATTTTGTTTTATCACTTCCTCACGTGTGATTTAATTGGCCAAACCATGTAATCCATTTCCCTTGACACATGAAGGAAGATAGAAGTGATTAGTGTCACAGAAAAGCATAGGAAGAATGTTTAGCTTAAGAGACCAAGTCATCCCATTTGGGATTTAATGGATTGACTCTATGCTGCATAGTGCATACACTGCAGAAACCTTCTTTATTGCCAGAATTTCCTTTCTACCAGTTTTGATGATGTAGGCACTAAACCAATGCTCAAGTCGGCTGTATTTTACTAGACTAGTCTTTAGTGCTATTTGAAGCATTGAAGTATAATTCAGACAATGTGACTAATCTGTTAAGTGATTTGTCATTAAGAAATACTTTTAAAACAAGCTCATGTGAAACAGAAATATTGCACAGTTTAGAAAACACATTTTTTAACAGTGGTTATTTTTCAGAGGGGGATATATGCCATTAACTGAAGGAAAAAAAAAGCTCAAAATTCAGAACTGTTTATAAAATTGTGTTTATATTTATAGTATCTTGTACCAGTAAAAGACAGATATAAGTTTGAGAGTTGGAGAAATAATATTATAAAATGATAAATGTTATGTCATAGACATTTTATTATCTTTTATTAGCTTAAAATATATTTTATAGGAAACTAGTGAATCTTTGTTTTCTTTTTTTTTTAAGATTTTATTTATTTATTTGACAGACAGAGATCACAAGTAGGCAGCAAGGCAGCAAGGCAGGCAGAGAGAGAGGAAAGGAAGCAGGCTTCCTGCTGAGCAGAGAGCCCTATGCGGGGCTCGATCCCAGGACCCCAGGATCATGACCTGAGCCAAAGGCAGAGGCTTTAACCCACTGAGCCACCCAAGCACCCCATGAATCTTTTTTTTTTTTGAAGATTTTATTTATTTATTTATTTGACAGAGAGAAATCACAAGTATATGGAGAGGCAGGCAGAGAGAGACAGAGGGAAGCAGGCTCCCCGCTGAGCAGAGAGCCCGATGCGGGACTCAATCCCAGCACCCTGAGATCATGACCTGAGCCAAAGGCAGAGGCTTTAACCCACTGAGCCCCCCAGGCACCCCATGAATCTTTGAACACTACATCGAAAACTAATGATGTACTATACAGTGGTAACTGAATATAATGAAAAAATAAAAATATATATCTCTATATATATATTTGTGGACTATAATTATGATGAAATAATAAACAAGGGAAAGGGCTCAGTCATGTATATCTGAGAGCCAGATACTATAAAACCTGTAGGATTTTTGCAAAACCAAAACTATGGAGAAGACTTTGATATCCAATAAATAAATTGTGGTTATATAGCAAACGAAGTTTGAAGCTGTTTGTTTGCACTTGCAGGCCCAAAATGAGATTGCTGGCAACTGTAACAAGTAAAATCCCTAGGTGGGAGTACTCCAAACTCATTGAAACTAGATAGGCATTTACCTGAGATACCATACCTAGGGAAGGGACTAGTTATTTATGACAAATACTGCTAACACTTAAATGTGAAAAGTGAAGTAAAAATTGAACATTGAAGTATGAGAAGCAAGATGTCAGTTGAGTAAATTGGTGGGGGAATGAGATGTCAAAGAGGAAAACTATGAAGTCCAGTTGTCTATGGTACATGTACAATTTGAGTTCTGTATCTACAGAAGATAAGGAAGGATTACTTCCAAGGTAAAGGGCGTACATGACAGGACAAATCAGTGAGTGAAGGAAAAAGCTTTTATACTAATAAGGCAAAGATTTGATTTTCAAATGAAAAGTTATCATTGTGTCAGGCATCAGTAGGACAGAGTGACACAGGAAGGAAATGCATATTCAGCATATGGACTAAAGCCCATATCATTTTTCCTTTGAAGAATAACAGAAATAGATCTTCCAGATCCTGTTTGATCAGGAAAAGTGAAGAGTAAGAGCATCACCAAAAAGGTGCCCAAGTATTGAGAAACAATTCTTTAAGGCACTTCTGCATGTATTCGAGAAGAAACACTAATTTCCAGACTTTTTTTTTCAAGGATGTTTATATAGCAAACAGTCTTAGAAAATAATGTTTATCTTCAAAGCAAAGGGAAGAGTTGTTTACAGTCTTAAAGAATAGAGATAATATCTCCCTCCAGAGCAAAGGGGAGGCATGCATACTGTCCATCATAAATGATTTCGTTAAGTTCCCTAAACTCAGAAACCCTCTCATGGAATGTAACAGAAAGTATGTGCAGGTGCATCTGACAAAAATACACTAATACACATGGTGTTTGCTGTATCTTGATTAATAAAGTTTTGTCTCTGAACCAAGAATATTACATCTTAGGCCAATATCCATACTAGCAACAGTTTCCTTCCTATAGAATTTAGAGAATCCAAGAGCCTCCTTTAATTTTGTGTTCTCTCGGTTCCTTTTGCAGTTCAAGCTAGCAGTATTGCTGCTGAAATGATTTTCACATTTGGAAGTGCCCACAGGTTTCAAATGTATTCACTCCATTAGATAAAAGTTATCTTCACAGATCTTCTGAGATAATCTCCCCTATAGCTTGCCCTCCTGCTGAGATGCCTGGGAATAACACCCTTGAGATTCCTAGAGATCCTCCAGTTTAATTGAGATCTCTGAATTACATCCTTAACTTAGAAGGATCCTCTGTGTGAAATCTTGATCTTTCTGGGATTTAGGGGCAAAGTTGTATAACCACATACTTAGGCTTTCCTCTCTGCTAACATTTCAGGACCCACCCAACTCTTGACATATATTGCCATCTGGAGAAACAGAACATTCAAAATCATCAAGCCCCATTTCATTTGTATTAAATAGTCCTTCACCTACTTTTCCCCTTCCTTCTCTCTTCTCACATTTTGACTATTTGCAACAAGAAGAAACCAGGCAGCACCTTCAATATTTTGCTTGAAAATATCCTTAAGAATATAACTAGTTTCATTCTTTACAAGTTTTGCATTCCCAGTAACAGTAGGAGACAATTTTGCCAAGCTTGGTGGAATTACCTAGCAAGATCTCCTTTCTTCCAGCTTCCAGTAACATGGCCTTATTCCCTTCTGAACCCTCACTAGTAGGTAGCATTCCTAAAGTCCACATTCCTTCCAATAGTTCAAGATAATCAGTCTTTTTTGCAATGTGATTTATCTTGCTCTATCATCCAGCCCAGAGCTTTTCCAGCCTCTGTCGTCTCCCTTCCCAATTCCAAAGCTGCTCCCACCTTTTAGGGTTTTATTAAAGCAGTACTCTACTTCTGTCCTGGAGGTCTGTATTAATTTTCTGCTGTGGCATAACAAATGACCACAAATGTAGTGACTTTAAACAACACACTTACTCTTTCACAGTTTCTCTCGGTCAAGTGCCCAGGTTTGGTTTAGGTGGGTGCTCTACTCAGGATCTTACAGGGCTGCAGTCAAAGTTTTAGCCTTGGGTATTATTTTACAAAAGGTTTGGAAGTCTCATCAAGGGTTCAATTCAGATTGTGAGACTAAGATTCCCAGCTATGAGGGGCTGCCTGCCATTTCCTAATGCATGGTCTTCTCCACAACACAGCAGTTTTCTTCTTCAAGAGCAGTCATGTGTCCCTGCTGTATCCAGTCTCCTTTTAGTGGTTTACTTGAATAAGCTCCACCAAGATAATTTTTTTTTTGATTAAATTAAAGTCAAGTTATTAGAGACTTTAATTACATATGCAATACCTATTCACCTTTACCATATAACATTATATAACCAATGGAGTGACATCTACCATATATTCATAGGTTCCTATGCACACTCAAGGAAAGGGGATCATGCAAGGGCCGTTGGGCATAATGGTAGCATTCCTATTATTTATTTATTTCTTTACTTATGCTTTTTATTCTCCCTAAGGGACTTATTAGACCTCTAGAATTTCTAAAGAATTATTAGGTATTCTCTTAAAACTTTCTCATGATCATACTGAATAATGTCTCATGGTAGAGACTCCATTAGTACTTCTTGCATGAGTTAATCTCTTCATTTCTCATATCCTGTATAGTGCCTGATAAGTTTCGACAGCCAATAAAGATTTGATGACAACTAAAAAAGGAAGAATTACTGTAAATTAATCACCTTCCAGTTGTATAAGTGAGATGTTAACCTTTAAAGAGATATCACTTCTTGGTTCCTGAGATAGACCAGCATGTCATTGTATCATGAAACCGTTTTTAAAGAATTATAATAATGTTTCCATTTTTTGGGGGGGGGATAAACTAATAATAAGCATACTAATTCTCTGATTGATATATTAATTGGGTAAATGAGCTGCCAAAACAAAGTAGTTCATAACATGTGAGGGTCTCGTAACATGTGAGTTTAATTTTTTACTCACCTAACAGTTTAACACAGGTGTTGAATCAGGCAGACAAATTCCCTCCACACTATGATTTTGAAAATCATCTTGTAGCTCCACCATCTGTTAAGGTCTTGGTATCAAAATGCATCCAGTTGCATTTCTCTATTCTCTTGTCTTCCAAACAGTGAATAGTATAGAGAAGCTCCCTGCAGGTGGCACTCACCATCTCAGCTCATATCACATTGATGAGTTCTAGTCACATGGTCATACCCTCCTGAAAAGAAGCCTAGAGAATGCACTGTTCTGGATATTTCACTGTATTTTTCAATTTAATTTACTAAAATGATCTCTAAACCTTAGTATTTGATCCTTGCTTATTTGGGTGCAAGTGTCTTAGGTGAATAAGATGTTTCTTGTTAAACATTCATGTTTATTAAAATTGTGAAATCTTCAATTTAGATTTAGTTTAGGAAATCTTGTTTGTTTTTCTCATTTTAAAGAAAGAAAGCCCCCAAAGATTAATACAATTCAGCATGGTTTTTCTGTTAGCCCTATAAGATAACCTTTTTTTTTTTTTTAAAGTTCTGTTGCTCCATTATGAATAAGTTATCTTATCTCAAGGAGCTTAAGATATAGCCTGGTTAAATGACTTCCCCAAGGTTATAGAGCAAGTAAATTTTAGAATTAGACTTAGGATACAGGTTTCTTAAATGTTTTCACTACAGTATTTAGTATAGTCTTTGTTGCTAACTGTCTTTTATTTTATTTTTTTGATCCAAGCAAGATGCAAAATTGGATACTTTATGTTTTTGACATAGGGAAGATAGGTAACAAAAAATCCCAAAATTAATTTGAATTGTTTGCTACTTTATTTAAATGAGTCATATCCTCATTGATTTGGTTTAGTTTTAATTTAATTTATTCACATTTATCTATCTAGATATTATTCTATTGTCTAAAATATTTAAGGTGCAAGAGTTAACTAAAAATCAAAGAATGCAATTTTTGTGAAATATTTTTTTTAATCTCCACTAAGATATTAAGGATAAATTACTTGAGCACATATTTCCTTTAATCTGCACTAAGACATTAAGGATAAATTACTTGAGCACATTTTCTCAATACATTGATTCTAGGTTATTTTCCAAAAATATGTTAACAATAATATGATAAGCAGAGTAATGGCCACCAGAGAGGTGTCCATGTCCTAATCTCTGGAACCTCTGAATATATTACTTTATATGGAAAATAAGATTTTTCAAGTATGATTTTGCTTGAGGACAATGAGATGGAGACATTATCCTATAATTATCTAGATATGTCCAATCAAATCATGAGTCCTTAAAAGTTGAGAACCTTTTCAGTCTCAGATAGGGGAATGAGAGAGCAAGAGAGATATTAAAGTAATAATGTGACCATGTAATAAAGGCAAAGATACTTAGTTGCTGGCTTTGAAGATGGAGAAAGGAGGTCATGTGATACAGAGTATATGTAGCCTCTATAAACTGGAAAAGGCAAGGATATAGATTTTTCTCTAAGACACCCAGAAAAGAGTACAGCTACTAACAACTGGATTTGAGCCCAATAAGATATGTTTCAGACTTTTTACCAATATAACTGTAATATAATGAATTTGTGCTATTTTAAGCCACTAAGTCTGTATTAATTTTAATAATTGTGACAGGAAATGAATGTAGATTTGGTATCTAAAAATGAGGTGCCACTATAAAGAACCAAATCCGTAATTGTCCAGAAGTTAGTGTAGATTCAAAAATTCATATGACAATAATGATTTTCCTCATCTGCCTTCTGCTATGCTTCTCGAGTGAAAAAGCAAGTGTCCTCATGTTTTCAAAAATTTGTTACAGAACATTGGTAATCCAATGAAAGTAGGTGGAGCAGGATAGCATCTTTCCTTAGGGGTCTGTGTAGAAAATGACTTACAGAGCACTGAGATATTCAGATGAGGAAGAAAAGCAGTTATTCTTGGTAATCTTGAGGTTTTATGAATAGCCCTTTCTGCTCCAGAAGAGGAAATAACCATAGTGCAGTAGGCATACTTGCTAACAGAGGAAAACCCTGTCAAGTTTTCTACTTTAGACACTATTTCACTTAATGCAGAATTCGTTTGATGATTAAAATTGGAATTTAGAATAGAATATGCTGTAAGAGTTACAGTTTTTTCTGTACCAAAAATATAATCAGATGTCTACAAAGTGATAAATGTTTACCCACTATAGTAAACATAAATGTTTACTGTAGTGAGAAATCCTCTGTCTAGATTGAGATTCATGATTGATCTAATTAACTGAAATTAGCAAAAAAAAAAAAAAGACCATTATTACGCTCAAAAAGCTGAAAAATATTCAATGCTTTTCTTCTTTTTTAACTATTTAATTGTTGGAGTCTATATAATACTGTTTCAATTGTGTAAGAACTTAACTATGACCTACATATTAAGAAGAATGTATTATTTATGCAAAAATAGAAACTAAAGATACACTAAGTGGAAATGCAACTTTAAAGTTCTATGAAAGGAGAAGCTAATTATTCTCTGATACAAAATAATCTGTTAGTGACAGAAATGCTTTTCAAAAATAAAACTATCACCTTATTTCAATGGTGTATTTATTTTCACAGCATCCCTTTAGTCACTAGCCTTTATCAGAATGGGAAATTATGTCCAATGCCTCACTGAGCTCTCTAAATTTTTAGTAATTTGATTTCCTTCATACACTCGTTTTATATGTGGAACTTATTGCCTTTTCTTCTTTGAAATTAGGTAGGAGAAAAAATTGTAATGTCAGCATAGTAATGAAATTAAATTGTAAAATATGTGATTTGATTTTATTGATCTTCTATATTAATTTCAAGTAGTATGTATTTTCTGACAGTACTAAGACATATATTGCTGATCCCAGCAGAATCCTCTATAACCATGCTTAGAGCGTCCTATTTGCAGGGTGATACATATTATTGACAGCAAAAAATTCAGATTCAGTTACACTTCCGTTGTGGTAATGTATATTTAAAAATATATTCAAGTAATATATCAATTAAACCCCCAGGCCAGGCCTGAATATTTATAAACTCAAACCTGTAACTATTAACATATCTTATCTGTTTGTGTATAGTGATAGAAGACTTTTATCTTTCCAACAAACCATTCAAATGGGAGCATCCTTTCTCCATGACATTTATCAACAGAAGCTCTCTCATCTGAAACCGTTGTTTATTAAATTATGTGACATACTCAATTTTGCTTTTTCTTTTCTTTAAAAAAAAAAAGATTTATTTATTTATTTTAGAGAGAGTGAGAAGGGGAAGAGGCAGAGGGAGAGAATCTTCAAGCAGACTCCCATTGTGTAGGGAGCCCAAGATGGTGCTCAATCCTACCACCCATGAAGTCAGGACCTGAGATGAAACCAAGAATTGGAGGAAGCTACTCAGACACCCAAGCACCCCTAGACTTTATATTTTCACGACCACTCATGTTAAATCCTCATGTTTCAGTGGTTGCTAGATCTTCTGTGATCATGAATTTTGCAGTTTGAGAACACTTTAAGCTCACCATCAAAATGAATTGAGCAAATTGCCTGAAAAGTTTGATTTAGAAATAAAAAAGCAAATATTGAAAGCATAATATGCATTAATCAAATTGCCTTATTAAAACCTTAACTGTGAATAAATATATGTAGAGGTGGAGGAATAAAGACGTTTCATTTTATAGTAAAATACATCCTGTCTTTACCTGTCAAGAGGAATGGCTTTTCTTGCTTTGTACTATTTATATTCCAGGTTTTTCTTCTCTTTATATTCTCTTACTCTGAACAGAGGTGAAGGGGGTTATATAAATAATTTAAGGGCACTCCTCTGTAATTTCTCTTTTCCCTTCGTTCTTTAATCTATACTTTCTCACCTTCCTGTGCTAATTGAAACCTGGCTCTCCTGCAGAGAATTATTCGATCCTGTAGCTCTCAAATGGAATCTGGCTTCTCTCCCTAACTCTTCATTTTACTAAACTTGGAGAGGCAAGGCAATTTGCTCTCTCCCACTGCACTGTCCTCTGATCTTTTCTCCATCTCTGTCTCCTTCTGTCAATCTCTCTCTCCCTCATATAAACATGCTCTTTCCACCATGCACTATCACTATCTACTGTCCCAGATATCTGCCCAGCTGGTGATAATTTTAGTCCTTGGATCATTACATCTCCACTGTTGGTCCCTCAGTGCTTTTCGCCATAGGAAGAAAGCTATAGGAGAGTGTCCTGACCTTTCAGTTATTTGACCTGCTCTTATGCAATTGCCTTGATGTTCACACTTTCTCAAAACTGTGTAACCTTGGTTGTTCCCCGCACCTTGTCATTATGAGTACTTACAGTGTGATGATAAATTCCAAACATTCTGCTCCAAAGTGATACTTTCCACCCCAGCCCTTCAGGCACCCCAAATTCCACAATACTTGACCCTAATGGAGTCTTGGACTGTTTGATCCCATCCTTGTATTTTATGCCCTTTCCACAAGGGAAATTCCACAACCATTTAATAGTGTCATTCCTTCACATATATCTTGAGCTCACTTGCTTTCTTATTCTCTCCTGGGGAAAAATCATTCAAATGAAATCCAACTCTCCTTTTACTCTATGACTGTTCTCATAGCTAAATATAGCTAAAGAAAATCAAACAGCCATGCTGACATTAAATTCCTGATCACTGACCCCAAGTGGGCTCCTAAGGCAGCATGACAGTTAGTCTTGTAGTTCCCTTTTTTAAATGAATCTCCACTGTCTCTTTAAACTCCAAACCACTGCCCTTATCCTCAGAATCAAAAGACAATTTTGGTTCCTGCTTCACTGAGAAAATTGAAGCAATCAGTGGAGAACTGCGCACATCTGCCCACTCTCTGCATCTGTGCTCTGCAGTCGCTCTAAGGGAACCCTGAGCTCTGAGCTCTCCCCATGCTCCTCATGCCCCCTGCATGGCTGCATAGCCTCTCCTCTCTCCGTGAGCAGTTGTCATTCACCTTTCCCTCTCCACCCAGGGTTTCTTAGGACCACTATGTTCTTTGCTGTCCTTGAAAGCAAACCTCCTTGAAAGCGATTGCTATACTCACTGTCCCTAGTTAGTCTTGCCCATTTTCTCTTGGGTCTAACACAGCTGCAATCTGTCCCAACATCACAAAAGAGGGATGTTTTGCTAGATCAATAATCATTTCAGTCCTCATGGCATTTGAGTTGTCAGAAGGATTTGATGCGGCTGCTCACCATCTTTTCACTTGTCTCTCATTACATCAAAATTGCGTGAGCTTTTTTTCCTACATCTTTGTTGTTTTCTCCTCTTCTCTGACACTTTCAGAACCCTATTTTGGGTCTCTTCCCTCTTCTGTCTACATCCATCCACCTTCAAACCATTAAATAACAGTCTAAACTTGAATTCAAGATTTCAAGACTTGACCGCTCCTTTGAACTCCACAGTGGTTCTACAATTTATCTCTCGAAATGCCCACTTTATGTCTAAAATTATCATAGTCTTAAAATGTCTAAAACTGAGCTCCTGATTTTTCCCACCAAAGCTGATTTTTTTTCAAAAGCTTTCCCATCTCACCATGTTCATCACCATCTTCTGTTCATAAAGGTCAAAAAGCTATATCGTCCTTAACTTCATTTTTTCTTTCACACCATATGATGAAATTCGACTTTCAAAATACATCTAGAATCCAAAACCTCCTAAAACCTTGTTGTCAATCTGTTACAGCTTCTTTCCTCTCTCCCAGGATCACTGCAATAGCATCCTTCCTGCCTCCGTGCCTTTTATAACCCTTCCCTTTCTGTCAAGTGGTACTGTTCAGACACATTCAGATTCTGCCGTTCCTCTCCTCGGACCCTTCAGTGACTTACCATTTCACTTAAAGCCAGAGTCCTCACAGTTGTCCCAAGGGTCATCTTCCATTTGGTCTCTCAGGCTGTCAAGGCCTCACAAACCCCCAAGGCAAATCCTGTATTCCAGCCTCTGTCTTCCTCAGTTTCTCTGTCCTAAAGCTATTCCCCCAGATGTCCATATGAGGAGTTCTCTCAGTTCACGTAAGCCTATACTCAGATACCCCCTGGGAGACTTTATGGCAATCTCACCCAAAATCTGAGCCCCTTTCTACTTCTTCCCATTTTTCCTTCCCTTGTGTGTGTGTGTGTGTGTGTTTTTAACTTTGTTTCCTTTAGGACCTCTTACTTCTTGACATAACATGTTTTTTGTTTTATGTTTTTTTTGTTTGTTTGTCTTTTTAATTTGACAGAGATTACAAGTAGGCAGTGAAGCAGGCAGAGCAGCAGGCAGAGAGAGTGGGGGAAGTGCTGAGCAGACAGCCTGATGCCAGGTTTGACCCCAGGACTCTGGGACCATGACCTGAGCTGAAAGCAAGGCTTAACCCACTGAGCCACCCAGGCACTGCATATGTATTTTTTTAATCTTTTAATTTTCAGTCTTCCAAAAGGGAATTTAAGTTGCATTATTGCAGTGTGTATTTAGTTCACTGCTGTAGCTCCAAGACTTGTAACAGACTTGGCTGAATTACTCTATTGTGTTAGTGTGTTGGGGAAAATGTTCAAGTTACCAGCCATATGAAAACATTACCTTTATGTGTAGAAATCTTGGATGGTGTTATATATCTTAGCCAAAACACAAAACAGAACAAAACAAATCTTGAGTTTTAGTTTTTAATTGTAAATCAAGAGGGCCTAGAATTTTTTTAATTGTCATAGAAAAGTCAGCCTAAGATGAACAATGTATTTCAGATAACACTGACTTGCTGCCAGAAAATGGCCATCCTGTTTCCTATTAACATATTCAGGGTCTGCTGCCAGGTCTACCTGCTTTCTTGTGCTGACAAGGGTGTCTCTTTTTTCTTTCCTGATTGCTACTCTCCAAAATACCCTGGCCCAGTCCCAACCTGCTTAATTTCAGTGTCTTGAAAGGATCCTTTGTAGCCAACCCTTTGCAGTGACAAATCAGGGTAATTGCCATAGTCCCCCATTTGAGGGGCTTTGTGCTGCTACAGTAATTGCTGGCTCAGCAGTGGTTTTCGGGGATGCAGCTGGCAAGAGGGAAAGGAGATGGTTTTTTACAGCTAATACAAAAATAACAACAGGTTCATTTGTAAACTCACAATCAACCATGTGCCCTTCTACCAAAAGTGAAGATTACTTCTTTCTGCTTATACCAGAGCACTCTGGGTACATTTAGTTCATTTCGTGACTTCTTTTTTGTTTAAAGCTCTCTTTGAGATTCAGTTTATTAAGATTTCTCTTGGATAAACATTAACACAGCAAAAGTCTTGTAAGAGCCCCCACAGAAATAAAGCCACCTGGTGAACTATTTAGCCAACAGTAAATAATTGACTTTACAAAGGGGTTGGACCCAGGAATGATTTCCTAAAAGGAACAGGAGTAGCTTTGATTGCTACCCTGGGGAACTGGAAGCAAGTTGCCTTCTGGTATGAGAGGGAGGGTGAACTTAATGTTAAATAGTTCAAAGGCTATGATGAGACAGTCTAGTTTGTCACTTGAGCTGAAAGGCTTGAATTCCTAGAAGTGGTGCTCACTGAATGTGAAGCATATAAAGGGTGCATTCATATGAGTAGGTGGGTGAGCCAGTCCATAGTGGTGCCACCCCAGTGATCCACAGAAAGTTTTTTCTCCTAGAAGTAACAGGAGTGGATACTTTGAGGTGCACAGTGGTTGCTGTAGTGCATGGTGTGGGTGTGGGGTTTTTGTTTTTGTTTTAATCTTCTGGAAACATAATTAAAAGCAGACATATGGATTTAGTAGGTGCTGTTGATATTGTTATCTGAGAGCAAAGGAGGCTGGGTGGAATATAAAGATGATTCTATTTGGGAGATATAATCTCTTCTCCCTTAATTCAGGAACATGAGATTAATTCTAAAGTTCTACAGAAATGCTCTGAGATGGGGGTACCACCGAATCGGGATTCCTAGGTAAATATTTTTAAATTCTTATTTTCTTGTCTTCTGTAGGCATTTTTTGATTGCTGTGGTTCTGAAAACATCTGTTACTCACAGGTGCTTTTAGTTGTAACATGTAAACTTCCACTAATAAGCTGTGTGCATGTGTATACACACGTGCACAGGCACACACACATCAAGGTTAGAAAAACAGTCTTTTTGGTGTAGAAACGCAACTGATTGTTATGTTGATTTTGCATCCGTGACTGTTAAATTCACTGAATTCTGTGTTCCTCTGTACAGCTGTATATAAACTTCTAGCAAATCCATATATTGAGTTGCATTTATTCTATTTTCATTTGCAGATACCAATTTTATTATTTTGTAATTTCCAGTTACCTGTCATAATTGTTGAACTAATGATTTAATTTCAAATACACTGAGCATAGCAATTTTAAGTTCTGGGTCTGATACCATCAAATTCTGAATCTCTAATGTGCATTTACACTATTGCTTATTTTACCTCCTAGTTTTCTAAACTGTATTTATTTTTGTCTCCTTTGACAGCTCCTAAATATTGGTTTAAAAGCAGATATTGTATGTAAACACTATAGACATTTGAGGTTCTACCTAAAGTTATCTTCCTCTAGAGAGGATTGACTTTTATTTCTGGCAAAATAAAATTAAAAAGATGTAATTTATCTTATCTCAATCAGGACTGAGTGTTTATGAACTAGGCTCTAGTCTTTATGGTCATTTGTTTTTACTCTTATGTTGCTGTATTCTGCTGACTTCTTTTCTTGGAAGGCCAAAATCCAAGATGTGCTGCTTTAACCTTTGTCTCTGGGGAAACTTAGTATGTTGGCCCCTGAGCAGTTGGTTTACAATAGACAAAGGCCGGGGGGAAATGGCAACTGAAGGTGACTCACATCCCTGAGTTTTCCTTTTCACTAAAAGATGGGTTGCTTAGGTCTTTGTGCTATGGTAACATGGCAATATTTTCTAAAATGCTTTTATCCTCCTTTTAAAAATTTTGCTTATTTTATTCCAGTGGTTCGAGGAAGTAGAATTGATTTTAAACAAGCTTTCTATTTGGAAATACCTGTTAATCAAGAACCCATATTTTTTTCCCCTCTCTTTCAAGTACTAGAATACTTCCATCATGGTTTCTTCTTCTATAAGTAATAAGCCCTGTTCTCAATAATACAGAATTACCAGCTGTTGGGTCTACTCCCTGACTCAGAGATAAATATGTCCAGAGTTGAGATGGCTTTCCCATCAGATAAAGAGTTTGTTAACACATAGAATGCTGGGTCCCAACCCTAAGATTTCTGATTCAGGAGATCTGGGATGACATGAGAATTTGCATTTCTAACAAGTTCCCAGATGATACTGGTGATGATGGAATAAGGACCACTCTAACACAGGGAGATCAGATGAGCATATAATCCATCTTCACTTTGGTTGAGAAGTTGGAGGCAAATCTGGGAACCTATGTTAATGAATATAAAAGATTTAGTGTGCTATAATTATTTTGCTACAAAAATATACCATTTGCCTCATTATTATTCATAATGACTATGTTGTTACCTACTATATTATATCTTCTTAAATACCTTCCTTTCCATTTACCCCCCCTAAAAAGTTGGGGATGCATTTTTTTTTTTTTTAATTTGACAGAGAGAGATCACAAGTAGGCAGAGAGGCAGGCAGAGGGAGAGGAAGATTTAGGCTCCCCACGGACAGAGAGCCTGATGCGGGGCTCAATCCCAGGACTCTGGGATCATGACCTGAGCTGAAGGCAGAGGCTTTAACCCGCTGAGCCACCCAGGCACCCCAGGGATACATGTTTTAACATTAAATAGTACAAATGGCAATTTAATTAAACAAAGATGAGTTTATTCAAGAATATCAGGGACATTACAATTTGGGACAAGCAAAGGATGGCAGATCATAAGCAAGTCCCTTAACACAAAAGGAAGGATAGCTTTTATCAGGAGCCAGAGGAAACTGGGGCGGTATGCGTTAAATAAGGTTACTTGGAGGAGAGTGAGAGTTTGAGGTTGTGGTTGTTATTGAAACATGGAAATCCTCTTTCTTCTGACTGGTCATATGGATTGAGATGAGTGGTATGTGCATGAGAGCTCTCCTTTCATGGTTTCCTAACTCCATTTTAAATGAGGTTTCTTTTATTATTTTTTTTTATTTCCTCCTTTTGATTCTGATTTTTTTTTTTTCTGAAGGCATCAAAGCATCAAGTAGTCCATTTTGGTTGATATATTTCTGTCTATATTTGTCCTCAGTGCTGGGAAGAACCTTTCCCAGGAGTCATGCCCCATGTCAGAAAAAGGGAATATAAGTAGTGACCAGAAATCATAGAGCCACATTTGAGTAATAGGAGAGATAGAAGGACAGGATCTCAGGCATTTCCCCCTCTTAAATTCATATCTTGTCAAGGTTATATGCATTGGAGATCATCTCAAAGCCCTGTGCTAATATTATTTGGTTTTAGTCATCATTTTCACAGTCCTCAGAATTGGTAAGAAAGACAGTTAACTCAAAAAGTGGTTCATGGGTACCGTGACTGTATTTCTCATTATCCCCAAAGCAGTTGACAGTCTCTCTTGGTCCCACATCTATGACCAAACCTTCTAGCACTGACTTGGAAATTCCAGGTTGGCTGGTTAAAGGTCACATTCCTTTTGAAGCCAAGTGGCTTGCTTAGAGATTTAATGTAACTAGATAGAGTTTCAACCACTCCAGAAATGTTAATTCAGGTGCAGCAAGTGATGTTGGCCACAACATAGAAACCTTATTGTTTGGCTGAAAGATAATCAAAGATAATCTAATAATCTAAAAAACTCTGGACAGAAAGCCTAAGGATCTTTGTGAGGCAGCTATTGTCTTAGAAGATTCTGTAATATCTTTAAGAATTAAGGAGAGATTTCTGATCATATTCTCATTTACATTTACTCTTAATCAAGGAAGTGTAGTCACAAAGGAAGTGAATCCTAAATCACAAAAGCCTCTTGGTAATTCATTTCTAACTTAGTGATCTCAATCCAGGGAAGTCAACCAGTGAAGTGTCTTTGTTGGTGGAAAGTTAGGGTTATAGATAACTAAGAGACATTGCGTGGCTATGCGCCAGCTATCTAGGCATTTATAGTTCCAAGGACAATGCTAAATAAAGTAGGAAAGACATTAGTTTGAAGCCAATGACCAAAAAAAAGGATTTATGAGACATCTTTTATGCAAAAAGATAGTTTTATTAAAGCGCACAGACAGGACCCATAGGCAGAAAGAGCTGCAGTGGGGTCTGCTGCCTCCTGACAGCACATGGGAGAAGAATGAGGCACAAGCAAGTCAGTCATAAGAGAATGGGAATAGGGCCCAACAGTAGAAAAGACTGTCATGCCGAATAACTCCTTCATCTCATATTTATTAGAAAATGAGTAACAACCAACAAAAAAGCTGGAGTAGATTACACATTGACCATGAGTCTCACTGATTCATAAGAAGGTGGCAAAACGTGTCTGGTCATGTGGTTCATGACCTACAGTGAGCAAGCTTAAATCAAAGGGTTGTCTGACTAACTGCTAGTGCTCTCTGGGGAAGGGGAGAGAATGGAAAAATGAAGCAGGCGGCTCCGCCCTGAGCGAGTCAAGCATCCCCAGCTGCTCAGCTTCAAGGACATGCATCGTCCTCTACCCCAGAGGCCTGTTGTCAATACGTATTTTTCTTTTTCTTTTTTTTTTTTTTTAAGATTTTATTTATTTTATTTGACAGAGAGAGAGATCACAAGTAGGCAGAGAGGCAGGCAGAGACAGAGGGGGAAGCAGGCTCCCTGCTGAGCAGAGAGCCCGATGCGGGGCTCGAAACCAGGACACTGAGATGGTGACCTGAGCCGAAGGCAGCGGCTTAATCCACTGAGCCACCCAGGCGCCCCAGTACATATTTTTCTTAAGGCTATATCTAAGCATGCTTGGTAACTAGTATAATTTCTCATAAGTTGTATTTTTTTTTAAAGATTTTATTTATTTATTTGACTGAGAGAGATCACAAGTAGACAGAGAGGCAGGCAGAAAGAGAGGAGGAAGCAGGTTCCCTGCTGAGCAGAGAGCCCGATGCAGGACTCGATCCCAGGACCCTGAGATCACGACCCCAGCCGAAGGCAGCGGCTTAACCCACTGAGCCACCCAGGCGCCCTCATAAGTTTTATTTTAAGCAGTACAGCGTTCTGAGGAATGGTTATAGGGGTCATGTGCAGGGATAGTCTAAGTCTCTAAGAAATTTGGGAAGCAAGGTTTCAGGACCTCCAGGGGGCTAGCTATTGGGAAAAAGTAATTTATTACCATCTAATAAAACCTTAGTCCTGAGACCTTGTAGAGGTAGGCACGTGAGCCATATGCTTGGGGATGGTTGCCAACACGTATTTGGGGGGCTTAGAAATAAAGGAAATTTCTAAAAGATTTTTTATATGTTAAATAATGCTCTTTTTAAGACCACTTTTCTGGAACCATGTAAAGAAATTTACCAGGCCACTTTTCTCCAAGGGGCTTTATTTGCTCTGAAAAGTCAATCTTAGATCTTTAAAACTGTCTGGTCATATCTGAATACAGCCACATCTCTCTCAAATATGATATTCCAAAGCTTTGGCAATGTGACTAATGTTTCAATTGTGTTCTCTTACAAGAATAATATATTCTTATTGAACTTTTATAAATAACTGTATTTAATAAATAAGAATACTCACTGTAAGTTTCTGATTCTGGAGGGAACAGGTGGAGAAAAAGAAGTGTTTTACCTTTGTTCATAAAGAGATGTCAAATAAAATTGTAGTGTAAGAGAAAATTTTAAAAAGTTTCCTAAAATCTGGGAAAAAACTAATTAAAGAACCAAATATGCTTTAAACATGAGGTCATAAAAATTATAATCATCTTCTTCAGTTAATTCAGCCCAGCCTTATTGATTCTTTTTCTACTTAAATCCAGTTTTTCACTAGATGTGGAAATTTTTACCTAGTTAAGTTTTATGATTTTAAAATTACCTGAAAATACTATTTGTCAAAAGCCATTTCCTTGAATCTTCTTAAAGATGAAATACTTTCACAGGAGTACTTTTTGTGAAAGCATCAGAATAAAACAGTAACTGTCTATAAATGACAAAAGACTTGAGAGTGGCATGGTTAAAGATCTAATGAGAATTCATTGCAATACAACTGACAAGGAAATTTGGTTATCTTTATGAAATACATTTTAAGATAGTAGCTACAATGACAAGAGTTCTTATTACATTAGGACATAGCAAACTTCAGGAATTTCTTTTAATTACTGGGACACTTGTATTAATAACATATATTCACACAAATGTAGTCAAAAAAGGCTTAAAATCACCTATTTGCTTAACATGTTAAGTTAATATACCAAATAAGCCTAATTAGTTTCGCATCTCCCTTTTTATAAGGCAAGAGAACAAATCCTTTGAGATGGCCCAGGGACCCTCTGAGTGGTGGTGGTGGGCGGGTGGTGGTGGTGGTGGTGGTGGTGGTGGTGGTTACTTCAAGGTGTGAAAGACTTGAGAATTTGATTTGGGTGAAGTTTGCCAAAAATAGCAAAAGGTTTGCATACGGGGTCCAATAGGAGTAGGTCACTGTGAAACAATACTTATTTATCTGTTTAGCCAAAGTGACAATTAAACACTTCACAAGCAAATAAAGGAAGTTAAATAGTTGTAAAAAGCCTTAGCTTTTTTAGTATTGAAAAGATTCAGGGTTTTTTTTTTTTCCCTGCATGTAATCCAAGAACTGATAATCAAAGACCTGACCTTGTTTTTCTAGGGAGATTGCATTAAAGATTAAGAAAAACATTTTTTACAATATTTTATTGAGAGCAGACCAATAATCTAAGAAAACTTTATTCTTTAAAGAATAAATGGAGAAAAACCAAATTCTAATTTGGTTAGCCAGTGTACTTTTATTAATTTTTTTTAAAATTTTAATTCCAGTATAGTTAACATGCAATGTTATATCAGTCTCAGGTTTACAATATACTGATTTAACAATACTATAGATCATCTTCAGTGCTCACCATGATAAATCTGCTTTACCTATTTCACCCATTCCCCTACCTCCCCTCTGATATGCTTAATTTTAAACAAGTACTCTCAGTTAAAGTTTTTTTTTTTTTTTAAGAATTTTTTTTCTTTTTTTTGTAAGATTTTTTTATATTATTATTATTTATTTGACAGAGAGATCACAAGTAGGCAGAGAGGCGGGCAGAGAGAGACAGGAGGAGGAGGCAGGCTCCCTGCTGAGCAGAGAGCCTGATGCCGGACTCAATCCCAGGACCCTGAGATCATGACCTGAGCCGAAGGCAGAGGCTTTAACCACTGAGCCACCCAGGCGCCCCTAAAGTTATTTTTTAATAAGATTTCTTTACATGAAATAAGTATTGCTCCAGAATACATGATTCTAAAAGATATATGTGTGTGTGTGTAAAATAAAAGTATTATTTATATATATATATACATATATATATATATATATATATATATATAATATTCCATACAAGAAAAAGAGAATACACATTTTCTCCAAGTACACATAGAAGAATCCCCTGGTTAAATCACATAAAAAGAGATATAACAAATGTTACAAATTTAAGAAGACTGAAATCATACAAGTACATTTTCCAACTACAGTGGTGCAAAACTAAAGATCAACAATATTTAAACAAAGCTAGGAAATATACACTGTAAATGTTAAATATTTAATATGTAAATATTAAACAACACATACTGCACAAGCAATGGACCAAATAAGAAATCAAATGGCGAATCAAAATATGTCTTGAAACAAAAGAAAAACACAATATTCCAAAACCTATAGGATGCAGCAGAAGCAGACATTAGTGAAGTTTATGTTATAAATGCTTGTATTAAGAAAAATATTTCAAATAAAGAACTTAACATGACACCCCAAGGAACTAGAAAAAGAAAGTTTAGCTGAAACTTAGTAGAGGAAGAAAATAATAAAGAAAAATCAGAAATAAATAAAAAAGACCATAATAAATAATAATATAACATTGAAATTAATGACCAGTTTTTCAAAATAAAACAAAAACAAAGCTGGCAATGTTTCAACTACATTAACTAAGAAAAAAAATGAGAGAGAGAGAGAAAGAGGACTCAACCAAATTGAAAAGTGGAAGAGAGGGCGCCTGGGTGGCTCAGTGGTTAGGCCGCTGCCTTCAGCTCAGGTCATGATCTCAGGGTCCTGGGATCGAGTTCTGCATCGGGCTCTCTGCTCAGCAGGGAGCCTGCTTCCTCCTCTCTCTCTCTCTCTGCCTGCCTCTCTGCCTACTTGCGATCTCTCTCTGTCAAATAAATAAAATAAAAATCTTAAAAAAAAAAAAAGAAAAGTGGAAGAGAAAACAATATGACAGATAATAGGAGAAATACATAGTATGATAACAGATTACTATAGAGAATTATATATTTACCAATGAGATAAGATAACTTAGGGGAAAAAAACAAATAATTCCTAAAAATGAACAAGTTAATGTTTCCCCACTTCCTCACTTTCAATCTCAAGGGATCTTTTAGGTTGAAAATGAGTTTCTTATAAGCAGCATATAGATGGTCTTGTTTTCTTTTTTTAATATAATTTTTATTTTTTTTATAAACATATATTTTTATCCCCAGGGGTACAGGTCTGTGAATCACCAGGTTTGTTTTCTTAATCCATTCTGACACCCTCTGTCTTTGATTGGAGCATTTAGTCCATTTACATTCAAAGTAATTATTGATAGATATGTATTTAGTGCCACTTTATTACTGGTTTCATCATTGTTTCTCGAGTTTTTTTTGTTCTTTTTGCGTCTTCTTTGTCACTTTTGGTCTCTCTTTTCCACTCAAAGATACCCCTTTACCTATTTCTTATGGGCCTGGTTTAATGGTCATAAATTCCTTTAGTCTTTATCTGGGAAACTCTTTATCTCTCCTATTCAGAATGGTAGCTTTTCTGGATAGAGTATTGTTGGTGGCAAATTTTCCCATTCTTCACCTTGAATATATTTTTTCCACTCCCTCCTGGCTTGTCAGGATTGTGTTGAGAAATCTCCATCTAGCCTATGGATTTTCCCTTGTAAGTTAAGTGCTTCTTTTGTCTTGCAGCTTTTAAGATTTTTTTCTTAAAAGAAAAAAATTGGCCATTTATTTTGCCAATTTAATTACAATATGTCTTATGATGTTGGCCTGCTTTTTTGTTCCCCCCATGAGAGTTCTGTGTGTCTCTTGGATCTATGTATTTCTATTTCCTTCCCAAGATTAGGGACATTTTCTGCTATTATTTTTTTAAATAAAGTTTTTACCCCCTTTTCTCTCCCTTTTTCTGAAACTCCCATAATATGAATTCTGTTATATTTGATGGAGTCACTGACTTCCCTCAGTCTATTCCTGTGTTGCACAATTGTTCTTTGTCTCTTTTGTCCGGCTTTATTATTTTCCATTACTTAGTCTGCTATGTCACTAATTCCTTCTTCTCCTTTCTCCAGCCTGTTGTTTGTTCCATCAAGCCTGATTTCTATCTCATTTATTGCATTCTTCATCTCTGATTGATTCTTTTTTAACTCATTTATCTCTATAGTGGGGTCTCCCTGAAGTCCTCTATTCTTTTCTCAAACCCAGTGAGTATCCTTATGATTGTTGCTTTCAATCCTCCATCCAGCATGTTACTTATATTTATTCCAGTTAGATCTCTGACTATGGCCTTATCTTATTGTTTCATTTGGGATAGATTCCTCCATCTTGTCATTTTATCTAAGTCTGTGCCTTCTTCTCTGTGTTAGAAAAGCCAGTTATGTCCTGAAAGCAATGGCCTTATGAAAAAAGAGTTCATATAGTACTCAGGACCTATTGCTTCAGTGAGTGTCTCCACAGAGTGTGGAGCTCTGTTGTTGTGTTTTGGCTGCTCTATCCTTCAGGCCAGTTGTCTGCAGAGGCTCTCCTTGCCTGCTGTGCTCAGTATTTGGCTCCTGGACTAAATGTGGTGAGTTAACTAGGCATGCTCTGGTCTGCTTGTGAAATGAGACCTGACAACCTAACCATGAGAATTAATGCCCTGCAGAAGTCTCTGGTTGAGAGATGTGATGGGGACAGAGACTTGTGCTGATCTTCTGTGGGAGGGGTCCACCATGCTGGGACAGAGTCAAGCTTGACTTAGAAGAGCAGTCCAGCCAGAGCATAGGGGGTGGGGTTTTTGTAGGCAAGTTAGGCAGACTTGTTGTAACTGTGCTGCCTCCTGCTGGTGGCTCTGTGTTTATGCTGAGTGGCAGGGTAGGGAAATGCCCCTGGCCAGCTCCCCTTTTTCCAGAGAGGTGTATATGAGAATGCTTCCTCCTTTGGACTATATCCAAGAAAAGTAAATAATCACCCTACCGTGTGACCCAGGTATTGTTCAGATCACTGTTTCCATGCTGTCTGTTTCCTGGATTGTCTGTCAGTCTTCTCTCCAGGAGTAGGGAATGCCCTCAGGTATCAGCCAAACCCACTGACCTTTAAAATTATAGACTTAAAACCACACTGGATGCAAGAACTCATGAAATTCAGTCCTTTTTGTTTTCTAAGCCAATGATTTTGGGAAACATTCTCCTTGTGCATTCCCCTGTGTGTTCCTCTCTCTTTTGCCACTTTCTGAGATTGTGCTTCCTTCCCTTTGTAGCAGTCGCAATCTGTTCTTTCCCTAAACCTCATCTTTGCACCTCCTACCTTCTTTGATGTGGCCTCCTCTTTCTCTTTAGTTGTGGAATTTATTCTGTCAGCCTTCAAGCTGATTTCTAGGGTATTTAAGAGGATTTAATTGTTACCTAGTTGTGTTCGTGGGATGAGAAAAGCCTAGGGTCCTCTTACTCTGCCACCATCTTGGGGTTAATTGGCACCAGGTTACTTTTGATACTAAAACTCATTTTAAAATAAGTTCATTTTAGTTTTAGTGAGTTGGACCACATATTAAGATTCTTCAAAGATTCCTTTTCCACAAACACTCTACAACTTTCTTTTTTTTTACATTCATATTTTATCCTACTTTCCCCCTCTTTAAATAACCAACCTCAATTTAGCACAAAATTTCTTTCTTTTCCTTCAACAAGAAAGTATTTCCATCCCTCATACTTTCTTTTACCAAAAGCACACATCCTAGTTTTCTTGCTGTAAAGATGCTTTCCTTGTTATTTATGGTAGCTTTAATCACATAAATTAATCAGAATTCTCAACTCTTAGGAAACTTCACTAAGAAATAAACAATTGTGAGCTATTTTTTACATTAGCATTCTGTGAAAGTATAAATGCTTTCTATGATTTCTGGAAACATATACTTTTTTTAATAGAAAATTTCTCAGCATAGCATAAAACATGTTTTTTGATAGACTCAAATATCCTTAGTTCCTCTATAAAAGGAAACCAAAAGTGGATAGGCCTGTGCTTGGTAATTTATGTTTCACTATTTTATCCTATTTGAAATTATCTGAATAGTCAATGAATTTAACTTATTACTTTACTTAGCAAAACTTTAAGGTTTCAGGTTACCCCAAAGAGTAACTACTTAAAAAGTTCACCTAAAAATATTTTATCCTACTTATATCTATTTAATTTACTTTCATTAGCAATTATGTTTAGATTACCCACAAAAATTTTATGAGAAATTAGAAAAAGTCAGCCTTTATTTCAAGGTATTTTTATTGTTGACAAATATTTTGACAGAAATAACAGAATCCAACAGTACATTAAAAGGATTATTCACCATGACCAAGTGGTTCAACATCCACAAATCAATGTGATACAACACAATAATAAAAGAAAGAACAAGAACCATATGATACTCTCAATAGATGTTGAAAAAGCATTTGACAAAGTATAGCAATCTTTCTTGATCAAAACTCTTCAAAGTGTAGAGAAACAGGGTACATACCTCAATATCATCAAAGCCATCTATGAAAAACCTACAGCAAATATGATTCTCAATGGGGAAAAAAAAACTAAGAGCTTTCCCCCTAAGGTCAGGAACATGACAGGGATGTCCACTATCACTACTGCTGTTCAATATACTACTGCAAGTCCTAGCCTTGGCAATCAGACAACAACAACAAAAAATAAAAGACATCTGAATCAGCAAAAAAGAAGTCAAACTCTCACTTTTTGCAGATGATATGATACTTTATGTGTACAACCCAAGAGATTCCACTCCAAATCTCCTAGAACTCATACAGGAATTCAGTAAAGTGTCAGGATATAAAATCAATGCACAGAAATCACTTGCATTTCTATACACCAACAGCAAGACAGGAGAAAGAGAAATTTAGGGGTTGATCCCATTTGTAATTGCTCCCAAAACCAAAAGATACTTGGAATAAACCTAACCAAAGAGGCAAAGAATCTGTACTCAGAGAACTATAAAGTACTTATGAAAGAAATTGAGGAAGACACAAAGAAATGGAAAAATGTTCCGTGCTCATGGCTTAGAAGAACAAATATTGTGAAAATGTCTATGCTACCTAAAAAAATCTACACATTATTTGCAATTCCTGTTTTGATATGGTATCAAAATACCATTCTTTTTTTTTTTTTTTCAAAGAAATGGAACAAACAATCCTAAAATTTATATGGAACCAGAAAAGATCCCAAATAGCCAGAGGAATGTTGAAAAAGAAAGCCGAAGTTGGTGGCATTGCAATTCCAGACTTCAAGCTCTAGTACAAAGCTGTAATCATCCAGACAGTATGGTACTGGCACAAAAACAGACACATAGATCAATGGAACAGAATAAAGAGCCCAGAAAGCGACCCTCAATTCTATGGACAACTAATTTTTGACAAAGCAGGAAAGAACGTCCAATGGAAAAAAGACAGTCTCTTCAACAAATGGTGTTGGGAAAATTGAACAGCCACATGCCAAAGAATGAAACTGGACCATTTCCTTACACCACATACAAAAAATATACTCAAAAGGGATGAAGGACCTCAATGTGAGAAAGGAATCCATCAAAATCTTTGAGCAGAACACAGGCAGCCATCTCTTTGACTTCAGCCACAGCAACTTCTTCCTAGAAACATTGCCAAAGGCAAGGGAAGCAAGGGCAAAAATGAACTATTGGGACTTTACCAAGATCAAAAGCTTTTGCACAGCCAAGGAAACAGTCAACAAAACCAAAAGATAGCTGACAGAATAGGAGAAGATATTCTCAAATGACATATCAGATAAAGGGCTAGTATCTAAAATCTATAAAGAATTTAGTAAAAACACACAAAGAACAAAGAATCTGATTAAGAAATGGGCAGAGAATATGAACAGACATTTCTGCAAAGAGGACATCCAGATGGCCAACAGACATATGAAAAAGTGCTCCAGGTCACTTGGCATCAGGGAAATACAAATCAAAACCACAGTAAGATACCACCTCACACCAGTCAGAATGGCTAAAAGTAAAAAGTCAGGAAACGACAGATGTTGGTGAGGAGGAGGAAAATGGAAGCCCTCCTACATGGTTGGTGGGAATGCAAGCTGGTGCAGCTACACAGGAAAACAGCATGAAAGTTCCTCAAAATGTAGAAAATAGAGCTACTATATGACCCAGCAATTGCATTACTGGGTATTTACCCTAAAGATACAAATGTAGGGATCCAAAGGGGATCCATTCAGGTGCACATGAATGTTTACAACAGCAATGTCCACAATAGCCAAACTGTGGAAAGAACCTAGATGTCACATCAACAGATGAATGGATAAAGAAGAATTGGATAAATGGATAAAGAAGAAAAATTGAATGGATACAATTTCACTGTATACATCTATATCTATATCTATATACAGATACTATATATAGTATATAGAATATGATAATGAAATACTATGCAGTCATCAAAAAAATGAAATCTTGCCATTTGCAGTGATGCAAATGGAAGTAGAGAGTATTATACTGAGCCAATTAAGTCAGTCAGAGAATGATGATTATAATATGATTTCTCTGATATGGAGAATTCGAGAGGCAGGGCAGGGGGGTTGGGGAATATGAAAGAAAAAAATGAAACAAAATGGGATTGAGAGGGAGACAAACTATAAGAGACTCTTTATCTCACAAAATAAACTGAGGGTTGCTGTGAGGTGGGGGTCTAGGGCAAGGGTGGTTGGGTTATGGACATTGGCGAGGGTATGTGCTATGGTGAGTGCTGTGAAATGTGTAAGCCTGATGATTCACAGACCTGTACCCCTGGGGCTAATACATTATATGTTAATAAAAATGATTTTAAAAAAATAACAGAACTTATTTGATTAGTAAGCCTAGGTGGAACTGCATGTCTGCAGTGTATTTAATTAATGTTGGTACTCTGAAGACATGCTTATGTTAACTAAAACAAATTTAAATTAGCTTCTATTGCCAAAGATTGTCTCAAATCATGTGAACCTGAAAAACATTTGGGTTAGTTTCTACTAAGTTTGAGACTTTTATGAATAATCAATTCATGTAAGTGCTTCTTTGTTTAAATCAATAGAGATCTTTTACAAATTAATTTTAATAATATGAACCAGAGGTAGAAAATAACACACATCTGCACTGACACATTAAACATGCACACAGATATGAGCAGAGACCTTACAGCTTCCATTTTACTAGTTATAATAGAAGTTGTTTCTAGGTTGTTTTTCTGGTAAATGAAGCTGCCTGTTTCAATGGCTAAAACTAAGTGGGGTTTTTTTTTTTTCAGGTTTTTATTTAAATTCTAGTTAGTTAACATATATGGTAAAATTGGTTTCAAGTATAAACTTAATGATTCATCACTTACATATAACACCCAATGATCATTACAAGAGTCCTCCTTAATATCCATCCCTCAGCACATCTCCCACTCATTTCCCCTCAATCAACCCTCAGTGTATTCTCTATCTCTAAAAGTCTCTTATGGTGTGCTTCCCTCTCTTTTTTCCCCTCACCCCATGGTCATCTGTTTTGTTTCTTAAATTCTTCATATGAGTGAAATCATATGGTATTTGTCTTTTCTTGTCTGACATATTTCACTCAGCACAATACACTCTAGTTCCATCCACCACAAATGGTAAGATTTAATTCTTTTTGGTGACTGAGTAATATCTCCCTGTGCGTGTGTGTGTGTGTGTGTGTGTGTGTATACATATCACATCTTCCTTATCCACTTATTAAGCGATGGATTTTTGGGCTATTTCCATAATTTGGCTATTGCTGCAATGCTGCTATAAACATCTAAAATAAGTTTAAGTGATCTTTTTTTCTTTTATTTCTTTACTGATAAGAATGACCTTTCTGAAGTTTGTACTTTAACATGAATATCTCAGGCACAGAGAAGAATACAAGTTATAAATCTTTTAAGGTAAACAGGGAAAGTTTGGAGATTGAAATGAAGGAACTGGTGAACTTTGAACTGCTTCTAGAGTTATATTTCTAGTTTTCCAAACATTTTAAAGATAATGACCATTGATTTCAAATCCTTAAAGAACTAGGTTGCAACTTAATTAGCAATATAAATTAATCCACCCACCCAACTATATCATCTTCAAGTTGTTTAAGGGAGAAAGCCTAAAAAGAATTCCTATGAGGCTCTGAATATGAGCTATGGTCACAGAGTTAGTCAGATTGGTGGTCTCCCATCTTATATTCCTTTCATCTAATCTCAGGAGGTAATCCTTTTACAAAAAATTTGAGGATAATCTCTGGCTAGTTTCTTTCTTTCTTTCTTTCTTTCTTTCTTTCTTTCTTTCTTTCTTCTTTTCAAGATTTATTGATTTATTTATTTTAAAGAGAAAATGAGAGGAGAGTGTGTGTGTGCATGGGGGGTGGAGGGAGGGGTAGGGGGTGAGGAAGAGACCATCTTTTTTTTTTTTTTTTAAGATTTTACTTATTTATTTGAGAGAAAGAGAGATCACAAGTAGGCAGAGAGGCAGGCAGAGAGAGAGGGGAAAATAGGCTCCCCACCAACCAGAGAGCCTGATGTGGGGCTCAATCTCAGGACCCTGAGATCATGATCTGGGCCAAAGGCAGAGGCTTAACCCACTGAGCCACCCAGGCGCCCCATGGGAAAAAACTCTCATACTTTGCTGGTGAGAATGAAAAATTGTACAACCACTTTGGAAGATAGTTTTGTGGTTTCTTACAAAACTAAGTATACTTTTGTCATATGTTTCAACAATCACACTCATTGGTATATACCTAAATGAGTTTAAAGCATGCCCAGACAAAAACTTGCACACTGATATTTTTAGCACTTTGTTCATAATTGCCAAAACTTGAAAGCAACCATTATGGCTATCTATAAGTGAATGGATAATTAATTCGTATATCCAAGAATGGAGTATCACTCAGCACTAAAAAGAAACAATCTATGAAACCATGAAAGGACATGGAGAAACCATAAATGTATATTAAAAAATGAAGAAAATCAGTCAAAAAGGCTACATAGTTTATGATCCTAAGATATAACATTCTACAAAAGCTAAAATTATGTAGACAGTTTAAAAAAAAAATCAATGGTTTCTAAGGCTTGGAAGGGAGGGATGAATCAGCAGAGCACAGAGGATTTTAAAGGCAGTGAAATGATTCTGTATGTTACTGTAATGATGGATACATGTAATTATACATTTGTTAAACCTATAGAATATGCAACACCAAGAGTGAACCATAATGTAAATTATGGACTAATGATGTATCAATGTGAGTTCATCAATTACAACAATGTATCACTCTGCGGAGGGGGATGTTGATAGTGGGAGAGACACACAGGCAGTATATGTATGGGGCAAGAAGTCTATGGGGAAATCTCTACCTTCCACTCAATTACGTTAAACTGCTCTAAAAAATTGAAGTTTACTTAAAAGAGGCAAAATAATAACATAGACTAAAATAAAATTTAAAGTAACAAATAAAATGATGCTGTGCAGTGCAGGCTTTAAATATCAGTTGTGTTTTCAGATACTTACACATGTCATTTAAAATAAGCAAGTTTAGGGGCGCCTGGGTGGCTCAGTGGGTTAAGCCGCTGCCTTCGGCTCAGGTCATGGTCTCAGGGTCCTGGGATCGAGTCCCGTGTCGGGCTCTCTGCTCAGCAGGGAGCCTGCTTCCCTCTCTCTCTCTGTCTGCCTCTCCATCTACTTGTGATTTCTCTCTGTCAAATAAATAAATAAAATCTTTAAAAATAAATAAATAAATAAATAAAATAAGCAAGTTTATACAAATCAAAATCACAGTGAGATATTACCTTAACACCTGTTAGAATGGCTATCAACAAAAAGATAAGAGATAAAAAGAGTGGAGAAGTGGATAGAAGGCAAAAATTTTCCACTTTTAGTGGGAATGTTAACTTGTGCTGCCAACTGTGGAAAACAGTATGGAGCTTCCCGAAAAAAATTAGTAATAGGTCTACCATCGGATCTAGCAATCCCTCTCTTGACTATATACCCAAAGGAAAGGGAAACTGGGCCTCAAAGATATATTTTCTCTTCCATTTTCATTGTAGTATTATTGACAATAGCCAAGATATGGAAACAGATATACATCAACAAATGAATGGATAAAGAATTATCTGTTAATTGAAATAAGCCAGACAGGGAAAAGGGAAGTGAGATATCTTTCATATTAATCCCTGAGAAAGGAGGAAATCCTGTTGTTTGTGACAACAGGGATGTATCTTGAAGGCATCATGTCAATTGAAATAAGCCAAACAGAGAAAGACAAATATTCCATAACGTTACTGATATGTGGAATAGAAAAAAAAAAAAAAAAAAAAAAAAAAAAAACTCAGAAGTAGAGAGTAGAAAAGTGGTTGCCAGGGGCTGGAGAAAATGAGAGGTTCGTATAAAGGTATAAACTTTCACCTATAAGATGAATAAAGTCTGAGGATATGGTATAATAACATAACTGAAATTTGCTAAGAGTAGAACTTAAATGTTTTTATCTATATAAATAAAATACATACATACTTTTTTAAGATTAAATGATAGTTTTTTTAAAAGAATTATCATTTGCTGTGACATGCGTGGGAAGAATTTACTAAAAATGGCTCGATCTCTTCAAACATATAATTATTTCACAAGAGTCCTGATAATGATGAATACCAAAGTGTGTCTTTTGACATTTCTGCACAATTGAGAAGAACCTCTTTTCCTTGTTTTAGACCAAAAGAAGATAAGAGCCATCATTGGCCTGGAGAACAAACATGAAGAAATATCCCAAACAGATCTGATAATCCCATTTTTATTAGTTATATCATCAATGCATCCCCAAAGCTACACACTCAGTTCAAAATAATAAAATTGTATTCAATTATATTACTTGAAAATATAGTATTTTGTTCTTAATATTTCAGCTTCCAGGAAATTATAGAGGAGGAGGCAATGAACTGAAATTTCACAATGTTAAAGAAACTTAAATATTTCCTCTTTATAATTATGTATACCACTCAATTCTTTTTTCTCTTGCCAATACAAGGGAGTCTTAAACATAAGCTACAAGTTTTATCAAATTGAGTTAAAATGAAAGATTCTGACCTAATTGTGAAGTGATACAATGACTAAATCATTTGTAATAACTAAAATTTCATCTCTTTCCAGTGGCCCAAGAATGACTGCAATTTAACCATATTTGTCAAAATACTTTTATTCCCATAAAACTAACAAAGCTCTATTATATGAGATTGTTATTAAAATATTATTAAAAACACACATTGCATGCTATTATAAACAGGTTTTACAAAACATAATGCATGTAAAGAAAATTCATAAAACACAGATGTGCTTCTTGATTATTCAAAAGCCACACCCCTACACAGCTATAATCCAGGTCAAGAAAAGTAGTTTGCTACTAACTTACACTTTTTCCCCATGCTGCTTCTCCCCAATCACAACTGGTCTGCTGTCTTCTAAAGTAACCATTATTCTGACAATAGTGGTAGTAATTGTCTTGCTTTATGACAACAGTTTTTTTCCCAACCAGATATGCATTCCAAAACAAGTTTATTTGAATCAAATTATATATGTTTGTGTGTATTTATTATTCCATATCTACTTCTTTCAATTAGCATTATGTTCTGTGAGATTCATTTATGTTTTTCCATTTAACTATAATTTACTAATTTTCCTTGCTGTATACTATTACTTTATTATACCACAATTTACTGCTATTTTTAATCTATAAAATATTTTTAGGGTACTCATTTTAATACCTTGAACTATCTGGTACATAGTTGGAACTAGGAAGAATAATGCTATATGAGTAGTCTTTTTTTTTTTTTTTCAGGATTTTGTTTATTATTTGACAGAGAGAGAGCGAGTACCAGCAGAGGGAAGGACAGAGGGAGAAGCAGACTCCACTGAGCAGGGAGCCCAGCATGGGGCTTGATCCTAGGACCCTGGGATCAACACCTGAGCCAAACGCAGATGCTTAACTGACTGAGCCACCCAGGAACCCTGCTACATGAATATTCTTATACATGTGCTTCAGTGCATATGTATACACATTTGTGTTGAGTTGATATTGGAAGTGAAGAATCAAACTCTTACCAGTTTTATATGAGCTTTTGCATTGCTACATGTCCTCATGAAAGTTTGTCACTTCCTGTCTTTTAAATTGTAACCAGTTTGGGAGATATACACACGAAATGCATAATGTTTTAAAATTGCATTTCTTGTGGTTTATGGTCTTAGGGCCCACATTTAAGTTTTAAATTCATTTTGAGTTGAGTTGAGTTAATTTGTTTCTGTATATGGTGAGATAAGGATCCAATTTCATTTATCTGAATGTGATTATCCAGTTTTCCCAATCCATTTATTCAAGTGAATATCCATTCCTCATTGCTCATTCTTGCATCTTTGTCAAAGATCAGTTAACCTTGAATGCACAGATTTATTTCTGGGCTCTCACTTCTGTTTCATTCTACATATCTCCTTTAAGGCCCATATCTTATGTTTTGGTTACTATTGCTTTGTAATATTTTTTGAAATCAGAAATTACAATGCTTCTAGCTTTGTTCTTCTTGCTCAATATTGCTTTGGCTACTCAGGGTCTTTTGTAGTACCATATGAATTTTAAGATAATTTTTCTATTTCTATAAGGCATGCCATTGGGATTTTGATAGGAATGGTATTGCATCCCTAGGTCAATTTGGATATTAGTATTTTAAAAAATAATTCTTCTAACCCGGAAACATGGGAAGTCTATTTATCTGTGTTTTCTTTCTCTCTGCAAGTGAACTGGTTGTTTTGAATTAGCCACTAGCCTAGACTTGACTAAACTTTGTCCAGGAGGTAGTTCAGCTCTAGTTGATCCCACATACCTTGAGTATGCTTTTCTCATAATAATGGCAGAAGCACAAGATACTAAGCCCAGCTCTACTTGTGTCATGTGCATTAATACCCCATTAGTCATAACAGATCTCCAAACAACAATAAGAACAAAAGTCTAAGAACAAAAGTCTAAGAGCAATCACAAAATCAAAGTAGGTTACTTGAGGTAGGAAATAAATCCTCCAGATATTCCTATCACATAGAGTTATAGTAAGATATAAATGACATATGAATATATTGTCAGGAATATAAAACTCATCGAATTAATGCTTGTGTATATATTTAGCTTCACGACAATCAAATGATTGAAAGAGGAGTGTCTTATCTCAGATGATTTCATTTTGGAAATTGACCCACCAATATTTAAGGTCTAGAGACAAAAGTGCTACTGTCATTGCCATTTAATATATGAATAATATTTGAATAAACTATATTCATATTAGATTTGTGATTAAAACAAGAAAAGTTATCATCTCATCCTGTCAGTTAGAGGGGAGGTGTAGTATGCCACAACAGTGGTAGTGACACAAGGTACTTGTCTTTGACTCATCTCCTTTACCCACTTAAATATTTTATCCTGGGAGCACATCCTCATAGTAAAATGCCACTAATTGGGAAACTGATAGGATAAGTCAATAAATTTTATTACAAAGAAACATTTTTATAGTAGAATTGGTGGAGAGTGGGAAATATAATTTATGCCAAATTGGATCACAAGACAAGCAAACACTTGATAAATGCTGATGGAAACAAACTCTTAGGAGTGGTTTACATTCACTTATTAGAAAGTATATCTGTCTAATGTATTTTTTCATCTATTACTTTGATAATTTTATGAGAGAATTAAAATATTCAAGGTATGAAAAGTACATATCTGTAATGAGACTTTTCTTTTACTTACTGTTAATCATGTTCAATTTTCTTGTAGATAGTCTACATGGGCTGGTGTGAAGCACGGGAGCAAGACCCTTTGCAAGACCGTGTGTACTCACCAACATTTCTAGCCCTGAGGGGATCATGTCTTTACAAGTTTTTGGCACCTCCAGTAAGTGTCTTCATCCAGTGTTTTTTTATCCATATTATCATTACAGAATGACGTCAAGTTAATAATAGTAAATACCATATTACCGACATATTTTAAAAATAAAATACAGAAAAAAATGGAAAACAGTCCAAATGTTCTGAAAATATCTTCCTAAAAATATATGTTCTAGCATTAAATACTTACTTTATAACCCTGAAAGGCATTTCTGTCCAGGAATTTATGACCTTCAAAACATGTTTGTCTATGTGATACAGGTCTATCTAAATTAAAAAAAAAATAGCATTTTGATATCCTATTTTCTAGTCATTGGTCTTTGTATTAAATATGTATGGGTACCTATGGACCTAAGGTCTTTCTTCTGGAGACATGTACCTTACACAATAGTAGATTCTCCATAAATATTTATTGAATATAAATATCAAATGCCAGACCACTCACTTACTAGTTTGAAATTACATAGGGTTTTGGAAATATCAAGTCTGACCTGTTGCTATTTTGTAGGACTATGTCTACACAAAGTTCAAAGGACCCAGAAGGCTGGAAAAAATCCATTAATATTTATATATTTTACTATATTCCTACTATGAAAAATTTCTTATGACTAGACAAATACATGTTTTAAACATAAAAAAGTGAAATGACTTCACTGTGGTGTTTGGTGTCTTCACAATGTTACAGGACCTTCACAACCTGAAATAACTTCCCGATATAAATGTGTCTTTTTAAAAAATTAAAGCCAGCATTGACAACTAGTATTCTACTTTGTATGTAACTGGTGGCAAAATTACTATGTGTGTGGAATATAAAAACTTAGTATTTATATGTAGATAATATACACATTATTTAAAATATGTAAGTACATTGGGCAAATGAAGATTGTTACATAGAACATAAAACACTTGCTGACAAAGGAAGAGAAATGGTGATAAACTTAGAAGAGAGGAAACCAAAATACCACACATGGACCTCTATAAAAATAGCTCCACAACTGATATATATAGTACATATGGGAAAGTTTATTTGCGTACCATAATATATAAGTAAAATAAAGAGGGAAATCAGGGTTACCTTTCTAAAACAAATGACATAAAAGTTTCTCATCTTTTCAAGGTGACAACATGGGACTGGACCCGAGCAGAGAAAACATTTTCAGTTTATGAGATTATGTGCAAGATTCTCAAGGTATGAACAATAAATAGGTAGTGAAAATTTTCATGGCTTTTCCTTACCAATGGTTCTGTGCTCATAAGTAGTTCATGAAAACAAATGATGCAAGGACATAAAAGATAAAGATAAAAGAAAAAAATATATAACAAATAGAATGCAGAGAAGTATATAAGTACCCTCATATCAGTTTAAGTAATTACTAAGAAGATTCTGTAGTCTCTCTGTCTAGCTAGAGGAACAGAAAGCTTAGTTCATTGAAGGAGAAATTCAACTGAAAATAGTATTAATTTAAACTTCAATTATCACCATATTTGTTTTGTTTTGTTTGTTTTTCTTTTTTTTTTAAGTAAAACAGGAAAAAAGTCTTAGGGAAGACTTGAATTGGAAAATGCAGAAAATATGAAGGCATGTGCAAAGAAAGATCATTTTTTTTTAAATCTCAGAGTAGGTTACCCCTTTTTTTTTAAGTGTCAGATTTAGGTACTTCTGAGTACACCAAAGAATATATAATTGTCATAAATCAATTAAAGTTCCAGCAATACACGAGATAATTGGAATGGGAAGTCATCGAGAATTCTGTAAAATTCTAAATGGTTTCTGTAGCCATTTTTAAGATGCAAACTGGGAATAATTTACAAAACCTAAATAATAATCTGCATTCAGTTTTTACTCTGAGGTCTATAGGCTTGGAAGATGATAATTAAATCCTTGATAAGGTTGACCTTGTTTGTGTAACCAAGAAGAACTAAGTTCCCTGCATTTTATGTTGATTATTTTCTTCTAGTTAAAGATTCAGTAGAAAATGCTGGAATATTTACAACATAAATGAAATGTATCAAAAGTATCTGAAGACTGAGAAACAAAAAAATATTATTACCTCAGAAATGTTCATAATTTTTCTTCCCTACAAAATAATCCTTGATTAAAGCTAACATTCATAGTAGCACAAGAGCTAAATAAAAATAAAGGTCATCGTTTGCTGATTACTGTGTATGGTTCTGGTTCTATTTTGGGGTAGCTGGAGGAAGAACAACTCTGACATACTTGAGTTGATTTTTAGTAAAGAAGGCCCCGGCAACTCCTAAAAGATGTAGGAGTGTCTGAAGAAAAGGAGAGCAGGCCCAACTCCAGTTTTTTAAATAAATACCAAAACAGCTAATGGAATTATAATTTAATCTAATTGAATGAGATTCTAATTTAAATTTTTAGCCAAAAAACCGGTGGAATTCAGAAGAAAGAATTAAAGAGAGAGAGGGAAGAAGAAAGGAAGTGGGGGAGGGGGAGAGGGAGGAGAGAGGGAAAGAAAAGATCAGGAAAAAAACCCCAAACTCAGTACTCTAACAAGTCAGTTTTGTCAATTCCTAGTCCTACACTAATGTAACCTTTTCATAGTAGAATCCAGGATGCATTTCTATATTCTTATTTAGATTTAAATTATTTCCTAATCATTTTCCAAGTAGCTAGATGGTCTTTACAAGCCTCTCTTAAATTAAAAAAAAAAAAAAAAAAAAAAAAAAAGGCAGCTTGAGCATTTAAAAATAATTCAGTTTATGGTATTACTTGAAATAAGGACAGTTTTAAAGGAGAGAATAAGAATTATGTGACGCTCCATGTAACCACTCACTACTTCATTTCTCTTTATTTTTTTTTTTTTACAATGTTAGGATTATATGATTTGTAATCTTTTCTTTTATAAAAATGTGGAGTTTTTTTTATGTCAATATACTTAAAACAACAACAACAACAACAACAAAACCTTGACCTTTTGGTAGATGTAATGTATCCCATCCTTTGGCCATATTTATTTACCCATTTAGGTGCTTTCTCATTTGTTCCATCAGACATCACAACGATGACTAATTTATATAATAGTTAGTGGTTGGATATTTGACATACACCAGGTAATCTGCTAAGTGCTTATTATATGGCTGGGGGAACAAAAAGCAGAAAAACTCCCTTCTTTCACTGAGCTTACATATCAGTAGGGTGGCAGACATAACATTAAGTTAACATGAAGCCACATACACAAAAAATCGATAGCAAAGAATTGATGTTTCCCTACAGACTTTTATGTAACTTTCTAGTTATTTCTTTTAATCTAAATTCTGAGTTTAGCAAATCCTGGGTGGAAAATATTTCAACATATTCAAGATGTTAGGTTTAGGTATCTAAATTCCTTCCTAGAAAAGTCATACCAATTTATACCGCCATTTCAAATATCTACAAGTGCCCGTGCATTTGCTCTCTGCCCAAATTAAAATCAAAGAGCACTTCTCATTTATCTTTTTCTATATAATTTCCTATTAGCTCATTAGTTGCTTTGGGAAAATATGTTACGTAAGTTAGTGAGGCCTGGAGATAAATATTTTTAGATGCTCAATAGAACATAACTTTACTCTTACTTGTGGTATGTAAATAAGAAAGCTCTCCTACCATTAATCAATAGAACACTAATTTTCTGTGCTTCATGAATTTGCATTTGGCACACAAAATTGTCTGCTGAGGATTCTTTTTCCCAAATGGAAATGTGATATAGCACAAGAATAGAGGAGTGAAGTGTTAAATGGATACTTTTCCTGCATTCCGATCAGTGCCTGGAGGATGATTGGTTTAGCGCATCCAGACTCAGAGATTTGAGTCTGGGAAGCAATTCTGAAGGGGGTCTTCTGTAACCCAGCCATCTACTGCCATGAGGGAACAGTCCTGTGCAGATGTATGGATTGTAGACTTCAGTCTCCAGAAAGGTATCTCTTGGATAAGGCAAATTTAAAGGCAAGTTTAATGATCTGGACAACAGAACATCCGCCCTGGTACCATTAATAGAGAAATCTCTCTCCCTCTCTTCTGATAGGAAGCTATAAAAGTACTTAGAAAAATGAAGTAATAATAGTTACCCCTTATATATAGCTAACACATAAGTGCCAGGTATCGTTCTCAGTTTCTTGAAATAATAATTTATTTAAACTTTACACCACCACTATGAAGCAATTATTTTTCCCATTTCACTTAAATGGAAATGAAGGCAAAGAGAGTTTAAGTAAATAGCTCAAGGTCACAATAGCTAGTAAATGCCAGAAGGAAGGATCTGAATCTTGCAGTCTGTCTTAGAAATCTGTGCTCTTAAATATACTATATTACCTCTTTCTCTTTCAGGAAAAGCATTGATAAATTAGAAAGAAATGAAAATGAGAAAGCCAGCCAGGTGATGAGAGAACAAAATTTTCAGAACAAGACTCTTGACAAAAAATGACAACTCTGTTACTAAATACATTACCCTTTGCAAATATAGTAGGCACTTTGACCTTCAATTTCTTCTGTTCAGTGGAGCTAACAAAGCATGGGGTGCTGTAATCGTTGGCAATTCATTAATCGATATGTGAATGTATTTTTATGAATTAATTCATACTACAAATATTCATGAAGTACTCTCTATGTCCCAAGCACCTAACTAGGTATCAGGGATCCCTTGCATCTGGAGAAGAGAGCTGAGCTCCCAAAAAGCCTAGATGACCAAGGAATTTAGAAGGGCCATTTTGGAGGAGGCCTTAAATAAACTTGAAAGATAAATGATTATTAAAGGGTTCAGATAATGTCTTTTAGTTAGGGTTGGAGTTTGGTGAGTGGGAGAAGTGGGCATTGTGCATATAGGAAGTAATGGGTAAACTTTTCCAGGTGTACAAAGAAAGATGTGTCATTTAAACAACTAAGAAACATTCCGTATGTCTGTAATTTGGGTATGGAAGCTAATGCTGCTGCTTGCGTGGGGAGGGGAACCTGTTAAAAGTCAATAAAAAGGAATATAAAACTTATCTGAAGAACAAAGGAGCCCCCTAAGAATTTCAAGCCTGAGAAGTGACTGAGTTTGCCATCTTCAAAATAGTCTTCTAACTGTACCATGAGACAGGATGGGAGGGATGGGGTGGACGGATGCTCCCAAGCTGCCACCAAGATTCTGGGATAGAGATGACCCATTCCAACAAGACATGGGCAGTGGGCTGGAAAGGTGCAGGGTCAGAAGAGGGGCAGAGGAGAAGACTGCAGGGAGGCCTGCACTGGTAATTACCCTCATGACAGCCACAGGCCTGTAAGGCCTGTCCTCTCTTAACTGCTCTGGTTTATCTGACTCTTGGGGCAAAATGAGTGCCTGAGTTCTCACTCTGAGACCACAGTGTAGCTGAATGCAGCTGGAAAAATCTCACCATGTGTTGAGTTCTGAGCTTGCACCTCAAGAAAGCCTTTAATTCTGTCTCACAGAATTCTGTCCTCTTGTCTAATCTGCCAAAACCTAGGTTAAACCTTCTCCCTTTCCTCCAAAGTTAATAAATATTTCTCCTTCTTAATCTTAATTTAGTCCTCTTTCCTACTTATAGAGGCTGTCTGCTTTGTAAATCCACCGGCAGCCCAGTTCTAGAGATGGCTGTCCTCACTCATGTCTAAGGCCAGGCCAGCTCCTCCAGTATAAGAGGTCTTACTGGGAAACTGGCATTTCTGCTCTGATAACCTCCAGTGCACATGTCCTGCCCAGACCCCATTGTACCTGACTGTTGGTGCCTTATGGAAATCTCAGATGTTATATGTCTCAAATTTAGGAAGGGCAGTTAATTGGTGAGGAACTTGAAATACCATGGAGATTAGAGAAAAAAGGAAAAACAGAAACTCGAATTCTGTTTTATTTTCTGAAACTAGGAGAAGAAGGAATGACCAACAGATACTTTATATAAAGTGGAAAAACCAGTACTCTAGATAATTGACTGATAGCCTACTGATTCTTAGCACTAGGTACACTGACATTAGAGTACCTCATGTGCTGATCAAGAGGAGTATGTTCAGATGTCCTGGGACCTCTCATTTATTCAATTTGGGGGCCTCATTACAAAAAAAAAAAAAAGTAAAAATAGGAATAAAATTGGGCATGAAAGTGAATATTTAGAATGAGGAAAAAAATCACAACACAGAATAATTTTTAAAAGAAACACCAGAAACATTAGAAAATTTGTAAAAATGCATTATAGTTTTTACCAGCTATCCAATGCAATTCTTTAGTACTTTTTCCTCTATGACTTTGGAGTGCTGTATATTCTTTGATTGTTTCTTCAAACAAAAAGAACTTTAATCCCTGATATGAGGAAGTAGTGATGCAACATGGAGGCTTAAGTGGGTAGAAGAAGAATAAATGAAACAAGATGGGATTGGGAGGGAGACAAACCATAAGTGACTCTTAATCTCACGAAACAAACTGAGGGTTGCCGGGGGGAGGGGGTTTGGGAGAAGGGGATCGGATTATGGACATTGGGGAGGGTATGTGATTTGGTGAGTGCTGTGAAGTGTGTAAACCTGGTGATTCACAGACCTGTACCCCTGGGGATAAAAATATATGTTTATAAAAATGATGAGATCTGGCATCCGTGACAACATGGATGGAACTAGAGGATATTATACTTATTATGCAAAATAAGGCAGGCTGAGAAAGACAAATGCATGATTTCACTCACATGTGGAATCTAAAAGATAAAATGAATGAATAAACAAAAAGCAGAATCAGACCTATAAATACAGGGAACAAACTGATGGTTGCCAGAGGGAATGTGGGTGGGGGATAGGCAAAATGGGTGAAGATGAAAAATAGGAGATACAGGCTTCCAGTTATGGACTGATAAGTCATGGGTATGAAAGACACAGCACAGCGATTATAGTCAGTGGTATTGTAATAAAGTTCTATGATAACAGGTTTTGGGGTGACCATAGCATAGCATATAGTCATGTTGAGTCTCTATGGTGTAAACCAGAAACTAATATTTCATTGTGTGTCAACCATACTCAAGAAATTAAAATAAAGAAACATAAAAAAATTAAAAAAAAAAAAAAGAACTTTAAAATACTAGCTTCCACAGGAAAGAGAAGTTACTCCCTGTGTTTTGTCTGTACCTAACTGGGCACCTGTGCTACCTCCCAGCTGGAAAATACCCAAAGTGCCATCCTTAAATACAATTCCTCATGTAACCTGAATCTCATTCTACAACTGGATTTAGTAATTCAATTTCAGTGATCAGATGCCTATCAGCATGATGTGAAAGCCAAGGCACAGTAATTATCCTGTCAGCCAATCAGACGGGAGGAAACACAGGAAGTGTGAATGGAGTATCTGACCTAGTTCAATGTAGTTGAATTGTATGAACCTCCTAATATCACGTGGATAGCAAACCTTGCAAAGGAGGAGGTATACTTGGTTTGTAGATAGTTAAAGCTTACCCCTTTCAGAGCCAGCATTAGACTGAGGAGGAGCAAGCCTTTTTGAAAGGCCATCTCTCTTTTTTTTTTAATTTTTAGAATACTGCATTCCATACTAACATTATATGTTTTAAGTTTAAATTTTTGATAAAATATACATAGTGTTTAGTATAATCACAGTGATACTCTTACAAAATCATTTTCAGGAAAATGAATAGAATATTCATTTCAGCCAATATTACGGCTGACTGTGCTGCACAAGGAGAGCTTTTCTATGTGTGTTGGTGGGAGATGGAGAAAGAGAGAAAGAGATTCAACCAAGTAGATATGGGGATGAGGAATGGGAGCCTGATTTCTCACTGTCAGACATAAGAGTTGCGAGTGTGGCAGGCCAGCCTGAAATAAACCCCGTGGGGCTGGATTAGAATTAGAAATACTGCTATACGTAGGAAAGGGGGGTTGGATTATGGACATTGGGGAGGGTATGTGATATGGAGAGTGTTGTGAAGTGTGTAAGCCTGATGATTCATAGACCTGTACCCCTGGGGTCAGTAATACATTCTATGTTAACAAAAATAATTAAAAAAAAAAAAAAAAGAAAGAAATACTGCTATACAATTGGGGGGGGGGGATGTGTGTGTGTATGTGCGTGTGCACAGACCTTACCCTGCTTCCTGAGAGTACCTGGTTCAGAGTCCCCAACAGCAAGAGCACATCCAGCAACCAGTTTTCACTTTCTTAATACCACCCTCCACTACGAGGAGCCAGAACCCTACAGAAAAATTGTTGCTGGGTTGACTGCAGCCTAGAAAGTAAAAGATAAGTTCAAATCATTTTATTGTCCCAGAAAATCAGAAAGTGCTTAAAGAATGATGGAGATATGTCAAAAGACACAGAGCTGCTTTAAGGGTACCTGCTGACAAATCTGGGACAAACTGATATTCAAAATAGGAAACCATGAATCTATCTTCACAAAAATAAGTAAATAAGTGGAAACTTCAATAAGAAACAGAACATTTAATAGTTTCAAAGTACCTCCCTACACAGTACTTACTACAATTTCAAAAGAGAAAAGAGTAACTTCACGGGGACTTCACAGTCTTCACAGTTGATCAAAATTAACGTTTTATTAATGGAACAAATAAAAAGCATTATGCCTGATGGTATGATAGTAGAATATAACAGTTAGTAGAAGAATATCAGGTCTTGGGGCACCTGGGTGGCTCAGTGGGTTAAAGCCTCTGCCTTCAGCTCAGATCATGATCCTAGGGTCCTGGGATCAAGCCCCGCATCGGGCTCTCTGCTCAGCAGGGAGCCTGCCTCCTCCTCTCCCTCTGCCTGCCTCTCTGCCTACTTGTGATCTCTATCTGTTAAATGAATAAATAAAATTAAAAACAACAACAACAACAAACTATCCATAGAAACAGCAACTTATTTAAAAAAAAAAAAAAGATTATCAGGTCTCTTTCATTCCTCCTAGAACTGTATAATAAACCTAATCTAACCATGAGAAACATCTGGTCTAATTTAATGTAATAATGACAAAACCCAGCATAATTTAATTTAATCTAGTGTGATGTGATCTAATCTATTCTAATCATAAGGAAATGTCAGAAAAACTCATTGGAGGCACAGTCCACAAAACAACTGGCCTGCAGTCTTCGGTAGTTCGGTAGTGTCAAAACTTCAATAGTGGTCAAACTATTAGGGGCATGTGGGTGGCTGAATCAATTAAGCATCTGACTTTTGATTTTGTTTCAGGCCATGATCTCAGGGACCTGAGATTGAGCCCCAAATGGGGCTCTGTGCTGGGCCTGGAGCCTGCTTAAGATTCTCTCTCCCTTTCTCTCTGCCCCCTCCTGCTCACTCTCTCTCTCTCAAAAATAAATAAATAAATAAATAAACAAAAACAACAACAACAACAACAAAAAACAAAGTATTAGTGTCAAAGTTATTAGAGTCAGGGTAAGGCCAGGTACTCTTCCCATTTAAGGCAATTTAAAAATGGCTAGGGTTCTTCATTTCTTAGCGTTTCCCCAGAGAATTAAATTGTTCTAAAATGTGCAATAAACTATGTTTTACTTTTTTCCCCTCTACATTTCACTGGTGATTTCTTTTTAAAGATTTTATTTATTTGAGAGAGACAGAGAGAATGAGAGAGAGAGGATAAGAGAGCGGAGGGTCAGAGGGAGAAGCAGACTCCCCACTGAGCAGAGAGATGGATGTGGGACTTGATCCTGGAAGTCCAGTATCATGACCTGAGCCGAAGGCAGTCACCCAACTGGCTGAGCCACCCCAGTAACCACAGAGGCTTTACAAACTGTATACTAAGGGAGTGTTACTGCTTTGGATAAGAGGTATAGTTTCTCGGGGCACCTGGGTGGCTCAGTGGGTTAAGCCTCTGCCTTCGGCTCAGGTCATGATCCCAGGGTCCTGGGATCGAGCCCCACATCAGGCTCTCTGCGCTGCAGGAAGCCTGCTTCCCTCTCTCTCTGTCTGCCTCTCTGCCTACTTGTGATCTCTGTCAGATAAATAAAGAAAAAATCTAAAAAAAAAAAAAAAAAAAAAAGAGCTATGGTTTCTCTTACCCTGATATCTCTCTGTGGAAATGCGTTGGGACAGCAAAGACAGGGTGACTGCTGTCCACAATTCAAATCCAGCCTCCTTTCTTAATGAAACACAATGATCATCATTGATAAACGTTTGACTTTAACTTTTATTTCGTTATTTTAGAATTGTCTTGGATTTATTAATATTTTAGCATTGTACATGACTTCTGAAACCTATCTGATGATTCCTCAAATTTTATCTTTTTTGTTATAATATTTACAGACTTAAAATACTTTTATAAAGCTTCTAAAAAAAACCTCAATGTCCTTATTTAAAGCAGACAAGTATCTCTTAGCAATGGAATGTGGGAATAAAAAGATTCCGTTTTTTCCCCTCCTTGAGAATGTTATACACAAAAGATACCTAATCTTGTTTTCCAAATAACCAAAACCCATCCCTGTCTTTCTTTCTTTCCTTTTTTTTTTATTTTACTTGACAGACAGAGATCACAAGTAGGCAGAGAGCAGGCAGAGAGAGAGGAGGAAGCAGGCTCCCTGCCAAGCAGAGAGCCCGATGTGGGGCTCGATCCCAGGACTCTGGGATCATGACCTGAGCCGAAGGCAAAGGCTTTAACCCACTGAGCCACCCACGCGTCCCCATCCCTGTCTTTCTTAATATCTAATTATTTATGGCCCATTCCTTCCTCATTTAAGTGGGTTTAAGAACAATTTGTTTATGAATTATCACAACTTCATGTTACAGAAATCTATTTTCCTTCAGTCTGACTAGAAACATAGCCTGGCTAATTCTGTAAATAAGTACTGGGAGCATTGCTATTCTAAATCTTAATATTATAACTTATTCCAATAATTTTAATAAAACATGAGAATATAGCTATGTTAGGAAAATCTTCCAAATGAGACACATTTCAAGTGAAATTTATATAATACTCATAAAATATGAATAGGTTTAGCATTTTTAAAAAGTATTTAAAATAATTAAAAAATCTTCCATATTAATTTTCTGGTTATGAAAATTTTGGTGGACAGTTAGTGAGAACATACCTTTTTTAAGGAGAAAGTTAGAAAATTGGCTTTATTGCCCAAATCCATTTGGTGCCAATCTCAAGGATTCATCCTGTAAGAAGAAAATAATTTGTATTCCTCAATTCAGTATAAACTCTTTCAGGTCTATTTTAGGTTTTGTGGTAACCTCTTTAGACTTAATACATTTGGATTATTGTTTATAGACATTTTCTACCTTGAAGATTTACTACTGTATGAAATCTTAAATCTGTTTGACCTTCCAAAACCTTATATGACTATTTACACTGGTGCACATAAAGTTTTAGTACTGGAAGAAACCAGGTATAAGCCCCTTCTGGGTCTTCATCCATGAAAGAACATTGCAGGAAAACATTGAAATCTCCTTCAAGTTGTTTTAGAATGTCTTTCTTTTTTTAAGATATAGTGTCATAGATAATTTTCAGTTCCAATTTTTAATCATATCATTTTATTATCAATAATTATATTTGTTCTAGTATATATTTATTAAAAATAATGTTATTTTTATTTTTCTATTGTTTAGAATGATATCAGCTTCTATGATTAATATTTTTACATAGAAATTCAGCAACACACACTCAACATTATCTATATCTTGTTAGTTATCCTTTGCATAATTATCCTTTGCATATTTTAAAGAGTTGAATAAGTTGTACCCATTGCTCACTTCCCACTTTATAAAGTAGAAACAATGAATATTAGAAGCACTCTAGGTTATGACTACTCAGTCACTGCTGTAGAAGGAACACATGAGGACCAACTCTCTGGACCCATTCTGCTCTCTGTCCTCACTAGATCATAAGTATGGTTCTACCGGCCTGTGATGTTTACATTAAATGTGTCAGGACATATACTGTTAGAAATGGGCTTTGCAGTAGGTCAGGTTTTTTGTTTTTTTAAAGATATATATGAACCAGATTTATTAAATTTAACTTATGTGATTAGATTTCATTGTTTGCTTCCCCTTTTAGCTTAGTAGCTATAAAATTATATTATATTTATTAGGAAAAAAGAGTCTTTGGCCAAGCTCTGAAATGCCTGAAGTATTTTCAATTAACATGTAGTTTTCTTTTCTTTTCTTTTCTTTAAAGATTGTATTTATTTATTTGAGAGAGAGAGAGAGAGCACAAGCAGGGAGAAGGGGCAGAGGGTGAGGGGAAGCAGACTTCCTACCGAGCAGAGAGCCTGATGAGGGCCTTGATCCCAGGACCCTGAGATCATGACCTGAGCCGAAGGCAGAGGCTTAACCCACTGAGCCAACCAGGTGCCCCAAGATTACATCTTTTTTTTTTTTTTGATGTTGCTCAGGTTTTTATTTTAATACCAATTAGTTAACATACAGTCTAATATTAGTTTCAAGGTATAAACTTTAGTGAGTCATCACTTACATACAATACCCAGTGCTCATCACAAGAAATACTCTCCTTAATACTGATCACACATTTAACCATTTCCTACCCACCTCCTCTCCAAAAACCTTCAGTTTCTTTCCTATAGTTGGTTTGCCTCTTTCTTTCTTTGCCTCCCTATGTTCATCTGTTACATTTCTTAAATTCCACATAGGAGTGAAATCATATGGTGGTGTTTTTCTCTAATTTATTTTTCTAGCATAATACACTCTAGCTCCATCCATGCCATTGCAAATGATAAGGTTTCATTCTTTTTAATGGGTGAGCAATGTTCCATTGTATATCTATGCTGCATCTTTATCCATTCGTCAGTTGATGGACAAACTCTTTTCACAGTTTGCCTATTGTTGATAATTCTATCATTATCATAACAATATCCTACTGTTGATAATGTTTATACATCAGGGTGCATATATCTTTTCAAAAGCATATTTTTTATCCTTTGGGTAAATAACTGGTAATGAAATTTCTGGATCATAGGGCAGTTCTATTTTTTTTAATATTGTATAAATAAATACTGTATTTATTTATTTGTCAGAGATAGAGAGCACAATCAGGGGGAGTAGCAGGCAGAGGGAGAAGCAGACTCCCTGCTAAATAAGGAGTCTAATGCAGGACTCTATTCCAGGACCCTGGAATTATGACCTGAACTGAAGGATCATGACCTGAAACAGACATTTAGCCAACTGAGCCACCCAGGCATCCCTGGGTAGTTTTATTTTTAGCCTTTTGAGGAACCCCCATACTGTTTTCCAGAGTCGCTGCACCAGTTTGCATTCCCACCAACAGTATTAGAGAGTTTACATCTATCAACAATTGGATCTTATCAAAATGACCCTTGTTTCTAACTTTTTTAAAAACTATTTATTGGGATGTTGTTTTGTCATTTTGTGCTCCAGAGATATTGGTTATGATGTTTTGGAAATAATAACTATTTGATATATTTTTGTTTTATCAAAACATGGAAAAAATTTCCATTTTGCTTTAGCATTATTATACAATTATTCATTTTTTTACTATGTCATGTTTTCTCTGAAAAACAGCCAATGATCTTAATAGGAACTAACATAATTCTTAGGAAGGGAGTTAGGGTTGCTTTTATTTCAACAAATAACTTCACTACTTTTAGTTTTGCTTTTCTAAGGTGTATTCATCCTTCAGCCATTCATTATGTACTATTATTGTCTAGTTTCTATATGCCATATTAACATGATTATCAGATTCCTTAGTAGAATCAGCATCAGATTACTGAAGCTTGACTTCTGGACCTAATAATTCCCAGCAGTATATCACTGATAAATCACTTCATTTTCTTTATTCTAGAATCATCACCCTTAAGTCAGGAATTATAATTATAGCTACTTTAAAAAGTTATTGGTATGAATAAGTATGCTAAGAAAGGGCACTTAATCAGCATTGGAAAAAATATTAGTGATTTCTTTTTTTCAGTATTTTTGTATTATGTTTAGTTAGCAGCATATAGTACATCTTTAGTTTTTGATGTACTGTTTAATGATTCATTATGTGCATATAACACCCAATGCTCATCATAACACATGCCCTCCTTAATACCGATCACCTGGTTACCCTATCCCTCCCCTCCTTCCCCTCTGTAACCTTCGTTTTTTTCCCTGTAGTTCAGAGTCTCTCATGGTTTGTCTCCCTCTCTGATTTCTTCCCATTCAGTGTTCCCTCCCTTCCCCTGTGGTCCTCCACGCTATTCCTTATGTTCCATGTATGAGTGATTTCTGTCTCTAAATCGCTCTTGAAAAGTATGCCATGATGATCAACTAGAATTAGACTAATTTTATAACTCTTGACAGTTACTTTTCTCTGGTGTTATACCAGGTTCTATTGCAACCATACACATTATAGAAAGAAAAATAAGGAATGTCCTAGAGACCACAAATAAGGCTCTTATCCAATGGAAAAAAAATTTATCAGCAACGTATCCTGTATGGAAGTCATCAACAGACATCTTTATGTGCAATAGGGTACTTTGGTGACATCCATTCCCTGTGCCAATTTTTGAACATCCTGTTAACAAATATGGAAATACAACCTTGATCAATTGAACACCAAGGCAATGTTCTTTCTCCACTACCCTTAGTTATAAGAATTCTTTTGAGGGTGGTAAATGATTCCATCATTTGTGATTCCAACAACATATTGATCCATCTTCTTGTATACCAGTAGTAGGAGGAGAACAAACATGAAGTGCACACAGATTCTCCAAAAAGGGTTTTATATGTAATAGCCAATTTTATTTTAAAGACTTGCTTAATATAATAATTCAAACAGTATACATCAAATAGTGTCCTCCTCTTGGTGTTCTCATATAACATTTGCAATTCATATAAGAATATTTGTATAATATGGCAAATCTCATTTTATTGTGCTTTACTTTATATTGAGCTTTGTAAATTCTTTGTCTTTTAGAAATCAAAAGTGTGTGCCAACCTTGCATTGAGCAAGTCTCTTGGTGCCATTTTACCAACATTTTCTCACTGCCTGTCTCTGTGCTACATTTTGGTAATTCTCACAATATTTTAAATTTTTTCATTATTATTTTTTAATTTTTTAAAATTTTTTATTAACATAGAATATATTGTTAGCCACAGGGGTACAGGTCTGTGAATTGCCAGGTTCATTATTATTATTTTTAAAGAGATTTTATTCATTTATTTACCAGAGAGAGAGACAGCAAGAGATGGAACACAAATAGGGGGAGTGGGAGAGGGAGAAGCAGGCTTCCAGCTGAGCAAGGATTCCAATGTGGGGTTCAAATCCAGGACCCTGGGATCATGACCCAAGCCGAAGGCAGACAATGACTGAGCCACCCAGGCATCCCACAATATTTCAAATTGTTTCATCATTATTATATTTGGTATAGTGGTCTTTGATCAGTGATCTCTGATGTTAATATTGCAATGTTGTTTTCATGCTTGCTAACATAACATTCATTATGCAGCCCATTGACCAAGGAGCAATTTCAATTTTCAAGTCCTACTTTTTAAGAAATACATTTTGTAAATCAATCTCTGCCATAGATAGTGATTCCTCTGATGGATCTGGGCAAAGTAAATGGAAAACCTCCTGGAAAGGATTCACCATCCTGGATGCCATTAAGAACATTTGTGATTAATGGGAAGAAGCCAAAATATCAGCATTAATAGGAGTTTGGAAGAAGTGGACTCCAATCATCGTGGATGACTTTGAGGGGTTCAGAACTTCAATGCAGCCAATAACTATAAATGTGGTGAAAATGTAGACAATTAGAACTAGAAATGGAGTCTGGAGATGTGACTGAATTGGTCCAATCTCATGATAAAACCTCAATGGATAAGGAGCATCATTCTTATGGATGATCAAAGAAAGTAGTTTCTTGAGATGGAAACTACTCCTGGTGATGATGCTGTGAAGATTGTTGAGATGACAACAAAAGACTTAGAATACTACATAAACTTAGTTAAAGTAGCAGCAGAATTTGAGAGGATTGGTTCCCATTTTGAAAGAAGTTCTATTATGGGTAAAATGTTATTAAACAGTATCACATTCTACAGAGAAATTGTTCATGAAGAAAAAAGTCAATCAATACAGCAAACTTTATTGCTCTCTTATTTTAAGAATGTGCCACAGCCACCCCAACCTTGAGCAACCATGACTCTGATCAGTTAGTAACCATCAACATTGAGATAGGACTCTCTACAAGCAAAAACATTATGAATCACTGAAACCTCAGATTATGGTTAGCATGTTTTAGCAATACAGTATTTTTTTTATTAAGGTTTGTCCATCTTTTTAGACTTAATGCTATTTCACACTTGATAGACTATGGTATAGTATAAATGTAACTTTTATATGTCCTGGAAAACGAAAAAAAGTCCATTTGACTCTTGTGACATTCACTCTTGTCACAAGAGTCAAGAACTGAACCTGCAATGTCTCCAGGGTATACCACTTTATGGACTTCTACTTCTTGACTTAGGGACAAAAGCCTGATGAAACAGTAGTTGGTTAAAACAAAGAGTGTGAAATTTTTGTGAATATCCCCAAAGCACTAAAAATAAATTTAGTTTTTCTCACTGGACAAGGAAGTATTGCCCTTATTAGGTATTGTTTTCCCTTTCTGCTTAGAGACAGTCTAAGCTTCCACACATTGAAATGTGTGAGGGTACAGTTATCAGACAGATGGCAGTTGCTCTGTCCACCATTTCAGCCAAAACTGTCTCCAACCATACTTTGGAGCATGCTAGGTCCCTGGTGACATGGAAGCATTGAACTGCAACATAGAAATGAGACTGAGTGTGAGAATGGAGTAGGTATGTGCTCACACTCAGCTCAGTTTAGTCTCAGGATAGTAAGTGGCCTGCAGGGGACAGTCTTCCTCTCTGCAGTGACAGTCCATTAGAATGACCAGAAGATAGTGTGGACAAACATAACAAATAGAATTTAACAAATATTAGGAATTTGAGGTGTCTGGGTGGTTCAGTTGGTTAAGCGACTGCCTTCAGCTCAGGTCATAACCCCAGGAGCCTGGAATCAGGCCCTGCATGGGGCTCCATGCTCAGTGGAGAGTCTACTTCTCCCTTTATCTCTTCCTCGCCCTTTCCCCTGTTTCTGTGTGCTCTCTCTCTCAAATAAATAAATAAAATATTTTTAAAAATTCAGAATTAATTTTGTTTGCTTTGTCTAATTGCCTATTCCTCTTGTTCTTGGGGAGCTGCTTGCAAATAAACAAAACCATCTAATCTAAAGATTATTTTTTTAAAATTTATTTGACAAACAGAGATCACAAGTAGGCAGAGGCAGGCAGAGAGAGGGGGAAGCAGGCTCCCCGCTGAGCAGAGAGCCCAATGTGGGGCTCGATCCGAGGACCCTGAGATAATGACCTGAGCCAAAGGCAGAGGCTTAACACACTGAGCCACCAGGTGCCCCGAATCTAAAGAAAAATTAACACCAGATATATTTATTAATTGCTCTTATAATTTAAAACGTAATAAAATAAATGCCACAGAATAGATCAGTTGTAGACATTGACTAAGAAGATTTCCCAATTGAATTGCAGAAATAAAAATTATTTTGGATCAAAAAATATTTGCATGCTTTGTATTTATGTAAAATTAGAGTTATGAAAGTTATATTGTAGTTTTATTTTAATTTTTTAAATTTTTAAATTTTTTATTTTTTATAAACATATAATATATTTTTATCCCGAGGGGTACAGGTCTGTGAATCGCCAAGTTTGCACACTTCACAGCACTCACCAAGTTTGCACACTTCACATACCCTCCCCAATGGCCATAATCCCACCCCCCTTCTCACAACACCCCTCCCCCCAGCAACCCTCAGTTTGTTTTGTGAGACTAAGAGTCACTTATGGTTTGTCTCCCTCCCAATCCCATCTTGTTTCATTGATTCTTCTCCTACCCCCTTAAGCCCCCATGTTGCATCACCACTTCCTCATATCAGGGAGATCATATGATAGTTGTCTTTCTCTGCTTGACTTATTTCGCTAAGCATGATACGCTCTATTTAAATCCATGTTGTCGCAAAAGGCAAGATTTCATTTCTTTTGATGGCTGCATAGTATTCCATTGTGTATATATACTACATCTTCTTGATCCACTCATCTGTTGATGGACATCTAGGTTTCTTCCATAGTTTGGCTATTGTGGACATTGCTGCTATAAACATTCGGATGCACGTGCCCCTTTGGATCACTACGTTTGTATCCTTAGGGTAAATACCCAGTAGTGCAATTGCTGGGTCATAGGGTAGTTCTATTTTCAACATTTTGAGGAACCTCCATGTTGTTTTCCAGAGAGGTTGCACCAGCTTGCATTCCCACCAACAGTGTAGGAGGGTTCCCCTTTCTCCACATCCTCGCCAGCATCTGTCATTTCTTGACTTGTTAATTTTAGCCATTCTAACTGGTGTGAGGTGATATCTCATTGTGGTTTTGATTTGTATTTCCCTGATGCCGAGTGATGCACTTTTTCATGTGTCTGTTGGCCATCTGTTCATGTCCTCTACCCTTTTCTTGATTGGATTATTTGTTCTTTGGGTGTTGAGTTTGCTAAGTTCTTTATAGATTTTGGACACTAGCCCTTTATCTGTTTTGTCATTTCCAAATATCTTCTCCCAATCTGTCAGTAGTCTTTTGGTTTTCTTAACTGTTTCCTTTGTTGTGCAAAAGCTTTTGATCTTGATGAAATCCCAATAGTTCATTTTTGCCCTTGCTTCCCTTGCCTTTGGCAATGTTCCTAGGAAGATGTTGCTGCAGTTGAGGTTGAAGAGGTTGCTGCCTGTGTTCTCCTCAAGGATTTTGAAGGAGTCCTTTCTCACAATGAGGTGCTTCATCCATTTTGAGTCTATTTTCGTGTGTGGTGTAAAGAAATGGTCCAATTTAATTTTTCTGCATGCAAGCTGTACAATTTTCCCGACACCATTTATTGAAGAGGCTGTCTTTTTTCCATTGGACATTCTTTCCTGCTTTGTTGAAGATGAGTTGACCATAGAGTTGAGGGTCTATGTCTGGACTTCCTATTCTGTCCCATTGATCTATGTGTCTGTTTTTGTGCCAGTACCATGCTGTCTTGATGATGACAGCTTTGTAATAGAGCTTGAAGTCCAGAATTGTGATGCCACCAATTTTGGATTTCTTTTTAAATATTACTTTGACTATTCGAGGTTTTTTTCTGGTTCCATATAAATTTTAGGATTATTTGTTCCATTTCTTTGAAAAAGATGGATGGTACTTTGATAAGAATTGCATTAAATGTGTAGATTGCTTTAGGTAGCATAGACATTTTCACAATATTTATTCTTCCAATCCAGGAGCATGGAACATTTTTCCATTTCTTTGTGTCTTCCTCAATTTCTTTCATAAGTACTTTGTGGTTTTCTGAGTATAGATTCTGTGTCTCTTTGGTTAGGTTTATTCCTAGGTATCTTATGGTTTGGGGTGCAATTGTAAATGGGATTGACTCCTTAATTTCTCTTTCTTCTGTCTTGTTGTTGGTGTAGAGAAATGCAACTGATTTCTGTGCATTGATTTTATATCCTGACACTTTACTGAATTCCTGTATAAGTTCTAGCAGTTTTGGAGTGGAGTCCTTTGGGTTTTCCACATATAGTATCATATCATCTGCGAAGAGTGATAGTTTGACTTCTTCTTTGCCAATTTGGATGCCTTAATTTCCTTTTGTTGTCTGATTGCTGAGGCTAGGACTTCTAGTACTATGTTGAATAGCAGTGGTGATAATGGACATCCCTATGGTGTTCCTGACCTTAGCGGAAAAGCTCTCAGTTTTTCTCCATTGAGAATGATATTTGCAGTGGGTTTTTCATAGATGGCTTTGATGATATTGAGGTATGTGCCCTCTATCCCTACACTTTGAAGATTTTTGTTCAGGAAGGGATGCTGTACTTTGTCAAATGCTTTTTCAGCATCTATTGAGAGTATCATATTGTTCTTGTTCTTTCTTTTATTGATGTGTTGTATCACATTGATTGATTTGCGTATGTTGAACCAAACTTGCAGCCCTGGAATATATCCCACTTGGTTATGGTGAATAATCCTTTTAATGTACTGTTGAATCCTATTGGCTAGTATTTTGGTGAGAATTTTCGCATCTGTGTTCATCAAGGATATTGGTCTATCGCTCTCTTTTTTTGATTGGATCCTCATCTGGTTTTGGGATCAAAGTGATGCTGGCCTCATAAAATGAGTTTGGAAGTTTTTTTCCATTTCTATTTTTTGGAACAGTTTCAGGAGAATAGGAATTAGTTCTTCTTTAAATGTTTGGTAGAATTCCCCTGGGAAGCTGTCTGGCCCTGGGCTTTTGTTTGTTTGGAGATTTTTAATGACTGTTTCAATCTCCTTACTGGTTATGGGTCTGTTCAGGCTTTCTATTTCTTCCTGGTTTAGTTGTGGTAGTTTATATGTTTCAGGAATGCATCCATTTCTTCTAGATTTTCAAATTTGTTGGCGTAGAGTTGCTCATAGTATGTTCTTATAATAGTTTGTATTTCTTTGGTGTTAGTTGTGATCTCTCCTCTTTCATTCATGATTTTATTTATTTGGGTCCTTTCTCTTTTCTTTTTGATAAGTGGGGCCAGGGTTTTATCAATTTTATTAATTCTTTCAAAGAACCAGCTCCTAGTTTCGTTGATTTGTTCTATTTTTTTTTTTTTTGTTTTCTATTTCATTGATTTGTGTTCTGCTTTTTATGATTTCTCTTCTCCTGCTGGGTTTAGGGTTTCTTTCTTGTTCTTTCTCCAGCTCCTTTAGGTGTAGGGTTAGGTTGTGTACCTGAGACCTTTCTTGTTTCTTGAGAAAGGCTTGTACCACTATATATTTTCCTCTCAGGACTGCCTTTTTTGTGTCCCACAGATTTTGAACCATTGTGTTTTCATCATCATTTGTTTCCATGATTTATTTCAATTCTTCTTTAATTTTCTGGTTGACCCATTCATTCTTTCGAAGGATGCTGTCTAGTCTCCATGTATTTGGGTTCTTTCCAAATTTCCTCTTGTGATTGAGTTCTAGCTTCAGAGCATTGTGGTCGGAAAATATACAGGGAATGATCCCAATCTTTTGATACTGGTTGAGTCCTGATATAGGACCGAGGATGTGATCTATTCTGGAGAATGTTCCATGTGCACTAGAGAAGATTGCGTTTCTGTTGCTTTGGGATGAAATGTTCTGAATATATCTGTGATGTCCATCTGGTCCAGTGTGTCGTTTAAGGCCTTTATTTCCTTGTTGATCTCTTGCTTGCACGACCTGTCCATTTCAGTGAGGGGAGTGTTAAAGCCCCCTACTATTATTGTATTATTGTTGATGTGTTTCTTTGATTTTGTTATTAATTGGTTTATATAGTTGGCTGCTCCCACATTGGGGGCATAGACATTTAAAATTGTTATATCTTCTTGTTGGACAGACCCTTTGAGTATGATTTAGTGTCCTTCCTCATCTCTTATTATAGTCTTTGGCTTAAATTCTAATTGATAAGGATGGCCTCTCCTGCTTTCTTCTGATGTCCATTAGCATGGTAAATTCTTTTCCAACCCCTCACTTTAAATCTGGAGGTGACTTCGGGCTTAAAATGTGTTTTTGTAGGCAACATATAGATAGGTTTTGTTTTTTTATCCATTCTGATACCCTGTGTCTTTTGACAGGGGCATTTAGCCCATTTAAATTCAGGGTAACTATTGAGAGATATGAATTTAGTGCCATTGTATTGCCTGTAAGGTGACTGTTACTGTATACGGTCTCTGTTTCTTTCTGATCTACCACTTGTAGGCTCTCTCTTTGCTTAGAGGATCCCTTTCAATATTTCCTATAGAGCTGGTTTGGTGTTTGCAAATTCTTTCATTTTTTGTTTGTCCTGGAAGCTTTTAATCTCTCCTTCTATTTTCAATGAGAGCCTAGATGGATATCCTAGATGGATATCTAGGATATCTTGGCTGCATGTTTTTCTCATTTAGTGCTCTGAATATATCATGCCAGCTCTTTCTGGCCTGCCAGGTCTCTGTGGATAAGTCCACTGCCAATCTAATACTTTTACCATTGTATGTTACAGACTTCTTTTCCTGGGCTGCTTTCAGTATTTTCTCTTTGTCACTAAGACTTGTAAATTTTACTATTAGGTGATGGGGTGTGGGCCTATTCTTATTGATTTTGAGGTGTGTTCGCTGAACCTCCTGAATTTTGATGCTCGTTCCCTTTGCCATATTGGGGAAATTCTCCCCAATAATTCTCTCTAGTTTACCTTCTGCTCCCCTCTCTCTTTCTTCTTATTCTGGAATCCCAATTATTCTAATGTTGTTTCGTCTTATAGTGTCACTTATCTCTCGAATTCTCCCCTTGTGGTCCAATAGCTCTTTGTCCCTCTTTTGCTCAGCTTCTTTATTCTCTGTCATTTGGTCTTCTATATCACTAATTCTTTCTTCTGTGTCATTTATCCTAGCAGTGAGAGCCTCCATTTTTGATTGCACCTCATTAATAGCTTTTTTTATTTCAACTTGGTTAGATTTTAGTTCTAACCAAGAACTAAATTTCTCCAGAAAGGGCTTTTATATCTCCCGAGAGGGTTTCTCTAATATCTTCCATGCCTTTTTCAAGCCTGGCTAGAACCTTGAGAATTGTCATTCTGAACTCTAGATCTGACATCTGTCTGTTTTGATTAGGTCCCTAGCCTTCGGTACTGCCTCTTGTTCTTATTTTTGTGGTGAATTTTTCCGCCTTGTCATTTTGTCCAGATAAGAGTATATGAAGGAGCAAGTAAAATCCTAAAAGGGTGGCAACAACCCCAGGAAAATATGCTTTAACCAAATCAGAAGAGATCCCAAATTGTAAGGGGGAAGAAAGGGGATAAAAAGAGGTACAGAAAAAAATAAAGGAAAACAAAAAAAAAAAAAAAAAAAAGAAAAGAAAAGAAAAGAAAGAAATGAATTAAAAAAAGAAAACAAATAAAAATATAAAAAAGAAAATATATATATATAAGATAAACTAGTTAAAAAACTTTAAAAAAGGAAAAGGGTAAAAGTTAAAAAAAATTTTAGCAGAAGAAGAGAAAGAAATGAAAAGAAAAAAATTAAATTAACTGCAAGACTAAAGAATCATAGGGAGAAAGCCATGAGTTCTGTGCTTTGCTTTCTCCTCCTCTGGAATTCTGCTGCTCTTCTTGGTATTGAAACCGCACTCCTTGGTAGGTGAATTTAGTCTTGGCTGGATTTCTTGTTGATCTTCTGGGGGAGGGGCCTGTTGTAGTGATTCTCATTTGTCTTTGCCCCAGGCAGAATTGCACTGCCCTTATCAGGGGATGGGGTGAGTAACCCGCTCGAGTTCGCTTTCAGGTGCTTTTGTTCCCTGAGCGCTTTCCGTAGAGTTCTGGAGGATGGGAATACAAATGGCGGCCTCCTGGTCTCCGGCTTGGAGGAGCCGAGAGCCCGAGGCCCCACTCCTCAGTGCTCCCTCAGAGAACAGCGCCCAGTTCCTCCCATCTCCCTGACCTCTGGCCGCGCTCTGAGCTCACCGAGCCTGCGACTGGTTCAAGGTAACACCGAGCTGTGAGCTTACTGTCGGCTCTGTCTCTGTAGCCGGCTTTCCCATTCCAATACCCGCAAGCTCTGCAACACTCAGACACCCCCGATCCTTCTGTGACCCTGCGGGACCTGAGGCCACGCTGACCCCACGTGGGCTTCACCCCGGTTTAGCTTCTGGAGTGATGTCCCTCAGTAGAACAGACTTTTAAAAGTCCTGATTTTGTGCTCCTTTGCTCCAGCGCTTGCCAGGAGCCGGCCCCTCACCCCGGGGTCTATCTTCCCATCACTTTGAATTCACTTCTCAGCCGGTCCTACCTTTCAGAAAGTGGTTGTTTTTCTGTTTCTAAAATTGCTGTTCTTCTTCTCTTCGATCTGCCGATGGATTTGTAGGTGTTTGCAATTTAGATAAGCTATCTAGCTGATCTCCTGCTAGATGAAGTAGTCTCAGCCTGCTACTTCTCCACCGTCTTGACTCCTCCCCCTGTTGTAGTTTTTTGATGCAGAAACATAAACTGATAACATGAACATTATAGGTCATATGATCTTTAAATGCCAGAAATAGAAAAAAGTTATTTACAATGGTAGGGAGAAAGAGATGTTTTATTCCACATGTAAATGATGGCTCTGAGTTATACCACATTCAATTATTTTCATAACATGTTTTCAACAATTTTATGTATATTAAAACATTTCATTAGGACATATATGTATGTATATATGTATATATATGCAGTACTTTATAGTTTAAAATATGCAGTTATATATACTTACATATATTATGTATAACCTATTTTCTATTCAACAGAAATATGTAAAAATAACAATAACGTTATTTTTGTATGTGCAAAAGGAAATGTATTCTTAAAATATGTTTTGATGTTTGCACTATTATGTTGAATAATGAAAGAGGACCAAAAGCTACTCAGAATGATCCAGCAATGCTTATGGTTCTTCAAAGACTCTCTTTTTTAAAAAAGTATTTATTTCTTTTAAAGAGTGATTAAGAGCAAGTAAGAGCAGACACACAAGTTGGGGGAGGAGTAGAGTGAGGGAATCTTCAAGAAGACTCCCTGCTGAGTGTGGAGCCAGATGCAGAGCTCAATCTCACAACCCGTGAGATTATGACCTGAGCCAAGACCGGGAGTCAATCACTTAACCAAGTTGGTCACTTAACCAAGACTGAGCCACCTAGGCACCCCCCAAAAGTCTATTTCTTAGCTGTTCCCAACCAATTGCTAGTTCCATTGCTATAAATGCCATTTATATACCAATAAGCATGAATTCATGGAGAGCTCTCTCCTCCATTTATGGCCTTTTAGATCCCTCCAGATGGATTTCTAATAGGCATCTCAAACTTAAGTCCTCCCACTCTCCATATGCCCACCTCAGCTAATGGCCATTCTAACTTTGGCATTCTAGTTGCTTACTTCCAAGAACTCGGTATCATCCTGAAGTCTTTTTCTCCCATACCCTATCTGGTGAGCAAAATATACCCTAAACTGTTGTTGTAACAGTGTCTCACCTTCATGTCTCACCTGTGTTAATCTCAGCAGGTTTTGTCAGTTTTCCTGACTTACCTTGTCTCCTATTAGCTTTCAACTGAGTCAAAGTAAAATCCAAGGCTTTCATGACAAAAACAGAATACTGTAATATCTCCTGCACACTTTGCTCAGCTATCCAACTGTCTACTTTAGTGGCTTGCTACCTTCTTCTAACCCTCCAGGGCTATGATGATATTTTAGAACTTGTTTCTATCCTCCCCAAATATTTTAAATAGTGTATTCTTTTACTTTATGCCTCTCCTCCAATGTCATGTCCTTAGAGAGCCCCTCCTTTTTTTTTTTATCATTTTATATAAATGGCAATGCCCCCTGAAGTAACATTGCCACATGCTTTTAATGGGCTTTATCAGCATCTGACACATTATGGTTAAGCATCTTTTTGTTTGCTATATGGTCAGTTTCCTTCTTACTCAAAACAAATCTCCATGAGGCAGAGATGTCATCTGTTTTGCACGGAGATATGTCTCTACATCAGAACAGTGCCCGGCATGTAACAGGCGTGGAATCCTTTTTTGATTGAATGTCAGCTGACTATCTATGGACTTGGTATAGGACAAGGGTAAAATATGTTCTGAGATAGCAGTGTATATATGCAATATTGAACTCTTCTCGAAAGGTTGAAAGTTATTTGTGTTGTTTAAAAGAAATGACAATAAACTTTTAAGAAAAGACAACATCTCATGGTATTAGGGTGTAAATAGAAGTCTGTTTTATTTTGAGCTGATCTTTAGAAGACAACTCAGAAGCCAGGAGTAAGATTATATTATCTATACTCATGAGTATTAATTAAGAAGTTTGGCATCAAACTTCCCCTTCATCTGACAGAATGTGCAGGTTTAATTGAACATATTTTATGAGAGGTTTGCTGGTCCAAATAGCACTTTCCACAAAGATGCACTTTTTACATGTCCCCAGACAGAGCACTAATACAGTATAATAGGGGATATAAACAGAAATGTAATTTTAGGAGATGCAAGTAGTTCCCTTTATATCTCATTTTGGTTAGATCCACTAGTTCATTCTGGCTACTTGTTGGCTTTTACTACTTGCAGAATTAGAAAAAGTTAGAGAGGTTGCAGTTGAGAGACACTATGATAATTAAATCCTAAAACATAGGACCTATGTTTTAGGTGTTATGAGAAAAAGTAAAAGAATTTACATCATTTGGTTTTAGAAAGGAAAAGCTGAGAGGTGATTTGATAATTGTCCTCAAGGATATACAAAGTTACTTTTTAAAAAGTGATGTCTACCTGTTTTTAATCACATTTGAAGAAAGATTAAGAAAAAAAGTATTATAAACTGCAGTATGAGGGGTTCCATTTCTCAAAAAAGAAATACCAAGGGGTGCCTGGGTGGCTCAGTGGGTTAAAGTCTGTGTCTTCAGCTTAGGTCATGATCCCAGGGTCCTGGGATTGAGCCCCACATCAGGAGCCTGCTTCCCCCTCTCTCTCTGCCTGCCTCTCTGCCTACTTGTGATCTCTGTCTGTCAAATAAATAAATAAAATCTTTAAAAAAAAGGAATACTAGAAGTTGAAAAGATGTTCTTTACATAACAACTATTAAAGGCCAAGAATTAGGATTTTATTCTTTGAATATATTTAAAGGTGGGATTGTTTGGATTGTAACTTGAAAGCAGGAACAAATGACCAGTCACAATTCCTAGTTTTTATGACCCTAGGATATCCACATTTATGGTAACAAGTTATAATTTCCACCCCTTCCATAATCCTTTCCTCCAGAAAGCTTTTTATCCAGAAAACCATATCCTCTTCCAGTGGAAGCATGGATTTCTAAGCACAGATCTGAGGATCTTTTTAGTAGGATATAATCATCCCAAGAAACAAAATTTTTGAGTTGAAATCTGGAAGATTAATTTATAACTATTAATTGAAATATTTAATTTCAATAGGTAATTTTGAAAGAAGTCTCTTTTAATAATATTATAAAAAATTAACTACATTGTTCTCTATGTCTATTGTTCATTTATCTGTTTCTAGTAATTGTAATTTATGGTGGTAAAATTTCTACTAATTTCAATAACAGTGTCTTAGAGAAAATGCTGATACCAATCAAAATAATAATGAAAAGTGATTCAAGTATATTTAATAAAAAATCAAGAATGCAGATCAAACATGAGGATTAAGTTTCCTTTGATAATTATATGCCCTTTATGTGCCATCTACTTTGTAAAATTATTTTCATATAAAAAAAGTATTTTCCCTTTGAAGGTGCATAGCATTTTCCCACATGACCTAGCTGTATTTCCTGAAACTCCTTTTTTTTTTTTTTTCCTTCATATAGGGCTTTGCTTCCCTAAATTTCCTATAGGAAGCTAAATCTAACACATATTTAACCAAAGAAAGAGATTTAAGTTTTGCAGTGTATACAGATTTAAACAAGAGAATTCTTACAAATACTGTAAACTATGGGTCATATTGGAAGCACAGGAAGTTGCTGGGGTCAATGTATTCCCACCTAAAAGAGCCAGGAAAAACAACCTCGGTTTTGCTCCAAGATAACAGTTAATGTATTTGCATCTGAGTCATGTAAATTCCAGTGACAAGATGGATGCTTGTCCTTTTAGACTACCTGTCTGTTAGGTTCATGGTGGTCTGGGGTAATATGTCCCACATGTATTTTATTTAAGCTACCCTCCCATTCACATATGTTTTGCACCTAAGAATTCTAATCTTAGAATATCTAATCTAATCAGAAAAAATTTGTGAAAACTGAGTATATTTTTTAAAACATATTTAACCTATACTCCCTAGAATTATTACCTGTCCCAGCAGGCTGCTTGCTGCTTAAAACCAGTATTTGAAAGACTGGCTAGGTGGGAATGAGGTGTTTAAGGAGAAATTCAGAGTAAGAGATTACATGCATATTGGTGAAAAGGGTGGGGAGACTTATGGCTATCCGCGAGGAAAGATGGAACATGCACATTGAACAAACCTTTATGTAACATATACCCCATTCACTTTGAGGTGGAGACTTAACATCAGAGTAATGTGTTTTTGGACTAGTGTTGTTGGGGTCAGGAGCCGACGGCCAAGAAAGAATTACTGAAACATCTTTGGTGCAGAAAAGTGGTTTCATGAAAACGTGGGGACAGGACTATGGGCAGAAAGAACTGCCGTCCCAGGATTGTGAGGAGCACATGCTTATATACTTTAGGGTTAGGAAAAGTAAAGGTAAGGAAAGTTTCAAAAGGGTTTCCTTTGCCAAAGAAGACTCACAAGATACCAGAGGTGTTGCTATTGTCAAGTCAAGGTTATTTTTCCCTCTAGAAAGACATTAACAATAAGATAGTTGGAAGCTTCCTGAAGGAACATTATACTCTGTCTGCCTCAAGTATTTGTCAATGGGCTGCTTACAAGGATATTTCATTTAATCTACATTCTTCTGCCTTTGTTTCCCACTCAACAGCAAGGCAAAATTCAGCCCCTAACATCAGGAGGTTGTCTAGGACAAAGAGAGGGTCCTGCGTTTGCTCCCATAGACAGTATAAGTCAGATGGGGTCTTGGGCTACTAAGGAATTCTCTGCTAAAGAATGCAGGGCTTTGCTTGTTCATGGACTGGAACCACATCAGTTGACCTGGAGTCCAGGCTTCTGCAGAGACAGCCAGTGGGTTTGTTAGTGGGATCTGAAAACACACAATAGCTGAACAGTGGGAAACAAGTCTCTGAAAAACAAGCTTTAAACTTTCTGGTAGTTTCAACTTCATTAACCCTGTGGGATAGGGTTTTAGACCCTCTGAATTTTCGGTATGTATACATGTTTAGGTTATTGGACCTTTCCAAACCTTAATGTTCCCAAATATAAAGTGGATAATGGGATGCCTGAAAGGATTTTATAATATATACAATATTTGTCAAGGGAAGATATTTTTTAACAGGAACAGTACTTGAATATCTATAAGGATTCAAGATTAATTAACATTTAGGAAGTTGTTTTAAACTGGGTCCAAATTTACACACCCAAATAGGCACATATGCATACAACACACACAAATATCTAGAGAATGGCAAAAGAGTGAAGTTTGCCCATATAATAAACAGTTACAGTAAACATGTTTCCCTTTCAATGTGAATACTGGTAGTAAATTTTGTTAGAAAATGAAGCCTTCCTGACTGCCCTTATATATCCTACCTTCTACCATACCACTATTACACTATGTTACAGAGAAAGATGTGTGTGTGTGTGTGTGTGTGTGTGTGCGCTAAAATGTACATAAGATTTGGAGTCTGATCTACTCCAGATTTTTAGTAATAGTCAGTATTAGTGATGGCTAATATTGTGACTATTAGTGATATTATGTGATATTGATGATAGTACAGAGCATTAGTATGTGCTTATTACTTTCCTAAGTGATATACACATATCAATTCATTTAATCTTTAAGAACCTTGAGAAAGGTACTATCATCCCCTTTTTAAAAATTCCTAAGCTGATTCTAAGAGATGTGAAAAGAAGTGGTAAAATTGATGTTCATATTTAAGCTGAATGGCTTCCAAACTTATGGAATCTTAATCCCTAGGGCCAAAGAGGTTTTAAAAGTGTGTGTATGGGGGGTTGACCACTATGTCCTAGACCTAGTTCCCTCATCAGGGAAATGAGGATGATAGCCTGTTCTGATGGATTATTATACAGATTAATTTAGAGGTTATATTTGAAAGATATGCTTTCTGTTTTTTTCTGAAATTTTTTATTATGTCCATTTATATCAGGAATTCCAATTGCCTAAGAAGAACAAAGAGATTTAAAGTTTTATTCCTTTTCCCAGATAAGGCAACTAAAATCCAAAAAAAGAGAATTAACATATTGCATAAAGCACTCACTTGGTTTGATTTTATTTTTCAACATCTAACATGTAAAATAGTATTATAGTGCCATTAAAAATATCATTTTTGGGGGGCGCCTGCGTGGCTCAGTTGGTTGAGCGACTGCCTTCGGCTCAGGTCGTGATCCTGGACTTCCAGGATCGAGTCCCGCATCGGGCTCCCAGCTCCTTGGGAGTCTGCTTCTCCCTCTGACTTTCTCCTCTCTCATGCTCTCTCTCATTCATTCTCCCTCAAATAAATAAATTTTAAAAAATATATCATTTTTTGTACAGGACTTGATGTAGATTTAATAAGTCCCTTTAGAGACTCACTCATTCTTGAAAGTCTAATTCAAAATTAATTGGTAAAATTTAATTTTGATGGTATGTTTTTCCCTCTCATTTTTAGTCCCTAAAATATTTGCAAAAAATAGAAATTATTATTTGTAGCTAAAGAACCCTTACTGGATCTCTTCTTCTTGTTTTATTAAAAATACATTTTTGTTTGTTTTTTTTAAATTTTTATTTGTTTTACACAATCATGCCTAATAATTGAATGATTTCCTTATTCACTGTAAGTACAAGTAAAAGAAGCAATAGCAAACATAACAGTCAAAAACACATTAGTTAAGTCATGTAATTGATAAAGTAGCTTATATTTAATATAACAATGCAAAAATATTTATCCTTCATCTCCCCATTCTTTTTTATTTGCTTTTTCAAACCCACAAGTGTCATTAACTTGAAGAAAAAAATATCTATTATTAGAACAATAATAAGTGTGGTTGGAAAAGTGTGAAACAAGTGACTTGCCAGATTAGTAAATACTGGAGGAAACAGTTGCAGTGTCAAGGAGAGAAGAAACCATATAAATATATGTGGAAGCTTTGCCATAGGGATAACTTGCTGATTTTTGGCAGCATTTTCTGCATTTAATCTTACATGTTTAAAGTACAATAAAAAATTTATGGCTTGCTATGTCTATGCTCTCAATAATTATTCTAAACACATAGTTTATTTATTTATTTATTTAAGTTAAAAAATGCTTTGGTTTACTATTGTCCTCTGAATACTTTGGAAAAGCATATATATTAACAGCAAACATAGCTGTAGTATGTTGTTTCTGTGTAATATTGCTTTGTGAATCTAAGACAAATCCTAAGATCTGGATATTAATCTGTAGAAAGTGTCCAGAAGACCTGAGATAAATCTAAAAAACTAGAGATTACTTCTGAAGCAGAAATGGAAAATGAGATCAATGCACAAAAATAGTGCTCAAGATGTGTATAGCTGTTATTTTATTACTATTAATTAAGCGGTACTTTCCAATGAGCAGAGATTACAGAGGCTACTGTTCCTACTGGACCCAAACTCACACTCTGACTAAAGATAAAGTGTATGGAGAGCAAGTTAAGGAAGTAGAGATTAGGGAATGCCATATATATTTATTTTATTAAATATCAACATGATATTGATGTCAGAAACTATGCTAAAATGTATATGCATTATCTTGGCACATCCTAATAAATGCAAAAGTTGAGATTTGAATCCAGACAGCATCTGAGGCTACAGCCTGTGTTCTTATCACTATAGCAGGTGCACTTCAGTAGACAGCATGAGGGAGAGACAGAGGAGTATGGATATTTTGGATGATTACTTTTAAAGCAGCTCTTTCAAATGCTTGAGCTATAATTGCTCTTCACTATACTTCAAAAAAGGATTCCAACATGTTACTCTTCCCATCTTCCTTCTGTAAAGCAGTGTACTCTGCCTCTTTCCTGCCTCACACGCTTCAAGGGGTTTTCATGGCACAGGCAGTAATGTGCATTTCTTAGCAGGAGCACCTGAGCTCATGAGTCTTGCAGTCGATTGCTCTTGCAGAAGTTCCTAAGTCCTTGATGATAAGGCGATCTCTTCCTAGAACAAAATTTTCTCCTTTCCACTTTCTTTTTTTTTTTTTTTTTTTTTTTTTTTTTTTTAATTTTTTTATTTTTTATTTTTTATAAACATATATTTTTTATATACATATATTTTTATCCCCAGGTCTGTGAATCACCAGGTTTACACACTTCACAGCACTCACCAAATCACATACCCTCCCCAATGTCCATAATCCCACCCCCTTCTCCCCAACCCCCTCCCCCCGGCAACCCTCAGTTTGTTTTGTGAGATTAAGAGTCACTTATGGTTTGTCTCCCTCCCAATCCCATCTTGTTTCATTTATTCTTCTACCCACTTAAGCCTCCATGTTGCATCACCACTTCCTCATATCAGGGAGATCATATGTATGATTCCTTTCCACTTTCAAGAATGATTTATTGCTCCTTATTCTGTTTCTTTAGCACTTTAGCTGTATATAACTGTCATGATGCTTTTTATTATTTTTACATACTTGTCTCCCCCAGTAAACTGTAACGACTGAGGGCCTGGATGCCCATAGCAGTTATCGTTCGAGTCAGTGCCTGAGGAGTGTTCTATAAGCAGCAATAGACAATAACCACATGTGTTCATAGATGTCCAACTTCTATTTTCAGAGTTAAATAGAGGGTTCTATCTCTGAGGGCTTCAGTGCTTAGGTGATGTAATTGAAGATGCTAATTCAAGTTTTCAAAGAGTTTACTGCCAAGAAAACAGAAAATCTTAAATGAAGATTATTTTAAGATTTAATGGCAACATGTAACTTAGGAGAAGGAAAAATACCAAAAGTTTCTGGCTATTAATGACATTGATTATTTTGTTACAACTTTATATTACAAGGAAAGTTAAGGCCCATTGAATAAACCATAAAACTGGAGGGGTTTCCAGAAATTCTGTAGTATTTAGTTACACTTTCTGTGCCAAGGTTATCAATTCAAATAAGTAATAGAGAAGTTGAAATATTTACAACATAAATAGAGGATTTGCTATTTTATATATATATATATATATATATATATAGCGGCCTGTCATTACGCTTATGTTAAAGTCCAAAATTCATGATCTGTCCAGTGACTCATCTCCTTTCCCAGCATTGGCTCTCAACAACCTCTCTCTTCTTTTCTCTGTTCTCTGGATTTCTGGAATGTACCTGAGGCTTTTGCTTCAGGCCTCTACCAATACCAGCCTCTCTGTCCGCCAAAGTTCTCTTCCTGGCCATTCAACCTTTAATCCTCCACTCATCTTTCAGCCATTTTTGAAATTTATATCCTAGAGAACATTTCCCTAACTTGTCCATATAATTTGATGTAAACTTCTGTTCTTACTCTCTATAATGACACTTATACTGATGTTCTTGATGTATTTACTTAGTACTAATTTATTTAATGTCTGTCTTTGCTACTCCTCTACATATTATATGCTCTAAATGATTAAAAATTATTTTATAATTGTTTACCATTGTACTATATTTTTTAAGATACTATGTTTTCATTTTTTCCCCTTGAAATAGTATAGGAAAATCATAAATATAAAGAAAATCTAGCTTTCTTTAAGCTTGTGAGTATCTCCTGGCAGCAGTTATCAAAGCTAAATTCTACAATCAGAAGAACTATTACCATATATTCAATCTTCCTCTAGTATTTTAAGAATCCAAATTTAAAAAAAAAAGAAAATTGAATTTACTAATAAAATAGTTATTATTTTGAAAACACTTGCCAAAATAGATAATTCTGACATTTTGGGTGCTTAATGATGATACCTTTATGTAACTCCATATAAGAAATGGAGACACAAGTTACTAACTATTCTTTGGTCATTTTCAGAACAATCCAATTCAAAGGCTATATCTGAATTATTGCCTGGGATTACCAAATTTCATCAATTCTTAACTGTATTTTCTTTGAACATCTCTGAAATTGAAATACACATAGATGTGTGAACATAGTTGAAAACTTGTAGTAAGACCAAGACATTGCCATGTGAAAGTTTTTTTTGACTCAATAAAATATAGTCACATAAGTAAGGTAAATATGTATCTTTTAAAAACAACTTTTTTAGATAACCTAGACTCATTTTTTTTTTCATTTCTCTTATAAATGAATACTGTCATGGTGCTTTAAGGTTTAAAGAAATCAACTCAATGGGAAATATCATGCTTATTAAACTTTTCAAAATTTGAAAACATATTAGTAAGTATTATTTAACTTCATCTTGACAGCTCTGTAAGGGAAAAGGGAGATTGTGTTATCGCTTCACACAGTAAAAACTGAATCTCATGTGTAAAGTACTTTTTGGTAGCTACATTGCTAGTAAGCATAGAAGCCAAAATCTTCACTTCTGTTTCATGAGGATGCTTCAGCATTGATACAGAAAAGAAATGCATTCTTTATGGGATTTGGATGTGGAATTTAGGCTGC